>NC_080579.1:91698708-92370583 GCF_029962835.1 Magnolia sinica
CGATGTTAGGACGCTTGCAAAGGCTTCCGGTCGACAATAAGTGTGGACTATTACCTTTAGGTGGCTGATTATTGCGCCTAGCGTAGGTTTAATGAATGTGATTGGTGATTGTTAGTGCATGTGGTTGAATTTTCATTTGGATTAAATAAATGAAAAATTAGGCTAGGAATTGTTAAAATTATGGGAAAGGGTTTGGCCTTAATACCCCAAATACGTGATTTGTACATTTGCATGCTCATAAAGGCTGCAAATATTTAAATTTTCCTAAATTGCTGCTAGTTGATTGTTGATTCCCTATTTTGGTATTAATTATGCTTAAAATGATAACATGGATTGCTGTAATTTGGTAATTAGCAATTGATTTCCTAATTATATGATTAATTTTGCTTGGGTGGAGGCATAAAATGTTGTAATTTGGTTGATTGGTTGAGTTACCTTAAAATTCAATGTATGGCTGAATTGTGTGCTTCATGTTGATCTATGGAAGATAAACTTCAGTGTATTGTTATATGATTGCCCATGTGATGTATAGGCTAGATTATGATATGTATAATTTGTAAATTTGGGTGGAGCTTTGTATGTTGCTGTCTATCTTGTTACAATTGTTGGAATATGTTGAACATGATCCTCGTAGTTTGGTGAAGATTGGTTTATTGTTATCCATTGTAATGCCTTAAAACTTGGGAGTCATGTAAATACTCGACTCCCAAGTCCCAGGTATCACTTTTAACCGACTTTTAATGTTTTGTATATAATTCAATTTAATGAGCAGTATGGAATTGACCGAAACATAAACCACAATCACAACTGGTCTACTGAAATGAAAGCGACTAATGTATACGAGTCTACAAAAAAATATCAACGGACTGCACAAGGCGTCGCTCGACAAAATACAAAAAAAAATGATATGTCCAAAAGAATAGTGCGCTGAGTCCACTACTTAATAATCCAAAATCAGCCCGCTCAATTTACAGTGATCCGCCCATCAGCTGGAAGTAGGATAGCTTATCCTCCTCATCTATGCTCCCACCGCTCGGATCATCGAGCTCAACATCACCTGTATCTACCGAAGAGTCTGGTTGGTGTTTTAAAACACCGTCCCAGAGTGGGAGTGAGTGATCAACTCAGTAGGTGTCATTAGTCTTAAGTTACATCGAGTATTAGTTCTATAATGAATTTAATAAAAAACATACATTCACAAATCTCTAAGTAATCTTGTTAATGCATATGCATGAATTATGGTATGATGCATGACCTCGCAATAACACTCCCTCGAGCGACTTCGTCTAATGATCGCGCATGATCAACGCTCCTTCATTGCGACCTCAACTGTTAAGTCGTCAACCTAACTAATGTGATGCGATCATGATCGTGTTAGCCGAGTCTTTAATTAATTCCGTTCATCCAACATATTTGAGAAAATTAGTACACCCTACGGTATCAATGCCCTCAACCATTTGCGAGGCCCGGGCCCCTCAACGTGCTAGGCCAGGACCTCTCAATCCTTGATCCCATCCGGGTCCCCATCCCTGATTTTAAGCACATTGGGAGTGCTGGGAAGTGGGATCACTCGCGGTCACTACGGGGAGGCTCGTCACTCCAGCATAGTCCAACAACTCGGACACAGTGTCCCATTCCACCATGCCCTGCTCTCGAGACAGTGGATCAATTTCTAGTAGTTGTCAGTGGGCTTCAGTAGGTGAACGGTGTTCCAGGTTCCATACAGACATGAATAGGCATGGTTAACAAACATGATTGGTCAGTACGTGAGCTAGACCGTCCAAGTTCAGACGAGCATGTAACAGACGACATCGGGTGCAAGCAACCCACGTAGTCCAACTACTGTCGCCCATTCGCATCCGTCTAAATCTGTCAGTCTAGTCATAGGATGGTCCTACCAATGGAACCACATTCGCCAATCCTGGTTCCTAGACCGACCCAAAAATGGAGTGTATTCAATTACACTTCAACAATTAAGAGTTCATCTTCTAGCACAAGTGAAATCATGGACACAATACATCATTGAGCATGAAGTTTCAGGTTGTTAATATAAATGCAACTACTCTTAATAGCATGAGTTAGACGTGTGTGTGTTGGTGCTGGATTACCGAAGAGACCAAGGACAACACACCACTCATAGTACAAGATTTCAACAAGAATATAATGCAATCATATATGTTATAAGGAAAATCATACATGAATCAAATGTGAGATGAACATGCAACACCAGTTTCATGCTCAAACATGTTGAAAACCAAATAAATAACAATTTATTATTGTATGGATGTTGGTGGACCTAATATTTAGGTTTCTAGCTAGATTTTTCTCTAAATCACTCAGACAGATCACTCTAGCATTCAAAACCATTAAATTTATCCTAAAATTGGTACTTGACCATCTAAGGATAATGGTTCGCACCTATGGATCGTTGAGAGCTTGAGAAAACGACCTAAGGGTGTTGAACTCGCGGGTCGATTTGTCGAGGTCCTGAGTCAAATGCATTTGCATGTTAGGATGACATACAAAGCTTAGCTCAACACAAATAATTTCTAGAGAAGATGAATGGTTACCTCCCCAATCGGTTGGAAGTTGTGCTCGAAGTTGTGGATATAGGGAAGAGGAAGGAGATTCTCTAAGGTTCCAAGTTTCCTTGGGCCTCACCTCCTACTACACTCTCCTTCTCTCACTTCTTCCTCTCTTCTCTCTCTTGTTGCTGAAAATTTGTGAGAGCGGGTGAGAGTGGGTGCTGAAGGATCTTATATCCTGGATTTTTGGGCCAAATGGCCTTGAGTTCTATTTATTTCCTTCAATGGCCCTGTGGGACCCCTCTTTGACTCTTGTGGCTACCCTGACACCCCCCTAGCCACCAAATTTGTAGCGTAGGTGTCCTATGGCTCGATAAAGGGTCGTGCAAAATTTGAAGGCAAACGGACGCGAGGTTTTATCATACGGGTTCGATCTTTAAATGGCTCTGTGGGGTCCATTTCTGACTGTTGGGGCTGCCTTGATACCCACTTGGCCATGAAATTTATAAAACAGGTGTCCTATGGCTCGATGAAGGGCTGTGCAAAATTTGAAAGCAAATGGACGCGTGGTTTTATCGTATGGGTCTGATTTGCGATCAACAGTCAACATTCCATGATTGGGGTTCAGATTTTATGGACGGACGTAAAGAAATGTTTTTGGCCTTCAATATAAATTTAGAAGAGATCCGACGGCTGTAATGCCTAACATCTCAGTTTCATTAAAAGGGTCAGTGATTTAAAATTCTAATCTTTAGGCCAAGGCTGGGGTGAGTCGCGCTTCGCCAGTGCCAACTAGATTGTGCGGATATTTCATTTTCAGGTGCCCTCTGGGTCCGTCATTCATGTCAAACCACAAGCCCAGCGAGGTCCACACTCTCCCCAAGTTTTAGATTTTTCTGACCTTCCTTGGCCGTTGCACGGCCCGCACAGACAGTTGCTAAGCACTATCAGGTGAACCGGCTTTACGGCTTGCACTCAATCCAACCATAATCAAATTCGACCGCATAAATAGGATAACCCGGGTTAATTTGTTAGTGTTATCCCTCACATGGACGGTTTAATCGAGCGGTCTTGCGGTAGTACCGATGTGGACGCCTTCGGACATTGTTCGGAATGGGCCGGGCGTTACATCCATATACTTAAAATGCTTGATTTTGTTGCCATTTGTGAAATTATTCCTGAATTTATGTTATCCATCTGTGAACTTATCCTCTCATGGATTGGCCGATAATCGAGATTATTTGGGAAACCCATCATTGGATCAGTCCACGGGTAAATCTGGCCCGACTAGTTAAGCTGTAAATTGTCTCAGGCCTTAGGTCGGCCATCCTTGTACATTAACCATGTTTGATTACACCTGTATGAACCTGAAGTACCGTAAGACCTTTGCGCCCACTATTAATTATAATTTACGGCCCACAAGACTCATGAGTCGAGGATGGTGGTATGAGACACTATACCCGTGCTGTCGGCCTACGCTGGGGTGACGAGCCTCCCCATAGTGTCCTTTGAGCACTTAGATTCGTGAGCCGAGAACGGTGGTATGAGACATTATACCCATGTTGTCGGCTTGTGTTTGGGTGACGACCTCCCCACAGTGACCGCGAGTAGGACATTTAAGTCTCAATTATTTTCGCCTTTGATTATATTCCTTTTCGGGATTGATGACCCCATACAGGGCTAAGGGTCGCGAGAGTCACATGACCACGGCCCCTGAGTCGCACGATCGGGTTAGGGCAATGACTCCACTAAGGGTATTCTAGATTCCCCAACCTTCTGAATGAATGAACTTAATTAACCAACCAGGCTAATATATTTCACGACATTATATTATTATTGTGGCGATTATGCAGTCGAGATCACAACTGAGGGAGTGTTAGTTTACGAACGTTAGATGTTGTCGCTTGAGGGAGTGTTGGTGGTGAGGAGTATGCATCATATCATAACCATGCATTTGTATTAACAACAGTATTTAGGGTTTTATGCTATTTATTGTTCGTTAAATGTACTCTATACATGATAATTTGTGTGTCCTATTGCTAATGGTACCACTGAGTCAGATACTCACTCCCACTCTGCGACGATGTTTTAAAACACTAACCAGAATCCGATATAGATGTAGGTACCCTAGAGCGGGATGCGTTGGGCGATGTCGGTGCCGACGGCGATGAGGAGCGGACGCACCCCCTGACTTTGGCGGTTTCTTTTAGTTTATGGTTGGATGGTCACGGGACATGGGCCAGGGTCCTAGCCATCGTAGGATATTTATCTGGGTGGGTCTAGTTCCCGATTGAATTTTCTTGGTACTGTATTTTGGATATCTTACCTGTTTAGCGGCATGTATTTATATTTTATGATATTCTCATGCTTATGGTTTGTTAAACTCATCATTGCTTATAAATAAACTCAAATGCGTTGAAATCTAGAGCCCATTAGGGCATATGTGGAACTCGAGAATTCGGGAGCTGAGTTCCTACTCGGCCCCTGAACTTAGGGGCGTTACACTAAGTAAAAGCGTGTCGTTATCCAAATAGGCGCTTAATGTGATGTATTCACGTTTCTGTTGAGGGTCAAATATTGCATATCAGACCCCAGTAATTATCCGATTTTACGAATATGATACTGTTTGACGGCATGTTTTAATTGTATTTGTAATACAGGACGCATTTACAAGCATGGATTGAAATAGAAGGCTAAAAATATGGATTTAACATTCAGGAATCACCATGACAAGGGCCAGACCCCAGGGGACCAAGATCAACGCTAGAGATCCAAGAAAACCGAGAAATTGAAGTTCAAGTGGCCTGGAAATAAGCTAGAATGCAAGATCACAGGGTTCTCACCATCTGACCGGCTCAAAACTCTATACAGGGCCTGAGGACTCTAAATGAACCATACATGTCGAAATTCATCCGTCGGATCATCGCAGGAGCAGCCCAACGGACAGATCAGCTACCAAAATAATGATATGGGGCCCACCTGACATCTTGATATGCTTCACTTTTGGTCTCACCCCTTTAATGGAAGTGCTAAAGATGATGGACGGATTGGATGTTACATATACATCACGATGGACCCCACATGGCCAGTGCACGTACACCATGTACACGGCACTGGCCGTGCACCGAACCACGTTATCGCCGTTTCACGCGGCAACACGGACGATGCTGGCCGTTTTGCGGACGCCAGTGGGCCCCACACATTGTCCTAGTGAATGATCCAAGCCGTCCATCTTGTAGAGGGTCATGAGTTCTTCAAACCCATGCTAAACTTTTGGACCCATGCAAGCACACGTGCACGATACAGAGGCCATAAGTGGACTGCCCTGCAACATTCAAATTGATGATTGGGTGATTTCTTCTCTGATTCCGCGTCAATGGACGTTCAAAACTACCCATTCTTGACCGAAATTTTGTCCTGAATCCAATGGACGGGGTGGATTTCTTTGAAAACACCTTTGTGGGGCCCACCGAACATGTCAGCGCCTCTGCGTACGCCTTACGCGCGTTCGGGAAAATCGGAATTTGCGGGAGATAGTGGGCCACGGTCATCAATACTTTGAGTGATCCAGACCGTCCAATGTGTCCACAGGGAGTCCAATACCCTAGCCAAGATGTCAGAATTGTCAGGTAGGTCGATATCACGCCGCAAAGACACTCCAAACGCAAGTCGTTTTGCGTTTTTAGTGCACAGACTAACTCAGTTGCTGCGAAAAGCTCTTCTATTCCGACTCCAACACAGTCTCTTATGCGAAAAACTTCCGCATGGAGGTCGAAAATTGGATGCCGACGAGATTGCTATAAAAAAAGAGAGAGAGAGAAAGTGTAAGGGGAATAAAAACGGAGGAAGGCTGGACGTGAGCGCTGGTGCATTTTCTGCTGGTGCGTTTTCTGCTGGAGCGTGTGTGGCTGGAGGCAGGTGGACGTGTGAGAGAGAGAGGAACAGCGGCTGAAACGGTTCTCCTTCTTCCTCTTCTTTTTCTTCTTCTTCTTCTTTCTTTTAATTAGAATTTAGCCCATATCATGTGTAGCTAATCCTCTTAGCTAGGGCTAAGAGGTGAAGCCTGTAGCGAGATGGGAGACACTATTTCCTGCTTTTCATGAACTGAACTTGGTTTTGAGTTGATTATTAAAAGAATATTTACTCAGTCTTTAATGGTCTGTTGTGACTGAAATTACAATGGGTTTGCAATGGCTTTGAATATCTCTTTTTTCCTTTTTATGTTTATGAAGTCAGGAAGCCCTGTTGTTCATCATTGTCCCATGGGCATGGTAGGATGACAGTACCCTTCTTGATCTCCATACATTGTTGGTTGGTTGGTAATTAGTTTAATTCTGTTGTTTACTTTGTCTCCTGGGCATGGTTTGGTGATGGAATCCATTCTAATTTATATACCTTTCACCTCTTGAAAACTATATCAAAGGAAGTCTAGTTAATTTTCATGATTTCTGAAGTAGGCATAAGATCTCCCTGATCTCTGCAAGTGGATCCTCTGAATCCGTAGTTTTCTTCCCCTGAATTATTTAAAGTTTTAGATAATTATTCCACAATTATTCCTTAAATTCTATTTGATTTAGATTGCATCTTAGGCTAGTTCTATTTCTACCTAGTTTCAGGAAACATACAAGTTTCAGTCCCTGTGGATTCGACCTCGGTCTTACCGAGTTTATTACTACATCACAACCCTATACTTGGGGAGTGAACAGTTTCACATGAATCTAAACTTTATCTTGGTTGATTACTACCAATAAAAGTTAGAATTTTATGGCTCATATGGTAATTACTATATCCAGCCAACCATACCTCGCTTTGATGGTCACTATGATCATTAGAGCATGTTAATGGAGAATTTCTTGAGATCCAAGGAGTACTGGCATCTCATTGAAACTCGAATCTCAGAACCAGCAACTGAGGCAACAGCGAGAGCATTGACAGATGCTCAAAAGAAAGCATTGGAAGAGCAAAGATTGAAGGACTTGAAAGTAAAGAATTATATTTTCCAAGCAATTGATCGTTCAATCTTAGAAACGATTCTCTCTAAAGATATTTCTAAACAGATTTGGGATTCTCTAAAAAAGAAGTATCAAGGGATGACGAAGGTGAAACGTGCACAACTCCAAGCACTTCGTGCAGAATTCGAGACTCTTTGTATGAAACGAGGAGAGTGTGTTTCAGATTATTTCTCAAGAACCATGGCAACAAGATGGAAGATGTCACCATATTCGAAAAAATTCTGCGCTCGATAACCTCGAAGTTTGACTATATCGTTTGTTCGATTGAAGAATCAAATGACATTGATGAACTCTCCATTGATGAGCTGCAGAGTTCTTTGCTAGTCCATGAGCAAAAGGTGAACCGGTGCAACAGCACTACCACCGAAAAGCAAGCATTAAAAGCTTCAACCATTGTTGAATCCTCAAGTTCAAGAGGTAGAGGCCGAGGAAGATACAAAGCAAGAGGACAAGGAGGTTGAGGAAATAGAGATGGAAACAGGCAGCAGCCTAACGATCATCACACCCTGAATTCTCAAAGCAGAGGCAACTGCCGTGATAAAAAAAATATGACAAGTCCAATGTTGAATGCTTCAGGTGTCATAATTTTGGTCATTACAGTTTCGAATGCTAACACCAAATGGCTGAAAAATAAAGAAAAGGAGGAAAGGTCTAATTTTGCTGAGAACAATGAAGAAGAAACACTCTTGATGGCATCCCATGTCAAGGAAGAACCAGAACCAAACATATGGTATTTGGATATAGGCTGCAGCAATCATATGTGTGGTAGTAAGTCATTCTTTTCCCATTTAAATGAAGAATTTCGTATTACTGTTAGTTTTGGTGATCATTCTACAATTAATATTATGGAAAAGGGTGATGTTCGAATCAGGACTAAAGAAGATAATATTGAGACTATCTCAAATGTCTTTTATATTCGTGACCTGAAAAGCAATTTGTTGAGTGTGGGACAGTTGCAAGATAAGGGATATGTAGCTACAATAAAAGAAGGTGCTAGTGAAATCTATGATCTAAAAAGGGGTCTAATTATTCATGTTAAGATGACACCAAACAGGTTGTTTCTACTAAGACTCACGAGCATTTAGACTTGCCTTATTGTAACATATCGAAAAAATCCGTACAAGGACCCGAGTACCACCTCAGGCAGAAATCACTAAGGACTGAATCCTTTAGAAATTAGATGAAAAATTAATTAAGTACTAGACTGAGTTAATCGGCAAATTAGCTCGAATCGCTTTCTATACAAACTGCAAGACCCAAAACCAGTAGAATCGTCAGCGCTATGCTACTTAAAAATCTAGGATCAATCTCAGAACCCAGTTGCTCTCGGGAGCATCTTGAAACTCCGTATCGGACTTGGACCGCGCGTCGAAAGTTTGATTAACGTGAAACTATACAGTTATGACCGCTTTACTGGGCTTGACAACCATCTCGAAAATCAAGTCCAAATAATATTCAGAAATGCACAACTTGAGCCCAAAGTGAAGTTGTGAGAAACGCGAATATCTTCAGAAAATAGACTCAAACTTAAGTAAATTGGGTCGTTCACTTGTAGGCCAAATTTAAGGTTTTGGGCCGTCAGATTCTGACCCAACTACACCCTTGGATTAGAAAAATTTTCTTACGCATGCCAGTGTACTTGTGGCCCTGATCGAGTGGCGGTCGATCTACAAACCCGATCGAACCGAAACTTTAACCTGGCATAGATTCATTGCTAAGAAACTTTCTCCAGATCGTATGCAGGAAATAGAACTCCAGATGAGCTCTGTTGGCCCGAAACAGACGACTGTTGGCTATAACCTAAGTATACCATAGCCCTGGGCCATTGACATTAGTTCTGGGCCTATATAAGGGCCTTAACCGACCCCTCTCTCATTCCATACGAATTTCCTAACCCTAGGAGAGAGAAGAGAGAAAAGAGAAGGAAAGAGAGTGAAGAAGTAAGAGATAGTTGCTGGGATTCGTTCCTGCCACTCCACGTTAGGGCTGAAAGTCGGGCGGGTTGGGTCGAGTTGGTGCTCAACCCTAACCCAACCCAAGGTTCCTATACCTCAACCCTAACCCAACCAAACCCAACCACGGGTTGAGAATTCTCAACCCAAGCCCAACCCAAGCGGGCTTAGTCGGGTTGATCGGGTTGGTCGAGTATACGTGCTAATATTTTCGTTATTACATTAGTTTATTATATTTCAATATAGGATTTATTTTTTTATCTATGATTTTATTTATTATATATGTGATTATTCATCATAAAGAATTTCATTTTTTTCTTTAAAAAACAAGCTAAAATATAGGACAACTACTCCTTTAAAAGTCATGTAGCATAGGACGCAATCTATTTGGGAGAGAGAAATCCGGCATATCTTGTTAGCTTGAGTCCTTGGAAATGATGTGGACAAATGAGACCCAACATCACAAGTATGCCTTCAACACAAACATTCACACTCAGTTATAATTTATAAGTAACTTATATATTGATCGGGTTCGGGTTGGGCAACCCGAGACCTCAACCCGAGCCCAACCCAAGTTTTATCGGGTTGGTGTTTGTATAGCCCAAGCTTGAGATCGGACCCAATATATCATGCTCGAGCCCAACCCAATGTCGGGTCGATCGGGCTGAACCCGCCCAACTTTCAGCCTTACTCTATGTGCTGAATCACCTCTTCCGTGTCGCTATACCGGCGATTTCGACTCTACTTTTGGGTAAAGAATCATAACCCTAATCTGTTTTAGGTATCTATATAGGTAGATCGGTGAATTAGCTAACCTATTTCATGATTTAGGTAGCCGTTGTGCCGTAGACAAAAGCATAGTGTTCGAACTGAGTTTAATACGAGTTTACCGACGAAGGTGCAGACTATAAACATTTAGGTTGTGGTTTTCAAGGCTTTCAATGTCAATAATGATTTATAACTGACTTGATTGTTATCACATATACTTAGATGTAATGTTTTCTGTGTTTTACATATATATATATGAACTATGTTGAAATTAATGCATTCCATGTATTTGTTGAAATGTTTGTATGAATATGGAATTATAATTTGTGCTTGCCATGATTGTTGTTTGGGAATACATGATTGTTGTACTTGTGGCAACTCCCTTGTGAAAGGATTTACTATAAATATATTATAACTAATTTATTACATGTATGTTGATATGTGTAGTCTAAGTGTTTAATAAAATGCCTGAATAAGAAAATGCTTGTTGAAATGTATTTAATGAGGGTGTTAAGATAGGATTCTCAATTACCTTATCTATAGCTATACTTTTCTTTATGTAATCTCTCTTACTACTATATGATTTATGGATGAAATGCCTATGTATAATAACATGTACACTATGTGTTTGTTGAAGGCTAAAATGAGATTTATGTTTAAATTAGGTTGTCACATGCTGCTTGGACTATCACATATGAATGCCTATTATGTTTGAGTACGATTGGGACTAATACATAGTCCAGGCAATCGGTAATGGTTTACGATCAGTGACCGAACTAATTTTGCCACGACGGATACGTTCGATGAATCCGAGCTGTTCGGTGATTATCGACAATGGTTACGTCACGCGGAGTACTTATGCTCTCCATGTCAATTAATTCAATGTATGCTCATACCAGTCGAGCTTGTCAAGTAACCCGATTGGCCTAATGTATGTTCACCATGTATGGACGTTACTGTTTGAATCTAAGGTACCGCTTACCATTGAAAAATCCGTTTAACCTTGGTACCACGATCCGCTAAGACTTATGAGCCAGGCATGGTGGTATGGGACATCGTGGTCGAGCTGTCGGCCTATGCTGGGGTGACGAGCCTCCCCGTAGTGTTCAGTGAGCAAACCAAACTCGTGAGCTGAATACGATAATATGAGACACTGTGTTCGAGCTGTCGGCCTACGCTAAGGTGACAAGCCTTTCCCGTAGTGACCTTGAGTATAAAATAGGCCTACGATCGGGTGACGAGCCCCTCATAGTGACCTCGAGTGTGAATTAAGCCTATGCTGAGGTGACGAGCCTCCCATAGCATCCTATAGTGTAAACTCGTAAACTTGTTTGTCGTATGTGATTAACTAGGATTGACGACCCTAGATGGATCATTGTTTGGGTAAATGACATAAAGGGAGGTACCTTAGCTTCCCGAATCTATTTTATGAATAATTCTAATTAAGAACTTGGCTAACACGACAATGCACTGCATTGCATGTGCCTTTGGCGTGGGTGTTGAGCACAGTGGGAGTTTACCATGCACGACCGTGAGATGATGTCGCAAAGAAAGTGCAGGTGAGGGCATACATCATTAATACATATCATCCTTACATTAACCAGAGTACGTAGGAATACTTGTTGTATTGCTTTATCATTACTGCTTGACTGAATTAATAACATGTTAACCTTTGCCTTATAGCTCCACTGAGTTGATCACTCACTCCCACTCTGAGACGGTGTATTAAAACACCAACCAAACTCTGTTGTAGTTTCAGGTGATGTCGAGGCTTACGAGGCGGAGCCTGACTTCTACGACGATGACGAGGAGTTCTCCTATCTGCAACTCTCTGGCGGGTCTATGTATACATGGAGTTACGTCACCGGGGCTACAGGGATATGGATTAGATGACATTACACTTTATCATTTTGTATATTTCGAAACTATATATGTAATTATTTAACCTGGTATCATGTTCATACTCTAGGGACCTACAACCACTTATATGCTTTATATACATATCAAAATCTTCCGCTTGCATAATCTAATTGTCTTTGGAGTATGATATGTTAATTTGGTATAATCCTATTAATGTTTAATGCACTAATATGGACAACATTTAATTATCATTATCTATGTTGCATTAGTGATGCAATGGAACTCAGGAGTTGAGCGTCTGGTCGACCCTCAATTTTCAGGGCATTACACTTATGGCCAAAGTGAATGATCCAACATGGCTTTGGCATTTTCGCTATGACCATTTGAATTTCAATGGATTGAAGACGCTTTCTCAGAAGAACATAGTAATCGGCCTTCCTCAGATCATTCCTCCCTCCAAAGTATGTGAAGAGTGTGTTGTTGGCAAACAACATCGTAAGCCATTCCCAAAAGGAAAAGCATGGAGAGCACAGAGACCATTGGAGTTGATCCATTCTGATATATGTGGTCCCATTAATCCAGTATCCAATGGCAAAAACAAATATTTTATTTCAGTTATTGATGATTTTTGTCGGAAAACTTGGGTCTATTTTTTGCAGGAGAAATCTGAAGCTTTTGAAGCATTTAAAAGTTTCAAAGCTCATGTGGAAAATGAAGTTGGGAGAGACATTAAAACTCTCCGTATTAATCGCGGTGGAGAATACATGTCACAAGAATTTACAAATTTTTGTGATACTCATGGTATCCGAAGGCAATTGATGACAGCCGACACACTGCAGCAAAATGGTGTATCGGAGAGGAAGAACCAAACTATGCTGAACATGGTGCGAAGCATGTTGACAAACGGGAGAATTTCGAAAAGTTTTTGGCCAGAAGAAGTGAATTAGAGCATCCATATTCTGAATCAGAGTCCTACATTAGCTGTTCAAAACATGACACTAGAGGAAGCTTGGAGTGAACGGAAGCCAGCCATTGATCACTTCAAAATCTTTGGGTGCATTGCATATGCACACATTCCAGATGAGAAAAGAAAGAAGCTTAATGACAAAGGCAAAAAATGTGTCTTTCTTAGGGTCAATGACCAATCGAAAGCTTACAAGTTGTTCAATCCTATCACAAAGAAGATAGTCACCAGCCGAGATGTTGTTTTTTATGAGGAGAACATGTGGAATTGGACTAAAAAAGGCACAGGATAGCAACAAATACTTGTGAGCTTCGATGAAAAAGAGGCAGAAAAAGCAATTGATGAGCAGCAAGCGCAACCAACAAATTCGCCAGGTCCAAGAACAAGAAAGAGACCAGCCTGGATGAACAACTATGTAAGTGGTGATGAACTTTCTTATGATGATCCACTTGTTCACTGCGCTTTATTTGTAGACAGTACTCCTCTAACATTCCAAGAAGCAATCAAAGAAACAAAGTGGCAAAAAGCTTTGAAAGAGGAGATCACATCCATTGAAAAGAACAATACCTGGGAGCTGACAAATCTTCCCAAAGGGCAAAAATTCATTAGTGTCAAATGGGTTTATAAAACAAAGCTAAAGAAAGATGGCGACAGTAACAAGTATAAAGCACAGCTCATTGCAAAGGGGTACCAGCAAGAATTTAGTGTTGATTACAAAGAGGTGTTTGCTCCAATTGTGAGGCTAGATACTATTCGATTAGTGTTATCCATTGCTGCTCAGAATTCTTGGCCTATCTATCAATTGGATGTGAAGTCAGCATTTTTACATGGCGAATTGGAGGGAGAGGTGTACTTTGATCAACCTCCTGGATATGTGAAACAAGGTCATGAGAATCAGGTATACAGGCCAAAGAAAGCTCTATACGGACTGAAACAAGCACCGAGAGCTTGGTACAGTCGTATAGATGCTTGCCTTGCCAAAGAAGGTTTTCTTAAATGTCCTTATGAGCACACACTATACTAAACTTGGAGATGAAGGTGAGATACTTGTTGTGTGCTTATATGTTGATGACCTTATCTATACTGGTAATGATAGAGCCTTATTTGATGATTTTAAGTAATCAATGATGAATGAATTCGAAATGACAGATTTGGGGTTGATGCACTATTTCCTTGGTATCGAAGTAGTGCAATCGTCTGCCGGTGTCTTTATTTCACAACAAAAATATGTTCTGGAGATCTTGGACAGGTTCAAAATGAAGAATTGCAATTCAGTTTCCATCCTAGCTGAACATGGTTTAAAGCTCACAAAGAATGCGTCAGGGAAGAAGGTGGATACTACTCTTTATAAGCAAATTGTTGGGCATCTTATGTATTTGACTTCAACAATGCCAGATATCATGCATGCTGTCGGTTTAATCAATCGATACATGGAGAACCCAACTGAAGTTCATTTCTTAACTGCAAAGAGAATTTCTCGCTATAATTGAAAGGTACTGCAGAGTTTGAAATTTTGTATCAAAATTGTGGAAGGTTTTCAGATAGTGATTATGCTAGAGATCTTGATGATAAAAAGAGTACATCCGGATTGGTGTTCATGATGAGTTCTGGAGCTATCTCGTGGTCATCTGAGAAGCAACAGATAGTGACTTTGTCGACTACTGAAGCTGAGTTTATTGATGCATCATCAAGCTCCTGTCAAGCTATTTGGTTACGACGGTTACTTATCGTTCTACACAGTCAGCAGCAAGGTCCCACTTTAATATATTGTGATAATGTTTCTGCCATAAAGCTTTCAAAAAATCCAGTTCTACATGGGAGGAGCAAGCATATTGATGTGAGGTACCATTTCTTGCGTGATTTATGTAAGGATGATGTTATCGATTTGGTATATTGTAAGAGTGAGAATCAAATTGCAAACATAATGACTAAGCCCCTCAAGCCTGCTGTGTTTTTAAAGCTTCTAGATATGCTTGGTGTCTGTTCAAAGAAAGAAGCAGTTTGTGATAGTGCTAATGAAGAAGAAATGAGCTATTGAAGTTGTTTTAAATTGATGTCTTTAAGACATTCAATTTAAGGGAGAGTGTTAAAGTTTTGTTTGGATAAATGTTGAATAAGTCTTAATTGTCCTATTCTATAGAAAGTCTATTGAAATGGGTTAGTGTATCTCATTTCTTTAGGAGTAGTCCAATCATGGAATTAGTTAGTTCCTATTTCTCTGATTAGTTTGTTTACGACTTGTCTATTTAAGATGTAATCAAATCTTTAAATTAATGAATTGAATTCCTCCTTCAAAATATTCATTTGTCTCTTTAAACTTTTTACACTGTCGAGTCATTCAAACCGTTGATACATACCATGTGCCTCACCATGGATGGCCCATTCGCCAAAAATCACCCAGATTGTTCTTTTTGCATAAATGATCAGTCGCTCAGTATCCAAACCGTTGATAAGACGTTCCTCACCATGGATGGCCCGTTCACCAGGTATTACCCAGATTGGACAAATCCCAGCCATTCAATGGTGGCCAAGAAATAGTCAACTTGACAATCTATTGAGAAAACACTCCGTTCCATCACTTGGGGCCATCTACATTGAACCCATCATATAAACGGTGTGGATCATTGCACAATACCCTCAAGTTTGGCGGGTCCGTCATCATGCGAAGATTAAAAAAACACTGGATTGGTTGTCGTTTTCCTTCACCACTTTTAAACGGCGCGCGGATTAGGCGTCGGTGTTTCCCATGTTACAGCGAAATCGGGTTGCCTACTGAGTTGCTCTTATCGTACCGAGTAAACTCTGTTGGGCCCACCGTGAATGTACATGGTTAATCCACACCGTCCATCCGTTTTTCCTGCTCATTTTAGTGGTTGAGACCAAAATTAAAGAACATACAAACCTCAACTGGACCATACCACTAGAAACAGTTGAAATAATGATTTCCACTGTTGAAACCTTCTTTAGGATCCATTGTGATGTTTATTTGTCATCCATCTTGTTCATGAGATCAAAAATACATGGACGAAGTAAATCAAAAATATCAGCTTGATCCAAAACTTCTGAAACCCCCAGTAATTTTCAACCGTCGGTGTTCAATTCACATTGTTTCCTATGGTGTGGTCAACTTGAGCTTTTAATATAATTGATTTTTTTTCCTCCAGATCTAAAATTTTCTGTGAAAATAGATGGACGGAAGGGATAAAATACATAAACTACTGTGGGCCCCACAGAATTTACTTAGTACTATTAGCGTACTGAGTTGCTCGGTACGCAATCCGCTTCTGGTAAAAGCTTAAGTGTGTGTTACCCTTACCGTAGGGCCCACATTGATCATATTTTATATATCCACTATGTCTATCTATTTTAACAGCCCATTTTAGTACACGGTCCCAAAAATTAAGCATATCCAAGTCTCAGGTGGACCACACCACAAGAAAAGTAAGGATTGAACGCTCACTAATAAAAACTTCCCAAGGCCCACTGTAAGCAGATCCGTAATGTTTATTTGCCATCCAACCCATTGATGAGGCCAAGGAAACTAGATGAAGGGAAAAGCATAAAGATTAGCTTGATCCAAAACTTACATGAGCTAAAAAAAGCTTTTAACGGTCATTCACCACCTTTTCCATATAGTTTAGGTATAACATCCTTAGATGAGCTGAAAAAACTGATATGAAACAAATTCATCAAGGTGGGCCACAAGGTAATGGTAACACCCACTGAGCTCTTACCCGGGTAAGAGATAATCTGCTCACCTTTCTAGGGGCTTAGTTTTATTACACGTGTCAAACATGGAAAATAATAATCCAAAACAATGATCAGGTGGGCCAATGAATGTTCTTAAACCCAAACTTCACCCGGCTAATCCAAGCCAAACCATTGGATTGCGAGATCTAAGATGGACGGTAAAAAATAAAAAAAATTCTTTTTTTTAAAAGCTTAAATAAAATGCATACAATTTCCAAATTGGAGTAGTCTGCCGAGCATGACCCATCCAATGCATACAACCAACATGAATAACGGTTCAGATCTTCCATACATTTACACACAAAACAGGCAAAAGGCATAGATCACGTACGTATGTATATGCATGCATGCATGTATATAATGCATTTCTACGTTAGAAAGATGGTGCAACAAAGCTGTAATCCCATATGAAACAAAGCTGTAATCCCATATTCATATACAAGGAAAATTGGAATGTTTTTTCTACTAACATTCTATCACCCTCTCTCTACTATTTTCTTCTTTTATGGAATCCTTGTCTGATTACAACTCTCTCCCACTCCACCTCTCTCATTCATTCCATAAAGCAAACATAGGAAGCTGATGCACCACAGGCATGGGTCGGGCCGCTGGCATCCAATTCCCATTCCCGCCATCGCTGCTCCCGCTATCATTACCACCCTTACCATTCTCATACTTCAATCCAGGCGGTGGGAAGAAGATCGACTGTGTGAAATCTCCTCCGCCGCTACCATTGTTATATCCATGACCATCATAGAACGCCGACGTCATTGCCAATTTCCGTCCATTGTTGTCATTTTGGTGGATAGCTGACGATTGTTTTGGGCTGTCCTGGTCTGATGAGGACACTAGCTGACCTGACTCGTTCATCATTGGATTTGATGAACTGGGTTTGTAGTGTTGTTGCTGATCGTTGTTCCATGTTATGTTCTGCATTTCTTCAGTGGTGCTGGCTGTTATTGCAAGTGGGGCCTGAGGGCACAGGGAGGGATGATCCTGGTCGTCTGATGTGGCAGCAGAGGAAGAATCCTTTGGAGATCGCTTCGCTAGATCGCTGGCGATGAGGGTTGTGCTTGAGCATATGCGCTTCACGTCGTACTTGCTAATGTCGAAGTTGGTCACTGCACTGATGCCTCGGAATTTGATGGCTGCAATGTCGTAGGCTTCAGCTGCCTCTTCTTGGGTGCCTGATCATATGACATGATGATAGTCCTACTTAATTAGGAGGGTTGGATGATATGAGCCAGAATGGAAAAATCATAATTCAATCTGGTGCATGTATTGATGTGGGCCCCACTTCTTGTAATTTGATCAGTAAGGAATCATCACATGCATATATTGATGTGGGCCCCACTTCTTGTAATTTGATCAGGAAGGAATCATCACATACTTGGGTGCCTGATTATATGACATGATAGTCCTACTTAGGGTTGGATGATATGCAACAGGATGGAAAAACAATAATTCAATCTGGTGCATATATTGATGTGGGCCCCACTTCTTCTAATTTGATCAGTAAAGAATCATCACATACTTGGTTGCCTGATTAATATGACATGATGGTCCTACTTAGGGTTAGGATCATATGCAACAGAGTGGAAAAACCATAATTCAATCTGGTGCATATATTGATGTGGGTCCTACTTCTTCTAATTTGATCAGTAAAGAATCATCACATACTTGGGTGCCTGATCATATGACATGATGGTCCTACTTGGGGTTGGATGATATGTGCTGGAATGGAAAAACCATAATTCAATCTTAGTGCATATATTGATGTGGGCCCCACTTCTTGTAATTTGATCAGTAAGGAATCATCACATACTAGTTCGAATGCATGGCATTTGCCACATGCTCATGGTGTGTGGGGCCTATCCTGATGTGTGTGTGTCATCCAACCGTCCATTAGAAAGTTCCAGGGGTCCAACTGCATCATGAGGTGCCCCCACCACACCAAAACTCTAGCCACTACAAGTTAAATGGATTAGGTTTTAGGCTCCCAGCCGTGTATTCCACTTTTAGTTTTTGACAGAGATGATTCTTGGGATGTAAGATGATGAATGAACAGTTTGGATTCCACACAGATCATGGGTGGGTCTAATTCCAGCTCAAACGCATGGTAATTACCATACGGTTGCATGTGATCATTCCACTCAATGAATGAGCATGTGCGCCAGATGAAATGCAAGTACACCAGAGCCCTGCAAAAGGGTAGGACACATCTTAAATACCCCCCATTCGAAGAAAATCCTTCTGGCAGGCTACACAATCAAAAACAACTGCCAGCCGTTGGTATGACTCAATCCATGAGTGGTCCACCTAATACTGGATTTGTCCGATTTCGTACAAGGTTATCATTCAAGGCAAGGTCCACCTTTTGCTCGGCTCGGATGTTCTGAAAACAGCAAGTTGACAGGAAAAAGCATTGCATATGAACTTCCACATATAATCCGTGAGTGTAGATAGTGGACCCACCAACAATAACAAAACCCACCTCAGAACAAGGTGGATCACATGAATGATGCATTTAGATGATCAGAGTCACTTAAGATGTAGGTCCAATCATGAATGGGCCAGGAAAGATATATGACTTGCTGCAAACAATCCTAACCATTGGATCTACGGACAGAAAAAAACCATTGGATGGTCAACGGTTTACATTCAGCTGGGGCCAATGGCATACCTGTGGTGGGCCACTGATTCAAACGGGATTTGAAAGTACAAAGAGAAATGGAATGAATGAAATTATATATTTTGAAGCAAGAACTTACTGAATGTTCCCAAGTACAAGTCCTTGTTGCCTGCAACCCTTCCTATTCTCGCTTGCCATCTTCCATGTTGATGATGCCTGTCAGCAGAACCCAGATGAGAGAGAAGTGAATTATTAGAGGGGTTATCCGCGCTCCGCTGGAGTACAGAACATCATATACACTCAAAACTTTGTTCATACATGGGACATGCTTTGTATCTCAATCAGAATCGTCCAAACTATGGAGCCACATTGGATGGAGACCAACCCAGGTGTCCCGAGCATCCAAACTCAACGGATGATCATAACCATCTGTTAGGCGAGCACGCAATGACTTATTCAAGAGAAGAAAGAGGGTCCGATTCAGCTAGCAAATCTCCATCAATTCAATGGTTATGATCATCCATATAATTTTCAATGTTTGGAAGGTTTGATTGAGTTGCATGATTACACCATAATCAATGGACAATACTAACCATCCATCTGGTCACTATCAAATGCAAGTAATAGGGAGAAAACATTAGAGCTCAGCTGGCAAATATAGATTTAGATGGTAAAAAATATCCAACTATCTGAACACTGGGACCCATGATTTGGACGGTTTGATTGAATCAAGAAAATGCCACGTGTACATCTAGAGTTCATCCTCTTTAATGGGTCTAATCCATGATAGCTTTGAATGCTACATTTCTGGTATTATCGTAAGCGATAATGAAAGACTGAAAAGCAGGAGAGAGAGAGAGAGAGAGAGAGAGAGAGCTTTAATAATAAAGTGGGTTTTTGCCAGGACCTAGTCACCCCTCTGTAGACAGATGCACCTCTTGAAAAACCACTGCTTTTCCTGAGAGAAAAAAAAGGGCTAATGCCATCAGACTTCAATATGAAAATCAAAAGGGAAGTGACATTTCACCCATATGTTTTGATGTATAAAACACAACCCCTTTTCTTCTCTTTGTACTGATCATAGGATTCTAGTATTAGAATAGGAGGTGCGCTCCAGTGGTACCAGTACCAGTGTAAGTGTGACCCAGATGATGAATTCAAGACATCTAAATCCATACATTAGATGAGTCACCTTACATTGCTCCCAGGGACCAAAATTCAACTGAAAAGGAAAGTTGAGTGGCCCACAGTACATGCAATAAGTTGAGAGGGGACCCTCAGCCCTTGATTTACATGGGTCCCATCTTGTTGTGTACACAGAATCAAGGCATCCAAACCATACATCTAGTGTGTGGGTGGGGCTCACATCTAGAGTGCACCCCTTAGAATAGTATATTATCTAAATATCAAAAGCGGAGAAAAGGGGAGCGTCTGCATCAAATAAAGAGGGGTGTAAATGTTAGTTTCCTATCATAAATCAAAACCCAGATTGAGTTTTGTTTTAATTAATGACCTTCTTAAGTTGGCTACAAATTCTTGTCTTGTCATGTTCTTCATCTCAGCAAGCTCCTTCTCATATGTGCTCAGCTGAGTAACAAAGCAAGTGATAAAATGTTAAAGAAAAACAGAAAAAATGCACTTCTATATCTTCTTGGAAATAGATTTTTACACCCATAATTATGTGAATCCCATACACCCACTTTTCCTATTACAGGTGAACAAATTTCAACAGAGGATATATTGCTGTTCTAATGAGGGGTGTGTGTGTGTGATGTCACATGTACAACTATCCCAAGCATCCTAATTGTGAGCGTTTTTGTGGATAGAACGTATCTATAAAAATTCCACTGATCAAGCTGTCCTAAGTATCTAATTAATGGCTGCTGAAAACGATGTTTAAAAGTAAACTTGGCAAGTGGTCCAATTTTAAAGGGAGAATCCGAACGTTTGTATTTATCTTTTCAGCGCAAATTTCGTTCAAGGTCGTACACAGCTGGCTGCATAAGAAATTTGGAAAATCTAGTTGCAGTTGAAGTACCAATTTAAGGGTTGCCACTTGTAAAAGTTGGGACTTCACTTCCATACAACCACTTTGCTTATTTTGTTGCCTAATGTCTCATATTTGTTTGTAATGGAGTCTGTCGATGACATCAACAGATCACTCGATTTCATCGAGCAGATGCTCATGCTCGATTCCATCGAAAAAATCCCTGTTGATTGTTGGATAGTTTGGGGGTCGCTACTCGATAGTGTCGAGGGTTCTTCTGGTTTTTGATGTCTGTTGATGCCATCAAAGGCATGGGCGGAATTGTGAAAGTGTGCGACTTGTTTCCTATTTCGGTTGCGGTAGTATATACACTAAGTGTAATCGGAATTAAGGAATGCATTAGGGTTTTCTAAATGTTCTCGAGGGTTTGAGAGGAATTTTAAAGGGAAAATGTTTCGGCTTTTATTATTGGAGCTTTGATCGGTAAGGTTTTCATCTCTTGTAACTTCGTTTTTATAGTGAATTATCGCTTTACGCTGTGGTTTTTTTTTTTCCGAAAGGGTTTTTTCGCGTAAATTTGGATCGCCTTCTTGTTAAACTTATTTGTGCAATTGTAATTATCTTATTTGATTCCTCTCTGTGTGCTTTTGCGAGTCCCAGCATATTTTCCCTACTTAGAAACCATAGATTCCATGCCGAACAACAGATAAAAATTTTCCTTTGATGCGATAATTTTTCTTATTTGGATAAGAAAAGGATGAGTGGATTTCACCAAGCAATCATTACAATTTTTTTTTCATTTTTATTCTTGATGTAAGAAAATAAGTATTTTAAGGGAAATACGAGATTTCCACTTGCTACCAGTATGCATTTATGGATGGTCTTCTATGTTAGAAGTGTGTTGTTAATGCTAGTGTTATGTTAGAGTGAGGAGCATTATGCATTAGGTGATCCTACAAACTTTAATTTCGTTTTCAGATATTTTATTATTATAAATAAGAAATGGGAGTGGAGAAACAAACTTACTAATTAAACCTAATTATGTTTTCATATTATTAGAGTTAGGTTTACAAAACCCTAGCCCCTTGTTTTCATATTAAAACATGTTGGAAAATATATTGGAAAAATCAAAAAAATAAAAATTATTTATTTTTAGCATAAGGTTGAATCACGTATAATAAATTATGTTGTCCTTAAAGCTTGATTTACCCCTTATCAATTCACCCCCTTAGGTTTATAAAACCTTAATCCACGCCCCCTTTCTCTTTCTTCTCAGGTCATTGACACCATCGTGCAGCACCCCCTCCGTTGTCGCAACCCTCCGCCCCCATCATCAGCCACCTGAAACCCAATCTTAACAGCAACCATCATTGTGCAGCACCCCTCCATCGTCACAACCTCCGCCGTCACAACCCTCCGCCCCCATCATCAGCCACCTGAAACCCAATCTTAACGGCAACCATCATTGTGCAGCACCCCTCCATCATTTCAACCTCCGCCCCCACCCGCGCCGATGCCCCAAAACCCAGTTAACAAAATGGTGGTGACCATTCAACCATAAACCCTGGAACAGTTGCACCATAACCATCATTGTGCAGCACCCCTCCATCGTTTCAACCTCCGCCCCCACCCACGCCGATGCCCCAAAACCCAGTTAACAAAATGGTGGTGACCATTCAACCATAAACCCTGGAAAAGTTGCACCATAACCCTGGCCTTCTAAATCACCGACCCAACTATGGATGGCCCATGTTCTAAAAATTACACTAGGACAATAAGACCATCAATCTTGAATATATGCTCTCCATCCAACCATCATTTTGGACGGTCTAGACAACGGTACACGTATAAATATATTAGGGATGACCCACCATCACCTCTCTCCTGTTTTTTCAAAACTATCGTACAACAAATGTACCAAAAATTACAAGGTACCACAGGAACATGTCTGCATGGGGTGCATATATAAAATAAAATAAAATAAAATAAAATGAGGGGTGTATATTTACATACCGGGAAATTTATATGAGTTGTGGGGCCCCAGTACTTGAGTGCAGCTAAATCATACGCCCGAGCAGCCTTTTCTTCCTTATCGTATCCCCCTGAGCATTAAAAATATATTAAAAGAATATATATATAGCACACCATCCAACATTCTAAAGTTGCCTTTTGCACCATCACACTTAAATTAGATTATTTGATTATTCTCAGACACATCTACTGTAATCTATCATTTCATGCAAAAAGATGTAAAAAGTAACTAGCATTTTCCACTTACCAAGATAAACTGTCCACTTGCAAGTTGTAGTCACGAGAGTGGGCCCCACAGGTACATGAAATTCAAGCCGTTAGTAGATTAGCCCAAGAGCAAAGATACCCATGTCTTGTATCTTTAAAAAGAGAGACATAGAGATCACTGTAAGTTATAGTGCTACTAGTTGATGGGGATTACATGGACACCCCAATAATTTGATCGGGACCATTCATTAGGTCCAAACCATGATTATAAAGATCTGATCAATAGTTTATAAGATGAATGGTCGAGATTATTTAATGAAAAATAGGTTCGTTCAAGGAATTCGAACCATCCGTTTGATGGGTCCCATCATGGATAAGATTGATTCTCAAGAACAGCTTCAATCAGATAATGGACCGTCCAGATTAACTGATTGGATCTTATCCACATATATATGTGCGGTTACTAGCACTAGAGCTTGCAGTAATCACTGGATTATTTCTCTTAAAAACTATAATAATAAAATAAATAAAGGGATCCACTATTTACATTTTACACCCACTTTTATTCATAAATACACCCTTTCTTTCTACTATTTGGTAGTACAAGTAGTGAAACTTGTATTAATTGTACTACCCCAAAAGTAATTACCCAGGGGTGAATCTATCAATAAGGGGGGGTGTAAATATCAATTACCTTGCCTTCCTTTCCTTGTTTGTCCTTCCTTCCTACAGCTGTTGTCCCATAGATGGGCTTCATATCTTCCTGTCCATCTATGCCTGTTGAAACACATGAAACGAAGGTACACCATAAATCCATATACATAAATAGTACAAGTTATCTGGACATGCACATGCACATATATACGTATGCATACATCATCAAATTCAAAAAGAGATTCATTGGACGGTTAGGATCACTCAATCAGTGTAAAAGAAGGGACCCATCAAGGTTGGAGGTATTACGTACATAGGCTGCCAGTGCAGAGTCCATGAGAAAATGAGATATGCGTACTACTACATTGCACCTGTATACGTGTGCATTACTTGGTCCAAAAGGATAATGATAAACGGTTTGGATCACTCGACACGTGCAACTTTTCGGGTGTTTCAAGTGCATCTGCACTTGCACGCGCAAACCCCCAAAAGGGCCAACTTGGCACACGTGTGCAAGATCAAGGTTGTTCATCATGTGGGCCCCAACAACAAGCCCTGCCCAAAAAAATGCCTAGCTAGTGACCTAACTCTGTGGGGCTCACCGTGATATATGTATTTTATCCACGCCGTCCATACGCTTCGCCAGCTTATTTTAGGGCAGAAGCCCAAAATGAGGCCAGATCCAATGTTTCAAGCGAACACACCACGAGAAATTGAACGGCTGGTGTTGAAAACTTCAGGGGGGGCCCACAGAAGTCTTGGACCAAGCTGTTATTTGTGGTTTCCCTTCATCCAGGTCTGTCTGACCTTATGAACAGGTTGGATGGCAAATAAATATCATGGTCGGCCCTGGGACGGTTTCAACGGGTGGGAATCATCATCCCCACCGTTCGCTGTGGTGTGACCCACTTGACCTCTAGATCTTCCTCATTTTTCAGTTCATGTCCAGAAATGAACGATTTTCAGTTCACGACCTGAAATGAGTCTACCAGAACGGATGGACGGAGGGGATAAAACACATACATCGAGGTGGGCCCCACAGAATCGGGTCTATATCCCCTGGTGACCTCACCAGGCAATCCGCGTCCCGAGTCTGCTATCAGCTGCGCCCACAAAAGTTTACCAAAAACAGTAAGGTTTATAAGGATAGAGTGGGGCCCACATTCAATGCGCGTATGTGGTCCACCTGATGAGCAGACCTGCCTATTTTCTAGCCGACGTCACTGTAACATGGCCCCCACTGCGATTGTTGACTTAGGTTACGCCGCTGCACGTGGCATTCCTCGCGGGCGATTATGGCTCGTAAACAACAACAGTCCGCTTTCCTTGTGCCGCGACTAACATCATCAACATACATCGCGCACATAGGGCCCACATGAAGCGATGGTTCCACAATCAGAACCATCCATTGAAAAAATGACACGAAAAAGAAAATTTTCAATGGCTCGCATTCAACTCCACAATCAATAGCCAAGATCATCATTTTAGCTTGATCGTTAGATCCAAGTGAATCCCAGACGAAGGGATGGTTCTGTGATCGGAACCGTTCATCATCAGGGCGGTTGCCTAGACAAGCCACGGTAAGAAAATCGAGGTGAAAGGAGAATTCTGACCATAGAAAATGGTACACTGAAAAGAATCACATTCAACTCCCACAATCAATGGCCAAGATCATCCTGATCACTAGATCAATTTGGGGCCCACAGCAAGCAATGGTTCCACGATCAGAGCCATCCATCTTCTGCGCGCTACCCAATAAAAGCACAGTTAGTAAGATGAGAGGAGATTTCTGACCATCGAAAATAGGACACCCATAACAAAATTTTCAACGATCAAATTCAAATTCTACAATCAATGGCCAAGATCATCCTCTTAGCCTGATCGTTAGATCCAAGCCATCCAATGCCACGCACCTTGTAACACCACGATACTGAGAAGTCCGTTGCCCGAATGTATCTATTGATTTCCTTGGAATCGGGTCTCTCCCGATGGATTTCCCGACGGGTCTTTTCCGATTCTCCGCCGCCATCGGCGACGGCACGACGCAAGCTATCCCAGCCGTCCCACCGCCTCCCTGTGGGCCCGGGCTCATCGACAGCGTCAATGACTGGAAATTACACTTATCAGCAACATCGCTGCCGGCCGGAGACTTATCGGCCGGGAACTGTCCCTGCCTCAACCACGACTTGAATCCTGCAATCGACGTGGCACCACCACCACCGTCGATCGGGACATGGTAGATGTTGTTCGGGTTTTGGAGATGAGCTGAGGGGATTAGTGGTTGGCTGCTCTCAGTGTAATTCTGATGGTGGGCCTGATGATGGAAGGCTGGGATTAAAGGAGATGAGGTTTGGATGTTGTAGTCATCTCTCTCAATTGGGGTGGTGTTGAAAGATGTTGGTGGAACATTGACATTGATTCTAGGGCTAGGGTTTTGATAGTAGGGTTGGTGGTTGAAGGAAGAGAGAGGTGGTTGGGTAGAGGTGTTATTGTGGGTATTGTCAGGGGTAGTATTGGAATATCCACCTAAGAAATCTTCCAGCTTGGGACCATCTGTGTCGGGATTCGTGCCAGAGGTTGCTGTGGTGGGGATGGAATGTTCATATCTCCAATCTGTGGAAAAACAAAGCATGCAAAAGGAGAAGAAACGAAGAGTGAGAAATGGGAATTGAAATATATAGCCACCACCTTTGGTAAACCCACACCTATATTTACTAGTTTTGATGGTGAATGAGGAGCATTGTATTATCAAAATAGAGAGAGAGGGGTGTGTCTATCAAAAGGGTGGGTGCAAATAGTCATAGCTAGCTGCTGCTTACTGAATTCTCATTCTAGTAAACAAAAATAAAAGAAGAAAGTAGAATCTTTTTCTCATTTCAATAAAAAATGCAAAACACTGAAGATAGAATCTAGAAAAACAGAGAGAGAGAGAGAGAGAGAGAGAGAGAGTGGAGAGATAGAGAGTGGAGAGATTCAAGACAGAGGACTTCATCATCCTATCTAAAAAGAACCCAAAAGAAGAAGATAGAAAAATCATTACAAGAAAGAAGAAAATCACATGAAAAAACAGTTCTTTCCTCAAATACCATTTGAAACCCAAAAGGTTTCTGTCTTCTTTTATTTTAAAATAATAATAATAAGGAAGGAAAGAAAAACTCCAAAGACCTAATGAATAAAGAATCTATCTCTTAAGCACAAACCTCCAGCAGTAGATCTTCTGAAAGCTTCCATCATACAAAGAGACCCATCAGACCTTAAAGGCATTCCAGACATATGAGAAAACCCTTCCTCCTCTCCTCCTCCTCCTCCATATCCTTCATAACAACCTCCTCCTCCTCCCCCCTCTTCTCCTTCTCTTCTCGACCCTCCATCACCAACCCCACCAATCTGCTGTCCCGACAGTGAAAATCCCAACCAACTACTCATTCTCATCCAAACACTCTCACCTTCCAAACAGCCCAAAACCCAAAAAACGAATACTCCTCTCTCTCTCTCTCTCTCTCTGCTCAAACTCCAAAGCTCCTTGGAGTTACGAAACAGAAACAGAAACTAGTATTATATCATTCATGAGAAGCGCCTGAAATCTGCTGCAGCTACTGCTGGGGGTATTTAGATGTAATAAAAATGAGATTCTCGTCTCTTTTCATTTGCAGTGTAATAGAGTGATACAGAGAGAGAGAGAGTTTTGGGTTTCGTTCCCCTGCGTTTTACCATTCGTATTCGTTCGTCTCATCTTCTTGCAGCTGCGACGAAACGTATGAATTATGATAATCTTTGATATTTTCTTTTCTTTTTTATAAAGAAGAAAAGGAGGAGAGATTTTCCTTCTTTTGCACCGTTGTTTCGACACCGCCTCGGGCGTACCATTTAAGATGGGAGACAGTCCTGCTCTGATCTGTCGAGCTGAATCATGAGGGACGTTTGTCGCCCCTCCCTGACACGTGGCAGCTTAGCGAGTGACTTGGACCGGACGCGGTTTGGCCGGTGAACCCAACTCCAGCACCAGCTAGCTTACTGGTCAAAGCTCCGTATGCCCCATCATAAGTATTTTATACAAGTCGTGCATCTTTTGTTTTTTCATTTTAAGGCATGAGCCGAAGATTGAGGCTGGTCCAGGTCTCAAGTGGACCACACCAAAAAAAAACAATATCAATGAACGTCGACCATTAAAAGCTTGGTAAAGCTCACCGTATTGTTTATTTACCATCAACCCCGTTGATAAGGTAACACAAACTTGGATGAGGGGAAAACACATATATCAACTTGATTCAAAAACTATATCAACTTGATTCAAAGTTTTTACAACCAATAAAAAGTTATCACAATGGGAAACTATTTGATTTTTCAATTTCAATTGTAAATAATTATAAATAAGTTATAATTATATAAACACATTATAAATTGTATGAGTGTGATGAGTTTTTTTTTTTTTTTTTTTAACACTATAATTATTATGAAAACGAGTGTTTTATAATAAGAAATTGTAATAATTACATTTTACTTTATTTCTCCTGTGTTATTGACTCATGATTTACTAGCCATCATTCATGTTTAAACAAACATATGAAAATAACAATGTGGGCTTATTTACCTTCCATTTAATATGAAATTGAAACTTTGAAAAATTAAACAAGCCCTAAGCAATCAATGCCCACTATTTTTTATTAGTGGTCTACTTAAGATTTAGATTCACTTCTTTTTTGGTTCATGCCTAGAGATAAGTGGGCAAAATGAATGGGACATGGTTTGGCTAAGGGCGTGTTTGGCTCGACGAGCTGGATGGAAATGGATGATATTATGTGGAATTTGATTCCGATTTCAATCCAGCAGTTTGTTTAGGACGGCTAATGTAACTTCAGCGCAGTGAGCCTCATAAACTCCATTGGCCGCCCAAGGGATTCCTGAAATCCCACGTTCAGGCCTTGCCCATCCCTCGATATAGTGTCGGATACGGGATGGGATAGGCAATCTTTAGTTCAGACACTATCTCATTATCACTCTAGATCCTTGCCCTGATGGAAGAGACGCCTCGAGATGTCAATCCAGGAGGTGTTTAAGGCCCACTGCTCAGAACTTCTGCATATATACTGGCAATAGGTGCGGTTCCAAACGAATGGTGTCCGATTCTTCCTCACAGGCGAGGAGAAAGTTCGATTTTTTTCCTCACGGGCGGCGAGTAGGTTAGAATCTCCGTCTTTGAAGGTAAGTTATCCACCCCTACCTCCGTGAGTGTTCGATTGTGCCGTAGCGTATTTGAAAATCTTAATCATCTATTCAAATGAGTTTTCCATTAGAATGTGTGCTTCACCTGAGACTGGATCTGCATCAGTTTCTTTGCTCATTTTCCATGATGATATGGAAAAATGGAAGATCTGTTGCTTGAAGATCCTAGATTTTGAAGATCCCTTACCTCACATGTATTCAATACATTTTTGGTTGAATACGAATGCCGTTTGGTTGGATTCCTTAACAACATCTGGCTGGGTGATGTCAAAACTCTGTTTACATCCTTATAATTTCTCTATTTTATCAACATCATCCACGGATTTTACCATTTCATTTGCAATTAACAAAGATCGGGAAAAGTCTAAACCAAAAATAGATTGGTTGATCCAAAACTTCTGTGCCCCATAAGAAGTTTTCAAACATAAGCATTTAATCCCCACTTTTTACTGTTGTATAGTCCACCTCAGCTTTGGACAGGCAGAGACCGTATGACAATACGGGTAGAGTGAGTGCTTAATACCTTCCCTCTCCGCAATCGCGGTCCCTTGCCTTTAATCTCTGAACACAAACCAAATAATCATCGTAGGGTTGAGAATCTTCGGATCCTCTCTCATGCCATTTCTATAGGGTCTAACTGACCGTAGAGACAAGGTAACTAGCTAGTGGCGACTTTGGTCAAACACGATACTCTTTTAATCAAAGCACAAAGCCCTTGAAAAAGGCACCTGTGGAAGCACGAGTCAATTCCGCCTCCAGAATCTAGCATCCACAGGTCAATATCCTCAGTTGACAGTACACGTGGGTACATCACATGCACAACAAATATTGATCATTCACCTTATGGGACATTAGGTGCGGTATAGCTGAAAATGGTACTAACATATCCATTGAATCTTATTTCCATCAATGGATGGTCAACTGAGGTAAATTAACTTTTTAGGTACTTGCCATCAATACCAACATACGCATGGCTCATCAGGGTAGTGGACCCAACTGAACTTCGTCCAATAGCTCGCAGCCTGGTGAAATTCTAATGGATGGTGAAAATAAAAAGTAGTAAATGGTCGACATTCAACATAAAATGTCTGTTAATCAGAGGTTGGGATCATCCAATCAGTATTCTTCTATCATTATATGGTCAATTTATATTGGCCCCACCTTATCCATGGTTTGGATTTAAATTAGGTGACATTTTGCATCGTTTCCTCCACAAATGAAAATTTATACTCTAGTAAAGCCTGCCCACCATATGCATGAAAATTGAACAGAGTCATTGTGACCACATAATATTTAATCGAACCATTCAAATTGCAGGGATCACTAGAGATCTGAAGATTCATGGAGTCAATCATTGTTGAATATGGACTAATGATAGATTTTCATAATGTCGTTCCTTTTTTGTGGTCACAAATTGGACAAATAAAATTGTCATTTGAATATATGTTTTGATTTTTTACTGATAAAAAAAAAATGGGGCCCATGATTATTAAGGATCTAAATTGAGCTAAGCTTGTCTTACTTCGACAATGGCTATTTGCATGGTTATTGACTATTGTACCCTACCACGTATCTAGTAAGTTTGCATTCTTTCAATAAATTGTCTTTCTTTGCTGGAAAGTACAACCATGATATGGTGTTCTTTTGAAATTGAGTTATATGATCCTCGATTACGTGTGTTGCTTCATACTCAGGCACTTAAAATTTATACATGTGTCATATGTTAACTTAAATAAAACTTATTACACCATTTCTAATTTGTAGATATTTGTTTGTGCAAACAAAACTATGAATCATTCTCAACCTGCTAATAAATGTCTACGAATCCAATAAGAAGATGAATATGATAAAAGAGAATATAGAGAGAGAAAGAGAGTGGAGTGCTCACCTTCTCACCTTTTTAAGCGAGAACTTGTGTGCACCTTTATACACATGTTATAATAACAAATTTTAAACATTCAACATGATATGACACCGCATAAAACCTCTGAAGCCCAAATTTTAGTCTAATCTAAAACTCTAGTATGATATAACAAAGGAAGAGGCAAATCATGGGAGAAAACTATTTCTCTTTACTATGGCTAACCAAAGTTTGGATTAGACTAAAAGTTGATCGGTGAGAGTTTTATGGTATACCACACCACGTGGACTGTTTGGATTTTGTGCCCATGGTGTGTGTGCAAAGGTGTGCATGAGTTCCCATCTAAAAAGGTGGGCAGGTGAGTGTGCATGTGTGTGTGTACATATTGCGTATGGCATATTTAAATTGAATAACATAATTTGGACAGTTAATTTAATTACTTACAATGTGTGCAATTTTTAAGTGGCTTTGTGTTGGTTACACTTGGCCAAGTATTAAAGTTTTTCTCTTTCTAATTTTTTAAGGCAACAATTCTTTACTATGAGTCGTGATTGCAAGCATGGGTCCCTCTCGATAGCATCGAAAAGGGTCCAAATATGTGTAAGAGATTGTGATCACACTAACAATAGTATCGGCCCTAATTTGATTGGATAGTTAAAATGTGTATTTAAAAAAATGTCACATTTAAAAAAGTTCAAAAATTCAAATTCAATAGAGATGTGAAATTTATTATATACATATACTACCCTCACTTTGGTACATGGCATGTACGTGTCTTGTGCATCTCAGGTCTTTGCTACTTGCCCTATGTAACATCCTGGATTTTTACAGTTTTGGATTTTTAAAAATCCTTGAATTTTTTTTTAATTAACTTATATCATCACTTATTAACCATTAGCACTCAATGTTAGTATATACAGGGGTGGTACCAGTAAAGAACCGCACCAGTCCGATTAATCAACCGGAGGAAGCCAATAAATCCGCCCGATCACATGAACATCAGGTGTAGTGTAACGTCCCGCCCAACCAAAACAGTGTCTTGGGGCGTCCACATAGGATTTGCCACAGGACCGTTCGTTTAAGCTACTCGTAGTGAGGTATCACAAATAAGTTAGACCAAGATTAGCCCAATTGATTAGGCCAGACGGGTCCTGATAGAACCTGGTGCGGGCCTCCAAGTCAGATGGCCGTTTACACCTAGCGACAGCCCGTGCGGGCTATATCGCGACACGGGAAGGTCAGAAAATTATAAAAATTTAGATGAGCATAGATCTCACTGGGCTCAGGGACCAATGTGGACCACGGACCCAGTGGGCACCCAGAAGTAGAATCTGGCACTTGCCAGATGCGCCTCACCAATGCCAAAATTGGAATCTGGCACATGTAAATAAAACTGAAAATGTAAGACATTTCAGCCGTCGGATTTCTTCATAATTTATGATGAGGGTCTAATATATTTTTCTACCCCCGTCCACAAACTCTGGGACTCGATCGTGGAACAGTGACCGTTGATCACAAATCGGACCCGTGCAACCAAATCCCATATCCGATTGACCCTAAATTTTGCATGTCCCTTCAACGGGCCATAGAGCACCTATCCTATAAGTTTCATGGCTAGAGGGCCACAAGAAATGTCTCAATTTTCTAAACGAGATCTAGACCGCTCGGTGGTGGGCCACTAGTTCTAAAACTATAGAATAATGCCCGTCTTACTAGGCTTGACGTCCATCGCGGGAATCGCACGTGGTTATTGTCCAGAACCACTCAACTTGAGCTAAAGGATGAGTGCATGAGAAGAGCAAATATCCTAAAGAAAGGAGCTGAAACTTAAGTGAATTGAGTCATCCACTCTTATGCAAAGTTGAGGATTTTGAACCGTCTGTTTGCGACCAAACTTCACACGTGGATTAAGGATATTTTTCTACTCATATCCGTATAGCCGCGGCCTCGATCGACCATCGGTGACCGTTGAACAGATTTCTAATCATATCTGTCGATCGGCGCATCCAAATGGCGGGCCGATCGTATCCATACGTAGATCATCATTAAGGCTAACTATTCTGTGGTATATATCGACTTGTACACCCCATAGTAGGCCCTAGAGCTTAGAAAGACCCTCTTATAGGTCTAGTATAGTAAAAACCTAGCACTTGGGGCCATTTGCACCAATCTGGTATTATAAAAGGGCCTCATTTGGGGCACCCCTCTCCCCATACGAATTTACCCTAGAGAAAAGAAAGAGAGAAAGAGGAGAAAAGAGGAGAAAGAGAGAAAGAAGAAGGGAGAGAAAGATGGGCCCAAGGGAGGTGAGATTTAGAAACCCCTCTTCCCTTTCCTCAAGAAATCTCACATCCACAAATACAAGCGATTTTAATCCGATTGGGGAGGTAAGCACCCATCCTTTTTGTAATCCTTTGTGTTGAGCTAGGATTTGTATGAAATCCTAACATGCAAGTGCATTGTCTTAGGATTCCGGCCGATCAACATCGAGTTCGGCGCTTCTAGGTCATTTTCCAAGATCTCAACGATCCATAGGTGCGGACTATTATCCTTTGGTGGCCTAGCACCAATTATAGTTGGAGTTAATGATTTTGTTTGCTTGGTATGTTGTATGGAAGAATCTAGAGGAACCTAGGGATGACATATTGTTGAAATTGTATGAATTGCATGTTTATTTCTCTTTGATATTAATCTTGCCTCTCTCATGATCTAGTGTATGGATTATTACATGCTCATGTTTGGTTGATTTTTTCTTCTCATATGTGTTGCTTCATCTTGTGTATGATTCTTTTGTTCTTATATATTTGTCCCTTGAGGTGTAAGAAGTGCTTAACTTCCTCACCAACCCACACCACACACATATACCTCATTCATGGTATTAATAGTTTGCTTGCTAGAGAAATTTGAATTGTATATTGAGCAACATGAGAACATTGTGTTGAATATGCTTGATGTTACATTGGTAGTTGACATACTATGAATCACTATTCCTACCTTTGGGTTGGTCAGGAATATGAGGAGAGCGAAGGTGGTTCCGTTGGTAGGACCACCTTGAGGCTAAACCCATGGGTTTGGGCGAGTGCATGTGGGCGGCAGTAGTTAGACTACATGGGTCGCTTGTACCCGATGTCATTCTGCCACGTACTTGCCTGGGCTCGTGCAGTTTAGTCCACTAGCTGACCCACCCGGTTTGTTAACCTTATTTGCTCACATATTAGAAACTGGAATACCCTACCACCGTTGTAGCCCATCGATAACGAATTGAATATCGATCCACTGTCTCGTGAGCTGGGCATGGTGGAATGGGACACTATGTCCAAGCTGTCAGCCTATGCTGGGGTGACGTGCCTCCCCGTAATGACCGCGAGCGATCCCACATTCAGCACCCCCCATGTGCTTGAAGTCAAGGATGTGGAAAACCCGACGGGGTCAAGGATCGCGGGGTCTCGGCCTCACACATTGGGAGGCCTTGGCCTCGCAACTAGTTCAGGGCATTTGATATGTGGGGTGTATAAGATTTCCAAATCTGCTGGATAAATGGACTTAACTAAGAACCTGGTTAACATCATCATTGCACGGCATTAATTAGGTTGGCGACTTGGCAGTCGAGGTCACTCTGAAGGAGTGTTGACATATGCGATCGTTAGATGGAGTCGCTCGAGGGAAAGTTGTGGCGAGGGCATATATCATATCATCCACCATGCATGTGCATTAATAAGATTAGTTAGGTGTTTGTGAATGGTTGCTTTTCATTAAATTCTTATTATAATTGATGCTTGTTGCAACTTAGGGCTAATAGCACCCACTGAGTTGATCACTCACTCCCACTCTGGGACGATGTTTTAAAACACCAACCAGACCCACTCGTAGATGCAGGAGATACAGATTACGTGGAGCCTGGTGATGTGAGTCTCGAGGAGGAGGACGAGTTCCCTTACTTCCAGTTGATGAGCGGGACCATGTTGGATCAGTAGATGGGTCGTTGGATCACCGAGCAGCGGCTCAGCTTTATTCTTTTGGACATGCCATTCTTTTGTGATTTTGTTGGGCGTCACCTTGTGCGCCCGTTTGTATTCTTTTGGACATGTATATATAGGTATAATTGATTTTCTTCTATTTCAGTAGACTTGTGGGTTGTGCTTCATGTTCCAGGAAATTCCAGAATGCGCATTTAGACTGGATTAATCGCATATTAATGAAAACCGGTTATAAGTGACCCCGGGAATTCGAGAGTCGAGCGTATGCACGACCCCCAATTTCCAGGGCGTTACACTCTAGTTCACAATTAGAGTTAGTAAGGGTCCTTACTCACTACCCAGTGGTAGACTCACAAGAGTTTCAACACTAATGTCATGGGTTTGAGTACCCATTGTGGTGTGTGGGTGTGAGGGTGTGTGCATTAAAAAAATAGAGTTGACAATGCGAATGTATTCAACTTGGGAAAATAACATTCTAATATAAAAAATTTACTTTGTTTAAACTTTTTACTTGACTATCTAACTTATAAATGGGTGGATACAAATATTATCATATTAACATCTACTTATGTACTCACTTGTTGACATTTTCATGATTTATTGGACCAATAATTTTAAACTTAAATACTAAATAATAATAATGATAGATTAAAAGGATAAAGGTAGGTCACCTTAAAATTTTTAAGGTTTCCTACATTTATAATTACAGTGAGGTGCATCATAACAATAATTTAATCACCACTATACTATAGGTCTTGAAATCTTGAATCTAATCGGGCTAGGATATAATTCAGATTGGATGTGTGATGGACATTTGTTTACCCAGTTACCCAATGTATGTGGCTTTAGAATATCAAATTTAGATATGAATCTTTTATAAGATTAAAAAATTATACCTTTGAACTTATTTATGTTACTTATTATCATGATAAAGTAATCTAAATAAGTCATCATTATTATTCCATGGTCTTTGTTTAAACTAGTATTACAACACATAATTTAAAAGTAAAATATAAATGTAATAAAAGACATGTAAAGGAATGCGTAATCATTACAATTTTACATTATAAAAGTGTTATTATTACAATTTTACTCACATAAGACAAACAATGTAAACAACATTATTGCAGTTGAAATTCAATTGATATTACCATACAAGTAAAGTAATTTGTAATCACATTTCTTTTACTTTACGGATGTAACTGGTCAAACAAACAGACACTTATTACCTAACTTTTAAAGCAAGTTTATATGCGAATATTACAACATCCCACTTGTATCCCACTCATTTTTAATTTTAAACGTAAACATTTAATTAAGACAAAAGAGATTGATTTTTGTATTGCAGTTCACGAAATTTCCTCAACCCTTTGGCCCTACCAAGTAATGGCTAAGGCCATTCTTATAGAATTCACCACTTTAGATGTTTCATTTTAAAAGAAAAAATAATAATATAATTATTCATGTTAGATTCAATGGTTAGCGAATCATCGATCCACCCACAGTGGAAGGTGGTGGAAGATCTGTCGAATCTTGCCGGATGCATCTCACGTCGCCAAAAAAAATAGATTTTCTTACTTCACAAGTGAAGGATGAGTTTATTAAAACTCTCGACTCTGGCTGGAATTCCACATAGAAAATCGTGTGAATTATTATGATCTTCTATCGAAACCTCTCAAACTTTTCATTTTATAGAGATGAATAATTGCTATTAATATAACTCTATTAAAGTGGGTTGGCTCTTACCAACTGTTGAATCTCCCTTCCATCACATGTTATACATGGGTGAAGCCCACTATGACATTACACCCTTCATCTTTTACTTAGATAAGTTAGGCATGACCCCAACTGTTGACTGTATCATAGGTGGTGAAAAATGTTTTTATACCACAAAATGCAGTGTGCAACCAGCGAAGTGCATGACCTCAAAAGAGAGTAACTATACCAAGTTTCCATTAATTGACATAATATTTTTCATTTTCTGCGACACTAACCTGCCCCAAACTTATATTGGTTACACTAAATTGGATATACACCAACCTCTCGAGGATACTCTTAACTTGGGTAATTTTTCAGTACTTATTCATAGCCATGAGTTTAAAAGTGTTGAGGACACATTAGTCATCCATGAACTCATCTTGCTTGTGCACATTAACTCGTAAGGTGAAAAACTAAAGAGTCTTTCTGAAGTACTTATACCCATCCATCTTGGCTAAACTGCTTTCCTAAACATGCTTCGTTACACCATTTTCTTTATGGCCTTTGGAAAATGAGCTAGAGTAGCAACATTAGGCCTCCACTTCAAGGCATAGTCCACAGTCATAAGGGCACAAGGGTCACCTATGCACTGATTTTTCTTACACGAAAGAAAAACTCAAATTCATTATCCATTTAAAGTAGGTGTTTTAAGTTATTTATAACACATGTTGTATAAAAAGCATGTTACGGTAGAGCTCCTGAGTACATCAACCTCTACACTATACAAATCTTAACTCAATTATTGTCCAAGCACTTAGTTTGCTCCATTCAACTCAATCGCTCTTATAAGCACTTAGATGAAGTCTCACATTTGGCTTATTCAGGCTGCATGACCCTAGTGGAAATATTCGTGTGTGATCCTCAAAAGACCTCATCTCGAACCCAGTTTGAGGTGATGTGCATATAATAGAATAATCACAATAATTTCGTAATCACACATCTCATCTTGCTTGTAATCAATGCACCAAGGTAGTTGTCGTGTGAAATATACAAATTCTACCTGGTGATGTATCTCAATACACGTCTGAATGACGTGATGAATCTGTATGTAATTAAGTAATATGTTCATTCATAAATAAAAGAATAACAATATATAAGTCTGAATATAAATGGTTTAACAAAAGGAAAAGAATCATAGTGTCTATGTTACAAAATCACATCATACAAAAACCTAGACTTTTGATGTGAGTCTAAAAAGCATCTTATGCGATCAGCTTAGTAAGTCGATCGACGTCCATCTCTCCAATAGTATATGTGTCAGGACCACTTTCTTTTTCGCCACCATATATTGCACATTGTGATGGCGGATTTGGATAAACTGCTTGTTGGGCTTTGCTAAGAATGCAACAACATTCTTACACGTAGACCGACATTCAGCTTCCAATCACAAATGACGGGACAATTAAGCGAATGTGTTGATGCTCTCATTGTGTGTCATTGTGAGTTTCATTTACTCACAGTAATTCAGAAAAGAAGTAATACGGATAGGATTTGTTAATCATTCGTAAGAATATTTTCTATTGTTTTTAGATTGCAGATCATTGCTGACATTTTTCTAAGATGATCTTCTATTAATATATTGAGAGTCATCTTATAGGTATCAAATTTGAGCGTCAAAGCTCTCAGTCGAGTAGCAATGGTGCCAACGTAAGCAAGTATCAGGGCAGTCTACATTTCTTGGGTGCTAGAGTACCCTTCATACTCGTCAATGAGGTCATTGTGTATGTTGCTCAGCATAATAAAGCATGCAAGTCGAACCCTCTTCAACCAGTTCAGGTACTCTTCTTGCTAGCACCAGTGATAAGTGGTATTGCCTTCTTCAGGAGGGATCATATATGCGGTAAGCGTTTCTAGAACACCTTGCTCATCCAATAGATATTAGATTTTGTAATGTCATATATTATAATTGTTGCCATCTAGTTTTCTCCCTTATTGAGTTTAGCGATAATATTTTTAGATGTTATTATCACTACATACAAAGATGTGATATATAATATCACATTCAAGACTAAAACACCATACATTCGCAGCCCACAACATTGCTAAATGTTGTCACTTTTATCCGCCGTGCATCATTGATCGAAAGGCAGGACAAAAGCCTGTAATCATCTCCTCAAATGCCCACTAGATTAAAGTTTTACATCCTTACTTTGTTTGCCCTTGATGAGGAGCCTTAAAGCATTCACTCATTACCCACTAGTTAGGATATATATTGGAAGTATTGATTGACATTATGCACTGCGAACCAAATGCCATCCTACAGACCGGTCTATGGCCAGACCTAAGTAGTACGTGATGCACATAGACAATGAAAATGCCAAAGGGGAAGCTTCCATGCAAGTACTTACGTTAAGATAGGTAGACATTCACTTTGATTAGAGGATTGGTCACCTATAAGCATTGTACTACGACTTATGGTATTGTACCATATTTTCCATCAATATACCTTGTCTTTTAGGAAATCAACACCATCAAAACAATAGGGTGAAGAATGAAGATGGCTACTCTAAAAAACAATACCAATCCTCTCATTAGGTGGGCCAAACCTATTTGTTGAGGCATACTATCAATTAGCCATTGATTCCAATAGTGTGACCCACCTTATGAGGAACATGGTCTGATGTTTGTGCGAGGTGATCTTTATGATCGGACCCATTGTTCTAGCGGCACTAATGTGACATAAAAACAGTAGAAGCACACGTATTTGAGATCAAGCTCATGATCACACATATAACTGGGATTAGGGTACACATGTTTCGTATACTTCAGGCCACAATGGTCATTAGTCTCAATGTTAAAGCTCATGGCATACATGTTTTTGCACGTGTCTTAGATACGGCACACATGCATCATATACTTCATGCCACAGTGGACATTAGTCTCAGTGTTAAAGCTCATGACATGCGTGTTTTTGCACACATGTCTAAGATCATGGCACACATGCATGTGTTTTGTATGCCTATTTTTGTACACATGCCATGAGTTTTAATCTCAACCTTAAAGCTCATGGTACCGTATTTTGTACACGTGTTTCTATACATATTTCTGGATAGCTGAACGGATACACTAATATAAGAATGCTCAATGGCTTAATTTAACTCCATGTATAAATGCTTAGGATTATTCTATCAACGTACTAGATGGTGGACAATTTTATTCATCAACTCTAGACCAGGATTATTCTTTTAGCACACATAGAGCATGGACCATTATTATTTTCTATTCAAAAGAATACCTAAGTGGACAACCAATCAGATTGACAAATCTGCCCACTTATGATAACCAATTGGATTGACAAATCTGTCCAAAGCTGGATAGAAAATCATGGTTCAAATATTCCTAATTAGACAGTCCTATGGACTACAAATGATGTCCACTTGGATGGCCCCAAATTTGTCCACCTGAGTATGTCTGAAACCTCTACAAATTTGGCAAAAAAAAAAAAAACTGATAAAAGTGATTAAGGCACACCTCTCATGCTCTGATACTGATGTTAAATTCGATGGTTGACGAATCATCGATCCACTCACAACAGAAGGTGGTGGAAGATCTATCGGATCTTACCAGATGTGTCTCATGTTATCGAAAAAAATAGATTTGCTTACTACATAGGTGAATGATGAGTTTACTAGAAACTCTCATCTCCAGCTGAAATTCCACACAACAAATCGTGTGGATTAATATGATCTCCTATTTAAACTCTCTTATCCTTCTTGTTTTATAAAGATGAATAATGGCAATTGTTATAACTCCATTAAAAGTGGGCTGGCTGTTACCAATTATTGAATCCCCTTCCATCATATGTTAAACATGGCTGAAGCCCACTAAGATGTTACACCCTTGATTTCATTTTAAGGTGGGTTAGAAATTGAGTTTCTCTACTATTGTTTTAAGTACTTTTTAAACTGTGATTATCATTTATTGTTTTGATGCTTTTAAATAGTTAAATTCTTTTATTGCTGATCATACAATTAAAGTTTTTAAATAAATGGTTCCAAGAATTAAAATTCTCATACACACAATGTCTTAAGGCCTTTTTGATTTTCCATGATGCAGGTAAATTCTTGGTAAATAAGTAATTGCACGGGAAGTATACAACAAGTATAAGAATAACAACTGGTGTTGGCTGGGTGATACACATCATATGAAGGGGGAACATACTTAAGAAATCATAAATGAAACATGGTCGAGCCAGAAGGGCGGTTACTGAGACAGATGTTAAGAAGAGAAGGAAGATTCTAAAAGGCAAGAGTAGTGCTGAAGTGGTTTTTGTGAGTAACCAATTAGCATAATTTATCTTCTATGTTCCTTGACATAACCAATAGCATAATCCTACATTAAGAGTAGCAATAATCTACTAGCTTTAATTCTTAGCAATAATCTACTAACTATTTCCGTTGTAAATCAAGCAGTTCTTTTGTTTGTAAAAGTGTTTTGTAGTCACATGGACTCTCAAGTGTTTTCTCTCCAGGGCAACTCATTTTCTGAGTATAAATCCTATCCTCCAGTGATCTTGAACATATTAAACAGCTTATAGTAGCTGAAGCCGTGGCCGATCTCCCGAGGCATCACGTTAAAGTTGTTGGGCTGGAAACGAGCCACACAAACAATTCTAATGTGCTCAGATATCACACAGGATCAAATTTGAAACCGAGTGGCAACACGTTCCTCCAAATATAGTTATTTTTAGACCAAGGATCATATAAATGTGGGAAGTATCAAATGAACGGTTTTGATCTATCTATACAATCACGAGGGCAACATGACATGGAGAGAAGGAAAAACCTGCGAACCTCGCAAGGAGGGACGTTAAAGAGTTCGTTTATCTTCTGTTGCGACATAGCAACCAGAGTTTGTTGCAGCTGTCTTTATACACATGCAGACTGTTCAGATGATCAGAACCGTCCATGTTATGAATTCTATACCATATACTATTGATAGTGACCATCATTATCTGTAGATAAATTTAGAACTGTGAAACAGTGGCTGGGGTTTAAACTTCAAAAAACAACGGTTAAGATCTTCAAAGAAGCTTCATTACTAGACAAAAAAAAAAACCTTATATATGATCGGAACGATAATACGGACGGTTGAAATTATAGACTATCTCAGTATGTAGCCCTATGGCTGGCGACTTACGATGGATCCTATGTCACTAGCTCCAGTTAAGCTACGCGCACGAGGAGAGATTGAACGGTGAAAGGTGGTAGGTGTGTGAGATCCAGACCTTTAACAGGTGCGTCTCAAAGTCAACATGCTATTCCAAAATCCAATCTCGCCCACTCGTCCAATGGGCCATACATTCATGTATCATGTTGGTGATTTTGTTTCCATCAATCCATTTTCATCATATGATTTTGGCCAACTTAATCATCATGTAAGCCTGAATTTTTGGCTCTGGAATAGACATGGTGGGGCCCTTCTAATGGATGGTTTGGATGCCACACGTGGAAACCGTGGCCGAAGCTATGTGGTGCCAAGAGCGATTTCCGTGTGATATAAACTCCTTGAAACATTCGTGGGCCACAGAAGCTTTGGATCAAGGTATTATTTTTATCTTCAGTTCAGCCCCATCGAGTAACCTAATGAACGGTTTGGATGGCGCATAAACATCACGTTGGAGCCCACAAAGGTTTCAACGGTGCACGCTTCTTCCTGTCGTGGGAGCACACACAAGTTTTGAACGCGTTGAAGTTTGGTAGATACATCCCGACGCATCACAGCAGCATACCTTACACCGTTGCCTATTCATGGTAGGACCAAGCCCTTGAACGGTTAGATCAAACCAATGACTACAAGATCGGGGCCCTTAAAAGGGTGGGTCCAGTACCTAACCTTTGACCATGCAAATGATCCAAAGCATCAGAGCAACGAACGGTTAAAAATAAAAGATACCAACCGTTGTAAGGTCAAGCCCAATGTTTTAACTCATAGAATCAATTCTCTATTGAGTTATTTTATATGTAACCAACACATCCCTGGGCCTATCTCTTGAACGGCTCAGATCTCCCTCACACGTGGGAGCACAATCCAAACCGGTGCACACGCGATGTACAATACCGACCCAAAGGAGGCAGCAGCAGCAGCTGCTGGACCGATGCATGGGATTCAAAAAAGCAGCAGGTGGGGTGGAGAGAGTCAGGAGACGTCTGTCCGTCGCTTTTGTTCCCTTTATCAACGGCAGCGCGAATCCCGACGCCAAATCGGTGCGATTAAAGCGGACCCGTTGCGGGAGAGAAAAAGGCTGGTGAGATGTCCCGAGCGACGGCACGACGCAGATCTTTTGGGCAAATGACGTGAATACCCCAATGCAATAGCTCTCTTTTGCAGCCGAACGGGGGGTGTGGCAGTGGGCAGAAAAGTCCGCAGAGAGGGCTACAATAGCTACTGTGGGCACGAGACAGAGTGGACGGATGGGCACGACTCCCGGTGCGCCCCAAAACCCGTACCTGATAGATACTTTTTGGATACTTACAGCCCCTGCTTTTTAATATTTTAGGGTGGGCGCATCGATATCTCTGCGCCCTAAATCCTCATTTTAGGGGAGAGTCTTTATCCATGTGTGGCCCACGTACGAACCTGGGCCCACTTATGTACTGTTGGCTTCCAAAAGGGTCGGGTCGGGTCCGGATTTTTTCGAGCCGGACCCGGACCCAACCAAGATGATTACCACTAAGGTCCTGGGACTTGGGTTTGAGTGAGGTCCGGTCAACCTGGACCTGAGCTGGATTAGAAAGACGCGGTTTGGCTAGTGGCCCTAGCACCAACCAGTTAGCTGGTGTCAAAGCTCAGTGGGCCCCACTATAATGTATGCGTTTTATCCATGCCGTCCATTCATTTTTTATTTTTTTTCCAGCTCATTTTAGAGCATGAGCCTAAAAGTGAGACGGATCCAAAGATCAAGTGGACCACATCACAGGAAACAGTGGGTAGAATGGTGATTGGCAGAGATCGATGTTTATTTGTCATCTAATCTGTTCATAAGGTCACACAGAGCCGGATGAAAGGAAAACCCAAATATTAGCTTGACCCAAAACTTATGGCCCCCAAGAAGTTTTCAACCGTCAATGTTCAGTTTACACTGTTTCCTGTGGTGTGGTCTACTTGAGCTTTGGATCTCTGTCTTTTTTATATTTATACTTTAAACTTAGCTGGAAAAATAGATGAACGGCATGGATAAAACACATACATCATGGTGGGGCCTTCAGAGCTTTGACAACCGCTGGATGGCTGGTGTTGGGGTCCCAGCCAAACCGCGCCCGTTCACCCAGAGGAGAACTTCCAACCTTTTGTATGTGTGTGACATCCAACCCGTTCATTAGGTTGTCCTTGTAGTGACAATTACTTTGTGCAAAATTCAGCCACTTCAGCCACATCCGTTCATAGAGGGGACCACACTTGTGTTTTGTTATCTATCAATGGCTATACATTATTTTCTTGTGTGACCCACCTGATGAATGGAAGATGATCCACATGGTTAGGGTAACCTATTTGGCTGGTTGCATAGGACAGGCATGACATGGGTCGAGGGTAGCTTATGGTTGGATGGAAGCATTTCTTTTCATTAATTATACATTTGATGTATAACATTTACACTCAGATCCATAGCTCAATTGGCAGACTGAGTGGAGATGCCTCGTTTCAACACTTGAGATCTTGGCATCGATCCCAGGCGGGGGTGGCTAGCATGGAGTGTGCGTACTAACAAGCTAACCCAAAAAAAAAATATATATATATAAAAAATAAAATAAAATAAATTCTATAACATTTATTATAGATTAATTGGACCCAAGTTGGACCCTACCTAGACAGGATCCGACCCAATTGTTTCTGGGTCCTAAGTGGTCTACCTGATCAGAACCCGACTAGACCCGTCTCATAAACCGGGTCCAAATGGTTGACAGGTAACCTCAACAATTTCTAAACGGGTCTAAGAATGAGAGACCCGAACCTGTCATAGTCTACTTGGGTGCATACAGTACCTGTTGACCCAAACCTGTCATAGAGAATGTTATGGTTACATGATCCCACTATGGATTGAGAATATAATGTTGTTGGACAGTTAAAAGGGAAAATGGAGATATGGTCTAAATTCAACCGAAAAAGGTCTCCTCATGGTCAAGATTTCGAAGTATATGGGCCACATTTTTTCAAAATTGGGAGCGTGCACAACTGTTTACATTACTGTGGCAAAGCATCTTGATGTGCATATGCCTTGCATTTTAAAAGACATGGTCGACCATGACTCACTGTGATGTTCGGGGTTGACCATCGGCAGTGATGTGACCGTCGGATTTTCATAATTTTATGCCAAATTTGGTAGTTAAGGCTAATTTGTCATTAGAATTTTATTAAATACAAGTGTTTTCTCTCAAGGGGTCAAGGTTTGCCAATGGGAGGGTTTTCTATACTTGTAAAGACTTGGAAATGATTTTTCAAGTAAGGATTTTCTAAATGTGTGCATCGCAATGGGAGATCAGATACATCTATAATTGAGAAGGAGAGTTTGTACAACTTTAAGATTTTGATTATAGTTGATCTCTATCACTTTGTGCCTTGATTTTTTCTTACAAAGGTTTTTCACATAAAATATTATGTGTTTGTGAATTGTTTGCTTTTTGGTTTGGTTATCCTACATTTATATTGTTCTATATTCGTTTATTGTGCTTCCGCGAAGCACACGAATTGGTAATGGTATTAGATTCAAAATTCTAACACGTAGGGTTTGATCTGAGTTCGTTGTTATCTAGGGTTTACATCATTATGATGTGATATAGAGTGGGTTCACTCACAACAAAGTGGTATCAAAGCGGCATGTTGGACGTTTGGGTTTGAGCAAAGATATCAGGATCAAAATTTGATATACAGAAGTTTGATGGAAAGAACAATATCAGTTTATGGCAGCAAAAGGTCAATGATATTCTAATTTCACAAGAATTTAGCAAAGCATTGTTGAAAACAAAATCGAGGAAGATGTCGGATGATGATTAAAGCGATCTCAAGGAGAAAGCTATGAGCACCATCCGTTTGTGTCTGTCGGATGAGGTTATAATGTATAATGCCACGTATGAGGAATCACCCCTGAAAAATCACTGTGGTGCTCATTTTCTGTTGACAGATGCCTAAAATCTATGCTGCTTGACCGTTCGAGAGTCTAGCTCAACCGATCGAGTGGGCCACTTGACTAGTTGAGGGTTATCCGACTCAAAGTCCAGTGACTTGGGTTTTTTGGTGTCCTGGCTGCTCGATCGGTCGAGGGGATGGCTCGACCGGTCGAGGGGGGCCCTCAACCAGTCAAGGTTACGCAGATCCTGCGCGGACTGTGTAAATTTGAGGCGGTTTCCGGACTTTTCTGGACTAGGTGCGTAAGTGGAGTTTCCTAAACTATAAACATGGATCCCTAGGGCTATTTTAAAGTATTCTAAGGCTTTCTAAATGTATTTTAAAGGGTTCTAGGGTTATCAAAGGGTGTAGCATGGGTGAGATTCGAGGTTATTCGAATCGAGTAAGTCCTCTCTCTTTGTAATTGATACTTTCATAGTGGAATTCTGTCGCTTTGTGCTGTGGTTTTTTCCTACAAGAATTTTTCACGTTAAATCTGTGTGTTCTCTTGTGTACTTGGTGTCATTGGATCGCTATCCTAGATCTAGATCTGTGTAATTCCGCGGGCCAAAATCCCAACAGGTGGTATCAGAGACAGGTTGGGGTACAAATCTGAATCTGAGGGATTAGTAATAATAGAAAGTACTAGGTACAAGATTAAGAAGTACTCAGGAAAAAATAATTTTGAGTTATGGAAGACCAAGATGATGAGTTCCCTAATTAAGCAAGACGAAGATGGTGCTCTTGAGGACCGAAAATCTAATATAACTGATGATGATTGGAATACTCTTGATAAGAAGGCTTTATCATCGATCTGTTTATGTTTCACGGATGAGGTTCTCTATAACGTCATGAGTGAGAAAACTGCGACTAAGTTATGAGCGAAGTTAGAGGATGTCTATGTGAAAAAATCCTCTGAAAATCACCTACACTTGAAGTGGCAGTGGTATAACTTCAAGATGGCATAGGGTGGAGATCTGGAGGTCACATCAACAACCTTAATAAATTAGTTTGCAAATTGTTGGATATGGAGGAAGTGATGAAAGATGAAGAACAAGCATGTATGTTGCTGAATTCTCTTCCGGCGTTGTATGAGTCATTCAAGGACACTATGTGCAGCACGAATAAAACCTTGATTATCGACACCATTATCTCGGCCTTTCAAGGGAAGGCTATGAGAAAGTTTAACGTCAACATGAGGATATCTTCTGATGCACTGCTTACAAGGGATAGAAATTTTGAACAAGGTACGAGTTCTTCAGGTTCTAGATCCAAATCTAAGGGCAAGGGCAAGGGAAAGGTAAAGTGCCGGAACTGTGGAAAGGAAGGACATGTGAAGAAGGATTGTGAAAATCCTAAATCGAAGAGAGAAGATTTCGAGGCTTCATATAGGGAGGTCAATGCTGCCACGTCTGATGGATCGAGTGGATGTGATGGTAATGTTTTGTCTGTATCTACTATCAGGCGGCCATACGACGATCATAAAGACGAGTGGATGCTAGACACAGGGGCATCTTTTCACATGACTTCTCATCGGAGTTGGTTCGCCAGCTATAAGGAGTGCGATGGTGGACGGGTGTTTATGGGCAATAGCTTTGGCTGTAATGTTGTGGCTGTTGGTACGGTGCGTACCTTGACTAATTTCAGGTACGTTCCTGATTTGAAGCATAATCTGATTTCTCTTGGTGTACTTGAGGCAACGAGCTGCAAGTTCACAGGTATTGATGGTGCTCTTAAAGTATCTAAGGGGGCATGGGTAATCATGAAAGCGCAACGACTTGGTAACTTGTACAGGTTGATCAGGAGCATTTCAAATTGTGGAGTTGCAGTGGATGTAGTGGATTCCACCTCTGCACGTGTGTGGCATGTTGGACATTGCCATATGAGCGGATAGGGCAGAAAGGCTGAGACACGCGGACAGGGATATAAAGCAGGTGGAGCAACCACCTATGAGAAGAATCACATGGTATGATCGCATGATATCGGCGAGGTACATAAACGACTCCAATATCGCAAGGAATTCATCTTCTATTCAGATGGCTCTAAATGAGCCTGGTGTTGAGAAGTGAAAGGTGACTATGGGTGATGTAATGGATTCGTTGTACTAGACCGACATATGGGAGCGGGTGGAGCTTCCAGTGGGCCGGAGAACGGTTGGATGCAGGTGGATCTTCATGAGGATACAACATAGATACAGGGCGAGGTTGGTAGTGAAGAGTTATGCTCAGAGAGAAGGGATCGACTTCTCAGAGATATTCACACCGACGGTATAACAGGTATCTATTAAATCCGTGATTGGCACTGGTTGGCCAATGTGATCTTGAGCTAGAATGATGGATATGGAGTCTGCACTTTTGTAAGGGAAAGTGAAGAGCAGATATACACAAAGCAACCAGAGTGGTTCGAAGTTAAAGGGGCTGAGAAAAGACTTTGCAGGAGGTTGTGGTTCGACCTGTCACCTAGGCAGTGGTTTGATTCCTTCATGGTGAGTCAGGAATTGATGACATGTAGATCGCCAATTATAAAATGTCTGAAATCAATGTACTGAAGACTCGGTTAAGTGGGACATTCAGGATGAAGGATCGGGGGGCTATAAAGATGGTTCTCGGCGTTAAGACTGAAAGAGAAGTAGGCTTTAGTAATCATAGAATACCTTGTGTGTAGATATTGATCAAGGATGTGATGGGATAGGTAAAGCCGGAGAGCGTTCCCTACGCGTCTCTCTTCAAGTTTTCCTCAGGACATGTCCCAAAACATATGAGAAAAAACAGGATATCTCATGAGCCTTATTCGAATGCAGTTGGCAGTGTATGTCACGGTCTGGATTAGATTGGTTATTTCACAGGTTATCGGTGTTGTAAGCAAGTAACCCGGTAAGCAATATTGGGTAGCGGTGAGATGGTAAAAAGACCATGTCTTTCCTTTTGAGAAGACAAGAGCAAAGGTGGTTGAGCACGTGGATTTTGATTTGGCAGACATGCTCACCTAGATCGTTCCTGCATAGAAGTTCAAGTTCTGTGTAACTTCTCTGGGCTTGGTGATGGTGTAAAAGAAGTACGGAGTGTGCACGAGAAGTGTTAACTGAAGCTATAATATGATGCAGAGATAAGAGAAGAGGGCAGTAAGATACACGGTTGAAGATTGAGGGCATGGCGGAGATTGTTGATAAATGCCTTAAATCTGTGCTGCTCAACCGGTCGAGAGCCTGGCTCGACCGGTCGAGTGGGCCACTCGACTAGTCAAGGGCTGTTCGACTCAAAGTCCAGTGACTTGGGTTTTTTGGTGTCCGAGCTGCTCGACCGGTCAAGGGGATAGCTCGACCGGTCGAGGGGGTCCCTCGACCAGTTGAGGCTTCGGCTCAACTAGTCGAGTTTACGCAGATCCTGCGCAGGCTGCGTAAATTTGAGGTGGTTTCCAGACTTTTCCGGACTAAGTGCGTAAGTGGAGTTTTCTAAACTTTAAATAAGGGTCCTTAGGGCTATTCTAAAGTATTATAAGGCTTCCTAAATGTATTCTAAAGGGTTCTAGGGTTATCAAAGGGTGTAGCAAGGGTGAGATTCGAGGTTGTTCGAATCGGGTAAGTCCTCTCTCTTTGTAATTGATGCTTTCATAGTGGAATTCTGTCGCTTTGTGCCGTAGTTTTTTCCCGCGAGGTTTTTCCACGTTAAATCTGCGTATTCTCTTGTGTGCTTAGTGTCATTGGATTGCTATCCTAGATCTAGATCAGTGTGATTTTGTATGCCAAAATTCCAACATTTCTAACGAGATGAGGAAGAAGTAAAGTGATGAGGACTCTTAGGCAGAAGGGCTATTTGCAAAATGGGGTCAAGGACGTGGGCAACCCGTGAAGCAATCTTGATATGACAAGAAGAAAAAGTTCAGATCGAAGTCAAAGGCAAATGACATATGCTTCTACTGTGGCATTAAGGGGCACTTCAAGAGATACTGTCAAAAATAAAAGGATGACATGAAAAGCAAAGGAAAATGGAACACATGTATACAGCGTCCTGGATGAGGAATATCCCTTGACGATGTAGAAGAAGCTAGAAGATTTGTACATGTCGAAGTTTAGTTGTTTGTGAAGAAACAACTTTTCAAGTTGAAATTGAAGGGTTGAATCTCTTGGAGCACATGAACTTGTTTATGAAGCTATATAGTGAATTGGTAAGGTTCAGAGAGACATTTAAGGAAGAAGACAAAGCGGTGCTACTTTTAGTATCGCTTCCCTTATCATACGACCATCTTGTCACAATTTTGTTATATGGGAAGAATACAGTAAAGCTTGAAGAAATTACCCTGACGCTCGTTTCCAGCGAGATAAGGAAGAGGTCAAGTGATGAAGACTCTTGGGCGGAAGGGTTGGTCGCAAAATGGGGTCGAGGACATGGGCGATACGTAGAGTGATCTTGGTTTGGCAAGAAGAAAAAGTCTAGATCAAATTCGAAGGCAAATGATGGATGCTTCTATTACGGCATTAATGGGCACTTTAAGAGAGACTGCACAAAATGAAAGAATGACATGGAAAACAAAAGCAAAGGAAATGGAAACACATGTGAATCAACAAGTGCAGCTGAGAGAACTCAGAAGGAGACCTCCTCTTCGGCTCTTCATGTACGAGTCGTCTCTCAAATACTTGGATTCTAGACTCAGGATGTTCACATCACATGTGCCCGAATAAGACTTGTTTTGATTCCTACAAGTTCTATGATGATGGAAGTGTTATGATGTGAAATGATGTAGCATGCAAGGTCACCAGAATAGGGACTATCAATGTAAGGATGTTTGATAGAGTCATTCAAAATCTTAGTGATGTTAGGCATGTCTCAGATCTAAAGAAAAATTTAATAGTATTGGGGTTTTAGATACAAACGGTTGCATATTCACCGCATCCGATGGTGTATTAAAAGTCACTAGAGGTGCAATAGTGTTGATAAAGGGACATAAGGTTGGAAATTTGTACAAGTTAGTCGGGAGCACATTTATGAGTGAGGCTGTTACCACCTCACACGCAGAATACGACACAAATGATATAAATCTATGGCATATGCGGTTAGGGCATATGAGTGACAGGGGCATGATGGAACTTCACAAATGAAAACTGTTGAAATGAGTTAAGGCATGTAAGGTGGATTTCTATGAGCATTGCATTATAGGCAAGTAATGCAGGATAAGGTTCAAGACTACTACAAACACTTGTAGTGGGTTGCTCGACTATATTCTTTTTTATGTCTTGGGGCTAGTGACAGTACCGTCTAAGAGAGGGGCATGATAATTCGTGACCTTCATATATGACTACTCGAGGAAGGTTTGTGTCTACTTCATTAAGCATAAGTCTGAAGCGTTCGTTAGATTCAAGCAATGGAAGACGAAAGTAGATAAGCAAATTGGGAGATAGGTCAAGTGTCTTAGTTCAAATAATGGTATAGAGTACAGAAAGGCGAAATTCATGAAATTCTGTGAGGATTAAGACAAGGACATCGATTACTCATGACGGAGAATCTTCGGGTGTCTATCTTTGTGTTGTGGCTTTTTTCCACAATAGTTTTTCACATCAAATATCGTGTGTTTGTGAATTGTTTGCTTTTTGTTTAGTGATCGTACGTTATTATATTGTTCTATTTTCATTTTTCGTGCTTCCGCAAAGTGCACGGCTTGATGATTGTGTTATATCCAAATTTTTAACACCTAGGGTTTGATCGAGCTTTATTATTGGCTCAAGTTTACATTGTTATGGTGTGATATAAAGTGGGTGCATTCGTAACACATCCATATGGTCATAAAAAAAAAATAATAATAATAAGAAAAAATTGCACTTAGATAATCTTAACCACCCGATCTTTCTCTTTGCATTCAGGCCATTAGCCATTATATTTCTAACTTACGGTTGGCATAATTAGGGGACATTAGTCCTATGAGAAAATATATTTTCTTGATCACACAACAATTATACCAAACCAAAAACAAAGAAGAGGAAAAAATGCAAACCACATCATAGAAATTTTTGAAATTTACATGATTCCCTCTAGATATGTCGGTGAATTTGAAATCGGATTGCATACTGAGTTACACAACATGCTTTTATCGTACTGAGTAAACTCTTTTGAGCCCACCTTGAATTTATATGCTTTATCCACTCCATCTATCTGTTTTTGCCAACTCATTTTTGGGGTTATTCCCAAAGTTGAAACCTTGTTAGGGCCCGTGGCGATGTTTATTTGTCATCCAACTTATTTGTAATATCACACAAACATAGATAAAGGGATAACCAAAAAATTTTCAACAATATGCATTAAATTCACGTTATTTCCTGTGATGTGATCTACTTGAGCTTTGATTATGTTTTAATTTTGAACTTGAGTCCTAAAATTATCTCATAAAATGGATGGACAGACCAAATAAAATACATAAATCATAGTGGACCCTATGAATTTTACTCAATACATTCTGCGTTACTAGGTACGCAACCCACCTCCCACGGCTCTACACAATCCATTATGCTGAAAGGCAGAAAAAGAAAAAGCTGAGCTTTGGCTCCACAAATCCCAACAATTTAGGAGCATGTAATTGATGATAATTGCTGTCTTCTGGGAAAAAAATGCATTGGATGTAGATTAAAATTCAATTAGAAAATTCCAAAAGCCTTTTCTTTTTATTTCATTTCACATGATTCTAATTATAAATTATGATTTTATTTGTCTTTTTTTCTACCAATGCATTCCAATATAAGCTGTCAAATACATAGCTCTATGATAGATGGACATGTTTCAACATTGACACAGCGATTGAGTGCTCTTTAGGTGGGTGAGTACAAAAGTGTGTGTAAAAGAAAATAAAAAATAAATAAAATACAATGAAATCGGACTATTCTCGTGGCACACAACTAATAACTCCAGTTCAGATAAATTTTATAGTAATTGCTAATGCATTTCGAATGCATGCTTTTAAACAAACAGCACATTCTTCTATAAATAAAATCCATCCAATGGGGTGGACCCAAAATCTTGGACGGCATACATGGCTGTAAATCAGTTCTACAGTGCTTAACTAACATTCCAGCTCCACTATCAAAGTTGGGCTGAGCCAGGCCCATTCATATAAGGAGAAAATAGAGTGGGTGTGATCTATCAAAAATAAGGGCGTTAAAAAATCAGGTGAGCGTAGTTTTGTAATTTTCTCGCTCGGGGCGAGTCAAGATCTCAATTCTCGCATAGCATCGTTGTATGTATGTGTGTTTCTGGTTAACGTACGCACTAGGCGTTCACTAATGTGTCCGCGTCCTTTCAGAGAGAGCAGCTGCAGGCATCAGCAAGCACCCATCACTTCATACCACCAGAGGCTGCGGCCAGGACATTTGAGAAACACGAATTTCTCTGGCGATTCGCGCGAAGATGGTCGTTCAGGTAGATTGTTTCATGTCACACGTGCTAACTTGGTACTCGCACGGGATAAGCCTGCCTGGGCTTACTGAGCGTTGAATACTCCAAAAATTCAGGCTGTCCTGAATTCTGACTGCCAGGTGGGCCACACATGGATATACGCAGAGGACTTTGATACTCTGGCAGAGTGTGATGGATGATATGCGGGTACTGAGCAATTGTACAGTTGGCATGCAAGTATTTAAAGTTTAACTGATCAGGTCATGGGTCCTACTTGAGATGCGTGATTCACCAGAAATTACTTTTAAAAAATATATAATTTGGTTATTTGATTTGTGGACATTTGTTGGACGGTTGGAATGGAAAATATCCAACGGTCCTGTTTCAGCAAACAAGAGTCCAAGATCAGGGTTTTTAATTGTTCAACCGGTCTGATTTTGGGAAGTTTTATTGAAATCCAATCCGTCCATTATGTGTGCTTACTAATTTTCTGTATGGAGCCCAAAATTTGGGTTGATCCAAAACTCAAGTAGGCCACAACACAACGAATAGTTGTAATGGGGACATCCATCGTTAAAATCCTTTCGGATTGTAAGTGGGGCCATGCAAAAAATCAAGTAGGCCCACCATATAATAGGATGCATTCGACTACGATGAATGAACACCCAAAACAACTTTCCATAGAAAAACTCATGTGGGCCACAACACATGATTTTAGTGATTTTAGGCATGATTTTAGATGGTCTGGCACACCTGAGTCTTGGATAAATCTGTGTTTTGGGATCCAAGGGGAATAATAGGGAGCACACATGATGGACGGTTGGATTTCATTAAAACATCATGGTGGGCCATGCATAGTAAAATAAGCTTATCGTAGAAACATTTGTATTGGATCCTGCCTCACAATAAAATGGACATCCTGATGAGGGGAGCAGCCTGATTTTCGACTAATCAACGGTGAACCCCACATGATTGATGGCCCTGATTGAATAAAAAAATGGTAACATTCTGTGTATAGTTACTCGTCAGATCAACGGATCGGATTGATGATTCCCTGCACCACAAAGAACGTCGGCATCCATTTCAGTGGACCGCAGGGTTACCTTCAGTTAATCGCATACGGCCAGCATATCACGTGTAAGACAATCGCATCCGTTGAAAATGTAGTCTCGCTTGAAGATCACTGGCCCAGAAACCAGGCCCATCCATTCATAAGGTGGCCTGCTCCAATGACAGCAATGGATGGCCAATGCATTTACAAAATGTGCATGTGGCCCACCTAATGAATGGATTGGTCTGTTTCTTTCGCCCAATAGTCTTTTAATATGGGGCTTACCTTATGAACGATTGGCTTTTTTCACACGCATGACACGTTTGCTATTCCATGGTTGATGGATGGTCACCTTGCCTTCCATTTGAGATGGACGTGAACATTCTTCCTTCCCAATCGGATCAGCAGCTATCTATCACTAAACAACTTTTTCTAAAAAAATGTTAAACTACGTTTTTGCATATATGACATTTTTCAATAGAGAGGAAATATGTCATTTTGTGCAATTTCAATGCACTGGCCCACCTTATACACGGACGGAAATTCTACACGTCCCACGTGTTGGCCATGGTAGAAAAATACCCTATGATGGAAAGAAAGACAATGTGTAGGAATCTATTTAGGGATATGGTCGTTTCATAATTATCATGATATTGTAAAGAAAATATGATTATTATACTAATAACATCTGTAATTTTTCTTTTTATATTTGCTTCATCAGTAGTAAAATTATTATGGCAATGTCTTTATAATAATTTGATGTTAAATAATTATTAAAATACAAGTTATTTAAATTAAAAATTTTCATAGTAATGTCATGAAAAGTTCAGTGACTACGAAGATTGATGCCCTAGAACCCATGCACGTACCATGATGGAATGGAGACGTGTTTGGCACCATCCATCTTAGATTTTGGCCGCCAAGAGCTGGGATCTTCGGAATCTATTAACTCACCGAAGAGAGGACTTTCAACTCAGGAAGAAGATTGCATGGGTGCCACACACTACTGGCCTAGGTGGTGTGTTCACGCCACCAAGTTTTGTAAGTTCATCCATGATGTATGTGTTATATCTACACCGTACATTCATTTGGTGAGATTATTTTAGGTCATGAGCCCACAAATAAGACAGATCCAAAGCTCAAATGGGCCACACCATAGAAAGAAATGAGAATAATAATTTCCACCGTTGAAACCTTCCTAGGGCCCACTATAATGTTTGCTTGTCATCCAACCTGTTCATGAGGTCATAGAGACCTGGATGAAGGTAAAAACCAAATATCAATTGATCTAAAACTTCTATGGCCTCCAAAATGTTACTGATGGTGGACATTCAATTCCCACTTCTTTCTGTGGTGTGGTCCACTTGAGCGTCTAATCTACCTAATTTTTTAGACCATGCCTAAATTTATTTCATAAAATGGATGGGTAATGCGGATATACCACATATATTATGATGGGGCCCATAACACTTAGTAACGTCAACACACCATGTGGCACACCACGCAATCTCTCTCCAAACTTGGTTCATTATAGATTTTATGTTGCTCCTTGCTCTTACAAACGATGTTCCGATGGTTAGGGAACAATTAACTAAGAAGTACATTAATTGTATTTTATAAATTCTATCGTGTAAATACCCCACCTTAGGATGATAAGTTTAATTGAACAAAAACCCTAATTTATACCCTTAACCCAAAGTCAAACTCTAATCCATCCCTCTAACTTTAAGCTAAACCCAAATCTAAACTCTAAAACCAAACCCTATAAATCCTAAATTAAACTCAGTTAACCCTATCACAATAACTCGATAGAACCCTAAAATTAGTATCACATCCCAACTTTAGGAAAAACCTAACTTATAGAGTTAACCATCGATTCAACTCACCTAGCCAGCCTATATAGCCTACCCAATCAACTCACATTGCCAAGTCAAGTCCATAACTCATTTTGGCCTAAGCCCACTCCAAAACCCAATTCAAAGGAAATGAAAGATACTAAGGCAGTGTTCGAGGACCAAACATGTCCATGTATATAAGAGGAACCTCTCTCTTAAGCTGAAGCAAAAAGGAATGACGAACGGTAACCTGGGTGCCGCTCGCCACATGGCATGGCCGTACTTTGGCCAGCTGCATACTTGTGTGTTGTTGTCTGCTCTACTTACTTCATGAATATGCAAAACTTAAAAATTACTTCAATGCCCCTCTCTTGAGCTAAAATAATGTCTTATGTCATCCAAATAAATACATGGGATCTTGCCACATGACAATCTCAAATCTCAGCCACCCAAACCCTTCTTAACCTCAAGCTTTGTAAGAATTATTAGAAAATCGGGTTGGATGGATATAAATAACACATTCACTTCACATTTCAAGCATTATCTCTCACTTATAAATCTTTAAAATGTCCTCTTAGGCCTTAGCCTGACACTCCACCCGTTCCGTCGAGGAAGGAAAGAACTAGAGTAAAGAGTCCAACTGGGTTCCGGTTAAGTTCAGCCAAGTCCAAATCCGCCTGAGCCACCAAGTCTGGATTCAACCCTCTCATCCTAACCACTGTGACATTATCGTCCATCCAACAAACTATTTTCAATCAAGCTTCATTTAGCCATAGTATTTGCATAGTGCAACAATCATCTCATCATTTAACACACTTTGCACTAAATTGACTCAGAATTATGCTCCGATGCTTGTCGATTTAATCAAATCCTGCCCCAATAGAAAACCTGCCAATTACTTTACACATTGTCACAAGCATTGAACACGTTCACACATGAGAATTGAATCATAACCCTCGAGAATAGTCAGTTCCTATAAAGTAGAGACAATACATCTGTACGAGTATAGTGGGTGCCTAACCCATTCCCTCTTGTAATTGTGGTCCCTTACTCAGAATCTCTGATCGTAAAACCAATGAGTACATCTTAGGGCAGAAAATCTTCGGATCCCTACCCTAACGTTTCTATAAGATTTATCCAACTGTAGAAACAAAGAAATTGGCTAGTGGCGACTCTGGTCAAACATAATTAATCAATCACAACATAAAGCCCTCAAAAGAGGTAATTTGTGGAAAAAGTGACCTTGAGTCTACTCCGACCCGATATCTGAAAAGCCCAAGCTATTAAGTCCTAAAGGGGGGTGAATAGGACTATGCCAAATTAAAAAAATGAACAGCAGAATTTAAATAAATAAATAAAGATAGCACTTAAACAATCCATAATGTGGAAATGTAAAACAACCTCAAAAATCTAGTATTGAGAGGTTGATACAAACTTGGTTCTAAGGACAAATTGACACTAAAAACCAAAGGTTTATGGCAGGACAACCTTACTAGAACGTAGGTGAGTATCAAAAACTCAAACTGAAGAGGATATGAAAGAAATAGAAACTAATATATTGTTGCGATATGTCTTAAATCTGAGTCCTTTCGCAACTAGGATGCGAAAGGGTCCCTTCGCAACTGGGATGCGAAAGGGAAGTTGCCTAAACTATAAATAGGTGTTCCTAGAGCTTTTCTAGCGTATGAGAAATAATTCTAAGTCTTTCTAAAGGAGTTCTAGGGAAATCAAAGGGTGTAGCAAGGGTGAGATTCGAAGTTGTTCGAATCGGGTAAGTCCTCTCTATTTGTAATTTCTATTTTCATAGTGGAGATCTGTCGCTTTGTGCTATGGTTTTTTCCCGCAAAGGTTTTCCACGTTAAATCTATGTTCTCTTGTGTGTGCTTGGTGTCATTGTATTGCTGTCATAGATCTAGATCTGTGTGATTCCACAACACAAATCCCAACAAGTGGTATCAGAGATATCGTTGGGGCACATATCTGAATCTGAGGGATTAGTAATAATGGCGAGCACTAGGTATGAGATTGAGAAGTACTCAGGGAAAAATAATTTTGAGTTATGGAAAATCAAGATGATGAGTTCCTTAATCAAGCAAGGCGAAGATGGTGCTCTTGAGGAGCGGAAGTCTACTATGACTGATGATGATTGAAATACTCTTGATAAGAAAGCTTTATCATCGATCCGTTTATGTCTCACGGATGAGGTTTTCTACAACGTCATGAGGGAGAAAACTGCGGCTAAGTTATGGGCGAAGTTAGAGGAAGTCTATGCGAAAAAATTCTCTGAAAATCGTCTGCACTTGAAGCGGCAGTGGTATAACTTCAAGATGATAGAGGGTGGAGATCTGGAGGCTCACATCAGCAACTTTAATAAATTAGTTTGCAAATTGCTGGATATGGAGGAAGTGATGAAAGATGAAGAACAAGCATGTATGTTGCTGAATTCTCTTCCGGCATCGTATGAGTCATTCAAGGACACTATGTGCAACACGAATAAAACCCTGAGTGTTGACACCGTTATCTTGGCCCTTTAAGGGAAGGCTATGAAAAAGATAAACGGCGACATGGGGACATCTTCTAATGCACTATTTATAAGAGGTAGGAATTCTGAACAAGGTACGGCTTCTTCAAGTTCTAGATCCAAATCCAAGGGCAAGGGCAAAGAAAAGGTAAAGTGTTGGAATTGTGGGAAGGAAGGACATGTGAAGAAAGATTGTGAAAATCCAAAATCGAAGAGAGAAGATTCTGAGGCTTCATAAAGGGAAGCTAATGTTGCCACGTCAGATGAATCGAGTGGATGTGATGGTGATGTTTTTTCTGTGTCTACTATCAGGCGGTCATACGATAATTGTAAGGACGAGTGGATGCTAGACACAGGGGTATCTTTTCACATGACTCCTCATCGGAGTTGGTTCGCTAGCTACAGGGAGTGTGATGGTGGACATGTGTTTATAGGCAATGACTTTGCCTGTAATGTTGTGGCCGTTGGTACGGTGTGCATCAGGATATTTGATGGGGTGGAGCGTACCTTGACTGATGTCAGGCACGTTCCTGATTTGAAACAGAATCTGATTTCTCTTGGTGTACTTGAGGTAAAAGGATGCAAGTATACAGGTATTGATAGTGCTCTTAAGGTATCTAAGGGGGCACAGGTAATCATGAAAGGGCAACGACTCGGTAACTTATACAGGTTGATCGGGAGCACTTCAAAAGGTGGAACTGCAGTGGATGTGGCGGATTTCACCTCTGCATGTGTGTGGCATGTTGGGCATGGCCACATGAGCGGGTAGGGCAGGAAGGCTGAGACGCGCGGACAGGGATACAGAGCAGGTAGAGTAGACACCTGTGAGAAGAATCACATGGCATAATTGTAGGATATCGCAAGATACATGGACGACTCCAATATTGTAGGGGATTTATCTTCTATTCAGATGACTCTAGGTGAGCCTGATGTTGAGAAGTGAAAGGTGACTATGGGCGATGTAATGGATTCGTTGTACCAGACCGACATATGGGAGCGAGTGGAGCTTCCAGTGGGTCGGAGAGCGGTGGGATGCAGGTGGATCTTCAAGAGGATACAACATAGATGCAGGGCAAGGTTGGTAGCAAAGGGTTATGCTCGGAGAGAAGGGATCGGCTTCTCAGAGATATTCACGCCGACGGTATAGCAGGTGTCTAGTAGATCCGTGATTAGTGCTGGTTGGCCAATGTGATCTTGAGCTGGAAGGATGGATATGGATTCTACACTTCTGTAAGGGAAAGTGAAGAGCAGATCTACATGAAGCAACTAGAGCAGTTCGAAGTTAAAGGGGCTGAGAAAAGACTTTGCAGGAGGTCGTGGTGTGACCTGTCGCCTAGACAGTGGTTTGATTCCTTCATGGTGAGTCAGGAATTGATGATATGTAGATTGCCAATTATGACATGTCTGAAATCAATGTACTGAAGACTCGATTAAGTGAGACATTCAGGATGAAGGATCAAGGGGCTGCAAAGATGGTTCTCGGTATTAAGACTGAAGGAGGAGTAGGCTTTGATAATCACATGAGGAATACTTTGTGTGTAGGTATTGATCAAGGATGTGATGGGTCAGGTAAAGCCGGAGAGCATTCCCTACGCGTCTGTCCTCAAGTTTTCCTCAGGACATGTCCCAAAACAGATGAAGAAAAGCAGGATATCTCATGAGCCTTATTCGAATGCGGTTGGCAGTGTATGCCATGGTCTGGATTAGACCGGTTATTTCACAAGCTGTCAATGTTGTAAGCAAGTACCCCGGCAAGCAATATTGGGTAGCGGTGAGATGGTAAGAAGACTACGTCTTTCCTTTTGAGAAGACAGGAGCAAAGATGGTTGGGCATGTGGATTCTGATCTAATGGACATGCTCTCCTAGATCGTTCCTGTAGAGAAGTTCAAGGTCTGTAAAACTTCTCTGGGCTTGGCGATAGTGTAAAAGGAAGACGGAGTGTGCAAGAGAAGCTATGATGTGATGCAGAAATAAGAGAAGAGGTCAAGAAGCTATAGGTTGAAGATTGAAGACATGGTGGAGATTGTTGCGATGTCTTAAATCTGAGTCCTTTTGCAACTGGGATGCGAAAGGGTCCCTTCGTAACTGGGATGTGAAAGGGAAGTTGCCTAAACTATAAATAGGTATTCCTAGGGCTTTTCTAGCGTATGAGAAATAATTTTAAGGCTTTCTAAAGGGGTTCTAGGGAAATCAAAGGGTGTAGCAAGGGTGAGATTCGAAGTTGTTCGAATCAGGTAAGTCCTCTCTCTTTGTAATTTCTATTTTCATAGTGGAGATATGTCGCTTTGTGCCGTGGTTTTTTCGCGCAAGGGTTTTCCATGTTAAATCTGTGTTCTCTTGTGTGTGCTTGGTGTCATTGTATTGTTGTCCTAGATCTAGATCTGTGTGATTCCGCAGCACAAATCCCAACATCTATTACAACATTTACCGTACAATGCTGAAGTGTAAATATTACAACATTCATATCCACAAATACATCCCACAATCTTAAATCACAAAAGATAAAGAAAATAAACCACAAATCCACCACACACAAAGAATTATAGTGATTCGCTTGTGTGTACACCAACTATTAAATAACAGCCACACAACTACTCCACTCCTAATATCCTCACACAGTGGATATTAGCGTTCACTCTAAAAATAGGTTTTTCAAGGTTCACCTAAAACTCTCACAATTGTGTCTTTCAAGTGGGCATACACAATTTAAAAAACCCCACACTCTGAGTTTTTTGGATCACCTCGGACAAATCAAAACAAAGAGATTTTCCTGACACAATCTCAATGAAACCAAAATAAAGAATTTACAAAGCTGTAAAATACCTGGATATTCTCCTTTTGATGCAGTCTGGAAGAACCAAATTGGAGTAGAAGTTCAACGTAGAAGTTTAATGTCCACACTCACTTATAAAATAGTTCTAGGTTGTAGATTGATTTTAAATTAAATCACCTTGGACTAGCTTGATTTGATTTTGATTCCAAGAAATGGGAATACTTCAATTCCTCTTTTAAATAAAATTGGAATGCAGAATACAAAATCAAATGCAAAGAGAGCTAATTAAAGAGAATATATAATGAGCACTAAATAGCTTAAGAATATTATTAACTTATCTCTTAGAGTGGTGTATTGATTTTGCTTGAATTGAATATCAAACTTTGAAAATCGTGCTCTATTTATAAGTGAAGAAATTACACTCTCGACTGGTCCTGAGGTCGGCATGACTGGTCATAGGATCAACAAACTTTTAAAATTTGGGTGCGATAAGATAAGGTCGTTCCATGACTGGTCATAAGGTCTGCTCGACCGGTTGAGTGGCCTCCACGACTGGTTGAGTCCTGTTTATGATTGGTCGTGTGGAACCCAATATAGTTGCTGGGCTTTGAGTCGAGCCTGCAGGATTGGTCGAGCATAGGTCAAGCACTGTTCACACGACCGGTCAAGCAGTCTCTAGGACTGGTCGAGGCTTTAATAAAAATTTTCAAAAATTAGTAACAAACTTAGGACTGGTCGAGGAATTCTTGGAGTGGTCGAGTCAGTGCTAGGACTAGTCGAACATAGTCCAAGACTAGTCGAGAAACAGTCTATGCACTTATAAAATGATCCAATTTAAATTATGTATGCAAAATGAACTACCCTATGGTCAATATACGGTCATTCATACCTTATACATAATGTATGAATATTGAAACTTCTTTTCCTTTGGTTGATAGATGATCTTTGAAGTTCACGAAGTTTGAGATCTTGACATATATAGAAGCTTGAACTTGAGACCTTTTGAAGCTTGAATTTAACTAACATTGAAGCTTGAGCTTGAGGTTCAAAGTATAGGAACTTTGTCTTGACTTGAAGCTTGAACTATGAATCTTGAAACATTGAATTCACACTTGATGTTGTACTCGAACATGAACATGTAATCTTGCATTTGAAGTTCTTGAAGTAAAGACCATTGTCCTTGCACTGTCTGGAATATATCGATGTGCTATACAAGACACAGATTCCAAGAGGTTTTGGCACTACAAAATTTGACAATTATAGAAGCTGGAAACCATAGCACTTACAATATCCCAACGTTCACACATCACATCTAATTCCCTTTAATCATGTGCACCAAACATGCCCTTATTGATCTCATGAACACATCCACACTTGACTGACAATTTCGCGTTTGATTTGGTGGTGGAACTTATTAATCTCATGAACACATCTGCACTTGACTGACAATTTCATGTTTAATTTGGTGGTGGAACGATGATTTTTTTTTTTTGTAATATCCCAACAATTTTTAAGCATGAGATACACCAATGCTCTCTCATGTGTATAAACATATGTGATTTAACAAGTGAAATTTTTATTTTTAAAGATATATATATGAACGTATATATACACATTTGAACTCATATACGCCAACCTAGTATACCCTTCTATACTTAATTATTCATTAAAACAACCGTCCAAACAACTCATCATTACTAACTAAAGGTATCCGACCATCCACATCGATTTTGAACCACCCGATCATACTAAACCAACTCAAAATTTCCTATTTACTCGTACACATATCTAATAAAGAATCCAATCCATTCATCTTACTTATCACCCTCATATATGCTTGACCTACCGTCAAAATCTTAATCTAAGGACCATAACCCCATGTACATAGACATGCACATGCAATTACAAATCCAATCATATCATTACATAATTAATCATCAATTCCACTGTTGAGAAAACTCTCCATGGATAGAGAAACTCATCCAGTCATTTGATTTGAATTTTAACACGTTTAGGAAACTCCCAATTCACCTTAGAGGAATTTTAGGCATCCAAGTTTCCAAAATAACAAAAAGATTTTAGTAGTAGCCTATCCACCCTACTCAGTACTCCCTCACCCAATAAGACCACAATCAGACTGTTGATCCGAGGGATTAATCGTAAAGTTACACGATGGCGTAGCAAGGAACCTATATACCTTCAATCTGTTATCTTAGAAATGATCCGACCGTTAATTTTGCGTTGCAACTCATTTAAATCACTCGATTATAATTATATGTTTTATTTGTGTTTTCGGCAAATCCAACCCTATGTTTGGTGGATCATTATACAATATGACTTATGATCAACATCCAGCCTCAAATCCCAACCATTAACACACGCATAATATAAGTATTTTATTGAACACACGTATGGTACAAGTTGTAGTGCAATGGGCATTCCCATGTGAATTTTGTCTTTTCACGTAGATTTTTCCGATTTCTTCAATCAGCACCACATGATCACAATGACCCATCAATTAGGACCGTATAATCTTTATTGTATTATATTCCTGATCGTTATTAGGAAACCCAATTACAAATGATAGGTATTATAGCAATGGAAAGATATTGTAGGCTAAAGATCTCCAATGATACATGGAGTGCTTTTTACATAATCACGGTTGATAGGATGACAAGATAGAGAGCAGTTGTGAGGAATTTAAAAGCAAACCAAGCAGTCGACCAAGCGGTTGATAGCCATTCAGGAGGTCGAGCAAGTGGCCGATATTCATCCAAGAGGTCGATCAAGCGGCTGATGACCATCCAAGAGGTCGAGCAAGCGGCCGATAGTCATTCAGAAGGCAAATCAAGCGACTGATGGTCATTCAAGAGCTCAATCGAGCAACCGAGCGAAATGAGGTCAAGTCAGCAAGGAGGCCCGGAGTGGTAACTAGGACATGTGGCAAGAAAGTCTCCAGAATGTTATGTAGTAATAAACGGTTACAACAACTGTTAGAACATGGGAAACATCCAGTAAGCCAAGTAGTGTTGAGCGGTTATGGCAATCGTCCGGACGTATGAATAATCTATATAATTGGATTGAAGCTATAAATAGAAAAAATAGATAAAAAATGAATGTAAGAGGAAAATTGGTCTCATACCAACCCAATCAAATCAAACATTACCCCTTCAATTATAAGTTAAATTACATTCCATAATGTAATCCTTTATTTTTCCTGCCAAGCAAATTACACTTCTTAGTGTAATTCTTTACTTTCAGCTTGCTGTTTACATTCTGTAATATAATCCATAGCGTTAATCAAGTAGTTGCTAATTTTAGCTATAATTTGGGTCTACACTCACACACTTCTCCACTCGAAAATGTATTTTGCCGCTGTTCTATGAATGTAAGAATCCATTTCTCATTTCATTTTATCTATATTGAAAAGTCATTTTGTACCTAAGGTAAAATTGTAACCCATCATCAGAGTACAAAGCCCACTCTTTAGATATTGCTTGATCTTGTTTACACACTGAGCAATTTGCTGGACAGGTGACCGATCTCATCAGATCTTGATCATACACTACGTGTATGCATATCTTGGCGTTTGGGGTGATTATATTTGTTTGGTTTGAATTGAGCCCGAATTTCAATTCTGGCACGCCTGCACACATACGGCCAAAACAGAAGCACACAACAATCATAAACATCAATTTCCCCACGACCAGCACATGTGGGTCAAGGGCAGCAATTGCACTTGCATGAGAGACTTCGGAACACGCACATGCATGCCCAATAGAAATGAAAAACCTTCACTCTAGTGCACGTGCAAGCATTCGAACGAGTCTGTTGCTCTGTTTTTCCTTCCTCTCCAGAAAACCAGTCGAACTACGATCCGTGTGCAAGATCTTCCACCAACCAGAGCCGTTCAAGAGGAACTCCTAGCCGTTCGAATGGATCAACAGTGAATCGGAGCACGTCCGCCATCAACACTACCTTTTTCTTCAGCCATTGTGATAAGAACCATTCAAGCTGGAGTAATCAGCACCGTTGATATGAAATTACCTCCACCACACAATGCTGTGAAAACGAATCTCAACCCATCATGTTTGGTCTTCATGATTGTAAACCACTCTTCTTCATGGTTTAAAGAGAACCTAGACCAATCAAATCCAAGATTTTCTACAAAAAGGATCTTAAAATCCTAGTAGAATCCAAAGAAAGTTGCAAATGCTAAAAAACGGTGCTTCTTGCGGTGGTGCAGGAATTCTTTGAAACCGCGAACCCAACGACAAAATCCACACGAAGTTTTGAAAAGATTTATCTACAAACTTCAAGTGATGAATCTAGACCATCCATGATCAATGGCTCAAAGAAAAACCCATCGCATGGGGATCTACCATTGATGGCTGCCTCCTTCTTCAATTGAGAATGGAGCCACTGCTTCTTGTGCAGCCCACGTTCGAAAATCCATTCCGATCATCTGGTGGGCCATATAAATACCATTAGATCACATGGTTTTAACCAAACTATGCGAATGGAAAGAAAAGAGAAAGAAAGAAAGAAAGAAAGAAGGAAGAAAAGAAAAATGGGAAGGAGAGATAGTGCAAACGGTGCCACCAAGTTGACTCATTGAGTCAACTCGCTGGGTGACTCAGGGAATGTTGGGACTGAGTTGGGTGAACGTGAAGCGTTGTATAAGGTAAGGTATTTCTTTATGTAAATTCAAAATTATAATATGATTGTAGTTCTTCTTGTTATTCGAATTGTCGACTCGATTAAGTTAGGACTGAGTCAATTGGGTTGAAGTCGAGTCGGACTAAATTTTGATTAAGCGCAAGCACGACTATAGTCCTGCCATGATATGAATTAGAAGACATTGAAGTAGTGTGTCAAAGGATTCGCCAAGAGAGGCCAACATAGTGGAATCCAGTGAGAAGGCGGGTGGTTGTGATATATTGATTGCATCTAAATTTAGATATCTTAGAAATGAGTGAATTTTGGATTCGGGAGCTTCATATTACATGACCTCTCATCGGAGTTGATTCACCAGTTACAATGAGTATGATAATGGCCTAGTGTTTATGGGCAATGACTTTGCCTAAAAAGTTGTTAGTCTCGGATTGATGTGTATTAAGATGTTTGATAGGATGGTACGTATACAGATGTGAAACCCATTCCTCATGTAAGGAAGAATCTGATATCTCTTGGAGCTCTCGAAGCACTTGGGTACAAGTTCATCGAGTTTGATTCTATCCTAAAAGTTTTAAAGTGAGCACTCATTATTATGAAAGTACAGCAGAGTAGTAACCTTTACAAGCTGATTGTGAATATCGTACTGGGTGGAGCTAAGACATTTGTAACAGAATCTACATCTGCACGTTTGTGGCATGCGCGCCTAGACCACTTAAGCAAGTGTGGTATAAATGTACTTTTTGATCATTTTTTAATTCGTGCATTTAAAAGTATTGATTTTAATATATGTGAGCATTATATATATAGTAAACAATCATGGTTGTTTTTTAAGTCTGAAAAATATATAAGTAAATGTGTGCTTGAATATGTGCATTCGAATGTATGAAGGTCGTCGCCTATGTTTTATGGAGGAGGATCGTCATTCTGTCACATTCACTGACGATTTCTCCAGAAAGATGAGTGTTTATTTTCTGAAAAATAGATTCGATGTTTTTGACACCTTCAAGATATGAAGGTGATGGTAGAAAACGGTCAAGACAGAAGTTGAAAATATTGAGGGCAAACAGTAGTGGAGAATTCACTTATAGATAATTCAATAGGTTTTGCAAAGATGAAAGGATAGTGATGCACAATATAATAAGGAATACACTGGAGTAGAATGATATTGCAGATCGTATGAACTACTCCCTTGGAGAGAGCTCGAAGTATGTTAAGTAATATTCCATTTGGTAAGAAATTATGGACTGAGGGCCATCAATACGGCTTATTACTTAGTAAATTGGCTCCCGTCTATGGTCATAAATGGTAAAATTCTATAAAAAGTGTAGAGTATTTATGATGTAGAATACTGACAGCTACGAGTACTTGATAACGATGCATAACAATTTGATTTTGGTCAATGAATTTAGGACAGACCGCATTGTTTCAAACGTCTATCCGATCGGCACTGATTTCAAATCCATGTTTATTACTAGATCGGCCCACAGGTTCACGGATGGACACCAATGTCAGATCCATGTGTATTGGAAATCTGAACCAAGAATCCTAATGGTGTGGTTTCATGTAGCCCATGTAGGGCTATCAATGGACTGCCCAGCCCAAGTCCAGATGCCTTGGGCTGGTTCTAAGAGCCCATCAGCTGAGCCCGACCCTTTAGCGTATGTATCATACATCATTATGGAGCACACCTAATGAACAGCTCAGATCTTGCCCAAAAGTGGAAGACTGGGGGTCAGGCTCAGGCCATGATGATAATTACGTGCCAGGCTTGGGCCTATTTGTTTTGGCCCATCGCACAGGCATTGGCTGGGCTTGGGCTCAGTATTCACTATGTAGGCTGGGCTTAGGCATATTCTGAGGCCCATTTGACAACACTACAATCCGGGCTGTCGATGGACCTGGCGGACCGATCAAAATCAAAATATATGAATAGGGCCTGCCCAGCTAGTTCAAAATCCGGCCGCGGTGGACTCCGGTCCGGACTGTACCGCTAACAGCCCTACACATTGTGTTAGATGTCCTACTGAAAAATTCACACCCATTCGTGACTTAAGTGGCCCACATTGGGCTATCAATGGGCTGCATCGAGGTCTGTCCAAGCCTGGCCCATAAAAAACTTAGACTGAAGTGGAGATCCAAGCCCGAACCCAGCCACCAACTCTTGCGAAAGATATAGTCTGTTCATTAAGCGTGGCCCATCATAAAAGACATATGACAAAAATGCCCTTGAAATTCTAAACAGGTTGGGCTGGTGGGCTCTTCAATGAAGCATGCCCCTCTTGCCCAAGCCCGGCCTAAAGCAGGCCACGCATGAAACCCGCGGTCGAGCTGGGCCCATTTACAGACCAAGGGCACATTGTAAAAAACAAGTGAACAGCCAAGAAAAAAGAATTTTCTGAGATAGGCAGCAATAAGTTTGGACCCTCAAGATGAACGGATAGGATCTGACGCTTGTGTGCTATATGGGCTGGGTCTAGCACCTGGGTGCTGCATCACACCTGCATCTGACAACGTGGGCCGGACTCTTCATCTTTAACTGGGCCGATACGGACCAGGCCCATTCCGTACATGTTCTCTCCTCCGCCGAAATCTATCACATACGGGCCTGCACCTCTGCACAGTATACAACTCTTCCAAATCAGCACAACTGGACCATAATTTTCTAAATCAAGACCGTTGTTCAGATTGAGAATCCCAAAATTTCCACAAAGTAAATCTCCAATAACCAATATTAATATTAATCAAACTTTCAATGGAAATCGTTTCTCTTATTTATAAACCGTCCATCTAAATGACATAGATCAAAGTGCTAATATTAAAATAAACCACATTATAAGAAATAATTAATCTGATCAATGGTCTGGATTACTCAAAATAAGGTCCAAAATTCTAAGAACCAAAAACGCGTGTACACCATAAAAAATGTGGGCCACGTATCTTTTTTCCAACGTAAAAAACCCGCCTCTCTCTCTTTCTTCTACAGACTCCATAGACACTCTGCTCAATAGAAGAAAGAAAAAGAAAAAAAAGAAAAAAAGAAAAAAAAAAATTCCAACCCATTTCTCAAAAAACCTTCAAAAACCATTTTTCAAGAAAAAGAAAAGAAAAGGACAGAAAAAAAAAAAACCCAGATGTAAATGCTCTCCAAAACCCTAACCCTAATTTTAAAAAAAAAGACCCTTTCTGATGGGCCCGCACTTTCCACCAATCCTGTCCGTTCTGATCATATTCACAATCATTATCACAAGCCATTCTCCTCTCTCCATCGGCTCTTCGCCGCCGCTGCCACCGGCGCGGCAGGACCGTCCCAATTCCATCTCACCTGTTCCCTCATCACTCTCAGAATTTACATCCCCGCCACCGCCCCACCGCCGTCACAGTCCTCTGCCCTCGTCACTCTCAGACTTTACGCCGCCATCGCGCCAGCGTTCTCGGGGTCCGGGTGGAAGAGCCGATCACCACCGTCAAATTAAGAAGTCCCCGCGGCACAATTTCAATCTGGGGAAGAAGATTGGGCTCCTGTTTATAGGCGTCGCTGCCATCTTGCAGGTTGCTGTTGCGGGGTTCCTGGTTTTTAAGGGATGGCGGATTGCGAAGATGAAAGACCGAGGAAACGATCGTTCAACTTGAATTCTTTTGGGGTTTCATGTTCTATGGTCTCGATTGTTCTGGTCGGTTTGGATTGGCCGATGAGCGGCTCTTATTGATTGGAGTCAGGATTCTTTGGCGATCGCTGGGTTGAGTCTGGACCGGAGCGGGAATTATTGAATTGGGGGCATCGCTGTTCTTCTTTCATGTATAAATGGGTAAATTTTGATTAGCATTTTCTCTCCTTTTTTAAAATTTTTCCTCGAACTTTCGGGGTATTTTTTTATTTTTATTTTCTGCTTTGATCACACGGTTTGTAATTTTAGTGAATTAAACATGTTTTCGTTATTTTTCATGGATTTGTTAAGAAAATATTGATTATGCTACTTGTTGTAAAATGTCATTTCTTTTCCAATTAAGGCCATGTTTAGTTGTACAACTGATTCACATTACAATAAATTCTCAGAGAAAACACTATTGGAGTAGCAGTGAGAGAAATAACACTTCTGATTGGGGAAAAAATGGGGTGATCTTATCTTCTTCTTTTTTTTTTCTTCTCTCTTTTTTAAAATAATAATTAAAAAAACCCTTTTAATATCATTTGCAACTTGATTTGGATCAATTGTACTCACAAACATAGCCGGAAGAGTACTAATGCTGATTTTAGCATATTCTTTGTCAGAGTTAATCAGTTCCAAACATGGTAGAACCTTTTTTCTTTCTCATTTTTTTGCACAAACGTGTTGATTTAATTAGAAAACAGTGATAAAAAAAAAAAATCAAGGACAGATTAATTGGAGTAATTGCTAAATTATTACTCTTAGATTGATGCTGCTTTAGTTGGTTTGATATTCGAAGTCCTAATCTAAGCGGAAATAGGAGATTCCAAGTAGTGAAGAATTAGTGGGTCCTGATTTACTGGTCTGTACAAGTGGGGCCTGTGGATCTTTGACGCGGCTGTAGATCTGAAGAGCTTTACTGTGGATGTATATGCCCAAGGGCCTATTTTGGGAATGCATTGGAATCCAAAAATCGTATGTATTGAAATTCTGTAGTATTTTTTCATGAATTTGAATTTGGTTTATTTTTTCATGAATTTGAATTTGGTTACTAAATCAACTTTAATACCCCAAATTAGTGTATACTTTGGCAAAAAATGACGAAATTTGGAACCTCGGGTGGGCCACAGGCATGAGGATCAGATACAAGCGACTTGAGAATTCCCTTGACATAATAGTCTCGTCTATTTGAGAAACCAAAAAAGAAAGGGAAATTGATTTCCTTTTCATTGCTTTTCAGAGAGAGAGGTTTGGATAAGCTGACCTCACTTCAATTGCTTCGGTTTGGATAAGCTGACCTCAGTTTGGATAAGCTGACCTCTCTTCAATTGCTTCTGCTTCTCCCGCTGAAGCCTGTGTGCGCTTCATTCTCTGCTTCAGTTGTAGCTTAAGAATGCTTGCGGGGGTGCATTTTGTAGTTTGTACTAATTGCTTGTCATATCGTGAGGTACATCGAGGAAAGGAACAAGATGATATTTGGTGATACATCTTCAATTGTGCAAGGGGTCTTTTGTTGTATCAAAGGTGCCCTTGTGGGTTGCATTATGCATCTTAAGGATTTTTAACGGAGGCACAACATTGAAAATATTCTCATCATGGAATCCTCTTACTAGGACAGGTGAAAATAGTGTGCTTGAGATTTCACATTGGTAGAGGCCGCCAGAGGGTTTTTGAAATTGAATTTTTTTATGTCACTGGCTTCACAAACCAGAAAAAGTTGGTATAGGGGTAGTTTCCCTCGATAGAGAAGGAACTGTTAAATTTGCTTCTAGGGAGGTCGGGCAACTGGAAGTGAAAGTTGTGGCTGTTTGGGAAGGCCTTCATGTTTCCTCATATATTTGTGATGATTCTTTAATTATTGAAGGTGTTATACCGGACATTTATTTTTTTTGAAAGATGTTATCCAGCACATCTTCAATTGGGCGTCTAGAGAATGTGACGAGCCTTGGCAATTAGTGTCTGCTCTACGATTCGTGGTTTACTTAGGAGGCTAAATAGTTCAGTGTCCTTGATTTGGAGTAAAGCTAACATTTTGAGGGGGGATTTAATCCCCTTCTGTGAGCTTTCTCTGTTTTATCATTATCCATAAAAAGCAGTCTTTGTCCTTTTCTCTGGGCCTCTGCCCTAATTTTTTTTCCTAATAGTCTATCAGTAGGGTGCTGATTGAAGTATTAGGATCTTCCAATATGGGAGATTTTTTGGGGCATTCCCTCTCCACAATGGGGCCCAACAGATCAGTCTGGACTAAGAACTACATACATTTTGAATCAGGACACTAGACACATCCTCGTGCATAACGAGCCTATAACTTGCCCCAAGTAGTTTCCAGTTAAAGTTGCTGAGTCTGGCAGGTGCTGAGAGAGTGAAAGAGGGTTTTGGGTCTTTCTTTTGTATGGTGGAGCTTGAGAGCATCATCCGCAGAGAATTCTATTTTATTGGACTATATTGGGTTAATGAAAGATTTCCTATTCTTTTCTCACCCTCTATCGTCTTATTGTATCGCTATTTGCAATGGCTATGCATGTTGGTTTCTAGATTCCATTGCATAGATACCCAACATACCCTGAAATGAAGCTGGATTCTTATCCACTTATTTTCTATTTTCCCTTTTTGTGTCCTGCTTATTTTCGTTCTCATTTCCTTTTTTGTTCCTCTTCCTTTCTACAATGTTCTTCTACCTCTTTCTTTGAGTTTCTTTGGATCGTTGTCACATTTCCCCCACTTTCCTTTTTTTTGCTATTCTATTCCGTAGACATTGGAAATGCATTTCTTGTTCTAATCTAGTTCCTGTGTATCTAATGGGTCCTTGACTATGAAGCTACATTTGTCAATTCTGTAGTACATGTGTTGACTTATAAACCTACAAGCGGAATGATATAAACAGATCATGGCTGTTCTGCAACTTCTCATCTATAAGGTTTCTAGGTTAGAAGCATGGTTATGATTATTGGTACTGGGTGATGTATCGGCATGGCTGGAAAACGATAAGATACGGGTGTTGTATGTCAGTATCGGTCGAATCAATTGATTTTTTTATTTTTAATTTTTTTTTTTTAAAGTCAAAGAATTAAAGAACAATATCAGAAAAGGGAAACAACTGAGATATGCAAGAATCTATCTTCTTCTTCTTTTTTTAAAAAAGCTTTTGGACACATATATAATGGTGTATCAAACCATTTCTTTTATAAGAATAGCCTGTCAGTTTGACCTGTTGAAACTCAACCAACCAAAATGGGCCTAATTGAAAATAGATCAAGCATGACGTGGTGAATTAGGGCCTATTAGATTGAGATTCAAGAAAAAGAAGTTGAAAACATGATAAAAAGTAAAGGTTTACCCTTTGCTTCCAATTTTTCCCATAACGGTTCATTTTGCTTCGATTCGTCGAATACCATTCAAATATTTTGATTTGATTCCAAAACAAGTCTAGATCTAGTTTAAAATAATTTTCTAAGCTTCCTCCATGGTTGAAGTGAAGAAGAGAAGAGGAGAAATGAGTGAAAAAGAAATTAAAAATCAATGTCGGGCTTTTATGGGCGTGTCGGTGGGGATACTTCCATATCGGTCGATACGGCCCCTTTTTTATATTGGGTTGGTTTGGACCTATATTGCGTATCATATCATGCCAATAATCTGATATGGCCATATCAACCAATACAATACTGATATTCAAAACTATAGCTGGAAGCCACAGTGAGCATTGACTGTTTGCAGCAAGTTATATATGTACTCACCATTATTGTCCATTATATAAATGATTTTGATTTGGAGGTGATATAAGCATGCATACTTTAGCAACCACTAAAGTACTTTCATAAATCATATACTAAAACCAGCATTACAAAGCTGAAAATTGCAACATCAGGGGAAAGTTTCAATAAAAGATGATGATTCTCTCTTAGTTAGGCAATCCTCCTTGATTAAATGTGACCATCACAAGAAAAAAGAAAAGAAAAAGAAAAAGATATGTTAAATGGGACCCTAATAAAAAAGAGAAATGCTAAGGAGACTCACCCCCTAGAAGGTCACCCATGCTGCTCCCCCTTCAGGCCCACACTCGCCATGTGATGATCTGACGTTCATCTAGAAACTTCAACCTTTATGGGGCTCATGGCGAAAATCTCACTGACCAGGCACCTCACTATTCATAGAAAAGGTGAGTCTGTTTCTAATTCACATTTTATGGATGCGAGATCCTAATATGAGATGTTTTCCATAAGCCCATTTAAAGTGGGACCTTCTAGATGAACAGTATGGACACGTGGTGGGGTAGAAAGGACAAGCAACATTGTGAGCCTCCTTAGCATTTCTCAATTGAAATTGTAGCCAAAAGATTTCTTCATAAATGAATGGAAGACTAAAATCTGAAGAAGCGAACCTTCTTGAATATTCATTTGGGGGTTGCGAATAGTAGGGGCACTCAGGCACTTCATTTTTTTCCCTGGAATTGATCATATGTTGTTGCTGTTTGTCATTTCTTCTGCAAGCCTTGGTCATTGCACTTGGGAGTGGTAATGCACATGAAGAAGTTACTGATGGGCTGGCTGCAATACATGTTTGTGAAATAGCAAGCTCTCTTCATATCCCGACCTTGGCCAGGTTGGTTTCCATACCACTTCCACTTGTTATTGTTTCATGTATGGCTAGAATTGCAAGAATACTTTTCCCATTTAGTTGGATCTGTTTTTTGATACTAACTCAATCTATATAAGGAGATCTCTTTGTACAGTACGTGTACCATGCTTTTAGTTTGATGAATTATGTTTTATTTATTGTGCCAAATAGAGGACTCTTTTTTGAACGATCTTGATTGGAAGGGTTGCTAGGTCACATTCATGATAATATTAACTCATTCTCTCAATTTTCAAGTACAATTAGAAATTCCAGGACTAACAACCCTGATTAGGCCACGAAGACTGGGAAGATGCATATCCAAATCACCTGGCATGAGGAATACTTATGCTCTTGTCCATTTATGTTGGAGGAGGAAGCATACAGGATTATTGCTGAAGGTCCATGGACTATGGAAGCAGGTCACTGTATCAGTGGGAAATGATTGGAGATTCCAGGGCAATTGACTTTTAAGCACTCAAAATATCTCTCATTACTTCTCTCTCTGTCTCCCTCACCTATAACTTGGGTGCTTAGCAAGTTAGGTCTTTGCACGAGTTGAAAGCAATTTGAGAAAGAGCAAGAATGTAGTTTTAGTTATGAAGAGCTTTGCTCAGCCCAGATGTGTGTGCAAGTCAGCTATTGCATACAGCACCACATGTGCAAGTGTGGCACATATGTGGAATATCCCCATTCCATATGTCATATGAAACAAACTCTCCATGTGGATGCTACTGCCGAAGGGGCAGATCTAAATATGTTGTGGAAAGACCCAAATCGATATGAATGTAAGATGCCTTTGGAACATTGTTTTTCTTGGTGAGCCAGGGCAATGAACAAGCAATAACAAGTCTTTCAATTTAGTTCATCTGATAGCTTCAGATCAGGTAGAGGCATCTCTATGTAGTGGGTGGGACGAGTGTTTCATTATGTCTTCTGGACAATGAACCAATCCCATGACTTTGACTTTCTAGCCCAACTGGTCCCTAAAGGTGGTCCTACATTCAATAGGTGTGCCATGATATTAAAATAAGTGTACAAGTCAGCTATTGCATATGCCACCACATGTGCAAGTGTGGCACATATGTGGAATATCCATTCCATATGTCATATGAAACTCTCCATGTGGATGCTACTGCCAAAGGGGCAGATCTAAATATGTTGTGGAGAGACCCAAGTCGATATGAATGTAAGATGCCTTTGGAACATTGTTTTTCTTGGTGAGCCAGGGCAATGAACAAGCAATAACAAGTCTTTCAATTTAGTTCATCTGATAGCTTCAGATCAGGTAGAGGCATCTCTATGTAGTGGGTGGGACGAGTGTTTCATTATGTCTTCTGGACAATGAACAAATCCCATGACTTTTGACTTCCTAGCCCAACTGGTCCCTAAAGGTGGTCCTCCATTCAATAGGTGTGCCATGATATTAAAAATAAGTGGATATTTTAGAAAGCTTCAGCTGATTTACCGTACATTTGTTTAGTTGATTTTGTATGGACTGAGCTGAATCTTGGGGTGGGAATCTACATGGTGCTGGTGGTACCCTTCTGATGGATGGATTGGATATTGCACCTGTCTGCCATGCAGATCGTACGTGGTGTGTGCATTAGCTGAATTATACACATGTAAGGGCTTACTGAAGCTCCAGCTTAGAAAATCCGGATCCACCATTGATGAGTCTCTTAAACCTTTGATGTGTGGGTCAAGTGTGTATTTGGCTTCCTTTTTTGACCATTTGGGTGGGTCGAGGTTGGTTTGAATCGAAGGTTTTTGCTCTTTGTACAAAACGGAGGAGCTTTCTTGGTTTAGGGTGTTTGGTTGGACCAAATATCCTCGTGATATTTGGTGCAATGAAACACACCCATGTTTCATTAAATCCCTTAAGTTTTGAGGGAGTTAATGAGTCCAAGGTTTTTGCTCATTGTAGCTCATGTAGGAGCTTTCTTGGTTTAAGGTTTAGGGTTGCGTTGTCATATGCCATCACTTATGCCATTTTGGACCAGTAGACTGCATATGCCAAGGTGGCATGTGCGGTTATTGTGCCGTTGGGACTCATGCAGTCACACAGAAGTATGTGACTGCATTAGCCGTAGTTATGTGGTTATGCAATAGCATACATAGTATGTGATGGCATAACCTCCCAGGAGTATGCCATTCTCATAAACGCACAACCCTCTCTTAGGTTGCACGGGATTGCTTATGCCATTTGACAACATTGGTTTAGGGTGTGTTCGGTTTCACCAAACAAACACGCGCTTATATTGGTCCAATTTAGGTGGAAGGTGATTCCCTTTGGCATGTTAAAAACCCGATTGGAGGCCAAACTAGTGATGTTATCGGTTTGGTCCAAATTTGTTCAGACGTCAGTCCAAACTGTTCTCTCCATGATTTCACATACTTTTAAATCAGAATTTGCTTTTTCGCAGTGGTTTGTAGTTTTTACCAGTTCAACTGTTGTTTTATATGAATCATATCCAATTCACCCAGTTTTGGAGCAGCTTTGCGTGTTTGCCCTTTTTTTTCTTTTTATTATTTATTTATTTGAAGCTGAAGTGAGGATGCTGAGATGGAAGAATGGCAAGATTAGAAAGGATAGAATTCCAAGGGAATGCATTTGAGGGAACTTAGGAGCAGCGCCGATAGGTAATAAGGTAATTGAAAGTAGACTTTAGATGATTTGGTCATGTGCAATGGAGACCAAGAATTGCTCTGGTTAGGACTGAGTTCATGCAAGTTGAAGGCTCTTAAAGGGGAAAGGGGAAAGCCCACAAGGATGAGGGGGGAGTTAGTAAGATAAGACTTGATGACCGGTCTAACTGAAGTTATGGTTTTTGATAGAGTGGAATAGGGCTGCAACTTGGGTTTGTTCCAACCTGAACCCAATTGACCTAACCCAAGCTCAGGTCGGGTTGGAAAACTCCAGCCCTGTTTGAAATCAGTTTGGGTTTAGCAAATTAAGGTCAGGTTGGGAATAGTCACATGGGATTTGGGTTGGGCTGGGACAGTTTTAGGTTGAGTGTAGAGGAATTCGTGTTGGGTTTGGGTTGTGCACCTCGGGTTGGAGTTTGGGTCAGGTTGGGTCAGGCTCAGATTGACCCTCAACTGGACCCAACCTGCCCGAGTTGCACCCCTAAAGTGGAATGGCGGAATAGGATTCATGTAGCCGAACCAATTGGTTAATTATTAATAATAATAAAAAGCCGACCCCATTTAGTTGGGATAAGGCTTAGATGATGATGATTTATTTTATTTTCCTTTTGTGATCTTTTGAACGTAGCAGACAGGTTATGTTGCAAGTTCCAGTCCAACTGTTTGAGCTGCTGGTCCAGTTTTAGAAACACAGATTCTGTCAAAGCTATAGATGGGTGAGTAAAGGCGATGGGTATACTTGAATATTAACAACTTCAATAGATAGATGTTTTTGGAATCTTAGAAGATTATCATGTTTATGCTCCTTTCTATAAATGCATTAGTGATTATGAAAGTTTTAAGAGACAACTCTGTGCTCTGCATCAGCACTGGAATTTAAAGGTGGATCATCCCTATCCGTCAACATAAGATTGCAGCTGATTAGGATTTGAATGATATGGATGAGGATGCAGTTGTGGTTGCAGATATGAAAGCCGTGGGAATGATTTAAAAAGAGGATGGGAGATCTCCATTACTGTGAATGTGAACGGTATTGAATAGTCGAATCTTTTCATGGGGTAGCTAGCATTGTAGTTCAAAAATCTGAGAGCTCAACTTGAATTGATGCTCAGCCGGGTCAGGTTGACTGAAAGACTCGACCTAACTCAACTCGATATTTAAGTTTAAAATATTAGGAATGCAACTAGGTATTTAAAATAGTTACATTTAGTGTAAGTAATATAAAGTATAACTCAAATCAACAACCATGTGGATACCTTATTGGTTAAGTGGGTTGCATCCTTTGGTTGAGGTTGGGGGTTTGAATCCCCTCCCCAAATTCGTTATTTTTGGGGAAATCTTCTACTCAGGAGGTTAGTGACTCAATTCGAGTCACACCGAGTCAGCCAGTCGAATCAACTTGACCTCAAACTGTTAAAATGTAGGTATAACCTGGGAAACCAAAGAGGAACCTTGGGTGGGGGTTCTACAAACTTCACATCGTTGGGTACGGGAGGATTAGTTATTGACGGTGATTAGCTAATTTATCATGTGGCAGGTTGGAACATGGATTCTCCAAGGCAATTGTGGAAAATCTGAGAGACATGTCCCTGGATCATGTACTCGTTTCTGGGAGGATGTGTGGTGTGAAGAAGGAGCTTTTTGCCAATTTTTCCGTAGGCTTTTTCCTGGCGTCTTTTGAGAGAGGAGGCCTTTTCGTGAATCGGGAATTAGGTGGTGTGGTCCCTGAGATTCAGGACGGAACCTTATTGTTGATGAATTTGGGAGTCCTAAGTTTGTTGGAGCTTCTAATGGATGGAAGCTGGCACGAGCAGCTTAGGGATGTTTGGAGGTGGAAGCTCCTCTAGAGTGAAATTCTTTGAGCAGATTTCAAGTGAATTGTGCAATGACCACCAGAACAGCTCATGTTTGGCAGTATCAGGGTTGTCCACTCAATGGAGGAGGAGGAGGTCGTAGTTTCTTGTTTTATTTTCTAATAAAATTTTGAATTTTTCGTGAAGCAACATTATCATGTGGGGAGTCTTAAAGGCCATCTGGAATTGGAGATGCTCCTATGTTCATCTAGCCTAAAATATTTCATTCTCGAGGTATCATGCAGTGCTCAGGCCCGAGGTTTGTACGCTACCATTTCAGCTTTTAGTTTGTTCCAGCTTTTAGTTTGTTCGAGTGGGGCCCACCATTCATCAATCCAGACCATTGTGGATGGCTCAGCATATGCTCTTCAGTTCGTTTACACTAGTATAAGACTGCCTTTAACATTTCATTTTGATGTATCGTATCTCTCTTAAAAGGAACCGAAGGAAGATGCAACGATTTATTTCAGTAAATCCCCAACAAGAAATACACACTATTCCTTGCTTTTGTTTTTACTCGATCACGTATCCTACATGAGTAAAGGGCATCTGGGTTATGTTAATTGCATGCCTCTTTAAAGTAGAGGTTGAATTTCTCCTTTGTTTTCCCCCCCTTTTTCCCGTTGCTCCATCTATTTATGTAGTTTGTTCAGCTATTCCTCTTCTTCCAAACAGAGACTAGGGTTTTCTCGGGAGGATCAGGATCTCTCTCGTTTATGTTTAGTATTTTGGAAGTTTGTTTGTTTGTTTTTTTAATGTTTTGAAAGGTAAACTAGAAGGGATTGAACCCTGGATCACACCCCACACGCGCACGCATGTACGCCCACATGTGCACGCCCACACCCACATGCACACACATGCACCCATGCACTCCTGCATGATATGATCCTATAGTAACGACAGTGTTGAGAAAAATGGGTCCTACCATGATGCATATGCATATTATCCACCATGATCACTAGGTGTGCCTTTCTTTCTTTGGCTTGAAGCTAAAAAAAATCAGGCTGACCCGAGACTCAGGTGTGCTGCTGTAACACCTCTGGTTTTCAGGGGCCATATAGGAACTCGGCCTCCAAATTTCCGGGTGTCGCTTATATCCTAATTATGGTGATTTGTTCATAAAACAGTTTAAATAAGCAATAAAGGAATCGTCTGGAACATAAACCACAACCACAACTAATCTACTAAAATAAATACGACTAAGAAATATAAGTCAATGGGAATATCAAACAGGTCGCACAAGGCGTCGCCTAAAAAAATTATAAAATAAATGTCCAAAAGAAATTGTGCGCTAGATTCACAACTCAACAACCTATAATCAATCCGCATAGTCTACGGTGATCCGCCTATAAGCTGGAAGTAGGAAGCTCCTCTTCCTCATCCATGCTCACCCCGCTCAGCTTGTCGAGCTCCGCCTCACCTGCATCTAATGACGTGTCTGGTTGGTATTTTAAAACACTGTCCCAGAGTGGGAGTGAGTAGCTAACTCAGTGGGTGTTATTAGCCATAAGTTACATCAAATAATAATTGCATGATGAATTTAATGGAAAAATATAAATTCATAAATCGCTAACTAGTCTTTTTTAATGCGTATGCATGAATTATGTATGATGCATGACCTCACTCACAATACTCTCTCGAGCGACTTCGTCTCACGGTCGCGCATGACCAACACTCCCTCATTGTGACTTTAACTGCCGAGTCGCCAAATCCTAGATAATGTGATGCGTGAATAATGTATTAAATAAGTTTTTAATTAATTTTGTTCATTCAGTAGGTTGGGAAAACTGGTACACCCTGATGACATCAATGCCCTCATCCATTTGCGAGGCCAGGATCCCTCAACGTGTGAGGCTAAAACCCCACGATCCTTAATCCCATCGGAATCCCCAGCCCCGATTGCAAGCACGTGGAGAGTGCTGGGAAACTACGGGGAGGCTCGTCACCCTAGCGTAGGCCGACAGCTCGGACATAGTATCCCATTTCACCATGCCCGGCTCACGAGACTGTGGATCAGTTTCTAGCTGTTGTCAGTGGGCGTCAGTGGGCGAGGGGTGTTCCAGGTTCCAAATAAGCATGAGCAAACATGGTTAACAAACATAGTTGGTCAGTCGGTGAATTAGACCGCCCAAGTTCAGGCGAACACGTAATTCACGACATCGGGTACAAGTAACCCATGTAGTCGTGCTACCGTCGCCCGTTCGTGTCTACCCAAATCAGTCGAACTAGTCACAAGATGGTCCAACCAACGGAACCACCTTCACCAATCTCAGTTGCTTGATTAACCTCGAGAATGAGTCGCATTCTATAACACTTCTAGCAATTAAGAATTTATCTTCTAGTATAGGTGGAATCATTCGTACAACACATCAAGCATAAAATTTCAGGTCATTAAACTAAATACAACTACTCATAATAACATAAGTTAGACATGTGTATGTGTGATGCTGGATTACCTAAGAGACTAAGAACAACACATCATTCATAGTACAAATAAATGCAGCAAAAAATATTGCAATCATACATGTTACAGGGAAGATCATGCAAAAATCAAAGGCGTAAATGAACATCCAACCCTAATTTCATGCCCAAACATGTTGAAGACCAATCAAACAACAATTAATCATTGCATACAAGTTGGGTGGACTTATCATGTAGGCTCTTAGCTTGGTTTTCTCTAGATTACTCATGCACATTACCCTAACATCCATAATCATTAAATTCATCTTAAAATTGGTACTTGGTCACCTAAGGATAATAGTCCACACCTTATGACGAACCGCTCAATTCACGACGCCCGTAGGGTTAGGGTTTTAGGAAATTATCGTTGAAATGTCTAAATAAGTATACAATCTTGTAGGAATTGAAAGGAATTAAACACAAGACCTAAACCTACAAACATAACTTAATACTTACTTTCAATCGTTGCCAAATCGACACCAATGAAGGACAATGTTGTTATAGAGGAGATGAGAGGGTGAAGGTGCACAAACCCTCATGCTTCCAAGCTCTCCCTCTCTTTCTCCTCTTTTCTCCTCTTTGTCTTCTCCCTTTCTCATTTTTTTTTTTCTTATTGAAATTCGTATTGGGGGGGTACCTAAAAAAAGCCCTTATATAGTACCAGATTTGGTGTAAATGGGCCTAAGGGCTAAGTTTTTACTATAGTAGCCCTATGGGAGGGTCTTTCTAACCTTTAGGGCCCACTATGGGGAGTACATATTGATATACACCGTAGGATAGTTAGCCCTAACAATGATCTACGTATGGATATGATCGGCCCGCCATTTGGATGCGTCGATCGACAGATATGATTGGAAGTCTATTCAACGGTCATCGATGATTGATCGAGGCCGCGGCTATACGGATATGAGCAGAAAAATATTATTACTCCACGTGTGAAGTTTGGTTGTAAACCGACGGTCCGAAATTCTTAATTTTGCATAAGAGTGGACGACCAAATTCACTTAAGTTTCAGATTCTTCCTTTAGGGTATTTGCACTTCTCATGCACTCGTCCTTTGGCTCAAGTTGAGCGGTTCTGGATAGTACCCAGGTCCGACTCCTGTGATAGACGTTGAGCCCAGTAAGACGGACATTATTCTATAGTTTTGGAACTAGTAGCCCACCAACGAGTGGTATAGAGCTTGTTCGGAAAATCGGGGCATTTCTAAACTGAATTGAGTATTGAGATTTCTCAAGGGCAATGATTAGAGTTTGGATTAACTAGTGTGACCTATTTATAGCTAGTGAAAGTGGAGATTTGATCATGATTACTTTAAACCGTCAGTTTTAGGATAAAAGAGTAACGGGGTTGATTTGGTCTATTAGTTAAGATCCGGGCCTTATCCGATTCGGCTTCAGTTAGATTTTTAATTTAGTTATGATTGACTTGATTAGTTAGCGATGGGTCGGTTAGACTTGAGTTCTATGTAAGTAAATTATGAGGCTAAACTTGATTTTTAAGTGATCGGGCGGATTCGTTGGCTTTCTACGGTTGATTAATTGGACTTGTGCGGTTCTTTACTGGTACCAACTATGTATAAACTAACATTGAGTGCTAATGGTCAGTAAGTGATATTATAAGTTAATTAAAATTAAAAACAATTTAAGGATTTTTGAAAATCCAAGACAGTGAAAATCCTTGACGTTACAGCTGCCGCCACAGGGAGCGGTTCGGGGCGAGTACCCACCCAATGCAACCTTTCAATTAGTTTGTGGGGCCCACCTGTGTTTATATGCCATGCAACCATGATGAAAGGGAGATGCAGAAAAGGGGCCATTAAACAAAAGTGGGCTGCACCATGTGAACTTTGACGTGGAAGGCATGATTTTGTATTATTCCCTGTAGTGTGGCCCATCCGAGTTATGGATGGGCCTGATTTTAGGTATGTATGGTGAACTTGAGGGGACATAACTCATGGATGGAGTGGATTTCATTAACACATCACACAGCTCAACTTCAACATGTCTGGGAGTGTGGGTGAGTGGCATTGTGACAAATATCACCAAGATTTTCAAATTTTCGTAATATTCTCACTTGGTTTTGAAGGTGAAATAGGTTGTCCATTCATCATTGGATAAAAATAAAAATGGACAACGAGACACCCATTTTCTCAGTTATAATATAAATATAATATGAGTGGGTCCACCCTTAAATATGGGCGAATAAATGGATGGTCGAAAATGAAGACAGATAGGATGGTCGAATCTCGAGGATTTTCAGTTCATGGACCATCCGTTGTTGGCCCATCATATCAATGGTTTGGATTACTTAGTCATGAGCCTCACTTTGTGCAAACTAAAGATCTCATGTCAAACCCTCAATACTCTTGTGGATTGTATTCTATCATTCCCTTGCCATTGTCAGTCCCTTATCTAGGATGAGATGGATGTGGATGGTTCATGTGGTATATGTGCATTCCAATCCAAATCGTCAAAGTCATGGGTCCCTTTGTGGATGGTTCGAGTGGGGCATCACCATGGATGGCTGGATACCCTTAAAAATCACTAGATTGGAAGATCCAAGCCATCCAGTCTCCTACCCTTTACCTGTAGTGCTTTTGTTTCTCTGATTGTCTATTTGTAGAGAGTGCTAATTGAAGGGTTAGGATCTTCTCGTCTGGTAATTTTGGGACTGCCAGGTAACAGCCAGGGCAGGCTAAACATGGGCCCCACTTGCATTGAATCCTGCACTTCAATGGACTATTAAAAATCATTCAAGCTATGTGCGTTGGTAAGCTGCAAGAAAAGAAAAAAATCACACATACTTAATCCTGTCCATTCAATCTATAGGAAGCGAAGTAGGGCTGTCGATGGGTACCTGGACTGTGGTTAACCGATGAGCCTGGCTCGATCTTAATGGGCCCAAGTCCATCAACCTGATCAGGTTAAAGTTAGAGGTGTACATGAGTTGAACTGAGTCGAGCTTGGCACAGCTCGGCCACTAGCTGACGCCTGCTCGGCTCAGCTCAGTCCCTGACTGGCTGGCACAGTTTGGTCAGCAGCTCAGACCAGTTTGAGCTGAGTTTGAGCTAAGATTGAGTCTCCGTAGCATTTTCTCAAACACATGGAATGTACATTCAATGCCTCACGGAATGTAAAATAGCAGCATTGGTTTAAGGTATTTCATCAGACACCCAATAAGCAACATAAATATCAAGATGCAGGCATATTTATTTCATATTTATACCATCCTCACCACTAGCCGACACTTGAGTCATTTAATCAAAAACTTGCTGAGCATCAAATTCAAAATAATCGACTCACTGAACTGGTTCGATCCAAGTCGAGCTCGGGTAAGCTCGTACTTAGCTCGAAATTTTGTTCAAGCTCAAAAAATCAGCTCAACTGGGTTCGTGTACATTCCTAATTAAAATCGAGCAGGGTCCAATTTCTAGCATAAGTGAGGTTTCTAAGCGACGGTCCTCATGTAAGAGAATCCATTTATACACCATGCATGGGTCAAAGTAACACGTGTGTGCAATCTAATCCACCCATTTGGTGGGCCTACCATGTAAATGCTCTTATGTGTCCTGAACCTATTTCAATCCCTAATCCAGGGGCCCAATGGATACCTGAACTCGAGTAGATCCGGCTCCCGGCATTCAAGAAAGAGACCCTGTACCTGGCAAGACCCAACTCGCGTTGCTCTCTTTGACCGTAGATTATACGTCTGGTCTCAAATCAAAACCGTAGATGCGGGATTGCCTGGATAGATATCAAATTGATTGGACGGTACTGATCTCTGAATGGTGAATATTCATTTGATCCGTCAGGACAGTTGCTATCATAAGTTCATTGGATCTATCGTGTAGCAGAGATTTTTTTATGGACAGTTGATCTGACGTACATCCATGACACGTGTCCAACTCGTGCGTGGATACGTATGGAAACACACGGTTCACGAGGACGCGTGTAAAGAGAAATGATACGGTGGTGCCGTAATATGGTACTTCCATCTTGCTACAGTACACGTGGCAGGGTGATGTGTACATCGAAACCGTCCATCAAGTTTCTTTTACTACGGGAGAAAATATTATCAAGATACACATAGATGGGATGAGATTCTTCATCTGAACAGAGGCCTTAAAAGCAACGGTGGGGAAAGAAAGTGAAGAAAAGTGGAGGATACGGCCGTCCTGCTAAGTGTACTTCTCTAGACAGATGTCAGCCATCATGAATATCACTAAATGGACAGTCACGATTGACAGAATACCCTGCCACGTGCACTTTGAGGATATGGTCTATTATATTCCCGTTCTCCTGCACTACTGTATAGTGTACCATAAACAGCTGAGCTGACGAGTCATGTTTATCAGGGGTGGGGAGTAACCACGTGGATATTGATGTCTCTGACACAAAGTCCAGGGCGCATGTGCCTCGGGGAAGCGGATTGCGTCCTGCCCTCGCATGGATGGACTCAGTCCAGGGAGGGGATGTGGGACCCACTGTGATGTATGGATTTTATCCACGCCATCCATCCATTTTCTTGATCATTTTAGCATATTTCAGATAAAAATGAGGTAGATCCATGGTTCAGATGGGCCACACCGTAGGAAGTAGTGGTGATTATGATCCACCACCGTTGAAACCTTACTCGGGCCCACTGTGATGTTTATTTGCTATCCAACCCGTTCATAAAGTCACATAGACGTCGATGAAGGGAAAACACAAATATGGATGGATCAAAACTTCTACGGCTCCTGATAAGTTTTTAATGGTAAGCGTTCAATTCCTACCGTGTAGTACACTTGAAGCTTAGATCTTAGTCATTTTTTGTGCTTACACTCTAAAACTGATATGGAAAAATGGATGGAGGGCGTGGATAAAATCTATACATCAAGGTGGGCCCCACAGGGTTCCTGTCTGGATCGAGTCTATGCATGCGGGAGCAGGACGCAATCCCCTTCGGTGCCTCGGATACTCGGTCGCACGGACAGCAGATCCAGTGGGTATAGAGGCATGGTAGAAATATCAACATACGTGGACTTGACCAAAGCCTTTCATTTGATAGGCTAAATAGATAGTGGGCCATATTCCTAACATTAAACTGATTAGACAATCTCAACCGTTCGATCAGTGGTACGAGAATGGACGTTAAAGGCCTGTTTGGCCAGGCAGATCCCACGGTATCAGGAGGGATGGCATCGGCCATATCTTGGGATAGGCATGACGAGCCATACAAATCCGGTGAACTTGTCGGGATATGAGCAATCCCATGGATCGTAAGACAATCCACTGACATCACCATCATTGCATTAAAATTGATACTATAGCTTGGTTGGATGGATTGGAAGGTAAAATCCCGAGATATGCACGGCGTGCCGAACAGAACTTGTCCCGGGATATAAGCAATCCCATGGATCTTAAGACAATCAACTGACACCACCATCATTACTTTAAAATTGATCCCATCCTTCTTAATATCATGGGATTTGTCCGGCCAAACAGGCCCTAAAGATAAAAATCCAGCAATGGATCACATTTATCATATGGTTAGATACTTCAGTGGAAGAGACTTTTGGTCTACAGTGACCATGAAATAACACCTCACCCTCTTTCTGCTACTACACTACATAGGAAGAGGACAAAGGAGACCTTCACTTATATAGGGGACCCTTCGATGCTTAAGTCAGGCTTTGATTATGGCCTTAATGACGTGATAGGGATTTATGGGTGGGAATGCGTATGTACCTTTTATCTTTCAGCGTCTTTATTTATAGAGGAGGTGTAATCCTGTGGATTTGAAATATTTCTCTGATTCGTAGGAGATTTGGATTCCTTATTCAAGCCGATCCCGAGATCTTCGATCTCCTAGATTTTCGGGATTGAATGTTATCTTCCGAGGATTTCAGGAAAGCAATTTTTCATCTCGAAGAGTCTCCTTTGTTCGGCTCTGGATCGGATGTAATGCTTGGTCATGAATCATCAATCACGCTATTGGTATCTTTTAATCTGGACAGCTTGTATTGGCTAGTTCATGCATCGACTCCATTATGATCGACTGATGATGGCCGATCCTTAATCGGCCATGTGTCAATCCGTAATCGACCTATTAGCTGACCAGCAATGGCCCTGTGGCCGACCCAGAGTTTAGGTCGGATTAGGACCGGGTCATAATATGCTTGGGTCATATCCGAGTTATGGCTAACTTATGATTAGGTCAGCATCCTATGGCCACTGAAGGACTTTTTTAGTGTCCTTGAGGATGTTTCGGTCTCCTTGGAGGCCTTGCCTCTTGGCTCAGGATATGTGGGCCTCGGTCAGGCTCGTCGCTTAGTGAGCCCTGACCTTCTCAGTAGAGTTGATCTATTCCATAAGCCAACTTATCAACTTATCATATTTTTCCCCAACAATTATTATTTACGTGTGCCATGTGTAATTTGAACGACCAATCGTGCACGGAAGTACATGGAACTTGAAGGTGCTGTTTACCTCATTTTAGTGGCATCTTCGTAAATCATCTCACATGTGTGGCCCTTATCGTGGGGTTACTGCAAGTCCCACCTCGATGCATGTATTATGTATCCACATCGTACATCCGCTTTTTCGAATCATTTTAGGGGTTTATTCCAAAAATGAAGCATATAAAATTAGCAGGTGGACTATACCATAAGAATCAGTGACGATTGACCATTAATGGGCCACAAAAGTTTTGGATCAAGATGATATTTGTCTTTTCCCTTCATCCAGGCTCATGTGATATATTGTCAAAGGATTAGATGTTAAATAAACATTATGAAAGTATTAAAGTACACCTAAGAAGTTTTTAATGACATGACACTCGCTCACCACTATTTCTTACGGTACGGTGCACCTAATAATTTGATCTGCTTCGTTTTTCGGGATAATGCTCTAAAATTATCTGGAAAATCGGATGGACAACATGGATGCATAATACATACATCAAGGTGGGCCCCACGGTAAGGGCCTCATGGTCTCGGGCATGGGGCCCACCTTGATTTAAGTGTTTTATCCCCGCCGTTGAAAGCTTTTCTCAAATCATTTTAAAATATGACCCAAAAAAGTGAGGCAGGTACAAGGCTTAAGTAGGCCACAAAGTGGGAACTGAACGTCCACCATTAAAAACTTTTTAAGAGCTGGAAAAGTTTCGGATCAAGCTGATAGTTGTGTTTTCACTTCATCCAAGTCTACGTGACCTTGGGTTGGATGGTAAAAAAAAACATCACGTTGGTCTTTAGAAAGGTTTCTTCGGTTGGTGTCATTATCAGTGCATCTTCCTTTGGTGTGGTCAGCTGGATCCATGGACCTGCCTCATTTTTAGGAAAATACCTTAAAATGATCTGATAAAGGCGGGGAACGGCGTGGATAAAACAATTACATCCCTGTGCGCCCCACATATCCCTGCCCGGACGGATTACCGTCCAGGAGAGGAGAAGGTAGGACGCAATCCCGTCCAGTGGTCGGTGCTATGTGAGCCCCAACATGATGTATTTCTCTCATCAACTCCGTCCATCTATTTTTTCAGATAATTTTATGGAATGAGCTCAAAACTAAGGTAGATCAAAATCTCAAGTGGGCCACCCAGTGTTAATTAAACTCACACCATTACAAATTTTTTGGGGCTAAAAAAGTTTTAGATCAAGCTGATATTTGTTTTTTTACCTTCATCCGGTTCTGTATGACTGAACCTAATCTATAGGTTTGATGTGAAATAAACATTACATTGGGCCTTAGGTGGTTTTTAATGGTAGACATTCAATATTACTGATTTCCCATGGTGTGGTTCGCCTGAGATTTTGATCTACCTCATTTACGAGATAATGGATTATAATGATGTGTAAAAATGGATGAACGGTGTGGATAAAACACATAGGTCATGGTGGGGCCCAAAGAGCACCGACCACTAGTAACCTGGCTAGTGTCAGCCTTAGTAGCCAAACAGCGTGCCGCGCTGCTACTGCGGTTTAGCTGTCGAGTTTGACCGTCTCACGAACTTCTGACTCTATTTGACCACAAAAGTACCGCACGTTTGTACGGTCTGATGTACGAACGAAGGATAACTGACAAGAGTATCCCTACGCCTAGTCGGGATCTACGAAACTACCCTCGGAAAAAAGGACGCGGATTACGTACCGAGTAACTCCGCGTTATTCAGTAAAATCGGTGGGGCCTACCGTAGGTAATTTATTCACGCTGTCCATCCATTTTTCCAACTCATTTTAGGTATAATCCCGACATTAAATCATATCCAAAGTTAAAGTGAAACACACCATTGGAAAAAATGAGGATAAAGACGTCTACCATTGAAATCTTCCCAAATGCGAGAGGGGTCGTTTGGCAGGATTCGAAGGAGCTTCAAATTCTCTGGTTGTTTAGCATCATAAAGTAATTGGAGTTTCAAACTTAGAGGGTTTCTAATCCCCTCTTTGAGGGGGGTTTATAATCCATAATGAGAGCTTGGATTACACCCAAGGGTGTGTTTGGCCTGTCAAATTCCATGAAAATCCAAGGGATAGGTTACAAATTCCGAATTTAACGCAGGAAGTCAGATAATTATCTAAAAGTGGTGTAAACAACCAAAATCACTAATGACGTTTGGATGCATCAATGTTCCATCTAACATCCTTTGGCGTGTTTGGCCCGTCATTTCAACAGTTGCAGGTGTAACATATGTGTCATTGTACACTATCATTCTATTGGGCACATGGCCCACTAATGATGATCAACACCGTCCAAACATTATCCAGCATCGTCCAAACATTGTCCATGTAAATCAAAGATTAAAAATCATTGGTTGGTCACTCAGACATGATCTTGCGCTTGTGGCCCATTCAACACTTGGAATTTCATCATTTTGGGGTAAAACATGTATTTCAGCGGGCTTATCACAGCCATTATGTCAAAAATTATATATCTCACTAATTAGAGATATTAAAGTTGATTTATTAATTAAATTGAAATCCTTGTAAGTATACTATGGATAAGTACTTTTGGATTAAAGTTGATTCACACTCCTGGTGCCAAAGACAATGGGAGGATTGCAAATCCAGGGGGTTTCTAATCCACGCTCCCAAACAGGCCCTAATATTGATGTTTATCTCTCATCCAACCTATTCATAAAGTGGGAGCTTTATTCATGCCTTAGCTGTAGACTCACAAGAGTTTCAACACAAGGTCATGGGTTCTACGTGCCCATTGTGGTGTGAGTGCATAGATTTGGTGGGGGTAAAAAAAATCATTAGGGGTGTCAATGGGCTAAGCTCAAGCCTAGAAAATCAAAATTTTAAATACGATCAGCCCAACAATTCAGCTCAAAACAGTTCAAAATCCAATCCAAGACCTATCCCAGGCTCAGCTAGTTAACAACCCTATTCATAAGGTCATAAAGACATGGATGAATGAAAAACACATATATTAGCTTGATTTAAAATTTCCATAGGCCCTTAAAGTTTTGGCCTGCCATTCAATTCTCACTATCTTCCATGGTGTGGTCCATTTGAGCTTCGGATATGCTTAAATTTTAAACTCATAACCTAAAATGAGCTGAAAAAATGGATGAACATGATAGATAAAATTCATATATCATCATAAGCCCTATAGAGTTTACTTAGTTAATAACCGAAAAAAGGGAAGTTATATGATACTAGGAAAGTATGATGCTTCATATGCAAGCGCTCAAAAGTTGCACATGTAACATGCATTAAATCAAGCTAAATTGTCATCACATACATGGATTAGGCAGGCTGTGTCGATTTCTTGGGCGCTGTGGGGCCCAACATAAAGTTTGGTTTTATATCCATGTTGTCCATCAATTTTACCCCCTTTATTTTAGGGCATGAATCAAAATATAAACAAATTCAAAGCTCAAGTGGACCACACCATAGAAAACAGTGATTAAAGACCATCATTAAAAAGTCCTAAACACGCCACTTCTTAAAGATTAAGAGTGTCCATTCAATCTTATTTGAGGTTATGACCTACCTATATTTGATTTGACAAAATAGGTAGATGATTTTAGTTGAAAGCATGCAAAGCATATAATTTTTTTAGTACCTGAGTATCATCCACCATCTTCCATTAGAGTATCAATGAGAAATGCTTTGAAAATCTTCATCACGTTCACTAGTCTTGAAAGGGAAGAAATCGATTCTAATAAACTTCCAAGTTGATGGACTGAGTCTTCAATGACTCATTGGGTCACTTGTTTTGTTTTTTTTAAAAAAAAAAAATTATTTCATCGTGGTGAGTCAACCACATAAGCTATTAAAATCTGACTAGTAATAGTGGGCCAATGTCAACAAAGGCTATTAGCGGTCCACAACCATGTTAGCCCATGCCACATAACAAGGCTCTCGGGTCTTTAACTAGAGATTTGAGGATGAGACCTTCAGTATAAGGAGAAAAGGTATTACTAGAGCTGTACACGAACAGAGCTAGCTTGGTTAGCTCGCTCGAATCAACTCGAAAAAGTTTGACTCGGATCGGATTGAAACTGTGTTCGAGCCGAATCGAGCCAGTTTTATTGAGCTCGAAAAATTTTAAGTCGTGTCCGAGCTTGACCGAGCTCAACTCAACTTGACTCGGTCTTGAGCTCGAACTCGACTCGGTTCGGTTCGAACTCGATTTTTTGACCTGGTATATATATTTTAAAACATTAAAAAAAAAACCCTAACCCACTCGAGTCGTCTAACGGCAGTGCCCGATCCAGACCCTCTCTTTCTCTCTCTCTCATCGTTCTCCAGTGTCCGAATGGCAATCGACGACCACTCTCCACTCCTCCCTTTCTCGTCGTTCTCCAACACCCAAACGGTGACCGACCACTATTCTCCTATACTCTCTCCATTCTCCAACGTCTGCTTGGACGATTGGCAACTAAAATGTACCCTCCCCTACTCCTCTCCTCATCTCTCTATTCTCTAGCGTCCGTTTGATTAGCGGACCCCACCTGACCACTTGCCTGGTTGCTATGGCCTAATCGGACGGTCAGAACCTACTCGAAAACACAAACTCTACTCAGCTCGAAAACTCAAACTTAAACTTAGCAAACTGGACCGAGCCGAGCCGAGCCGAGCTGCCAATCTAGGCTTGATGACAGAGCCCAGCCGAGTTCGAGCTGAGGTATCTTGCTGGCCGAGTCAAGTTGTATGCCCATATCCTAGACCGTACCGTTCCATAGACTTCCGCAGTCTTCCCGGTCGAATACCGGCAACCTTCAACCCTTAACCAGTATTTGCACGTGACCCTGATTCACACGCCGTCAACCCGAGTCGATTCAACCCAAGACTTGCACCATAGCGACTGCGCCATCGCCGCGTTCCGATGTCGCGACTCGCGCGCCAAGGCGATACCTTGGTTAGGAGATGTGGGCCAGCGTTCGATGCGAGGAAAACACCGCGCGTGCAAATTTCGAGAGAATCTCTACGATTTGTCACATCAATCTATCAATACATCAATCTCAACATGTCAAGTACACATCACCTTTCACCCATTCTCAAGCAACCACAAAAGTGAAAAAGTTCTTACAAAGCCCATACTTTTCTTACACCATTTGCCACAAAAGTCAAAAAGTCCTTTACACTCATCACTCACCACATCCATCACTCCATCACCCATCACTCTCTCTCTCCCTTTACAATTCTCTCTCCCTTTCATTTTTCAATTCACTTTTCCAAGCAAAAGAGCACCATACGTATGAGCCTCTTCAAGCTTTCCCAAGCAACAAAGGTAGCCCACTTTCCTACCCCTTCATCTCCCATCTCAACCATCCAAACCTCATCTCCTCCGTTGGAATCGAAGTTAACGAGCTAAGGAAGCCAATGGAGCAAGAAGATCAAGCGGTGGGTGCTTTGATAGAGTAGTTTTAATGTTTTTAAGATGGGCCAAGTGAGGCCAACTGACCAATGGTTTGAATCTCACTTGGGACCCTAAGATGTAGCCGATGGCCTACTTTGATCATCATGATCATTCCATGATGGGGCCATTCTCCATGGACCCCATTATGATGTTTATTTTTCTTGTATACCTAAGGTCATCTAGACCGTCTATTTTAGTGGAGAAGGGATCTCCACCGTTGGATCTTGATTTAATAGGCCCATGTGTAATGAGACCCACTTGATGTATGATTTAGTGCAAGGGAGGGCCCATAGTGTCGAGGTCCCTCCATCATGCGTGTCCCACTCTCTATTCCTCTCTCTCCCTCTCTATTTCATTTTTTTTTATGAGATCATGATATGATTGTGTGGCCCACTTGAATGGACCCCACCATGAAGCATGTATTTGATCCAAGCCATTTGTAGGTGGGGCCCATTTTACATATATGTTGTGACCACACCATCCATCATTTGGTAGCCCACCTGAATAGGGCCCACCTTAAAGGACGTGATATGCCACACTGTCTAGCGTCCCTAGACGCTGGACGTGTAAGGAAAACAAAAATATTAGCTTGATTCACAAGCTTTTTGGGTGGACCACTTGTTCAGGCCCCACGTTGATGAATGTCGTTAATCCAAGCCGTCCAACCTTTTCCCCAGACCATTTTAGGCGTTGAACCGAAAAACGGAGCCAATTTGAGGTTTTGGTGGGCCATACCATAGCAAATGGTGGTTTTCACTGTTGAAACCATCCCTGACATTTCTATATACTGAAAAATACTCAATATTGGACTCGTTGGATCTGTTATTAGTTGTAGAATCCAATGGCTGGAATGGATTCACTTGGAGTGGGCCGCACATATGAAAAACCTTAAATATTTGTGTTTTTCAAAAAAAAATGCAAAACCACAGCAGTAACCGCTGCTGACAAAGAAAGGACGCCCAGCCGTCCTGCAGGCGGACGGACCAGGGACCCACGGTCCTAGCCGTGGGCCCCACCATGATGCGTGTTTACCATCCACGCCGTTCATTAGGTGGGCCACTTCCTGAAGTGGGCCCCCTCCAAATTTCGGCCGCATCTAACGCTCAGGTGGCCCACATCATAGGAAATAGTGGGATTAAACATCTGCCCTTGGAACCCTTTTCTGGGCCACAGAAGTTTTGGATCCAGCTGACATTTGTTCTTCCAATTCATTTGGGTCCGTGGGACCTTATCAACGGATTGGATGGTATGTAAACATTATGGTGGGCCCCACGTGGAGCCCACAGTGATTTATGTGTTTTACTCCCATCGTCTAGGCAGACGGTAGAGCCCACTGTGATATTTGTGTTCTATCCCCACCGTCCAGGGGACGGTGTGTGTGTGTGTGTGTGTGTGTGTGTGTGTGTGTGTGTGTGTATAGTTTTATAAAATATTATATTATATATAATATTGTATATGCTATATATAAATTATATATTATATTATATATAATATACTGGGTGGTGGGCCTTCATGTCCCCCCCCCCCCCCCCATGATGCAAGTGTTGCATCCAAAACCGTCCAACCATCTTAGAAACTCATTTTATGGCATGAGCTAAGGAATGAGTCAAATCTATAGATCAAGTGGACCCCACCTTAATATATGTATGGGCCCCATCTTGAGTTAATTATGGCCACCCATTGAGACCCCACTTTGATATATGTATGGGCCCCATCTTGAGTTAATTATGGCCACCCATTGAGACCCCACCTTGATATATGTATGGGCCTCATCTTGAGTTAATTGTGGCCACCCATTGAGACCCCACCTTGATATATGTATGAGGCCCATCTCAGTTTATTTGTGGCCCATTGGATGTGCATGGGGCCTAATTGGTGCGGCTCATTTGATATACATAAGACCCATGTGATTAGGCCCATTGTGATGTATTTTAAGGCCCATGGGCTATGGCCCATTGCAATATACATAAGGTCCGTTGGTGAGGCCCATTAATGTGGCTCATTTAATGAATGTAAGGCCCATGTGATATGGTCCATTTGATCTAATGAAAGCCCAATGAGATGTACCTAAGGTCCATTGCAATGTGTGATCCCAACATGGTTTATGTAATGATGTTTACGATGGGCTATGCCTTGGGAGTAATGTTGGTTTGACGTCCATATTGCAAGTATAGTGTTGGTTAAATGTCTACATTATGACTCTCCCTAGGGCTCATTGATGGGCCGTACATGTAATGTGTAGGCCGTCTAAGCCCATCTTCGTTATGAACCGCATCCATTACTATATAACATGCTTAGTATAGTTCCATGATTCACGATCATACGCATCATATGTATGCTTGATATGAGAAGTGACTGATCATAGCATATGCCTTCGGGCAGATTATTTATGGGCTCCCTGATAGGCGATGCTGCCTTACATGAGCGCACGATACGCGCAGGACTACTTCATGACTGGATAGTGTGATTCATGCATTCGTATTGTGTGATATGGTACTGTATGCCCTAGCGACATCAAGGTCGTAACTTCCACAGGCATATCGTGGTTGGCAGGATTGGATACCGAAAATCTTGTTCTACATAGGGTGCTATAGATATCTCTAGGTGAAAGTCCCTAAATCCTTATGGTACCAGGAGGTTGTTCCAATGTCTAGGCCGAGTGGATGCATGAGCACCGAGTGCCGAGTGCCGATTACCAGACGGTTGCGCTTTCCACTGTGTCGTGGTCGATTGGAAGGGGGTGCAGCCTTACCCGCCCGAGAGGAGGGGGCAAAGCTAGGCTGAGTCTGATCAACTCGAGGAATGGGTCCACTATTGACGAGCCGAGCCCGATATTAGCAGGAGGATAGTGAGGTCTTTTCCACTCACCTTATTGCGCGCGATAGGGCGGCAATCTGGCTTGGAGTGTACTAGACCCCGGTGATATTCCAGAGTTGAGTTGTATTGATATGTGGACTTAGATGAGGATTCGCATGCTCGAGTTGCATTTCACACCGCATGGCCTTGGTATGGCCAACATCATCCATGCCTCGCATTGCATAGCCTTGGTACGACTCATGGCATTCATGAATTCATCAGCATATTCCGCATTACTCTGATACTGCAAAATTACTACCTTGCGCACACACTTACACCACCCTCTAAGCTTTCTATAAGCTTATGCACGACCATTGCGTGCAGGTGATGTTAGAGCACAGTAGAGCTGAGGCAGGAGCGCTTTGTAGATCATCTTGGAGCTTTTTGTTTATTATCATTGTATTTCCCTTTATACTCATTGTACTTTTAAAGTTTTTGATCATAGTAGAAATGTGATGGAGTTTTTGGTTGTTGTTTGTGGGTTATGCCTTTGGTTATGCTTATTACAAATCAAACTGATGTTGAAAATCCTCCTTGTAGCATCCCAGGATTGGAACTTGGCGAATTGGCACTGGGAGCCGAGAATGGGGTTTTACGGAGACTGTTGGCGCCGGATTCGGCGATCAAAAATTTTGTGAGCCCGGTTTCCGAGTTTGGGGCGTGACACAAGCCGAGCTGGGCAAAGCTCAACTCATGTACACCTCTAGGTATTATGCACATCTCTTTACTTGTGTTTACATGATTTCTATTCAGTAATGCATTGAAATTTAACTTTAATAATCAATTTGCATTCATTCATGAAGATTAAAGGTACAATTCAATAAATAAATAAATATAAAATATGGGAAAAGAAAAATGACAAAGAATGATCATTGATATATTATAAAGCTTAATCAAATCTTCTTTAGACAATGATGTCAATGACCTCGAATATTTAGTTATACTGTTTTCACTTTGAGAAATTTTTTTTTATTGAAACCAATTCTCAGGCCTTTTAGATTAAGTTGTATTATTTAACTACTTTCTGACAAGATACTTCAATAACTTAATTTTTCTCTATAACACCCTAAAATTTTGGGGTCGTGCATACACTCGACTCCCAAGTTCCTGGGTATTACTTATAACCATTTTTACTGTTTTGCATTTAATTAAGCTTAATGTGTAATATGAAATTACTTGAAACATGAATCACAAACACAACTAGTCTATTGTATCTATACATGACCAAAAAATATAAATGGGTCGCACAAGGCATCTCCTAGCAAAAATACAAAAGAATTATAAGTCCAAAAGAATGTTGCGCTGAGTCCACCACTCGGCGATCCAAAATAAGCTGTTAATCTATGGCGAACAGCCCATCAGCTGGAAGTAGGACAGCTCGTCCTCCTTGTCAATGCCAGCGCCACTCGGCTTCTCGAACTCATCGCTACCTACAGCTACTGAGGAGTCTGGTTGGTGTTTTAAAACACCGTCCCAGAGTGGGAGTGAGTGATTAACTCAGTGGGTGCTATTAGTCTTAAGTTACACAAACATCAATTATATTATAAATCTAATGAAAGACATACATTCATAAAGTCTTAACTAATCTTGTTAATGCAAATGCATGGAATATGATATGATGTATGCCCTCGCAACAACACTCCCTCAAGTGACTTCGTCTAACGATCGCGCATGACCAACACTCCCTCATTGCGACCTCGACTACCGAGTCGCCAACCTAACTAGTGCGATGCAACCATGATCGTGTTAGTCGGGTTTTTAATTAAGTCCATTCAAATAGCAGATTGGAGAAACTAGCACACCCCGCGAAATTAATGCCCTCAACTGGTTGCGAGGTCAAGGCCCCTCAATGTACCGAGGCCAGGCCCCGCGATCCTTGATCCCATCAGGTTCCCCATCCCCGATTCAAGCACATGGGGAGTGCCGAGAAGAGGGATCGCTCATAGTCACTACAGGGAGGCTCGTCACTCCAGCATAGACCAACATCTTGGACACAGTGTCTCATTTCACCATGCCAGCTTTCGAGTCAGTGAATCGGTTTTCAATAGTTATCAATGGGCTTCAGTGGTTGAAGGGTGTTCCAGGTTCCATACAGGCGTGAGTAGACAGGGTTAACAAACATGATTGGTCAGTACGTGGACTAGTCCGTGCGAGTCCAGGTGCATACGAGATGGACGACACCGGGTACAAACGACTCATGTAGTCCAACTACTGTCGCCCATCCGCACTCGCCCAAATCCGCCGTCCTAGCCTCAAGGCAATCCTACCAATGGGACCACCTTCTCTCACCTCAGTTTCCTGACCAACCTAGGGATTTGAGGGTATCCATTAGCACTTCAACAAGTTAGGGAATATCATCTTATGCAAGTGATGTCGTATAATCATGCATTAAACATATAAATTCAGAATTTGCTATAAATATAAACTATTAATAATATTACAAAGTAAATATGCATATGTATTGTGTGGGTTAGTGAGGAAGTCAAGAATTTTATATATCTCCTAGTACACAAAAATGCACAAGGGTTATTATATCATACATACTATAAGGAAACATCGTACAATAATCGAACAAGACGTGAACATACAATCATCAAATTCATACCCAATCATATGAGAGACAACAAACATTCCATAAACGTTCCATGTTGATTGAAAGGATCAAAGGTGAGGTCTTTCCTAGGTTTTCTCTAGATTATCTAAATAAATCACCCACACATTCATAATCATTAGATTTATACTAAAATTGGTGCTAGGCCACCTAAGAGTAATAGTCCGTACCTATGAATCATTGAGATCTTGGGAAACGATCTAGGATTGCCAACTTGCGGGTGGATTTGCAGAGATCCTAAGTCAAAGGAACTTGCATGTTAGGATTACATGCAACATCTAGCTCCACACAAAGGATCACAAAAAGATAGGTGCTTACCTCTCCAATCAATTGAAATTCGAGCTTAGAGTGGTGGGTGTGGGATCTCTTGAGGAAAAAGGAAGGAGTTGCAAGGATCAACTTCTCTTGGGCCCCACCTTCAACTACAGCCCACCTTCACTCTCTTCCTTCCTCTCGTTTCTCTTCTCTTCTTTCTTCACTCTCTCCTCTCCTTGTATGGAAGTGAGTGAGAGAGAGAGAGAGTTAAAGAGAGTTTTATTTCTTAGGTTTTGGCCAAATGGCCCTAAGTTCTAACATTATTCCTACAATGACCCTCTAGAACCCCTTTTAAGCTTTGGGATAGCTCTATCACCCCTATGGCCACCAAATTCGGTGTGTAGGTGCTTAATGGCATGATGAGGAGCTGCGCAAAATTTGGGGACGAACGGGCGCAGGGTTTTGTTGCATGATTTCGATCTTTAAGTGACCCTGTGGGGTCTATATTGACCGTTGGGGCGGTTCTGATGGCGCCCCAGCTATGAAATTTATAGGATAGGTGCTCCATGGCCCGATGAAGGGCCGTGCAAAATTTGAAGGCAAACGAATGCAGAGTTTTACCGTACGGGTCCGATTTGCAATCAACGGTCACCGTTTCATGATCAGGTTCCAGATTTTGTGAATAGGCGTAGAAAAATATTTTACGCCTTCACCGTAAATGTAGAAGAGATCCGACGGCTACAAAGCCTTATATCTCAGTTTCATTTAAGAGTGCCAGATTTCAATTGTAACCTTTGGGTCTAGGCTGGGGTGAGTTGCATTTGGCAAGTGCCGCTAGGACGGCGTGAATAATTAATTTCTAGGTGTCTACTGAGTCCGTAGTCTGCGATGGACTACAAGCCCAGTGAGGTTTGTGGTTTCCACAATTTTTAGATTTTTCTGACCTTCCTTGGCCACTGCACAGCCTGCACAGGTTGTTGCCAAATACAAGCAGGTTATCTGGCTTGACGACCCGCACACGATCTGATCATAACTAGACTGGTCCACCCTAATGGGTTAACCAGGGTTAATTTATTGGTGGTACACCACACATGAGTAGTTTAAGTGAACGGTCCTGCTGTAAATCTCATGTGGACGCCTCAGGACACTATTCTGGTTAGACAGAATGTTACATTCTCCTCCATCTTCATAATTACAAGTTATAGATTTTCTTTAATATCTTTTCTGGACATTAAATAAAGAGAATGAAAACCCAACATTAAGAAAACCTATTATATCTTAGGCCTTTTTGCAATGCAATGAAGGGGTATTTATAGTGCTAAGATATGAGAGGATCGTAATTCAAGGAAGTTACTTAAATATCAAAAAAGGCTAAATGAAAATACACCTAGCTGAAAAATCATCATTGGACGAGAGGGTAGGAAAATTCACTTAAACAAGATTCCTCCAAATTTTAAGTTTTTTAGTATAAAATGGTAATTTCACTCACCTAATTCTATTATAAGAGTGTGTAATTAAAACATGCTTCGGGTCCAATTAATACACCATCATTTGAACTCTAGAGAGAATCAAATTTCTTAAGAATTCATAAATTGAGAGGAGCATTTTGGGAAATTTTGATAACCTTTTAAAAAAATACATATGATGGTCCCACATTTAAAAATCATATTTAAAAATAAGATTTCATCACAACTCACACAATTACTAAAAGATTACCCCCATTTGTGGCCCCACATTCCATGAAGAGTTCATTGGTTCTTATAAATTTTCATCCCATAACAAAATTCACTCAAAGTATTAAGCAGAAGAAAAAAAAATTCTCATGATCAATCATCCTTTAATCTTAGAAAAATTATATAAAAATAGACAAAATAAACAGTGGATGATTAAAGTTTAATAGCATTTTTTAAAAAGCCCGTCAAACACTCGTCTCAACCTAAGATACCAAAAGATAGGAGCAGATTATGCACAACCCCAACTGGAGGTATACACGAGTTGAACCAAGTCGAGCTTGGCATAGCTCGGCCACTAGCTAACCTCAGCTCGACTCGATCGCCGAGCCCGACAGGCCAGCTCGGCTCGATTTGGTCAACAGCTCGGGCTAGTTCGAAGTAAGATCAAGCCCGTGCGGCATTTTCACAAACATAAGGAGTGCACTTTCAATTTCTTACTGTATGTAAAACAACAGTAGCTACTTGCAAGTATTTCATCAAACACCTTGTATGCGACATCAAATTCAAGAAAAAAAAGGTATTTGTTTCATATACATACCTTCCTTGCAACCATCCGACACTTCATTGAATCATTTCGTCAAACATTTGGTGAGCAACATCAATATCAAAGTAACTGAGTCATCGAACTAGTTCGATCCGAGTTCGATTCAAGTTGGGGTTCGATCTAAGTTGAGTCGAGCTTGGGCAAGCTTGAACTCGGTTCAAAATTTTTTCAAGCTCAAAAAAACAGTTTGACTTGGCTTGAACTCATTTTTGAGCTGAGCCGAATCAAGCTTTTTCAAGTCGAGTCGAGCAAGCCAACCGAGCTAACTCGGTTGGTGTACAGCCATGGCCCCAGCCACACCGTGTGGCCAAACATGGTGCAGGCCTGACAGTGGGGCCGGGCCAACTTTGATGTATGTATTGTATATCCTTGCCATCCATCTGTTTTATCAGCTCATTTTAGGGCATGAGAGCAAAAAGGAAGAGATCCAGTTCTCAGGTGGACTACACCATAAATAAAAATAATGATTGAACATCCACCATTAAAAACTATCCAGGGCCCATCTTAATGCCCACTGTAATTTACCTAGCGCAGACTGCAGAGGCACCGACAGGGGTTACTAACACTAACGTGGGAGGAACGGCTTAACGTGCATTAAATCCACGCCGTCCATCATGTACACCACCCTTTGTTAGGGCTTTATTCTAAAAAATGACCATCCGGGCAAGCGTGGATCTTATGCACGTGGATTTTATTCACATGGTAGGGCCCACCTAAGTTTTAGAATACTGTGATTTTGGATAATTCTTTCATCCTGATAAGGAAAATCATATGAATGGATTAGATGGCATAGAAAAACCGCAGTGGGTCCTACACAAAACTAACGGTAAGCATTCCACTACAACTGTTTCCTGTGGTGTGGCCTACATGAGCGTTGGATGATCATGTTTTTTGGTTCAACGGTTAAAAATAGGCACCATATCTGATGGACGGTGTGGATAAGACCCATACATCACGGTGGTCACTCAAAGTTTCTGTCCGTTCCCAGCTGGTGCGTCCGGTAGCTACAGAGAGGGACGCGGAACTACCCCGCCTGTCCCAAGTTCGGCACCGCCAGGACCTCTGAGGGGTCACCAAGGTCACCAATGATGTTTGGATTCTATCCACGTACCGTTGTTTTGAGATGTTTGTGAGAAATCCACTCCATCCATCCGTTTTTATTCCTAATTTTAGGAAATTCGACCAAAATATGAGGTGTATCCAAAGCTCATGTGGCTCACACGAGAGGGAAACTTGGGGAAAGAAATTCCTACCGTTGAAACTTTCCTGGGCTCCACGTTGATATTTATATGCCATCCAAACCGTTTATAAGGTCATTACTACTGGGATGAAGTGAAAATACTAAAACAAATTGCCTTACACAAACATTTTATGGCCCCAAGAATGTTTCAACGATTCACACTGAATCTCCACTTTTTCCTCTCGTGTGACCCACTTAAGTTTTGGATACACATAATTTTTGATCTCATGTACTAAATTTATCTCTCAATGCGTATGAACGGGGTGGATTTCTAAAAAACATCTCGGTGGACCACACCCAGCATCAACTTCCTGCGCAAGGCTTTAGCAGGAAATCCGCGTCCGTCCCCCTCCCAGTGCCGAGCTCGGTATAGGCGGGCGCGTATTGGGTACTGGATCCACGCGGGCCTAGCTAGAGACGGACGGTCTGTCAGGCGCTCTGTGGGGCCCATCGCGTTGCATATAAACTATCCATGCCTTCCATATTTTTAGACAGATCATATTAATGCGTGATCTAAAAACGGAGACAGAACGAAGGCTCAAGTGGACCACATCACAAGAAAAGCAAGGGGATTCAAATCCTACCGTTGAAAATTCCCTAGGGCCCACCTTGATGTTTATTTCCCATCCGACCTGTTCTTAAGGTCACATAGACCTGGATGAAGGGAAAACATAACTATCAGCTTCATCCAAAACCTGTGTGGCTCCCAATAAGTTTTCAACGGTAGGATTTCATCCCCACTACTTCCATTGGTGTGGTCCACTTCATTCTACCTCCTTTTTTGGGTTCATGCCCTAAAATTAGAGCTGGGCAACGGTCCGGGTCGGACCGGATTTAGCCTAACCCGATCAGATCCGAAATTTTAACAGGTGGACCCGAAATCGATCCGATCCGAGACCGAGTCCAGGTCATTGGACTCGGACAGATCCGATACTTGATTTATTTGACCCGATCCGAGTCTGACTCGGTGAAGGAAATTGAGTCGGATCGGGTTGGACACTATTCGGATCATTTCATATGGTGTGGTCCACTTTAATCTTCAATGTATCATAATTTTTTGTTCAACGCCTAAATTGATATGTCAAAATGGATGAACGGCTTAGATAACATATATACATCAAGGTGGGCCCCACATGACTATAAATTTTTTTTATAAATGCATGCTGCATGTGTTGTCCCATCGGGCAGGCAGCCTCAACTCTCAAGGCTACTGCCTCAACTCTCAAGGCTACTGACGTAACGTCACCAAGTTCTGTGGGCCCCACTATGCTGTATGTGTTACATCCACACCGTCGATCAATTTTGAGATATCATTTTAGGGCATGAGCCAAATAATGATGTAGATAAAAATCTGTAGTAGACCACATCACAGAAAAAAGTGGGGAGAATGATTTCCACCGTTGAAACTATTCTAAGGCCCACCGTAATGTTTATTTGAAATCCAACCTATTCAAAAGTTGAAAAATAAAGAAATAAGGGAAAACACAAATACCACGTTAATCTAAAACTTTTGTAGCCTTTAAAAGTTTTTAATGGTGGGCATCACTGTCCATAAAACTTTTTATATTGGGGTCCGCTGGAGCTTTGGATTTCATTCATTCTTTGGATATTGCCCTGAAATGATCATGGTGGGGCCCAAGTAACTTGGTTAAGCCACTTTAATACATACTCCCACAACTTACCGTATTAACTTGTAAAGCAAGTAAACAGCTGTTGCCCGCTGTTGACGTGCCGTGCAAGTAACCCATTCTCATATCTGAGTGAACTCTGCTGGGGCCCACCATGAATGCATGTGGTGTATCCATGCCGTCCATTTGTTTTCTCAGATTATTTTAGCTGTTGAACCCAAAATTAACGAATATTCAGAGCTCAAGTGGACCACACCATAAGAAAAAGTAAAAATATTATTTTTTACTCCGGATCTGGCCGGATCGGAACGGTCCGGATCTATTCGGATCGGGTTTTCGGATCGGAACGGTCCGGATTAACCACTATCCGATCTCGATCCGAAAATTAGTCGGATCTAAATGATCTTACCCGATCCTACCCGATCCAGGCCGTCGGTTCTGTTCAGAACGGGTCGGATCGGGTCTGATCGGGTCGGATCCACCGGATCGGTTCAAAAATGCCCACCTCTACCTAAAATGATCCATAAGGGAATAGTGACCCCTTGCACAAAAAACGTGGCCCACCCAAATTTTCGGTGGGCAGAGAAAGCATGCCGAAGCTGTCAATGGAAGTAATAAAGGCTCAAATCCAGTGCATTAAAGCCCTAGTTATGCCCCACTTTTTTTTGCATGCGCACCTTTTTTTTAACTTTTAGTACAAGAACAGTACCTTTTTAGTACTTGCATAGTACCAAAAGTAGGAAAACTAGTACGGTGTGCATAAAAACATGGTCTCTGAATATCATTTCCCTTCTAGATCTTATCAATTGCTAACTGATTCAAAACCATCTTAAAAAGGGTCATTGGTAATGGGACACAGGAAAGATGCTCGGAGCCTTTCAATCAGTTTTCTATCAGGTGGAAACATCTGACGGCTGAGATCATTCAATCTGGAAAAGTTTTGGCTCTTCGGCTAAGTGGATTGGGCTCAACGGTTGAGATCAAAGGATTTGCCACTATGATTGATGAGTATGGCACTATCTAAACCATCCAAATTGTGGGTCCACATCCAAATTAAGGATCATCTAAATTTAAAAGGGATTTTTAACAAATCCCTACTAAATTATTACAGAATTTATATCTAAGTACTTCCTTTTAATAAGTTTTTATAACACTTCCTTAATAATTTGGTTAATCTTCGTTAATCACATGCTTATTTCTAAAAAAGTGTCATTATTGTGATTTTACGGCCGCTAAACCAAACATAGGAATTGCGAAATAGAGGCATTATGAGGAGCAGCTTAGGTGCAGCCCCAGCCTCACCTAAGATGGTGCGGCACTTATTGTAGGGCCCACTTTAAGTAAATTTTGATGTGGAAAATGAATAAAGAGTTATGATTGACCGCTAAATATTTATTGTGGGCTACAAAAGTTTAGGTTGATATTTGTTTTTTCCCTTCATCTAGTGTGACCTTATTTACAGGTTGTATGGCAAATAAACATTACATTACAATGGGCCTCAGGAAGTTTTTAGTGGAGTTTTTAATCACCCCTTTTCCTTGTAATATGGTCCATCTAAGATTTGGATCAACTTTATTTTTGGGCACATGCCTTGAAAATGACTCATCAAAACGGATGGACTGCATAGAATAGAATACATACATCAAGGTGGCCCCATGATAAGGGTTGCTGCAAAATCTTTCTCATTTTTTTAAAAATAAAATGATCAATCATCCTTTAATCTTAGAAAAATTATATAAAAATAGACAAAATAAAAAGTTGATGATTAAAGTTTAATAGCATTTTTTAAAAAGCCCGGCAAACACTTGTCTCAACCTAAGATACCAAAAGATAGGAGCAGATTATGCACAACCCCAACTGGAGGTATACACGAGTTGAACCAAGTCGAGCTTGGCACAGCTCAGCCACTAGCTAACCTCAGCTCGAACTCGGCTCGACTCGGTCCTCGAGCCTGACAGGCCAGCTCGGCTCGATTCGGTCAGTAGCTCAGGCCAGTTCGAGGTAAGCTCAAGCCCGTGTGGCATTTTCACAAACATAAGGAGTGTACTTTCAATTTCTTATTGTATGTAAAAAAACAGTAGCTACTTACAAGTATTTCATCAAACATCTTGTATGGGACATCAAATTCGAGAAAAAAAAGGTATTTGTTTCATATACATACCTTCCTTGCCACCATCCGACACTTCATTGAACCATTTCGTCAAACATATGGTGAGCAACATCAATATCAAAGTAACTGAGTCACCGAACTGGTTCGATCTAAGTTCGATTCAAGTTGGGGTTCGATCCAAGTTGAGTCGAGCTTGGGCAAGCTTGAACTCGGTTCAAAAAATTTTCAAGCTCCAAAAATCAGTTTGACTTGGCTTTAACTCAATTTTGAACCGAGCCTAATCAAGCTTTTTCGAGTCGAGTCGAGCAAGCCAACCGAGCTAACTCGGTTGGTGTACAGCCATAGCCCCAGCCACACTCTGTGGCCAAACATGGTGCAGGCCTGACAGTGGGGCCGGGCCTACTTTGATGTATGTATTGTATATCTATGCCATCCATCTGTTTTATCAGCTCATTTTAGGGCATGAGAGCCAAAAGGAAGCAGATCCAGCTCTCAGGTGGACCACACCATAAATAAAAATAATGATTGAACATCCACCATTACAAACTACCCAGGGCCCATCTTAATGCCCACTGTAATTTACCTAGCGCAGACTGCAGAGGCACCGACAGGGGTTACTAACACTAACGTGGGAGGAACGGCTTAACGTGCATTAAATCCACGCCGTCCATCATGTACACCACCCTTTGTTAGGGCTTTATTCTAAAAAATGACCACCCGGGCAAGCGTGGATCTTATGCACGTGGATTTTATTCACATGGTAGGGCCCACCTAAGTTTTAGAATACTGTGATTTTGGATAATTCTTTCATCCTGATAAGGAAAATCATATGAATGGATTAGATGGCATAGAAAAACCGCAGTGGGTCCTACACAAAACTAACGGTAAGCATTCCACTCCAACTGTTTCTCGTGTGGCCTACATGAGCGTTGGACGATAATGTTTTTGGGTTCAACGGTTAAAAATAGGCACCATATCTGATGGACGGAATGGATTACAAGAAAGTTCCACGCGCGTGCCTCTCTGTCTGCAAAAGTAACCCCAGTAGCTACGGACGCGGATTGCGTCCTACCCCCGCCCGTCTCCAGCTGGGAACGAGCAGCAGCTTTGAGTGGCCTCCGTGATGTACGGATCTTATCCACACTGTTCTTCCATTTTTTCCGATCATTTTAGGATATTAACCCAAAAATGAGGCAGATTCAAGGCTCAAATGGACTACACAATGGGGATTAAACTCTTACCGTTGAAAACTTCTTGGGGGCCACAGAAGTTTTGGATGGAGCTGATATTTGTGTTTTCTCTCCATCTAGGTCTATTTAACTTTATTAATAGGTTAGGATAGCAAATAAACATCACGACGGGCCCTAGAAAAGTTTCAACGGTGACAATCATTATCACCACTGATTCCTGTGATGTGGTCCACTTGAGCTTTGGATATTCCTCATTTTGATCTCATACTCTAAAACGATACGAAAAAATATTGATGGACGGTGTGGATAAGACCCATACATCACGGTGGCCACTCAAAGTTTCTGTCCGTTTCCAGCTGGTGCGTCCGGTAGCTTCAGAGAGGGACGCGGAACTACCCCGCCTGTCCCAAGTTCGGCACAGCTAGGGCCTCTGAGGGGTCACCAATGATGTTTGGATTCTATCCACGTACCGTTGTTTTGAGATGTTTTTGAGAAATCCACCCCGTACATCCGTTTTTATTCCTAATTTTAGGAAATTCGACCAAAACATGAGGTGTATCCAAAGCTCAAGTGGCTCACACGAGAGGGAAACTTGGGGAAAGAAATTCCTACCGTTGAAACTTTCCTGGGCTCCACGTTGATATTTATATGCCATCCTAACCGTTTATAAGGTCATTACTACTGGGATGAAGTGAAAATACTAAAACAAATTGCCTTAAACAAACATTTTATGGCCCCAAGAATGTTTCAACGATTCAAACTGAATCTCCACTTTTTCCTCTCGTGTGACCCACTTAAGTTTTGGATACACATCATTTTTGATCTCGTGTACTAAATTTATCTCTCAATGCGTATGAACGGGGTGGATTTCTAAAAAACATCTCGGTGGACCACACCCAGCATCAACTTCCTGCGCAAGGCTTTAGCAGGAAATCCGCGTCCGTCCCCCTCCCAGTGCCGAGCTCGGTATAGGCGGGCGCGTATTGGGTACTGGATCCACGCGGGCCTAGCTAGAGACGGACGGTCTGTCAGGCGCTCTGTGGGGCCCATCGCGTTGCATATAAACTATCCATGCCTTCCATATTTTTAGACAGATCATATTAATGCGTGATCTATAAACGGAGACAGAACGAAGGCTCAAGTGGACCACATCACAAGAAAAGCAAGGGGATTCAAATCCTACGGTTGAAAATTCCCTAGGGCCCACCTTGATGTTTATTTCCCATCCGACCTGTTCTTAAGGTCACATAGAGCTGGATGAAGGTAAAACATAACTATCAGCTTCATCCAAAACCTGTGTGGCTCCGAATAAGTTTTCAACGGTAGGATTTCATCCCCACTACTTCCATTCGTGTGGTCCACTTCATTCTACCTCCTTTTTTGGGTTCATGCCCTGAAATGATCCATAAGGGAATAATGGCCCCTTACACAAAAAACGTGGCCCACCCAAATTTTCGGTGGGCAGAGAAAGCATGCCGAAGCTGTCAATGGAAGTAATAAAGGCTCAAATCCAGTGCATTAAAGCCCTAGTTATGCCCCACTTTTTTTTGCATGCGCACCTTTTTTTTAACTTTTAGTACAAGAACAGTACCTTTTTAGTACTTGCATAGTACCAAAAGTAGGAAAACTAGTACGGTGTGCATAAAAACATGGTCTCTGAATATCATTTCCCTTCCAGATAATTAAAATAGACAGCGGTCCAAATTCCAAAGGAAAAATAGAATGATTGGTCTTAAACTGTTGTATGCATTCTTCCCTAGGAAAGTACATTTGGAGGGTCCTCGTCATTTTTCAAAACAGGCTGGCCTGACCAAGCAACGACGGGTGTATTTACAATTAACCATGTACTAAAGTATTCCGAAACAATAATGATGGTCATAATGGCTACCATCATTAGTTTTATGATACAAAGTGTAATGATCATTTGTTACAACCCTCATAAAGAACTATTATGAGCCATTTGGCACCATGGATTTGGGAGTTTTTGAAGTAATTTGAGGGGATTATTTCAAATTCCCTTATATGTTTTGCACCATAAAGTAATTGGGGATTTCAAATATTCCCAAAGAGAGGGTTTGAAATAAAATATAAAAACTTAAATTATATCTAAAATCCTTCCAAGAATTGCATGGGTAACATGTGTCACTTGACTATTATCCTATAGGACACATGCCCACGGATAACATCGTAAAACAATTAGATTATCAATTGCATCACTTAATTACTTTAATATGATGATTTGTATCATCCCAACAATGTCCATGTACATCAGTAGTTAAAAGCCGTTAGCTAATCACTTGGATGTGATTGTGTGCTTGTGGCCCACCCAAGACTTAGAATTTCATCATTTCCAGGCAAAACATATATTTCATCCTGCTTATTACAACTATTGTGTCAAACATTAAGTAATTACACTAAACATTAAGTACTTACATTAATCAGAGATATTAAAGTTGATTTAGTAATTAAATTCAAACCCCTTAAATATACTATGCATAATTATTTTTGAATTTAAATTTAAAGTGAGTTTGAATTCATGATGCCAAACACAATAGTAGGATTTCAAATCTCCCACGGTCATTTATGGAAAAAAATTAAAAAACCTGTGTCGACTTATAATAATCTGACTCATAATAGTCTATTACGAGGCTGTTATGATTTATTTGAGGAGCACAGCATAATCATTTTTTTCCGTAATGATTGTTACAGGTGGCCATTTACATAAGGGTAAGGGCCCTTAAGACAATATACCAGGCACCATGTAAGGTAGAGTGTGCATCAAATCCATGCCGCTCATAAGGTTCTCCGCCACATTTTCTCCATCAATCATAAAAATCAGTCCAATAAAATACTTAAGTGGGCCAAACAATGCCAGAAAATTCGGAAGCGTACTGGCTGGTGTACCACACACCAGCTATATAGCTAGTGTATTTACGTCAGCAAAGTCCCATTATGAGGTATGTGTTATATCCAAACCGTCCATCGATTTTGTAAGCTCGTAGTAAGGCTTTAGACAAAAAATAACACATATCTAACAATAAAGTGGACCACACTGCAAAAAGCAGTAGGGATTGAACGTCTATCATTGAAACCCTTTTCGAGGTCACGGAGGTTTTGCATCAATATGAAATTTGTTTTTCCTCTTCATCCAGGTACTGTGACCTTATGAACAGATTGGATGGAAAATAAACGTTATGGTGGGCGCTACGAATTTTTTAACAGTGAAAATCATGATCTCCGCTGCTATTTGTGGTGTCGTCCAGTTGATCTTTGGATATGATTCATTTTTATTTTTTTTGGATAATGCTCTAAAATGATCTCAAAAAACGTATAAACGGTGTGGATATAATAAATACATCATTGTGGGGCCCATGTAACTTTGATCTCCTTTGAACCGTTCGTACAACTCGGAGCTCGAGGAGCGTCAGCGATCGTCTTCGCACGACACCTACCTACAGCAGCAATATAGCTGGTGTGGTACATCAGCCAATCCGCTTCCAGAAAATTCACTTGTGTGACTCACGTGAGTGTTAGAATCTACTGATTTTCAGGTAATCCATTTACCTTGTTGTGACGCTTCAGATGAACGGATTTGATGCAATATACAAACCAAGATGGACCCTACACTATGATATTAACGGTTGAACTTACCATCACAACCGTTCCACATGATATAGCCCATACGAGTTTTGAATCGGCCTGATTTTTGGGCCCTGGGCCAAACAAAGGGTGATGGACGGTTGGATCTCATCAACATGAAGTCCTACGTCCACGTCAGCGAATAGACGTGAGCCTGCATGACCACGTGTGGTCACACGAGCGAACCAAAATCAAGTTTCGAACACCAACCGAGTCGACTCAGCGATTCAGTGAGTCTGTAGGTAAGCCAAAGATATCAAGATATGAAACAAAGCCAAACACTCCCAATCTCAATCTCAAAAGATTTGCTTCTGAGACATCCAAGCAGTTATTATAATGAGGGAAGAAGATATCAAAATCAAGGACACAACAGACAAGGGAAATCAATCCACCTGCAAAAACACAGCATTATTCAATCAAGCAAAACACCATTAAAAGCAGTTCTGAGAAAATGCAGAGAAAATCCCATACAAAAGAAGGAAAAGTCACTAGAATTACTTCAGGCCTTTGATGACAGATCAGAGCCATTGAGATTCAAAATTCAAGCCTTTGATCCAAAACCCATGTTCGGAAATTCAATCATCTGCACAATCAGATTTGGATGGGAGATTAGAGAGCATCACTACAAGAAAGGAGGGGGGACTGGATTTTAGTTAGATATTTGAATTACCGTTCCTCGATCGGGAATTGGCAGACGGGAATAGAGAGCTGGCCACCGGGATTGAAATCGAGAGCTGAGTCGTCGAGGACGCGGCCCGGTCCGATCGGTCCTCCAAATCAAGCCATGAGTCTCTGTTCTTTGGTGGCTGCGGCCATTCGTCGAAGAAGAGGCGGAGCGGCTGCTGAGGCTCATCATCTCTCTCGACCTTCACTGCTCGGCTTCCTGACTTAAAATCAGTACCCAGAACAAAGCAATGCTGCTGCTGCTGCTGCTGCTGAGAGTAGTAACTGCTCGGCAAAACAGAGGAATTCCGCTGCATAGACCGCCATGAGCTGTCGATATTTGAATCAGGAATGCTCCGCAAACTTCCCGAAGCTTCCGAGAAGAAGGCGTGCTCATCGATGTCTTCTTTCAGCCCATGCAAATACCTGAAGAAAAAAGAACATATGAATCAAAGGAAAAGAAGGAAGCTTTTCTTCTTCTTCTTCTTTTGGTGGGTTATTTATTTTTTATTTTTTTTACACAGACCTGTAATCTTTATCAGCTGAGGAGTAAGAAGAAGAGTCCAGATTGAAATGGGAAGTGGAGTTTTGGTTGGAAAGGGAAATGGCAGGAGTTATGGAAGAGGAGGAATGAGGATAGAGATAGGGATGGGGAGTTTGAGTTGGAATATGAGAAGAAGAAGGAGAAGTAAGAGAAGAAGAAGAAGAGAAGGAAGGGGAGAGAGAAATGACTCATCAAAATGGATGGACTGCATGGAATAGAATACATACATCAAGGTGGCCCCATGATAAGGGTTGCTGCAAAATCTTCCTCCTTTTTAAAATAATAATAATAATAATAATAATAATAATAATAATATTGAAAATGCATCCTTAATAAATAAGGGAGCTCACATACACATGACCTCATTTTTGAACTGTGGAAAAATAAATTATTCTCATTTCTCTCATTTCATACCACACTTGTTACATGGAGCTTGACAAATATTACCACAATGATGTCGGTGTCACATCCACTTTATCCATCTACTTGCCTAATTCACTTAAAGGCATGAGCAGAAAAATCAAGGCAACTCAAAGCTCAAATTGAGCCCCACGCACCACAAGAAATTGTAGGGATGGAAGCAACAACTATGAAACCTTTTTGGGGCCCACTGATGTTGTGGATGAAGATGAATTTATATTTCCACTCTGGAATCCTGGTAGGACTCACCTTATGGATGGGTTAGACGAGATACAAAGATCATGATAGCCCTAGTAAGGTTTCAATAGTGGGCACATGATTCTACGATATTTCTTGTAGTGTGACCCACTTGAGTTTTGGATCAGCTTTATTCTTGTAGTCACGTCAAAAAATAAAAACAAACCAAAGCTCTTAATATAATTATTTTTCACCCTTTTAATAATTTAACTATTTTGTTTTGATGATGGACAGTCACCATACTCTTGTGCAATCTCAAGGAATAAAAATATAATTTTGGTAGTTATTTTGGAATTATCCTAATCCAAGGAAAGCCTTATCACTTGAAAAGTTTTAAAAGTTAGAAATAAAAAAATAAAAATCAAGCAGCTAGAGTTCCAATCTTATATTAGAATAAGCAGCCCCAAACATCATGCCTTTATAGGCCAATGTTGTTTGTATCATGTTCTAAAGCAGGTCGTGTACATTTTCATGTCTAAGATGGACTCAGAGAAGACTCGATTGGAGGCAAAAGCCATCAAGACTGTCAAAACCTTAAAACAGGCATATCTCCCAAACCGGAATAAGTTACTCGACGTACCAAATCAAATATGACACTTACTATAAATAGTAAATTTACTATTTATAGTAAATTACGAATTTTAGCAAGTTTTAGTTGTGGTTTAATTCCTAAACTTTTTTCAAGTCTTTGTATCCCTATTCAAAAGAATGTAGGCTCGTTTATTTCATCTATCAATCAATCAATTATTAACAAATTTTACAATTATTTTTAGTTTCTGTCTTTTTCTTGTTGGTTTGAGAAATCTCTGTGAGTAGTTCAGAAAAGCTTTGTAGATTTAAAGTAGTTATCCTTGAGGAAGACGGTGATCAATCTTATCACGTTCATCCCTGCATCATATCACATCTGCTTCGTCCATTGGGTGTGTGCTCCTAACAATAAGCCTTAGGGCAAAATATAAAGTAGATAGAGAACTTAGATATGCAACACCATAGTAACCGATGGGTATGAAAATCCAACTGTAGGTTTGTGGGGACAATATCGTGTGCATCTTTCATGAAACCCATTCCTTCGGTGTAGCTCACAAGGATGAGATGAAGGGATGATACAAAAATATGCTTTAACCAAAAACCCAGGTGAACCACCCTGCATGAACATGTAGATTTTAGGCACAATTCCACATTTTTACTATTGTTGTGGCTAATACCGGTGTTTTATCAGAATAATCTATTGTATGTATGGTAGACAATCATTTTTAGCTAATGGACAACAGATTTCACACATACAACATGGTGGCCCCCACCCAACTTAGGTTTTCTATACTGTATAGCAATTTTATTAAGATGATAGTTCCTTCATTATCAAAAAGTAATCCAATCTAACTTGGCTTAGCTAAGAGAAATCTAATAGAATGTGTCTTAATGAAAATTATTTAAACTAATTAAGTAGGTTGAAGATACTCTCTTTTTAAAAAAAAAAAGGATAGCAGAAAGAAAATGCCACAATAACTAGATCTTGGCTTATAAAAGTCCCTATTAAAAATTACACAAATGGATAGCTAATTAAAATAGAGAGCGGTCCAAATTCCAAAGGAAAAATAGAATGATTGGTCTTAAACTGTTGTATGCATTCTTCCCTAGGAAAGTACATTTGGAGGGTCCTCGTCATTTTTCAAAACAGGCTGGCCTGACCAAGCAACGACGGGTGTATTTACAATTAACCATGTACTAAAGTATTCCGAAACAATAATGATGGTCATAATGGCTACCATCATTAGTTTTATGATACAAAGTGTAATGATCATTTGTTACAACCCTCATAAAGAACTATTATGAGCCATTTGGCACCATGGATTTGGGAGTTTTTGAAGTAGTTTGAGGGGATTATTTCAAATTCCCTTATATGTTTTGCACCATAAGGTAATTAGAGATTTCAAATATTCCCAAGGAAGGGTTTGAAATAGAATATAAAAACTTAAATTATATCTAAAATCCTTCCAAGAATTGCATTGGTAACATGTGTCACTGGGCTATTATTCTATAGGACACATGCCCAAGGATAATATCGTAAAACAATTAGATTATCAATTGCATCACTTAATTACTTTAATACGATGATTTGTGTCATCCCAACAATGTCCATGTATATCAGTAGTTAAAAGCCGTTAGCTAATCACTTGGATGTGATTGTGTGCATGTGGCCCACCCAAGACTTAGAATTTCATCGTTTCCAGGCAAAACATATATTTCATCCTGCTTATTACAACTATTGTGTCAAACATTAAGTAATTACACTAGACATTAAGTACTTACATTAATCAGAGATATTAAAGTTGATTTAGTAATTAAATTCAAACCCCTTAAATATATTATGCATAATTATTTTTGAATTTAAATTTAAAGTGAGTTTGAATTCATGATGCCAAACACAATAGTAGGATTTCAAATCTCCCACGGTCATTTATGGAAAAAAATTAAAAAACCTGTGTCGACTTATAATAATCTGACTCATAATAGTCTATTACGAGGCTGTTATGATTTATTTGAGGAGCACAGCATAATCATTTTTTTCCGCAATGATTGTTACAGGTGGCCATTTACATAAGGGTAAGGGCCCTTAAGACAATATACCAGGCACCATGTAAGGTAGAGTGTGCATCAAATCCATGCCGTTCATAAGGTTCTCCGCCACATTTTCTCCATCAATTATAAAAATCAGTCCAATAAAAGACTTAAGTGGGCCAAACAATGCCAGAAAATTCGGAAGCGGACTGGCTGGTGTACCACACACCAGCTATATAGCTAGTGTATTTACGTCAGCAAAGTCCCATTATGAGGTATGTTATATATCCAAACCGTCCATCGATTTTGTAAGCTCGTAGTAAGGCTTTAGACGAAAAATAAGACATATCTAACAATAAAGTGGACCACACTGCAAAAAACAGTAGGGATTGAACGTCTACCATTGAAACCCTTTTCGAGGTCACGGAGGTTTTGCATCAATATGAAATTTGTTTTTCCTCTTCATCCAGGTACTGTGACCTTATGAACAGATTGGATGGAAAATAAACGTTATGGTGGGCGCTACGAATTTTTTAACAGTGAAAATCATGATCTCCGCTGCTATTTGTGGTGTCGTCCAGTTGATCTTTGGATATGATTCATTTTTTTTTTGGATAATGCTCTAAAATGATCTCGAAAAACGTATAAACGGTGTGGATATAATAAATACATCATTGTGGGGCCATGTAACTTTGATCTCCTTTGAACCGTTCGTACAACTCGGAGCTGGAGGAGCGTCAGCGATCGTCTTCGCACGACACCTACCTACAGCAGCACTATAGCTGGTGTGGTACATCAGCCAATCCGCTTCCAGAAAATTCACTTGTGTGACTCACGTTGAGTGTTAGAATCTACTGATTTTCAGGTAATCCATTTACCTTGTTGTGACGCTTCAGATGAACGGATTTGATGCTATATACAAACCAAGATGGACCCTACACTATGATATTAACGGTTGAACTTACCATCACAACCGTTCCACATGATATAGCCCATACGAGTTTTGAATCGGCCTGATTTTTGGGCCCTGGGCCAAACAAAGGGTGATGGACGGTTGGATCTCATCAACATGAAGTCCTACGTCCACGTCAGCGAAAAGACGTGAGCCTGCATGACCACGTGTGGTCACACGAGCGAACCAAAATCAAGTTTCGAACACCAACCGAGTCGACTCAGCGATTCAGTGAGTCTGTAGGTAAGCCAAAGATATCAAGATATGAAACAAAGCCAAACACTCCCAATCTCAATCTCAAAAGATTTGCTTCTGAGACATCCAAGCAGTTATTATAATGAGGGAAGAAGATATCAAAATCAAGGACACAACAGACAAGGGAAATCAATCCTCCTGCAAAAACACAGCATTATTCAATCAAGCAAAACACCATTAAAAGCAGTTCTGAGAAAATGCAGAGAAAATCCCATACAAAAGAAGGAAAAGTCACTAGAATTACTTCAGGCCTTTGATGACAGATCAGAGCCGTTGAGATTCAAAATTCAAGCCTTTGATCCAAAACCCATGTTCGGAAATTCAATCATCTGCACAATCAGATTTGGATGGGAGATTAGAGAGCATCACTACAAGAAAGGAGGGGGGACTGGATTTTAGTTAGATATTTGAATTACCGTTCCTCGATCGGGAATTGGCAGACGGGAATAGAGAGCTGGCCACCGGGATTGAAATCGAGAGCTGAGTCGTCGAGGACGCGGCCCGGTCCGATCGGTCCTCCAAATCAAGCCATGAGTCTCTGTTCTTTGGTGGCTGCGGCCATTCGTCGAAGAAGAGGCGGAGCGGCTGCTGAGGCTCATCATCTCTCTCGACCTTCACTGCTCGGCTTCCTGACTTAAAATCAGTACCCAGAACAAAGCAATGCTGCTGCTGCTGCTGCTGCTGAGAGTAGTAACTGCTCGGCAAAACAGAGGAATTCCGCTGCATAGACCGCCATGAGCTGTCGATATTTGAATCAGGAATGCTCCGCAAACTTCCCGAAGCTTCCGAGAAGAAGGCGTGCTCATCGATGTCTTCTTTCAGCCCATGCAAATACCTGAAGAAAAAAGAACATATGAATCAAAGGCAAAGAAGGAAGCTTTTCTTCTTCTTCTTCTTTTGGTGGGTTATTTATTTTTTTTTTTTACACAGACCTGTAATCTTTATCAGCTGAGGAGTAAGAAGAAGAGTCCAGATTGAAATGGGAAGTGGAGTTTTGGTTGGAAAGGGAAATGGCAGGAGTTATGGAAGAGGAGGAATGAGGATAGAGATAGGGATGGGGAGTTTGAGTTGGAATATGAGAAGAAGAAGGAGAAGTAAGAGAAGAAGAAGAAGAGAAGGAAGGGGAGAGAGAAGGTGGGGTGGGGGATGATGTTGATGGGGTGGGTGTTGATGTCAATTCCACAGGCTTTCTTGAACGGTTTCTGCCTCTGTGCATGTGCCTCTCACAGTACTTGGAGTCTGGGTAAGCTTCTTTAGAGCACCTCCATTTCTTCCCATCTGTTCTCCTGCACCTTCCTGGCTCTGGGTCTGCTGCTTTCCTGCCAAAACCCATCTGAAAACAACCCCACCCAGCTGCAAGAAAACAACAGAAAGCCAGATCTTGTTACTTTAAAGGTTTTTTTTTTTTTTTTTTAATTTTTTTAAACCTCAGGAATTCAAAGGATTGGTAAAATGAAAATAAAAGAAAAGGATGAAAAGGGAAGATGAAAATAACCCCACCTTATTGCAATAAACAGAACAAGATCTTGCTTTCACCTCTAAAATTCAAAGAAATGGGGAAAAATGCTAAGGCCAAGATGAGGAAAATATGCCCAAATAAAAGAAAACAAAAGAAGAAAAGAAAACCTCACTGAGCTGCAAAAAAAAAAAAAAAAACAAAACCCAACTCCCATTTTCACCGCAGGAGAGAGAGAGAGAGAGAGAGAGAGAGAGAGAGAGAGAGAGAGAACATCCAGTTGAAAAACAGAACCCAAATCCCATTTTCACTACTGAGAGAAAGCGAAATGAATGAAGGAAAAAACAAAAAACAAAAAAAAGATATCCGGCTAACGAAAAAAATAAAAACAAGAACCTGCTCCTCAAAAAATTGAGAGAGAGAGAGAGAGAGAGAGAGAGCGCCATAAGCAGGAATCTTACTAGGATGCTGAGGGAAGAGCCTGGGTAAGGTAGGACTGATGGGAATGGAATCACATCCCCTCCTGATTGGATAGAGAAGATCAGGTGGGATTGGCATCCCACATGTCATGTATTTGAAGATGAGAGCTTGGTGTTCCAGCTCCTGCCATTGTCTTGCCGTGAAAGCAGAACACCTATTCCTTGCATTCAACATCTTCAACCAAAAAACACCCACAACAAGCACCAACAGCAGCTAAAGATTCAAAGCTACACCTCCAATCTTTCAAACCTCGTTGCTATATATAGATAAAGAGAGAGAGAGAGAGTTAGAGAGATAGAGAGAGCAGTCTCATCTCAAATCTCTCTCATGGGGTGTTGCAGAATCTTCTGTTGCATGGATAAAACTAATAGCTGATGCTGCCACCTGAGTCTGCCTCTCTTATTATGACTGCAGCAGAGCAGCTGCTGCTGTGCTGCAGCTGCCACTGTCGTTTTTGCAGCAGCTGCTACTGCTGCCTGTTGCCCTTTGCTGCTCTTGTCTCTGCCAGCTTTGCGGAAACCCATACGCCCAGTTAAATAAATAAATAAGTATCATGCACTTACCTACGTACACGTGTCTACATCTGTCTTCATCCAAACTCATCAAATGGTGGGACAGGCTTTCGATGCCACGTGATAAAAGAAACTCCTTTACACTGATCGAATGGTCAGGATTGTCTGATGGATTTTATCTTAATTGGTAGTGGGCCCATAAAGATGGGTGCGGGTTAGGTGCCGCCCCGGCGTCACTGAGACCGTGCGGCCTACCGTGTTTGTATTCTAGCTAAATCCTCCGCCGTCCATGTAAAAGCACATAAATATGAAGCAGATCCAAAACTTAGGTGGACAGTACCATAGGAAACATGAATGACTGAACGCCCTACCATTAGGGATTGATTGGTTTTCCGTAAATGGGTGTAAATCGGTCACGATTATTTACTCTTGTAACTGGGTGGTCACATCATAATATTTGACTATAAGGATGATTTTGTTACCTGATTTGTTTCAACCTTAAATTACCCTGAAAATGGTAATTTTGTAACCTGAAACTGTAAATTTTATATTGAATTTTACCTCCTCTTACGAGTGTATTTGGCTCTCAAAATATAAGACATGATTTCTTACGAAACAAACGCGTATAAGCGATAATGATGGCTTATTTACCTTGCAATCATAGGAAATCGGAATATCAATTGGGCCCTAAAAACTTTGTAAGGCCCACCATAATGTTCCGGTAAGGTTAGTCAAGTGGACATGGATGAAGGGAAAGTATATAAATATCAGTTTGATCCAAAACTTCCGTGGCCCATTAATGGATAATCATGTGTTTCCTATGGTATGGTACACCTGAAAACGGGATCTGCTTCATTTTTTAATTCATATCCATAAGCACTTCACTTAAAATGAAGACAAGTCACTCCCTACGGGCCTATTTGATTTTTGAAGTAAATGGTAATTACCTGGTAAATAAGTAATAATTATTTACCAGGGAATTATCCCATTGTTTCCTGCACCTATGTTGACGACTGAGCTATTTGGCACTAAAATTGAGGATGGTTGCCAAATGAATATAGGGCCCACTATGATGTACGTGATGTATCAACACCGTTCATCCTATACGTCAGCTTGATTTAGGCCATGAACCCCAAAAATGAGGTAGATCCAAAGCTCCAGTGAACCACACCACAACAAACAGTGGAAATTGAATGCTTGTCGTATAAAATTTATGTGGCCCGTAGAAGTTTTGGCTGAAGCTGATATTTGTGTTTACCCCTTATCAATGTTTTTATGACCTCATAAACAGGTTAGATGACAAATAAACATTAATCTGGGCACAATAAACAAAATAACTTTTAATGGTGGACGTTTACGGCCATTGTTTCCTGTGATATGGGCCACTTGAGCATTGCATTTGTTTAAATTTTGGACTTAGGCCCTAAAATCTTTTGATAAAATGGATGGACGGTGTGGATATGTCATACACATCATAGTGGGGTCCACAAATGCAAGTCAGCTTTTTCGAACTAATTTTCGAGAAGAAAATGCATTTGAAATTTTAAACAAGGGAAAAGGTAATAATCACCTTTTTCAAGGGTATTTCCCAATTCCCTCAAAATCAAACAGGTCCTAAGCTTCAACTCGATTTTAATAAATTATCTTCTACAAACTTAGAAATCATTGAAAATCCAAATGGGTCGAATTGGGAGCATAATCGGCGTGTCACGGAGAAAACCAATGGACTTGATCGGATAGCACCAAATCCAATAGCGATTCGGTCAAGACCATACCTCTGAATTCCAAAACCCTAAAAACTCTCTATATGTATCAACCGATGTGTGAAAAAAGTATAAAATGAACTCTCTCTACCCATGGATTGCTCTCTATAACACTTAGTCTTCCTGAATAATGTTGTTTTGAGGTGCGGGAGGTCATCTATTCAAGATTAAGGAAAGTACGGTCGTCTTTGTCCACAAAGCGGCCATGGTATTATTGAGAGCAAATTTTGACCGATCAAAATGATTTATGATACATTGGAAAGATAGTCAAATGATCTTTCTAACGAACTTAAGTTTCCTCCAATCCGGATTATGATGAGGAAGATCCTGATCGTTTATCAAAACCACATATTGCCGAGCAATTAAAACTATAAAAACTCTGACCCCACTTTAAACAAGTCAAACGAGATCTGATTAATGTGATTTTAGTTGTATTAAAAAGTTTATCAGGTGGCATTTTCAATGATCCTAAGATCATAAAAAACAGACCATCGATCAAATTACAGACAACCAATTGCATATACTAAACGGCCATACTTTCGGCAGGTCAAATGGGTTTTGATCAAAGTAATTCAAGTCTTGTTAAGAAGCTTATCTGATTATCTTTCCAACGAGACCAAGATTACCGAAAATGAACGGATAACGAATAAGATACAAGTATTTAAACAATTTGCAAAAAAAAATAAAATTAATTATTCATTACATTTTTTATATATATAATATATATAATAAAAAGTAATTATTACTTTTATAAAATAAATATAATATATATATATAAGTAATCATTATTTTTTAACTTTTTTATATATAATATATTATATATTACATTTTAAACTATGAGCGCCCATACCACAACCCAATGAATCACAGCCGTTGGCAACAGAATTCGGCTACCAATGCTTATATAAGGGATCTGATGGACGAAGGAAAACACACAAATACAGATACAGAGAGGAACAAGGAAAGTGAGCCAGAGAGGGAGAAAATGGAAGAGAAAGAAACAGAAAGCGAGAGGAAAAAAACAGAGAGCAGAAAGAGAGATAGAAAAATACAAAGAGGGTCTGAAGGTTGGAGTTTACCCGAAGGTGCTGCCCAACGTACCTTAAAAATTTTCAACATGCCAACATGATGCCCCACATATGAGACAAAAATAACCATTAAAAAAGTCATTGAAACTAAGACTTTATCTATCTCTATTTTATTTGCATTTCACTCCACACATTCCAAGTATATCAAATATATCCACATTTCTTTATATCTTACTCTACATTATTTACCCTCTTTCATTTTGTCTTACTTTATTTTCCTACCTAGGATCTTAAATCCTGCGAAACAAGCTAGTTAGCATTTTATTTTACTCACTGCATTTTTACTATATTTTCCTACCTAAGGCCAATTGGCTATAAAATGTAAGGTTAGATAGTTTTCTTATTTTCGCCTACCCGACTCTTATGGGTTATGTGAAGCACGACTAAATATAAAAATGTCGAAACTTCGTTGAGTATCCAAAAATTACAAATCTTGTGAAGTAGAAACTGCACATTGTGCGAGCAAAAAAGGTGCCTAATCCATTCTTTTTTCGTCACTGAGGCCCTTACTCAGAATATATGGTCCTAGATCAACCGCGTGAGCCATTTAAGTTAGGGGAGATTCCCTTACTCATAAACAATTCTACGGTTTCTAACCTACCGTAGATTTTAATCTTAATTCGGCTAGTGTCGACTCTTAATCAAATGCATGTTTACACCCAAATCAATAACATACTTTAGCTACACTAAAAAATCAACATCAAAGCCAAAAGGAAGTGAGGGCACCGCCGCGCTCGCGTGTGGGGGGAGGCGTTCACAATACCCTAAAATTAATCTAGAAAAAAAACGGAAGGACATCATGGATATAAAATATATACATCAAGCTAGCCCTATCAGTAAGGCTTGCGTCGTCCTAGGTGAGCGTGAAGATTGGGACTCATTATTCAGACTTGATATGGAGAAAAGTTATGGTATGTGTATGCTATTGGTATGGGACGAGAATTACATCCTATGGTCCTGACAAGATCTATGTGGGGCCCACCATGATGTATGTGTTTTATCCATGTCATTTATCTATTTTAACTGATCATTTTAAGGCATGAGCCCAAAAATGAAGTAGATCTATTACTCGAGTGTGCCACAGCATAGGGGATGTGGTGTTAATGACGTCATTGTTAAAACCTTCCTTGGGGCCACCATGATATTTATTTTCCATCCAGCACGTTCATAAGGTTACATAGACCTGGATGAAGGGAAAACACAAATATCAGCTAAGTAAGCAACTTTTGTGGCCCCTAAGAATTTTTCAATTGTGGTCATTCAATCCCCATGTTTCCTACGGTTGGCCCACTTGAGCCTTGATTTCTCCTTTTCGGGATCATGCCTTAAAATGAATTGTTAAAATATATGGACATCGTGGATAAAACACATACATCACAGTGGGGCCTATAGAGCTGATGCCTATTGGGACCTCTTGGCAGGGGTAGAACGCAATCTACGAACTAAACTTTGTGGTACCTACAAGTGATGTATGTGCCTTATCCAAGCCATCCATAGCTTATTTTAAAGCATAAGTGTGTGTGTGTGTGTGTATAAAATCATTTACGCACATGTTCACAAATAACCTCCTATGCACCTAAATGATAGCCATCCAATTTAACCAACAATAGAGATTAAAACAAGATTTTTCATTTCGAAACTGCCTCATGCATGGTGATTGCATCAAAGTTGAGTGTTAAAGACACACACACACACACACACTATCTCTCTACTGTCTCAACTCTCCGTCTTCTCTCATTCTATTTGTTCTCTCTCAACTCCCCGTCCTCTTTAAATTCCCACGTGTTCTTGTAAACACCCATCTATCAAAATACGACCACTTAACTTCATAACTTAGTTAGGCCCCTTAATTAGAGCAAGTACACAACTCAAAATACGCCAGACATGCATCTAACAGACTAGATTGGGGTATACCTGACAGAAATGGCCCTACCAGGGCCAATTTTGACAGAATAAACCATGTAGTGTCTTGAATTTTTGCTATTTTGAATTTTCAAAAACCCTTGAAATTTTTTGATATAATTAGCTTACGTTGTCACTTATTAATGCTTAATGCTCAAGGTGAGCCTCTACGTGGGCAGTACCAGTAAAGAACTACACAAATTCGATTAATCAATCGTAAGAAGCCAACGAATTCACCCGATTACTTAAAGCTCAAGTCTATTGTAACGCCCCGACTTTTTAGGACCCGAGTATACGACTCGTTTTCCAAAAACCCAAGTGTTAACCTTAAAAGATGGTCAAATTCGAATATTTTTTTTTCAACTATCAGAGTAAGCAGATGAGCGAAGAATGGACAAATCAATATAAAGGAAAATTTCATTTATATTTGAAATATACAAGAGCTGCCCATAATGACTTATACAAACCAATGTCCTCATTCTTACAATTACAAAATGAAATAATATTACATGTGAAATAAAGTAAATTACAACAAATTTGGGATATGAAATCCTATAACAACCTTTAGCAATTACAATCATGCATCCCTGTAAAATATAGCTTGCTCCTCGTCAATAAAAACATGAATTTCACCTGGGCCACCTGTGCTACCTGTACGATTATATATTTGATGGATGAGTGGCCAACTTAGTGTGAATTCTCTTCAAAATTACACACTGCCGTATTAGGTAAGAAATAGTATAAAACATCCAAACAACCAAAATAAAGTAAATGCAGTCTTATTAGACGCATGTATGCGTGAATGCAATCATTGTCCAGGGTAAAACATTTAGACGGACATTGGGGTCATCATCCATGCAATCATCGACCTGGGTAAAACTTCCAGACGGGCATTGAGCTCGTCACCCATGAATACGACTGGTCATCAGCGCAACACTCAGCGTAATCGCATGGGCATGATGATCCAAGTCATCATCATAAATCGAATGACTGGTCATTAGTGCAATACTCGGCATCATCGCATGGGCATAATGATCCAAACCATCGTAACGTGCCATGTATGCATGATTAACCAACCCATTATTAGTCCAATTGCAATCAGTCAATTTAAATAAGCTCATGGTCACTACGGGGAGCGCATAGCCCAACGTAGGCTGACGGCTCAGACATAGTGTCTCATGACCACCATCCCCGGCCCATGAGGCTACCACCTTAGGATGTTTAATGAAAACCCATCGACTAGTGGCCAATCATATTACAGTGTATGGGGCTTACCATCGCATGGTTGCACAATATAAAACATCGAACCCATATAGGAAAAATATCAAAATAAAACCACATAAGGTGAGTATCAAAATATGTCACATAGGGCCGATATCAAAACCATACGATAAAGACCATCCTTAAAAACCATTGGACACAACAGCCTTAGATGGTAGGTCCACATCAATGGTCAATTTAAATCACCATTCAATAACCACTAAGCCGAAAGTCCATTACAATCACAACCAGTTGGTTTACATCCTAAGTATAGGTGTACATTTATAGGTAGGGGTTTCCCACTGATGTACCAGTTTAAGTTCCATAAGCAATTCACAAATAATTCATGAACAAATATACATGATGAACATTAAGCAAGCAATATAGCAATTCAATTTTCACCAGCTAACACATGTAATTATAAGAGAGACATATCAATTATAAATTAAAGCACAAACTATAACTTAAGCTAATGGAAAGATGGAAAGCTCAAGGGGAAGAATCATCACCTTATTTGTCGACTCACCTTCTAATGTTATTAGGAAGTGCGCACGCCCTTAGGCTCGGATCCTATCACAGATTACGAACTTGTATGGTTAAATAAAGGTTCTACAAGACCACCTATGGTCTATATTATAACTTAGGGTTTTGATGTAAAATTAGAGTTTTCACCATAGGGTTTAATCTTAAACTTAGATTCTAGGATTTGAATCCTAAATTATTGTTAATATTGTTATTATCATTATTATCGTACAACGGATCGAATAGTATTCGTTATAGGAGTATTAATCCATCAATATTACTAATGATGGTTTCTAAGTTCATATTTAAATGCACCAACATTATCTAATATTCTTATGACGACTATTATTCTCTTATATAACCCGAGTAATAATGATAGAGTACTTACTAATGATAATAGGATGATTTCTAATAATGGTACTCATATTAATAATACTTATACTCGTCCCATAATGAAAGCGATAGTATTTTCTAATGATAATAGTCATGACTTTTAATAATGAATCTAGTCTCAATAATAGGTACTATAACCCACCATGAGTTACAAAATTTTACAATTAGATCCATGCTTAACTTACTATTTACGTTTTAAGCATATGCCTAGGGTTTAAATCAATTAGGTTTAGGATTTTGATTATGGGATTAGGACTCTAATTGGCGTGGCTATTAACGATATTGTTAATGAGAATCATTGATAAGTAAAATTTATAAAATGAATTAGCTATTAATTTTAGGAATATTACAATGGCTATTATTATATCAATTTATCTAATGACGCCCACGATGAATAATAATACTTATAATTTTCAAAACAATTATTAATATTAACAATGTACTTAATATTAGTTAACGTGGCCCTGATAATCATCGTGATGAATAGAAATAGTATGCTCTAACGTTAATAATAATATCTTAAGGATGATGAATAAAATACTAATATTTTAATGATTATATATATATATATATATATATATATATATATATATATACATGTATCAATTAATACAAGTATGAACAATTACTAATGATTAATCATATCTAACGTAAAAATCCTAAAATGATGTTAACAATGACAATTGAAGTAATTTAAATCTGGAAAGAAAATATAGGCTCACCTTTTTGTCAACTCGGTGAGTTGACTCGGTTTGAGACCAAGTTGACTCCAACTCCTCTCTCTTTCTTTTCTTCTTCTCCTCCTTTTCTTTCTCTCTTCTTTTATCTTTTCTTCCTACTTTCTCTACTGCTGGAAAGCTCCGGTAAGAGAGTTGACATGTTCAAGCTGTGACTCAACCGAGTCGAATCCAGTTTATTAGCCAGCGAACCCGACTCAACTCCCTGCCTTTCCTTCTTCTTCTTCTCCTTTCTATTCTCTCTATCTCTATCTTCTATCTCTTTTTCCCCTTCTCGGACTTCCTATTGCAATGACCAGCAGGGTCAGCGGCCAAACTCAGACCGAATTCAGTCCGAGTCCAGCTGAAGCGGTAGCGGGTCTGCAAGTAGAAAGAGGATGTCGTACTCCCTCTCTCTCTCCCGTTCCTCTCTCATTTCTTTCTTAGCTTTTCCATTACTACCAAGAGCTCTTTGAATAGCAGGGATTTGAAATCGACTCAGCTTAAGCCGAGTCAGACTCAAACAGACCCACCGACCATTTTTAATACGTTTGATGAAATCATTGCCTCCAACACGCTGATCTGATCTTGATGGAATTAACAGGAATCAAACACCATCAAATGAGCTACGGAATAGACGCCTTGGATGAGTGATTGATGATCGGGATGGGCTCAACGACTGGTGCAGCTTGGCAAGGAAGAAGAGCTCCAATAATGGCATCTTTCAAATGACATTGATTCTCTTTGGGTTGATGCTTCCAGACACTTTAGACCTGACCCATGAAGCTCGAAGGAGAGGGGTTTCAGAGCTCCAGGCCCGTTTGGGTGGTGGGTTCGGAGTTTGAAAGTTTCAGTCATTTTTCTTCTTAAGCAGTTATGAGAAGAGGAGATAAGGTGTGTTTGCTGAGAAGAGATATTTTCTCCTCTTCTTGTAGGAAAACATAACTTCCCTAGGCCGTTGGATGAGATTTAGATGGTTTGGATTGAATACTGCTGTTCGGTTTTCTCAAAACCGTGGGAAGGAATAAGTGTTGGTTTTTCTTATAAGGAAACCCTAAACCACGTGCATCGGATGGCTAAGAGCCACCTAAATGGAAGGCTGGGATTGGAGGATCCCTCCTCTCACGCGGATCACCTGCCTGGCAGCAGCACAACAGTTTTCATATTTAAAAAGATGGTTTTTCACAGCTCAGGTGTGTCCGGGTTTGTGTTCACGCACGAGTACAACTCCTCACAAAATGTCCTTGGTTTTGGTCAGAGCCCTACGGCGCATAAGATGGACGGTTCAGATCATACATGTGACCACAGATGGTGGGCCATTGATCAGAACAATGGGTGTTGCCCGTTGGAAGAAAAAAATCGAAAGAGGGAGAGAATCTCTCCGTTTGCGAGAAGCTATAGGTCAAACCTTGTTTGACCGAGCTTTTGGTTTGGTGTTTTGCGTGTATGCACCACACACTGTACACACGCCATGAATGTGGGGTCCACTAGGGTGTGTGATCAATCCACTCCGTCCATCTGATTTGTAGGGCCTCCTTATGACCTTAAATCATGGATGAGGCTGATCCTAAACTTGGGTGGGCCACACAATCTGGATCGCAGTCTTTAACTATTGATTACCGTTGTTATGACGGTTAGATTAATTCCAATTTGAGCATAAACGGTTAAAATGGTCTCAAGAACTTATTCAAACGACCGGGACCACCTATATTATGAATTTAGAATATTAAATGTTATTATTAGAATAAGTATTAATATTTACTATTATTATTATTATTATTACTATTTCTTTAAGTTAATTTGTAGGGCCCACTTCTGGGCAGAATTATCCTCATGGTAGATCAACCGCTATGATTCATATTATCTAGGACGTTCTACGGGTTCAAATAGAAGATTTGACCAAAGATGAGGTGGATCCAATGCCCAGGCGGGCCATGCTTTCTAAACATGTGGTTATCTTACGATCTATGAAGTTTTGATGATCAGATTGATTCTAAACCTAATCATTGGTGATCTCTAGGGTTCCCAGCTTAATTTAGGTGAGAATCATCGATAAACCTAGTGATTAAAGGGACTAATTGTAATCATTAAGTGATGTATCACCCGATGGAGTTTCGAAGACCAGATGGATAATTCAAGTTTCGAGATTCATGTTGGACAGTCGGATTAGGTTATACATCTTAGCTTAAGACAACATCTGACTTGATCTATCCATGTGATAAGATGAATACCACAAGCCTCAACTGCCCGCTTAGATTATGGGTTGGAGTCGCAACCTTACCATCAACAATTAAGCCCAAGCCCCAGGTGGATTAACTTTAGACCCTACAGATGTATTATGGATTGTCCTAGCTCAAATCCAAAAGGTTAAAAGCCATTAGGGTCTAGGGCGGATTGAACTAACTCTTACGGGTCCATCATTGCCACGATCCACATCAAATGGTTAAGATGGACAGGTCGTGAATTGCCAAATGATAATGTGTAATATATGCCACGTGTGTTCCCACATATGTTCATGCTAAATTGGATTTAAATGGTAGCACCCAAGTATCGAAAAATACGGGGCGTTAAATCTATCCTTGTGATTTGTTCATCTAAGGCCCAAATCTAATCGACCTATCATTGACTAATTAAGACAACTACAACTAAATAAAGACATGCCTAAAGCCGAGACAACTAGGGGTCAGATCAAACCAAACTGACTTAATTACTCTTTTAACCTAAGAACCAATGGTTTAGAGTGATTATGACTGAATCGTCATTTTCGCTAATTGCGAATAAGCCATACTATAAACTTAGATCATCCACACCCTGATTATCGTGTATAAGAAATCTCATTATCTAATGCATTCAAGAAATGCTCTGATTATCGGAATAAACTCTAGACCACTCGTTAGTGAACTATTAAATTCGATACCATAAAAAGATGTTCGTCTTAGCGGGCTCGACGTCCATCATGTGACATCAAGCAGAGATCACGTATAAAATTGATCAACTTAGACTCACAAGGTCAGTACATGAGATGTGTGAATACCTTTAGAGTTTATAAAGAACTTAAATTAAATATCCATTTTCACTCTCGGCTTAAATTGTAGCTTTTGGACCATTAGATCGCGACCAAATTTAAGGCAACAACCTAACTTAATATCTTACACATATCCATATAGTTGTGGTCACGATTGATCATTGATACCATTGACCAAACTTCTGATCATACACGTCGACCCCTACACCTCATAGTGGACCCCAAAGGTTAAAAATACCCTCTCATATGGCTAGTATAATGAAAACCTAATCCTTATAGTCATTTGCATCATTTTTATTACTATAAATAGTGTATTTAGGGGCAACCCTTGCTCCCATCTGAATTTTACCTTAGAAAGAAAGAGAGAATTAGAGAATGAGAGAAATGAATAAAGGGAGAGCAAGTGATGGAGATTGGTGTCTCATTTACCAAATCTTTCCAATCGAAGCCCTAATCTCGACCGTTCTCCTCCACCGAATCATCCCCACTTGCAATTGAGAAGTAAGAAATGAACCATACTTTCCAACCTAGGTTTTTCTAAGTTGAATTGCATGAATCTCACATAATTCCTTCTAAATTGGTACATGAATCATTTTTTCCAAAATCCTAACCCTAAGAGCTCAAAGATTAAAAATTCATTCTTAAGGTGCGGACTATTATTCCTAGGTTACATTTATCGATCCTTAAGGGTCTTAATTAATGATTTTTTATTTGTAAATAACTTGGTGTATGCTAACATGTTCACATTTTGATTTATTTGCAACAAGTGTTATTGCTTGTTTATGGATGCTCACATGTTTGATAAAATGTCTAAGTAATTGAATGTGTTATTCTATTAATGCTCACATGTTTAATAAAATTCCTGAGTGAATGTATGGTTTTATTGATTCTCACATGTTTCATGAAATGCTCAAGTGAGTGTGTTGTTTCTATTGATGTTATATGTTTGATGGAATGCCTAGGTAGTAATGTCATTGAAATTATGCTTCATATAAAACTCATTATGACTACATGACGAATGGCTAGTCCGTAATGATGTTAAGAATTGCTTACAATGTTGGGACAGTTGGCTAACCAACCGAAATAAGGGATGACCCGAGTTAGGTCGGCCACCCTAGGCTTGTTCGATCGACTCGGGTCGAACACAAACGACCGACAATAGTTGGACTACTCAGGATGCTTACACCGGATGCTGGTTGTGCCGGCATTCTCCCAGGTCAATCAAATTACTCTACCAACCGACTGATCATGTATGTCCACAATGTATGACAAGACCAAATAGAATATAGGATACCTCATTCCCATTGAATGAGTCTACTTATAATTATTGACAATACGGTCCAAAAAACTCATGAGCCGGGAATGGTGGTATAAGATATCGTGTTTGAGCTATGGGCCTACATTAGGATGACGAGCCTCCTCGTAGAAACTAATAAGTAATCATGAAGGCTACAAGCCTTTATATCATAAATGGAATGGATGTCGCAAGTGCACAGTGACGACTCTTGCATCAATTATGGTCGTCCTTCACCATATCAATGAGGTTACTAACCTTGTGTCATTCGGGTCCTTTGAGATCAATCGGGCCAGTGTTAGTCCTGCACTGGCGGGGTAGTTGTCGCTTAGGTGATGAACCCATAAAAAAATTGATCATGGGACACAGGTGAGGAGCCTCTACAATCACCCTAAGCTTTATGATCCGGTTGAGACCATGATAAATTATTGATACCCTAGCTTCCCTAATATATTGGTTGAACGAGATTTAATAACTACTTAACTAACATATGCATCAATCACATTGCATTAGATAAGATGTTGCGATTGGGCGACGGAGCCGCTTGTGAGGGAGTGTTAGCATTTATAAAATAGGTGTTGAAGTCGCTTATGAGGGAGTGTTAGTATTTATAAAATAAACGTTGAAGTCACTTGTGAGGGAGTGTTGGATTGTAAGAGCATGCATTATGTTATAATTTCATATGTGTATCTAACAAGAGTATTTATGAGTGATTGTTTACATATTTATCATTACCTGCGTTGATTATGTCGATAACATGTGTAACTTAAAACTAATGGAACCATTGAGTTAGATATTCACTCCCACCTGGGACGATGTTTTAAAACACCAACCAGATGACATTGTTGATGTAGGAGCTATCGAGACCTTCGACGAGTAGGCTTGGATCGGATTGCACTTTCATCATGGTGTATTGGGAGTGTCAGGCAAAACTGGAAGACCTTTCTTTTATTTAAATTTTGTGCATGTATATGTTTGAGTCCCAGACTGAATGTGCTTTATGTGTTAATTTTGTTGTATTATCTTTGTGCCTTGTATAATCCCAATTAGGGGCGATCACCACTATTGAAATTGTACTTTAACTGTTAGCCCTATATTTATAGATTTTTGTTATCTCTACCTTGCTTTGAATCCGCTAAGTTGAATTACGCTACTCTCTGATTATTCGTGTGTAAAATGAATGTGAATTTAAACGAGGTCACATGTGCATTTTCATTTGCTTCACAACCGGGAACTCGAGATCGGGGTCTCTATACTTGGGTGTCAATTTTTTAGGCGTGACAAGCCATATGTCAAGGCTAATTTTGACCAAAAAAAACCCATAATCAACCTTGACGCCACTGGTTCTACGTAAAACCGGCCTCGGCACCATCGGTTCTGCCCAGAACTGGCCCTGGGTTCGCCGGGTGCAATCTTTTGTCACTTTTTGTAAATTTCCATGCCTTGGCTCCGTCTTAGGTTACGTCGGAGCATGCCCGGTTGCTTTTATCTCTTCAACAATCTCAGGCTCAATTGCTCTTATTTCTTTAACAGTGGTTTGGTTTTCCCGAGCATGGTATCGATGTTAAAGCCCAAGGCTCAGAAGAACTGAACCTGCTTGATCTTATTCATTCAGCCTAATTGCTTATAAAAAGGACCCTGCACTCACAACTCAAGGGGAAGTGCCTAAAGAGTGTTCTATCTCTAATTCAAAATATCTCTGAGATAAAAAATGATAGCCAATCTGTGATTTGGAGACAATAGGAGAGAGCCTAAAGAGAGGTCAAACAGAGACTCCGACTCTCTGTTATCTCGATCTCTTATAGTTTTTCGTTCTCTTCCATTCTATTTCAACTTCAAAACCAATGTTGTATTATCGATTTATCCATATTATACATAGAGTTGGATTACTAAATATGATTAAGTCAACCTAAACATTAGTAATGCACTCATCGAAGGAAAACAATTAGGATTTAAGAACTAGACCAAGTCATATAAGTAGATCGAATCACTAAAAATAAGACCAATATTGGGTATGAGCTGAATCACTACAGGTGGGCTTATTAAATACGAACCTAATAGAAGTCTTAGCCAATTTCGGGGATAAAATTATTTTTAAGGGGGGTAGATTGTAATGCCTCAAAAATTTATCAACTTGGAAATTGGAGGTCCTTGGGCGTACCTTTGATTTCTCGATTTGAGTGCATGTCCATATATATATATTCGCATGCATTTGGAGCCAATGTGAGTGATTTTGGATCCACCAAAACTTCTTGCCTGAGCGGAAGTTGTGAATTTTGGAGAACATGGACAAAGAATACCTCGACCTAGAGGTTAGGGGTCGATCCCCAAAATTCAAAGTCAACCCTTGTTTAGACAGCTTAAGTACTCTAACTTAAAAAATACATATATTCTTGAATATAACTTTAATTGAGGTGATTCAAAAGTCAGATTGAAGATTGATCAGTCTAGGTTTGTGTGTGTGTGTGTGTGTGTGTGAGTGTGTGTGTGTGTGTGTGTGTGTATGAAACTCAAATAGGTTGATTTTAGGACATTTTAAAACTAAGCAGAAAATCATTGATTTTAGATAGCTGGTATTTCTAAAATTTTAATAATTTTTCTATAACTTGAAATATAATGAAATTTAGTGGATCAAAAGTAGACCTAATGTTGAATTATTAGAAAATTTATAAAAATAATTTACTAACTAAAAATGTAAAAAACATTATAAGAAACAGACCTGTTGAAATTGAAAATTTCTGCAACTGTAAGTCATAGATCGACTAGGTGTATCTTTTTTGTCTTAGAATTTTAGTATTCAGTGTCTTCTTAGAAATTATTTCTAAACATGTAAGCAATCATCCCATGTAATTAAATTAGTATCTTCTATTTTGACTATATTTTACTATTCCAGGTAATTTACAGTTTAATCGAATTAGGAATCTTGATTAAGATGATTATATTCAAATCATCATTTTTGCTAATTTCAAAAAGGTCATATTGTGAACTTAGCTAATCAAAACCTAGTTGCCATGCATAAGAGATTTCACTTCCCAATTTATTCTAAAATAGTCGGACCAACTAAACAATCTCTTAATCGCTCGTTGGTGGGCCACTAAACCCGGTACTATAAAAAGACATTCGTCTTTGCGGGCTTGACGTCCATCATAAGGTAAACAACCAATATCGGGCTTAACATCCCCTCCCCTTTAGCTATATAATAAAAAACAAACTTCCCATGTGATTTAAATTTCATTAGTAGATAGACTTCACAACATGTAGACAATAGTAGCTTTCGACTAGCATCTTCTATCATTTAGTGTGCATTATATCATACCTGCATTTGTCCTCTTTTGGTTGATCCAATTGGTGCACATGAGATCTGATTAGCCACTCGATGTCCCCATTTCAACCAGTGGGTCTCACTTTATAGTTTGTATGATCTTTAATCAAACCAACCATCTAGCAGGTCTCAATTTGTAATTGAATGTTGACAACAACAATGCCTAAGTTCATCCATGGTGGGTTATCAATTTGAATATCTAGATAGTTAAGAGATGAGGCGTTTGTACATGAAATTATTAAAACCTTCTTGTTTAAAGCTAGAGTTGAAAAAATAACCTCATCCAACTTAATTAAAAATCTAATGAAGGAGGTTTATTATATAATATTACAAAACATAGGGGTATTTATAAATGCAATATCAGTAGGGGGTTTTGTTGTAAGGTAAGGAGAGAACAAAAATAATTAAAAAGCAGGAGAGGGAAAAAAAAAAACTTATACATGTGAGTTCTTGAAGCTATGTATTGGACCATACACTTGAAGTTGGCACATGTGGCACATTAGGAGCCGTTGAAGATAGGTAATAACACATGTAGCACATTGGTAGGTTAGTCTGCACATGTGTGGGATGAATAATTGTGCATTTGGCACATTAGCATTTGGGATGTTTTGCACATGTGGGTGAGATGGATGGTGTCACATGTGTCATGTAAGAGAATATTTTCATCTGTTGGATAACGGATGGTCAAGATGACATTAGAACCATGTCTAGGGCCTTCAGGTTCATGGTTATATTATAGGATTGTAAATGAATTGTATCTGGGTTTAACCCAGCTAAATTCTAATCGGGTCTCAGATTTGGATGTGGGTTCGACCCAGATCTGGGTCCAGATTCATGTACAAGTAGGACCGAGTATGTGGATTATCAGGTAGACTCGATGAATGTTTAAGGTTTGTAAACGGGTCCGAGATAATCGGATCCAACCCAATTTTGTAATCGGATCTGATATCCGAAGTGATATCCAATGCAAGTAATATATCAGATGGTGAGAGGGTCTCATCTATTGATATAATAGATTATAATGGCCAGGGCCAAATCTGTCCGACAATCTAATATATTTATTTGTTAGGGCAATCATAAATAGCTTGTGGATCTAAATCATCATTTTTATTAGGTCATCCTATCCATGTCATCCATCCACCAGATTGTTATAGAAAAAAGAAAACCGTCCAAGAGGATCGATTTAATCGTTGAAAATCGGGCGGGTTCAACTTGATCGACCCCACATTGGGTTGGGCTAGGGTAGGATGGATCGAGTTTGGTCTCGAGCTTGGTCTATATAAACACCAACTCAATAAAAGTGATGGGGTTTTCCTCCTCAGTTCAAAGGAGAGACAGTGCAGCGGGTTGAAAACTCGGAGTATTTCACCGCGCTGCTCGACCGGTCGTGGGTGGTGCTCGATCGGTCGAGTGGGGCTCGACTCAAAGTCTAACGACTATCTGATGAATTTTCTCCGGGGTGCTCGACCAATCAAGGGAGGTGCTCGACCGGTCGAGTGGGCTGCTCGACTAGTCGAGGTTACGCAGATTTGAGTCCGGATCTTGTGCGGACTACGAAAATCTGAGGCGATTTCACAAGAGGTTTGAAAGGGAGTTGCCTAAACTATAAATAGGGGTCCCTAGGGCTTTTCTAGGGTATGCAAGAGGTAATATAAGAGAATTTCCTAAAGCTTTGCAAGAGTTTGCTAAAGGATTTAGGGTTATTAAAAGTGAGAGAGAGAGAGAGAGGAAGCTTGTGGAAGGGAGGTTATGCTCGTGGAGGTGATCTACTGTGCAATCAACATCTCAATGCTTCTACGTCCTCGTGATCGGTGAGATCTCTCCATTTTTCTTATTATTTATCCACTCCTGCGTAAGTGAAGAAAGTTGTAACATTCTACTTCATAGTAGATTTTTGATCTAAACGAGGTCCCGTGGTTTTTACCTCTTTGAGGGTTTTTCTCATAAAAATCTCTGGTGTCATGTGGTTTGTGCTTTGATTTATTTCATTGCTTTATTATCTTATAATTCTGGTTTGTTTTGGGAGGCTAGATCCTAAGGTTTTGTGCAAGGCTCCCAACAAAGTAGTATCAAAGCTAAGTTCATTGAACAGAGTGGGATCGATTTTGAATTATGGAAGGTGGCTCATCAAGGATGATCAACCTCAATGGTTCTAACTGGACCAAATGGAAAGCTAAAATAGAGGACTTGCTTTAGTGCAAGGACCTATATTCTCCAATTTTAGGCATATCAGCAAAATCCAAGGATATGTCTGATGATTATTGGAGGAAGTTGGACCGGAAGGCAATGGGGTTTATTAGACAATGGCTGGATGATTTTGTGTTCCACCATGTGTCTACGGAGACCTCAGCCGCTAGCCTATAGCTGAAATTGGAAGGGTTGTATGAGAGGAAGATAGCCGGTAATAAAATCTTCTTGATAAGACGACTTATGTATCTCAAGTTCAAAGATGGTGGTTCTTTGACTGAGTACATGAATGAGGTCAGTAATATAGTGAACCAACTCTCCGCTATGAAGATGGTCGTAGATGATTAATTGTAGGCTTTTCTATTACTTAGTTCATTATCTGACAGTTGGGAGACATTGGTGGTATCTCTGAGTAACTCTACGCTAAACGGAAAGGTATCCATGGAACAGGTAACCAGTTGTCTCTTCAATGAGGAGACAAGGAGGAAGTCTCAGGGGTCTACTCAGCAAGAGGCCCTTGTGACATAGGAACGGGGGAGAGGAAAGAACAGGAAGGGTGGGAAGGCCCAAGATAAATCAAGAGGCAAGTCGAATACCAGGAAGAATGTTAAATGCTAGAATTGTGGCAAAAAAGACCACTATAAGCATGAATGTCGTAAAAATAAGAACGACAAGAAAGGAAAAAGAAAGGAGAAGGAAGATGAATCAGATTCCACTGCGATCGCTTCAAATGACGATGTTATAATTATTCTTTCAACAGATTATGATGTTTGTCTTACAACTACAAGTCAGGACACCGACTGAGAGATAGACTCGGGAGCATCATTTCATACGACTCCATGCAGGGATATCTTCATAAGCTACAAGTCAGGTGACTATGGGACCGTAAAGGTGGAAAATTTTGGCGTATCGAAGATCGTAGGAATCGGTAATATGAAGACTGATGTGGGCTGCACATTGGTTCTCAGGGATGTGACGCACATTCCAGACCTTCGCCTCAACTTGATGTGACGGGAAGGTTGAATGATGATGGCTATAAAAGTCGGTTTGCTGGTGGGTGCTGAAAGCTCATCAAGGGTTCGTTGATCGCAGTCAGAGGAAAGAAGTGTTGCACCCTTTATAAGGTAAGTGTCAGTGTGTGTAAGGGTGGGTTGAATGCAGCAAAAGATTCAGCTATTAACATGTGGCACAGGCGTCTAGGTTACATGAGTGAAAAAGGGCTTCAGCTAATAGCGAGGAAGCAGCTCTTTCCAGATGTCGCAGGTATACCTCTTAAAACCTGTATTTATTGTTTATCAGGGAAACAACATAGAGTTTTATTTGTTAAATCTACTTCTCATGTTAATAATGTGCATGCATTAGATTTAGTTTATTCTGATGCTTGTACTCCTATGAGGACAAAAACCTTGGGTGGAGCATTGTATTTTTATACTTTTATAGATGATGCATTTAGGAGGGTTTAAGTTTATGCTATGAAATACAAGGATGAGGTCTTTGGTGTGTTTAAATTGTTTCATGTTATGGTCGAGAGAGAGGGACAGGTAGATCATTAAAGTGCATCCGCACTGACAATGGTGGTGAATACATCAATGACTTTCATGAGTATTGCAAGTCCCTGCGTATACGGCATGAACAAACGGTTCCCAAGACCCCCAACATAATGGTGTAGCTGAGCGAATGAATCGCACCATTATACAGAGAATCAGTGCATGTTATCCCATGCGAAGTTGCCCAAGACGTTCTGGGGAGAAGCATTCCACACAAAAGTGCATTTGATAAACTGGTCTCTATCAGCCCCGTTGAATGGAGAAGTGCCTGTGAAGGTGTGGACTGGACAAGATCCATCGTACAGTCATCTCAGGGTGTTTGGATGTAGGGCATCCGTTCATGTACCAAAGGACGAGAGGTTCAAACTCGATATGAAGATCAGACACTGTGTGTTCTTGGGATACGGTGATGAAAGTTTGGTTATAGATTATGAGATCCAATCGAGAAGAAGCTCGTCAGGAGCAGAGATGTGATTTTCTTTAAAGATAAGTGTATAGAAGACATTAGTAAGCCAGAAAAGAACCAGCCTAGTTCAGGTGAGCTAGAAGACATGGATCTGATTATTCCTCTCGTGGTACCTGATGACGGGGGAGTACAGCAAGGTGTAGAGGACGAGGGAGTTCCTTTAGAAGATGGACCGGGGGAGCAGCTCTGACTTGATCTACCTGTTAAGCCATAGGTGAGGAGGTCATCTAGGAACAGACAGCCGTCCAAGAGGTACTTGACGTATGAGTACATTATGCTCACTAATGGTAGAGAGCTAGAAGATTATTCTAATGCCCTAGCCGATGAGTATAAGGGGGAGTGGTTGAAAGTTATGCAAGATGAGATGAAATCTTTTCATAAGAATCACACCTATGATATGGTGAAACTGCCTAAGGGCAAGAAAGCTCTGAGCAACAAGTGGGTGTTTAGAAAGAAGGTTGAGTAGAAGAATTCACAGACGAGGTTCAAGGCCAGACTTGTGGTGAAAGGGTTTGGTCAGAGGAAATGTATAGACTTCGAGAAGATATTGAAGATAACATTCATACGGGTATTGCTTAGGTTGTTGGCTAGCATGGATCTGGAGATAGAGCAATTAAATGTTAAAACTTTTTTTCTCCATAGTGACCTGGAAGAAGAGATCTACATGCACCAACCACAGGGGTTCGAAGTCAAAGGAAAGGATCATATGGTGTGTAGGCTGAGGAAGAGCTTGTACGGGCTGAAACAAGTTCTACGGTAATGGTACAAGAAGTTTGACTCGTTTATGTTAAAGCATGGGTATGACAGAATAGAGTCGGACCACTGTGTGTTCACACGCAAGTTCTCAAATAGTAATTTCTTAGTTCTGCTGTTATACGTTGATGACATACTCATCATGGGAAAAGACATCAAGAAGATCGACAGGCTGAAATAGGAGTTGGGCAAGTCGTTTGTGATGAAAGACATGGGCCCAGCTAAACAGATCTTAGGAATGGAGATAACCCATGACAGAAGCAGTAGGAAACTTTGGCTGTCACAAGAGCGGTATATTGAGAAAGTCCTGGAGCGGTTCAATATGAATGCAACGAAGCCGGTCAGTACTCCACTGGATGGTCACTTCAGATTGAGCGACAGGAAGTGTCCCAAGACGAAGGCAGAGGTGGATGAAATGTAGAATATCCCATACGCGTCGGTAGTAGGAAGTTTGATGTATGATATGGTGTGTACATACCCAAATATAGCATATGTTGTTAGTGTTGTCAGTCGATATCTTACCAATCTTGGCAAAAAGCATTGGGCAGCGGTGAAATGGATACTGCGATATCTAAGAGGCTCATCCAGGTTAAGCCTATGCTATGGTGACGAAAACCTGTGTTAGAGGGCTACACAAATGCAGATATGGCGGGTGACATAGACTCCAGGAAGTCTACATCGGGGTTCATGTTCACATTTGCAGGGGGAGCGGTCTCTTGGTAGAGCAAGCTACAGAAGGTCGTAGCGTTGTCGACAACAGAGGCCAAGTACATTGCAGTTACAGAAGCATGTAAAGACATGTTTTGGATGAAGAAGTTCCTACAGGAACTTGCCTGAAGCAGGAGCAGCACGCGGTCTATTCCGATAGTCAAAGTGTTATACACTTGAACAAGAATTTAAGTTAGCACTCCAAGTCGAAGTATATAGAGATTTGGTATCACTGGATCAGAGATACTTTGGAACAGAAGGTGTTACAACTTGAGAAGGTCCACACGGACGATAATGGGTCAGACATGATGATCAAGGCTTTGGTCAAGGGCAAATTTGAGGTTTGTAGAAACCGGACTGGCTTGAAGAATATGAATTTCTCCTGAGTCGGAAAGGGGGAAATTTGATGGAGTTTTCTTCCTCAGTTCAGAGGAGAAACAGTGCAGTGGGTTGAAAATTCAGAGTATTTCACCGCGCTGCTCGACCGATCAAGTAGGATGCTTGATCGGTTGTGGGTGGCGCTCGACCGGTCAAGTGGGGCTCGACTCAAAGTCTAAAGACCATCTGATGAATTTTCTCCGGGGTGCTCGACTAATCGAGGGAGGCGCTCGACCAGTCGAGGTTACGCAGAATTGAGTCCGAATCTTATGCGGACTGCTAAAATTTGAGGCGGTTTCGCAAGAGGTGCAAAAGGGATTTGCCTAAACTATAAATAGGGGTCCCTAGGGGTTTTTTAGGGTATGCAAGAGGTAATGCAAGAGGGTTTCCTAAAGCTTTGCAGGGGTTTATTAAAGGGTTTAGGGCTATCAAAGGTGTGTGTTGTTGAGGGTCAAATATTGCATATCAGACCCAGTTACTGCCTGGATTTACGAACATAGTACGGTTTAACAGCTTGATTTAATCATGTTTGTGATGCAGGGCGTATTCACGAGCTTGGACTGGAAAAGGGTACTAAAGGCATGGATTTAACAGTCTAAAGTCACCAAGGCAAGCGACGGACCCTATGAGACCAAGATCGACAGATTTGCATGCCAGGGACCCAAGGAAATCGAGGAATTGAAGCTTAAGTGGCCTGAAAAGTGTCCAGAATGCAAGATCATAGGGTTCCCACCATCCGATCAGTTCGAAACTCCATACGTGGCCTGAAGACCATAAATGAACCGTACACATAAAATTTCATCCATTGGATCGCTGTGGAATTGGCCCAACGGACATATCAGCCCATAAAACCATTGATTTTGGGCCCGCCTGCTATCTAGATGAGCTTAAAAATTGGTCTCAACGTGTTAAATGAGCTGACAATACGGATGGACGGAGCGGATTTCTCACGAACATCTCCTTAAGACCGCATGTGCATCACGTGTACACGGTACACAAGTGCACCCGCTGTGTACTGGACCGGGGTCTCCCAGTCAGCGACGGAGACCCGTCTCCCTCTCCTTCTCGATCACGCACGAACAGCGGACGGACAGCGTCCGTCCATTTTTCAACAGTGGGCCCCTCTCGCTCTCCAGATGGAAAATCTGGACCATTCATCATATTCCCAGGGTCCATGTTACCATGGCCTAGGTGGATGAATGTCAAAAGACACCGGATATCGATCTTCGAGCGTTAAAACGGACGACGGATGGCTGAATGAAAGCATCCATGGACCACACCGATTTGGACCCAAAAACAGCGATTCCCGACTGAAATTCCGAGGGGAAACCGGTGGACGGTGTGGATTTCCTTGATAAGCTAATTGTGGACCCCACCATCGTCACAGCGTGACGATACGCAGGCTCTGTTTCGCGACCGGACGCCGTCCGATTTTTACGACAGATTGTGCACTCGTGGGAGCGATCGGACGGACGATCTGAACCGTTCATCATGAAGGTCTGCCCGAAAGCTCCCAGAGGACGTTGTCCTTTTGGAAGGAAAGCAAAGAAGAAGAATAGTGGAAGACTCCGAATTGGCTGCTGTGCGTAAAGAACGCCTCCGCAGCCAAGTCGTCCGCGGACTCCAGCCTTCCGCACCGACCTCCTAGCTATATGAGGAAAAAGAAAATTGGAGAGAAGGATCCACGGCTGGAACAGGGGAAGAGGAGAGTGCAGCCGAGAGGAAGTTTTGGTTTTGTTTTTCTTGAGGGAAGCTGGGCGTGAAAGCAAAGGTGGACGTGGAGCTTGGCTTGGCTTGGCTGCAGATGAACAGAGCAAGAAGTTAGGAGTGAAGAGAGAGCGCTGGAGTAGTTTGGCAGGGAGGAAAAGGGAAGATCTGGAGGCTGAACGGGAGAGAGAGAGAGAGAGAGAGAGAGAGAGAGAGAGAGAGAGAAGAGAAGTTTGTTTCTTCTTCTTTACTTAAAATTCTTGCTATGTTTTCTTTCTTCTTTTTCCTTTGTTTATTTGTTTATTTTAGCCTATTCATGTGCGGCTAAACCCCTTAGCTAGGGATAAGGGGTGAAGCTTGTGGCGTGATGGGGTTGATCCTACGGCCTGGATGCATGTGATGAACTGACGTTGATTCTAGTGAGATTGAATGGAATGCTTTCAAGTTTTTAATGATTTATTGTGACTTAAATTGCAATATATTTGCGATGGCTTTGAGTATGTCCATTCCCTTATTGTGATTACGCGGTTAGGAAACTCTGTTGTTCACCATTGCCCCTTGGACATGGTTGGATGACGGTACTCTTCCTGACATTCATACATCACTCAGATTGGCTGTGAATTGGTTTGATTTTGTTATTTGCTTTGTCTCATGGGCATGGTTTTGTGATGGAATCCATTCTAATTCATATACCTTTCATCTTTTGAAAACCAGATCAAGTAAGTTCAGTTTAAATTCCATAATTCCTGATGCAGGCATAAGATCTCCCTGATCTCTACAAGTGGATCCTCTGAATCCCTAGTTTCCCTTCCTCTGAATTCCTTAAAGTTTTAGATAATTATTCCACAATTATTGTCACGCCCCAAACTCGGAAACCGGGCTCACAAAATTTCCGATCGCCGAATCCGGCACCGACAGCCTCCGTAGAACCCCATTCTCGGCTCCCAGCGCCCATTCGCCAGGTTCCGATCCTGGGATGCTACAAGGAGGATTTTCAACATCAGTTTGATTCGTAATAAGCATAACTAAAGGCATAACCCACAACAACAACCAAAAACTCCATCACATTTCCACTATAATCAAAAACTTTACAAGTACAATGAGCATAAGGGAAATACAATGATGATAAACCAAAAGCTCCAAAAAGATCAGCCACGCGTCCAAGCCTCAGCGCTGCTGCGATCCAACGTCACCTGCACGCAACGGTCGTGCATAAGCTTATAGAAAGCTTAGAGGGTGGTGGAAGTGTATGCTCAAGGTGGTAATGTAGCTATGCAGTATCAGAGTAATGCGGAACATGCTGATGAATGCTAAGAATACCATTAGCCGTACCAAGGCCATGCGGTGCAAAGAATGATGTCGGCCATACCAAGGCCATGCAATGCGAAATGCAAGTCAAGCATACAAATCCTCATCTAAGTCCACATGTCAATACGGCTCAAATCTGGAATATCACCGGGGTCTAGTACACTCCAAGCCAGATTGCCGCCCCATCGCGCGCAATAAGGTGAGTGGAAAAGACCTCACTATCCGCCTGCCAATATCGGGCTCGGCTCGTCAATAGCGGACCCATTCCTCGAGCTGGTCAGACTCAGCCTAGCATTGCCCCCTACTCTCGGGCGGGTAAGGCCGCACCCCCTTCCAACCGACCACGACACAGTGGAAAGCGCAACCGTCTGGTAATCGGCACCCAGCGCTCATGCACCCACTCGGTCTAGACGTTGGAGCAACCTCCTGGTACCATAAGGGTTTAGGGACTTTCACCTAGGGATATCTATCGCACCCCATGTAGAACAGTATTTCCGGTATCCAATCCTGCCAACCACGATACGTCTGTGGAGGCTACGGCCCTGATGTCGCTAAGGCGTACAGTAACCATATCACACAATGCGAATGCATGAATCACACTATCCAGTCATACAGCAATCCTGCGCGTATCGTGCGCTCATGTAGGGCAACACCCCCTGTACGGAAGCCCCTAAACAATTTGCCCAAAGGCATATGCGATGATCAGTCATTCCTCATATCAAGCATACGTATGATGCATATGGTCATGAATCATGGAACTAAACATGCTAAATATGATGGATGATAATCATAACAAAGATGAGCCTAGACGGCCTACATATAACACGCACGGGCCCAACAATGGGCCCTAGGGAAGGCATAATGCGGACATTTAACCAACATTATACTTGTAATGTGGACGTCAAACCAACATTGCTCCTAAGGTATAGCCCAACGTAAACAACAATACACAACCCATGTTGGGATCGTACATTGCAATGGACCTTAGGTACACCCCATTGGGCCTTAAATACGTCAAATGGGCCATATCATATGGGCCTTATATTCATCAAGTGGGCCACATCATTGGGCCGTACCTATATGCATTGCAATGGACCATGACCCGTGGGCCTTAGAATACATCAAATGGGCCTCCTCACATGGGCCTTATGTGTATCAAATGGGCCTCGCCAATTGGGCCCCATATGCACATCAAATGGGCCTCAACCCATAGGTCCTAATACATCTTAACGGGCCTTAACCCATGGGCCCCTAACACATCAAATGGGCCTCGACCCATGAGCCCATAACACATTAAATGGGCCTCGACCCATGGGCCTTGCATATACATCAAAGTGGGCCTCAATCATGGGCCACAAGTAATTGAGGTGGGCCTCCCACCAATATATGTTAAATATGATATAATATAATATATATATATATAATACATATGATATTATATATAATATAATATTATATATATATATATATATAAATATACACACACGCACACACCACACACGCACGCACACACACACGCATGCACCTACCCACACATGCACGCACTCCCACACAGTGGGCTCCACATATCACAGTGGGCTCCACGTCCACTGTCCAGCGGACGGTGAAACACATACATCATTGTGGACTCTATGTGGGGCCCACCATAATGTTTATATTCCATCCAAACCATTGATAAGGTCAAGCAGACCTAGAGGAAGGGCGACAAAAATTTTCACCCTGATCCAAAACTTCTGTGGACCCAAAAAGGGTTTCAAAGGTAAATGTTCAATCCCACTGTTTCACACGGTGTGGGCCACCTGAGTCTTGGATCAGGCTGATTTTTGGGGTGGGCCCACTTCAGAGAGTGGCCCACCCGATGAACGGGTTAGATGACATATAAACATCAACGTGGGGCCCACAGCTACAGCCGTGGCCACTGCCAGGCCGTCCGTCATCTGGATGCGGGCGCAGGTAGCGGCAGGCGCTGCCTGCTCTCCTGACACAACAGCAGCAACGCTGCTGTCCATGTTTTTTTTTTTTTTTTTTACTATTTCTGAGGTTTTTGCCAGTGGGGTCCACATCTAGATGATCTACTCCATCCAACGGCCTTTGATAGCTCCTGACAAGAAAAACAAGCCCAATATTGGGCCTGTTTCGGCATATAGAAACAACAGGGAATGATTCAATGGTAAACCCATTGTTTGCCGTGCCATGGCCCGCCTGAAAGTCGGATTGGTCCCAGCTTTCGGCTTAACGCCTAAAACAAACTTGGGAAAGGGATGGATGGTGTGGATTTAATACATACATCAAGGTGGGGCCTACACAAGTGGACCACCCCAAAGCCTTGGAAAAGCTGATATTTGTGTCTTTCCAGCAACGTCCAGCGTCCCTGGACGCTGGACTTTCCATGTTCTTTGGAGGTGGGCCTGCTTAGGTGGGCCACAAGTGATGGATGGCACGAGTACTACACATATAAGGTGGGCCCCACTTATAAATGGGCCGGATAAAATACCTACTTCATGGTGGAGTCCAACCCAATGGGCCACACAACTTCATCATCATAACAACAAAGAAAATAGAAATAAAAAAAAAGAAAAAAAAAAAGAAAAAGGGAGAGAGATAGAGAGTGAGGCCCGCGTGATGGAGGGACCCCGGCACTATGGGCCCTCCCTTGCACTAAATCATACATCAAGTGGGTCCCATTTCATGTGGCCCATTAAAATTAAATCCAACGGTGGAGATCCCATCTCCACTAAATTAAACGGTCTAGATGACCCTAAATATGCAAGAAAACAAACATCATGATGGGGTCCATGGAGAATGGCCCCATCATGGAATGATCATGGTGATCCAAGTGGGCCATCGGCCACATCTTAGGGTCCAAAGTGAGATCCAACCATTGATCGGTTGGCCTCACTTGGCCCATCTTAAAAATATCAAAATCTACCCTATCAAGGCACCCACCACTTGATCTTCTTGCTCCCTTGGCTTCCTTAGCTCCTTGTGCTCCTCTTTGATGGAGGAAGATGAAAAATGGATGGTTGAGATGAGAGATGAAGGGGTAGGAAATGGGCCACACTTGAAACTTGGGAGAAATGGGAGAGGGGCTCATACGTATGAAATTGCTTAAGGGAGAGTTGAAATGAGAGAGAGACTTGTAAGGGAGAGAGAGAGAGAGAGAATGATGGGTGATGGAGTGATGGATGGGAGAGAGGGATGGGTGTAAGAGCTCTTTTTGACTTTTTTGGCAAAATGTGTAAGAGGAGTTATGGTTGTGTAAGAGCTTTTTGACTTTGGGGGGTTGCTTGGGAAATGGTGAAAGTTGATGTGTACTTGACATGATGGGATTGATTGATTGATGTGACACCTTGTAAAGATTCTCTCGGGATTCACACGCGCGGCGTTTCCTCGCACCGAACGCTGGCCCACAACTCGCATCAGCGCGCGAGTCGCGGCATCGGAACCGCGGTGACGATGCGGTCGCTAAGGTATAAGTCCTGAGTTGAATCGACTCGGGTTGTCGGCACGAGAATCCAGGTCGCACGCAAATACCGGTTAAGGGTCGAAGGTTGCCGGAATTCGACCGGGAAGACCGCAGAAGCCTATGGAACGGTACGGTTTAGGATACGGGGCTTACAATTATTCCTTAAATTTACATTTGATTTTGATTACATCTTAGTCTAGTTCTATTTCTACTTGGTTTCAGATAACGTACAAGTATCAGTCCCTGTGGATTCGACCTCGGTCTTACCGAGTTTATTACTACATCACAACCCTATACTTGGGGAGTGAACAAGTTTTTAGCGCCGTTGCCAGGGACTGACGGTTACGATTCTCTGAAATTAATTGGTTTTAGGATTAGTTTAAGATTAGGATTTTACTAACCTTAGTTTTTTATTTATTTTTATTTGAGTTCAAAACTAACTTGTTTCCTATTTTATAGGATCTTGACATAAGTTTCTCAATTGGTAATTCCTTCCTAATCTCTCTACTTTTCCTATTTTTAGAATTAGGGTTTAAATTTTAGAAATTTTCTAATTCTAGTATCCTCCCTTCTGTAGGAAATAGTTTATTTTTAGAAATTAGGTTATTTCTTTCCCTTTTTAGAAATTAACTTTCTATTTTAGTAACTTTCTAATTTTAACTCTTTTAAAATCTAATTTGTTTCCTAATTTATTTTTAGAATTTTTGTTTAGAAACTAACCTTCCTATTTTGTAGGCCTGTAAGATAGAAATTTCTAATTCGGTAAGCTCCTTCCCTACTTTCTATTTTTCAAATTCTCTTTTAGTAATTTACTTTCTAGTTTAGGACTCTCCTAATTTATTTTAGAAATTTTCATTTTCTTTTAGGAATTCTTTCTTTTAGAAGCTAGTTCACTTCTATCTTTCTTTTAAAGGATTGTTCTTCTCTTTTTAAAAATCTAACTTATTTTATTTTATTTTGCAGGTTTTAACTCAGGACTCCAATTTAGTAATTTCTTTCCAACTCTCTCTTTCTTTCTAGATTTTCTTTTCCTTTCTTAGGATTAAGTTTTTAATTGAGGGCTGCAAGTGTTTTCATGCCCAAGTGGGCCCGTGACAACACTCGACGTCTCTTGACTGAAGGAGGATTGGTTGAGGGGTTGACTATCCATCGCAGGACTAGACACCACTCGAAATCCCCTGAGTTAAGTGAAGTTATGGCTGAAGACCAACCTCCTCTACTTCCACCCAGGGTGGAGGATACCCAAGATGAAAATGAGGTGCAACAGGCACCCCCGCCTCGTACTTTACGAGATTTTCTACAACCGGCGGGAGTGAGTACGCCCTCATGCATGATTTTTCCTGAAAACACAGGATAAATGGACATCAAGCCAGGAGTTATCCAACTCCATCCCAAATTCCATGGACTTGAATCAGAGAGTCCATATTTACATTTGAAAGAGTTCGATGAGATTATAGCTACATTATGTTTTCCTAATGTATCTGAGGATACAATTAGGCTGAAACTCTTTCCTTTTTCCTTAAAAGAGAAAGTTAAGACGTGGTTACATTCACTGCGTCCTAGATCCATTGGCACGTGGAACGACATGCAGAGGGAATTCATAAAAAAATTCTTCCCACATCATAAAACAATTACCCTCAGAAAAGCAATCATGAACTTTGCCCAAAAGGAAGATGAAACATTCTTCCAATGTTGGGAAAGGTTCAAAGATTTGGTCAGTTCATGCCCACAACACGGATTTGAAACGTGGCGCATTATAAATTTTTTCTATTATGGACTGACATCTTCCATGCGCCAAATGGTCGAGACAATGTGTAATGGAGAGTTCATCAATAAAGATGTTGACGAGGTATGTGATTACCTCGATAGTCTTGTTGAAAAAACACAATCATGGGACTATTACCCAATGGCGAACACCACGTCTAGGCCGACTCAATTAAAGGAGAAAGGTGGATTATATCTCTTAAAAGAAGAGGATGATTTTAAGTGTAAAGTGACTACGCTCATAAGGAAAGTTGAGGCCATGGAAGGAAAGAAGGATAAGGTCAATGAAATTGTTTGCGGCATCTGTGATTGCAACATTCACACAACTGAAAACTGTCCTACAATACCCGCCTTTCGAGGAGTGTTGAATGAACAAGCCAATGCCGTAAACAACTATCAAAGACCTTTTACTGGACCTAACTCCAATACATACAATCCTGGCTGGAAAAATCATCCAAACTTTAGTTGGAGGAATGGACAAACGGCGACTCCTCCGGTTTCTTCACTCAAAATCCAAATCAAGTGAAACCTCAAGAGGAACCGGTTCAAAATCCCATACAAGAGCTTGCTCAGGCAATGCGGGGAATCACAGATTTTATGCAGAAGATAGATTCTCGTATGACGGTTATAGAAAAGGGGATGCTTCCTGCACAACCTCTCCCCAATCCTAAACCGCAGTACGAGAATAATGATCCCAGCTCTTCAAATCAGATGGGGCATGCTAAATCCATCACCACTCTTAGGAGTGGGAAGATCATTGATAAAACTCTTCCGGTTAGGCCCGAAAAGCCTCAAGAACCGAAAGAGGACAACAATAATGAATCTAGTGAGGCCCCACAAAAAGTAGAACCGGATCTTCTAGAGAAGCCAGTTGCTCCAGTCCCCCAACGGTTGGTTTCACCAAAACCTCTCTCTAACTCTCAGGATATCCTAGAGGTGTTGAAACAGTGAAAGTCAACATTCCTCTACTTGATGTCATGAAACAGATACCTTCATATGCCAAATTCCTGAAAGACTTATGCACGACCAAAAGACGGAAAATTATTCAAAAGAAAATCTTCTTGACTGAGAAAGTGAGTGTCATCCTGAAGCAAGACGTGCCACAGAAATTCAAGGATCCCGGTAGCCCAACCATATCATGTGTAATCGGGAACCATCGAATTGATCACGCACTTCTTGACTTAGGAGCGAGTGTCAATCTGATTCCCTACTCGGTATACAAACAGTTAGGTTTGGGTGAATTAAAACCCACCCTAACCACATACAACTTGCTGATCGCTCTGTTCGTGTACCAAGAGGGATAATTGAGGATGTGTTAGTCCAGGTCGATAGATTTTACTACCCTGTAGACTTTATCATCCTGGACACCGAACCCATCAATAACATGAGCACTCAGATTCCCGTCATTCTTGGTCGCCCATTCCTTGCCACATCAAATGCAATTATTAATTGCAGGAATGGTATCATGACTATGTCTTTTGAAAATTTGACATTGGAGTCAAACATTTTTTTCAATAACGGCAGCAACTCAGAGGATGATGACGATTTCCACGACATTAACATGATTGACTCTTTCGTGGAAGATACGACACCGCTGACCTTATCCTCCGACCATCTGGAGACGTGTCTGGCCCACTCCCATGATTTTGATGATGACATGATTAGGGAGACGTGTGCCTTGCTTGATACTGCATCGGTACTTGAAGTTAACCGGTGGAGGCCACAATTTGAAGAATTGCCACAAACTGATGTAGTGCCTCTACCGTCTAACCTTAAGCCACCGAAGCTTGACCTAAAACATTTGCCCTCTGATTTGAAATATGCCTATTTAGGTCAAGATAAGACATACCCGGTGGTGATCTCTGCCCACCTAGAGAAAGAACAGGAGAGTATGCTCATATCTACTCTCATTGAGCATAAAGGAGCCCTGGGATGGACGATAGCGGACCTCAAGGGAATCGATCCCTCGATTTGTACTCACCGCATATATCTTGAGGATAATGCAAAAACTGCTCAGCAACTACAACGTAGACTAAATCCAAACATGAAGGAAGTGGTTAAGGCCGAGGTTCTTAAACTATTGGACGTGGGTATCATATACCATATATCTGATAGTCAATGGGTGAGTCCAACTCAAGTGGTCCCTAAGAAGTCCGGAATCACCATCGTAGCCAATGCCAATAATGAACTCGTGCCAACTAGAGTCACTACTGGTTGGAGAATGTGCATTGACTACAGGAAGTTGAATACCATCACGAGGAAAGACCACTTTCTTTTACCATTCATTGATCAGATCCTGGAAAGGTTAGCTGGTCATTCCTATTACAGTTTCCTTGACGGGTATTCGGGCTACAACCAGATAGAGATAACCCCTGAAGACCAGGAAAAGACCACATTTACATGTCCCTACGGCACCTTTGCCTATCGAAGGATGCCATTCGGACTATGTAATGCCCCTGCCACTTTTCAGCGATGTATGCTTAGTATTTTTTCTGACATGGTGGGGCAATATCTAGAGGTCTTCATGGACGACTTCTCTGTTTATGGTCCATCTTTCAGCAAATGCTTGGAAAGTCTTAAATGTGTGCTGAAAAGATGTGAAGAAAAGAACTTGGTACTTAATTGGGAGAAGTGTCATTTCATGGTTCAGAAGGGAATTGTCCTTGGGCATATCATCTTGTCCAAAGGAATCGAGGTAGATAAGGCAAAAATCGATCTTATCTCTAACCTACCTCCACCCAAGAACATCAGAGACGTGCGATCCTTCTTAGGACACGCAGGATTTTACAGGCGATTCATAAAGGACTTTAGTCTCCTCTCTCGTCCTTTATGTAATCTTCTTCAAAAGGATGCTCCGTACGAGTGGACTGAGCAATGCCAGGAAGCTTTTACCAAGCTTAAGGGCACGTTAACCACTGCACCTATCATGCAGCCACCCGACTGGAGCCTTCCTTTTGAGCTTATGTGCGACGCTTCTGATTATGCTCTTGGGGCGGTCCTAGGCCAGAGAAAAGATAAGAGGCCCTACGTCATTCATTACGCAAGTAGAACTTTAAATTCTGCCCAGGTGAACTACTCGACTACGGAAAAGGAACTCTTAGCTGTAGTGTTCGCCTTGGATAAATTTAGGTCCTCCTTGATCAGATCCAAGATCATTATCTACACAGATCATGCGGCACTTAAGTATCTTCTTTCGAAGAATGATTCTAAGCCCGGTTTGATACGATGGATCCTTATACTCCAAGAATTTGATTTGGAAATTAAAGATAAAAAGGGAGTAGAGAACGTAGTGGCTGATCACCTTTCTCGCCTTAATACCTCTGATTCCCTTGAGGTGACCCATATCAATGATATGTTCCCTGATGAACAACTGTTCAGAGTCTCCTATTCACCTTCGTTCGCTGATATTGCTAATTTTCTTATCACAGGTTCTATACTAACACATTGGACTGCGCAAGATAAGAAGAAATTTTTCACCGAGGTGCGCAACTTTTTCTGGGATGATCCTTATTTATTTAAATATTGCCCAGACCAAATTCTAAGGAGATGTGTACCAGACGATGAGCATCAGAGCGTCATCTCCTTCTGTCACTCAGAGGCCTGTGGTGGTCACTTTCTGCTAAAAAGACCACAGCCAAGATTCTGCAGTGTGGCTTTTACTGGCCCACTATGTTTAGGGACACTCATGAGTTTTGCAAAGCTTGTGAGCGTTGCCAGAAATTGGGAGCATTGTCCCGTTGAAATATGATGCCTTTGAATCCCATCCTTATCATTGAAGCATTTGATTGCTGGGGCATCGATATCATGGGACCATTCCCCCAATCATTTGGAAATCTGTATATTTTGCTCGCCGTGGATTATGTCACAAAATGGGTTGAAGTGATTCCGTGTCGAACTAATGACCATCGCACGGTCATTAAATTCCTAAAAGAAAACATCCTTTCTCGATTCGGAACGCCTCGAGCCATCATTAGTGATGGGGGCTCACACTTTTGTAATAGACCATTCGAGAGCTTAATGAAGAAATACGGTATCTCTCATAAGGTGAGCACCCCGTACCACCCACAGACAAGTGGGCAAGCCGAGATTTCTAATAGGGAAATTAAACACATTTTGGAGAAAACGGTTTACCCTGACCGTAAGGATTGGTCAATCCGATTGACCGATCCCTTATGGGCATACCGTACTGCCTTTAAAACCCCTATTGGAATGTCTCCCTTTAGACTTGTCTATGGGAAGGCTTGTCACTTGCCTGTGGAGCTGGAACATAAAGCGTACTGGGCGATCAAAAATCTTAATTTCAATCTGGACAACGCTGGCTCACTACGCAAACTTCAATTGAATGAATTGGAGGAAATCCGGAATGATGCGTACGATAATTCGAGAATTTACAAGGACAAGATGAAAGCATTTCATGAGCAACACATTTTGCGAAAATCATTCACGCCTGGTCAGAAGGTCCTTTTGTACAATTCTCGATTACATCTCTTTCTGGGTAAGCTTCGATCCCGTTGGACTGGCCCTTACATTGTTGTTACTGTTTTTCCTCATCGGGCCGTTGAAATTAGAGACCCCACCAATGGCAAGGAGTTTAAAGTCAATGGACATCGATTGAAACCATTTGTCGAGAAATTTGATTCAGAGGACATGTCCATGACCTTGACTGCTCCTGTTTACCAGGATTGATCTCCTAGTCTGATGGAGGTATAGGTAGGTTTATCGCTTTCCTAGGACTAGGGTAGTTGTTTTATTTGTCTGGCTGAAGACGGTAAACTTAGCGCTCCTGGGAGGCAACCCAGTTCTTCATTTCATGTCATTTTTATCATTAGTCAGTTCAATGTTTGTGGGTAACATTACTGCAAACCCTCACGAGACTACAACTCGTCCACTAGGGATAACCTAGGGGTTTAAAGGCTTGTTGCATATGCTAAATGTAATCGAGAGTACCTGCGAAAATGATGTCGGTAGGATTTCATTTTTGTTATTTTTTCATTTTATTTGGTTTCTCTCTTGTGCTGACCCGCTCTTACGTAGATATCTTTGGACAGCCTCTTGATTTTTTTTCGTCCAGGTACTATCTTTTCATCACTCCTCCTATATTTCCGTTGTCTCATGTGCATTGCATGTTTATTTCTTTTACATTGAGGACAATGTAGATTTTTGGTTGGGGGTGGGAGATTAGGTTTCTTAATCAGTGTTTTCGTAGTCTTGAGCGAAAATTGTGAAAATTTTAAATTTTTCTGGAAGTTCATATGAATTCAAAGTGATTTTGATGGCCATCTGGGACATTGGGAATTGCAAAATACATGATGTTGGTAATTTACGACTCTTGGATTCGGTTATCTATTAAATTTCACAGCTAAGTTTGAATTGTTAATCCATTATTAGAATTTGTAAATATTGATTGAGTAATGAATTCGCAAGACACATCTCGCTTGCATGTTAAGGTTTCAGTCTGATATTGAAGGATTAACATGGTACTCACTAAGCATGAAAAGAACCGGCCTGAGAAAATTGAAAGGATTGGGCGAACAGTCTTTACCATAGGTTTGCTCCCTATAGGTGAGGATTCGATTCCCCATGGATGATATTTGAGAAAGAGTTGGGTGTACAGTCTTTACCATAGGTTTGCTCCCTATAAGTGAGGATTTGATCCCTCTTCTTGGTGTTACTTCTAATGGAAAAAAAAAGTCAAAAATTAAAAGAATAAAACTATAAGGTGTGAGGCAAGTTCTAGTTATCGTAAGTTCTCTTATTGGTTACCAAAGATATCCTTAAATAGAAAGGTGAATCTTAATGTTGATAAGACGAGATTGGACTATACATCCATGGAATTCAATGTTTAGAATTGTTCTAATTGATCGACTAATATTTTGAACTTGATTATGAAATTTATTGTGTGTTTGAGCCTAGGAGAGAATAATGCCTAACATTCATGAATCGTAAGAATTTTCACATCTCAATTATTTGTTCACAAGTCACTTGGGTTTATAGGAATTGCCCTTTATTTCTGAAATTAATTTTCGCATACCTTGCTCGGGACTAGCAAGATGTTGGTTGGGGGTTGTGTTGAGGGTCAAATATTGCATATCGGACCCTAGTTATTGCCTGAATTTACGAACATGATATTGTTTAACAGTTCAATTTAATCGTGTTTGTGATGCAAGGTGTATTTACAAGCTTGGACTGAAAAAGGGTGCTAAATGCATGGATTTAACAGTCTGAAGTCACCAAGGCAAGCGACGGACCCTATGAGACCAAGATCGACAGATTTGCACGTCAGGGACCCAAGGAAATCGAGGAATTGAAGCTCAAGTGGCCTGAAAAGTGTCCAGAATGCAAGATCATAGGGTTCCCACCATCTGATCAGTTCGAAACTCTATACGTGGCCTGAAGACCATAAATGAACCGTACACATAAAATTTCATCCATTGGATCGCTGTGGAATTGGCCCAACGGACATATCAGCTCATAAAACCATTGATTTTGGGCCCGCCTGCTATCTAGATGAGCTTGAAAATTGGTCTCAACGCGTTAAATGAGCTGACAATATGGATGGACGGAGCGAATTTCTCATGAACATCTCCGTAAGATCGCATGTGCATCACGTGTACACGGTACACAAGTGCACCCGCTGTGTACTGGACCGGGGTCTCCCAGTTAGCGACGGAGACCCGTCTCCCTCTCCTTCTCGATCACGCACGAACAGCGGACGGACAGCGTCCGTCCGTTTTTCAACAGTGGGGCCCTCTCGCTCTCCAGATGGAAAATCTGGACCATTCATCATATTCCCAGGATCCATGTTACCATGGCCTAGGTGGATGAATGTCAAAAGACACCGGATATCGATTTTCGAGCGTTAAAATAGACGACGGACGGCTTAATGAAAGCATCCATGGACCACACCGATTTGGACCCAAAAACAGTGATTCCCGACTGAAATTCCGAGGGGAAACCAGTGGACGGTGTGGATTTCCTTGATAAGCTGATTGTGGACCCCACCATCGTCATAGCGTGACGATACGCAGGCTCTATTTCACGACCGGACGCCGTCCGATTTTTGCGGCAGATTGTGCACTCGTGGGGGCGATCGGACGGACGATCTGAACCGTTCATCATGAAGGTCTGCCCGAAAGCTCCCAGAGGACATTGTCCTTTTAGAAGGAAAGCAAAGAAGAAGAATAGTGGAAGACTCCGAATTGGCTGCTGTGCGTAAAGAACGCCTCAACAGCCAAGTCGTCCGCGGACTCCAGCCTTCCGCACCGACCTCCTAGCTATATGAGGAAAAAGAAAAAGGGAGAGAAGGATCCACGGCTGGAACAGGGGAAGAGGAGAGTGCAGCCGAGAGGAAGTTTTGGTTTTATTTTTCTTGAGGGAAGCTGGGCGTGAAAGCAAAGGTGGACGTGGAGCTTGGCTTGGCTTGGCTGCAGATGAACAGAGCAAGAAGTTAGGAGTGAAGAGAGAGCGCTGGAGCAGTTTGGCAGGGAGGAAAAGGGAAGATCTGGAGGCTGAACGGGAGAGAGAGAGAGAGAGAGAGAAAGAGAAGAGAAGTTTGTTTCTTCTTCTTTACTTAAAATTCTTGCTATGTTTTCTTTCTTCTTTTTCCTTTGTTTATTTGTTTATTTTAGCCTATTCATGTGCGGCTAAACCCCTTAGCTAGGAATAAGGGGTGAAGCTTGTGGCGTGATGGGGTTGATCCTACGGCCTGAATGCATGTGATGAACTGACGTTGATTCTAGTGAGATTGAATGGAATGCTTTCAAGTTTTTAATGATTTATTGTGAATTAAATTGCAATATATTTGCGATGGCTTTAAGTATGTCCATTCCCTTATTGTGACTACGCGGTTAGGAAACTCTGTTGTTCACCATTGCCCCTTGGACATGGTTGGATGACGGTACTCTTCCTGACGTTCATACATCACTCAGATTGACTGTGAATTGGTTTGATTTTGTTGTTTGCTTTGTCTCATGGGCATGGTTTTGTGATGGAATCCATTCTAATTCATATACCTTTCATCTTTTGAAAACCAGATCAAGTAAGTTCAGTTTAAATTCCATAATTCCTGATGCGGGCATAAGATCTCCCTGATCTCTACAAGTGGATCCTCTGAATCCCTAGTTTCCTTTCCTCTGAATTCCTTAAAGTTTTAGATAATTATTCCACAATTATTCCTTAAATTTACATTTGATTTTGATTACATCTTAGTCTAGTTCTATTTCTACTTGGTTTCAGATAACGTACAGGTATCAGTCCCTGTGGATTCGACCTCGGTCTTACCGAGTTTATTACTACATCACAACCCTATACTTGGGGAGTGAACATGTGTGTGTGTGTGTGAGAGAGAGAGAGAGAGAAAGAGAGAAAGAGATAGAGGAAGCTTGTAGAAGGGAGGTTATGCTCGTGGAGGTGATCTACTATGCAATCAACATCTCAACGCTTTTACGTCCTCGTGATCGGTGAGATCTCTCCGTTTTTCTTTTATTCTCTTATTGTTTATTCACTCCTGCGTGAGTGAATAAGGTTGTAACGTTCTACTTCATAGTGGATTGTTGATCAGGACGAGGTCCCGTGGTTTTTACCTCTTTGAGAATTTTCCACGTAAAAATCTCTTGTGTCGTGTGGTTTGTACTTTGATTTATTTCATTACTTTATTGTCTCATAATTCTAGTTTGTTTTGGGAGGCCAGATCCTAAGGTTTTGTGCAAAGTCCCTAACAAAAAGTTGGGTTGAGCTGGGTTAAGGTCACCCATTCGATATATAAGTTATAAATTATAACCGAGTGTGGATGTCTATGTTGAAGGCCGCGGAAATTCTACTACCATTAGGTCTTGTTGTTTTCTACGCCATTTCGGATTACTCAAGCTAGCAAGAGATGCTAGATTTTTCTCTCTTAAATAGGTTGCATGACACGACTATTAAAGGAGCAGTCTTATATTTTAGATTGTTTGTTTAGAAAAAATAATGTTATTTATGATAAATAACTATAATTAATTAATTAATTAAATTATAAGCTTTTATATATATATATATATAAAGACATGTATTGAAATATAATAGACTAATGTAATAATAAAAATATTAGCATGTATTCACCCGATCAACCCAACTGAACCCGCTTCAGTTGAGCTTAAGTTGAGAATTTTCAACCCAAGTTTGGGTTGGGCTAGGATTGAGCACCAACCCAACCCAACCCAACCTGCTCAACCATATATCAGATGTCCATGAAAATATTTCTCAGTCTTAAGCAGATTGGGTGGCGAGATGCAGGGCCTACTGTGATGCATGTGTTTTATCCACGTTGATCATCCATTTTGTGGTATCATTTTAGAGCATAAGCCTTAAAATGAAGTAGATCGTAGATTAAGTAGACCAAAACATAGGAAACAATTGTGATTTTAAAATGAAATAGATCCAAGATTAAGTAGACCAAACATAGGAAACAATTGTGATTGAACACCTAATATTTAAAAAAATAATAATAATTAAAAAAAAAAAACTTGCTGGGCCCACAAAAAGTTTTGGTTCAAGCCTGTTGTTTTTGGTTTTTTGGTTTTCCCTTCATCTAGATTTGCATTAGCAAATAAGCATTACGGTGGGCCTAGGAAGGTTTCAACGCTGGGTGTCATTATCCACCGTGTTTCATGTGGTGTGGTCCACTCGAGCTTCGGATCTGCCTTAAAATGAGCTGGAAACAGTGATGGATGGTGTGGATATAAAACACATACATCACGGTGGGCCCACAGTGCCTAGGGTCACTATCCAATCCGCTTCCTGCTGAATCCATCATAGACTCCAAATCAATCATTTCAACCGTCCCAGTGTCCAAATCCAACTTCTACCACTATAACTTAATGCTCTGAGTGAAGGTAGACCGTCCTCATTTTATTCGCACTCGTGGTTAGTGCCACCTTACATGTCAGTCTGACTTCCCACAGAATGGGCACGTGTACTGCGTGTAGGGTTCCATAAATAGGCGATGTCTCTTATAGGATATGGAGGGACTTTAGCCGTTTGATCCGGATCAAATTCAGTGATCCAAACCATTTAGATGATGGGCCTCATCATGGATATGCTATACCCGATAATAAAAATCCTGCCCTGAAATATTTTAATATTTGATCATTTATCTCTTTTATTTCGAACATAAGATATCAGCTCAAGATCTTCCAATCCATAATATTTTGAGGCATATCTTGTCAGATCAACCGTTCAGATCACTGACATGACCCTACAACACCACCCAAGCTCTTTGTGGCCCATCGTGTTGCATCTATGAAATCCATTCCGTTCATCAGGTGTGATCCTCAATGTTAGAATCTGGGAAAAAACATCAGCTTGATCCAAAACTCAAGTAGGCCACGCCACAAGGAACGATAGGGATGAGATGCCAACCGTAGGTTTGTGGGTGGGGCAACCATGGCGTTTTATCTTTCATCAAACCCGTTCATCAGGTGTATATTACAGGGATGAAGAGAATATACGAAATCAGCCTAATCCAAAACTGAGATGGGCCACAACACGTGAAGTTAGAGGTTTTAGGCGCAATCTTACACTGTTCACATTATTGTAGCCCATTGAATTTTTTATCAGTCTGGTATTCTGTATGTACGGTTAGCAAAAGGGTTATCACCTGATGGACGGAGTGGATTTCACAAATACAACATGACATCTTATCCTATCATGATCATGGTAAAATGGACGGCCGTGACCGTTTGTATAGAAGCAGGCCAAGCAACAATTTTGGGCCATCCGTTTGTTGGGTCAGGTTGTGGATCGTTTATAGTACTAAAGAACCATTTTTTAGGACAATCCTAACCATCCCATCCATCGCTTGAAATGGATGGCTATAAAAACACAAGTAATCGACACGCGGATCATCCAAGCGTTGTGACCATTTCATGGTAATCAGGGTCTGATGGACAGTCGGGATCGATCTAATTGGAACAGTCCCTCCAGAGTGCTTTAATACTCCTGCAGAGTATGACGCATGATACGCAGGCAATCAGAAATTTACATGTGGAATACATAAACTCAAATAAAACCATCTAAACTGCGGATCCAACTGTCACTATATCACAATTCCAAAATCAGATTGGCTGAGTAATCGTGGCCCCTGATTCAAAGACACTTGTTTGTTGAACTAGGACCGTTGGATATTTTTCATTTTAAGCCATTGAATATCCACCAATATGATGGTCAGGTAATTCAATAAGCATAAAAGTTGATGGTCAGGTAATTCAATAAGCATAAAAGTTGGTTCATGGTACATGTAGACTGAAACTTATAATTTGGACAGTTTAATTTAAATTACTTCTATACCTCCTGCGTATGATAAATGCACCCTGTCAGAGCATCAAAGTTCTATTTTTTTAGTGGGTGATGACTGAATCACGTTGGGAGAGGATTTGGTGATACCTGGGTAACGCCCATTAATAGTTGTTACCCTTACCGTGTGGGGCCCACCTTTATGAATTTTTTAGTATATCAACTCCACCCATTCGCTTTTTAAGCCAATTTTAGTACCTTATCTGAAAATTTACGTATATGTAAATCTAAGGTGGACCACAACACTGGAAAAAGTGTTGAATCACTATTAAAAACTTTCTGTAAGCCATAGAAGCTTTAGATCAAGCTGATATTCGTATTTTCCCTTCATCCAGGTCTGATTGACCTTATAAATGGGTTGGATGGAAAATAAAAATTACGAAGATGCCAACGGCGGGCCTTGGGGAGTTTTTAATGGTGGGTGTTGATACACCACTTTTTCCTGTGCTGTGGTCCACCGGAGATTTGGATCTGCTTAAATTTTGTTATAACACACTAATATAGTCTTTGAAAACAGATGAACGGTGTGGATACACTAAAATCATCAAGGCGGGCCCCTAACGTAAGGGTAACACCCACTGGGATGTTAGCTGCGTAACACCCATTCCGGTCCCGCTGATTCATGGGAAGTGCCATACAGATGGGCAAAAGGAGGTTTTGTTTTCTTTGTTTGGTTGCAATTAAATTGCAGCCAATTGTTTTGCTTTTCATATATGGGTGTCAGATGCAACCAATGCAAGTGCACATTCACAGATGTGTCATCCTGTCATACACATGAACTCGTGCAACTGTTTTATATATATATATATATATATATATATATATATATATATATACACACACACGGAAACGCTCACCTGCGAACCAGTTCGTACGTACTACGTACGAACTTTTTTGAGAACCCATCATACGTGATGTGGATCCATAATCTGAACCGTTCATGTGAAGCAGCACCTCGTGAATCCCCCCGAGCCCAAGTTTTACTTTGATCTAAAACTTTATGGGCCATGGAAAATGAAAACAGTTTCCTCCCTTGATTTGTATTTCTTTTCTGTGGCCCACCATAATTTTATATCAGGGTGAAAATTTGTCACATGGAGTTTCATGGGATTCCGCATCACATGGACCGTTCAGATTAGACACGCGTAGGTGCGCAGGGGAGCATGACTCATATATATATATATATATATATATATATATATATATATATATATATATATATATATTAAATGTTTGCAACCCACCTATGGTCTGGTGGACCTGCACTGATTTTCCACGGATGGGTGAAGTTTTGAACTCACTGAGTCAGGATGAGTTGACTCGGAGTGAAATTTGAGTCATTCTAGTGCTGCCCATCTTTGGAATGAGTTGACTCGATGAGTCGGCACGGACTTGATGGGAAAACCCGATCTACGTGAGTCAGGCTGATTCATTCCTGACTCAGGTGAGTCGTGACTCGACTCAGGGTTGAATTAATTGATCCTAGTCACGGGTCTTTTAGCATGGTTGCATGCTTAGACGCAGCAAAGATGGCTAGATGCGCGTGAAATCCATCCTGTCCATCAAGTGCATCACCACTTCTTTAACATTAGATGAATGGATTGGATGGCATCTGATCAACATCGGTGTGCTCTGTAGAAAACTAAAGGTGGGTGTCCCATCTGAAGTTTTTCCTAGGGTGTGGCTTACCTGAGCTCCAGATTGTTATGGTTTTTAAATTATAGCATGAACATGAGTCAGCGGACCTGATGGATGGATTTGATCTCATGAAAGTTCTACCCATGAGGCTATCGGTGCATTAGGGACCTGGCGCTGCTCATTTCTAAAATTGGCTAGGTAGGTCACGATATGAATGTGCCGTGTCTCGAAAATCGGGTTAGTCTGCCGATGAGGGCGGACCGCCGCTATTTTCATCCTAGCCATACATTGTTCTACATACCTTGTTGCCTATTTCAGGCAAGGGCATTTTCAAGGATGGCCCACGGTACCTGATTAACAATACGGATCTCACAAATGCACCTGTAGATTCTCACTATATATATAAAGAAAAAAATCAAACGTCTCCACTCATCAGGTGGTACACAATCTTAGGAATAACTGGGCATGTTAGAAAATTGTTGAGTCTATTTTAGTTACAACGTGAATTTTTCTTATAAATTTTGGCTGATGTAGAGAGGGTCGCCGACATTTTCATGTACAGGATGAACCAGAGAAGACCCAATCGATGGCGGAAGTCATCAAGACTGTCAGAACTTTAAAACAGGCATATCTTGCAAAATCAAAATGAGTTACTCGATGTACCATATATTATCTTGGGGTAAGACAAGCTACACGCTGAACATGCGAGATTCCATCATATCGACGTTCAAATTCCATGTTTATTCCCGTTTTTATTATTTTTTAGTAAGTTTTAGTTTGATTATAACTCTTCATTCATTAAGCTTTAAGAGAATAATGTGGTTAAGCCATATAGGACACTATACTATAAATAGAAAATTTTCTATTTAGAGTAAGTTGCGAATTCTAAGAGTTTTAGTTGTAGTTTGATTTTTAAATTTCTCTCATTGCTTAATATCCCTATTTAAAGGATTTTGAACTCATTTATTTTATTTATTAATCAAATATCGAATTTTATAGAATTTATTTATATTTTTCTTGCTCTTTCATCGCGGATTTGAGAAGTCTATGTGAGGAGTCTTGTAACACCTGGCCCAACCAGAACAATGTCCTGAGGCATCCACGTAGGATTTGCCGCAGGACCGCTCGATAAAACCGCTTGTGTGAGGGGTACCACCAACAAATTAACCCAGGTTATCCCATCAAGGCAGTCAAGTCTGGTTGTGTTCGGACTAAGTGCAGGCCGTTAAGCCAGATAGCCTGTTTGTACTTGGCAACAGCCGTGCGGGCCGTATAGCCGCCAAGGAAGGTGAGAAAAATCTAAAAATTGAGGAGACCATGGACCTCACTGGACTTATGGTCCATCACGGACCATGGACTCAGCAAACGCATAAAAATTAATTATCCGCGCCGTCCAGACGGCGCCCGCTAAGCGCAACTCACCCCAACCTTGGCCTAAAGGCTAGAATTTTAAATCACTGACCTTTTTAAATGAAACTGAGATATTAGGCATTTCAGCTGTCGGATTTCTTTTAAATTTACAATGAAGGCCAAAAACATTTCTCTACACCTGTCCACAAAATCTGAACCCTGATCGTGGAACGATGGCCGTTTATCGCAGATCGGACCCGTACGATAACATCTCGCATCCGTTTGCCTTTAAATTTTACACGGCCCTTCATCAGGCCATAGGACACTTATCCTATAAATTTCATGGGGGGAGGGCATCAGGGCAATCCCAACCTTCAGAAATGGACTCCACGTGGCCATTTAAAGATCGGGCCCCAACCTTCAGAAATGGCCCAAAAATACAGGATATAAGAATCCTTTAGCACCCACTCTCATAAATTTTCCAGCAACAAGAGAGAGAAGAGGGAGAGGAGAGAAAGAAGAGAAGAAGAAGTGAGAGAAGGAGAGTGTAGTAGGTGGTAGGGCCAAAGGAAAACTTAGATGCTTGGTGAATCCCCTTCCTCTTCCCCATATCCACAACTACAAGCGCGACTTTTAACCGATTGGGGAGGTAACCACTCATCTTCTATAGAATTTCTTTAAGTTAAGCTAGATCTTGCATGTCATCCTAACATGCAAATGCCTTTGACTCAAGACCTTGACAAATCGACCCGCGAGTCTGGCACTCCTAGGTCATTCTTTCAAGCTCTCAACGATCCATAGGTGCAGACTATTATCTTTAGGTGACCAAGTACCAAATTTAGGATAAATTTAATGATTATGAATGTTATGGTGATGTACATGAGTAATCTAAAGAAAACCTAGCTAAGAACCTACATGATAGGTCCACCCAATTTACATGAAATGATTAATTATTGTTTGTTTGTTCTTCAACATGTTTGGGCATGAAATTAGTGTTGCATGTTCCTCTCACACATAATTCTTATATGATTTCCCTGTAGGATGCATGATTGCATTGTTCCTTATTATGTTCTTGTAATATGAGGCATGTATTGTTCTTGGTCTCTTCGGTAACCCAGCACCACACACACACACATATTTAAATTCATGCTATTGAGAGTAGTTGCATTTATATTAAAATTTTGAATTTTTATGCTTGATGTATGATATGCATGATTTCACCTGTACTAGAAATGAACCCTAAATTGTTGAAGTGTTATTGAATAAAAATCCATTTCTGGATTGGTCAAGGAATTGAGATTGGTGAAGGTGGTCCCGTTGATAGGACCATCTTATAACTAGACTAACGAATTTGGGCGGATGTGAATGGGTGACAGTAGTTAGACTACGTGGGTTGCTTGCACTCAATGTCGTCCGTTACGTACTCGCCTGAACTTGAAAAGTCTAATCTACTTACTGACCAACCATGTTTGTTAACCATGCCTATTCACACCTGTATGGAACCTAGGACACCCCTCGCCCACTGAAACCTATTGACAACTGCTAGAAATCGATTCACTGTTTCGAGAGCCGGGCATGGTGGAATGGGACACTATGTCCGAGCTGTCGGCATACGCTAGGGTGACGAGCCTCCCCTTAGTGACCGCGAGCGATCCTACTTCCCAGCACTCCCCATGTGCTTGAAACCGGGGATGGAGACCTCGATGGGATCAAGGATCGCGGGGTCCTAGTCTCGCAAGTTGAGGGGCCTTGGCCTCACAAATGGTTAAGGGCATTGATACCTTCAGGGTGTACCAGTTTTCCCAATCTACTGGATGAATGGAATTAACTAAAGACTCGGCTAATACGTTCACAATCGCATTGCATTAGTTAAGTTGGCGACTCGGCAATTGAGGTCACAATGAAGGAGCGTTGGTCATGCACGATCGTTAGACGAAGTCGCTCGAGGGAGTGTTGTTGAAAGGCCATGCATCGTATCATAACTCATGCATATGCATTAACAAGATTAGTTAGGGACTTGTGAATGTATGTTGTTCATTAAATGCATCATAGAATTGACACTTGTTATAACTTAAGGCTAATAGCACCCACTGAGTTGATCACTCACTACCACTCTAAGACGGTATTTCAAAACACCAACTAGACTCTTCAGTAGATACAAGTGATGCCGAGCTCGATGAGTCATACGGTGCGAGCATAAATGAGGAAGATGAGTTATCCTACTTCCAGCTAATGAGCGATTCACCGTAGATTTTACAAGCGGATTTTGGATTGCTGAGTAATGGACTCAACGCACTATTCTTTCAGACATATCATTTTTTGTATTTTATCGGGCGACGCCTTGTGCGACCCGTTAATATATTTTGTTAACTTGTATACATTAGCCGCTTTCATCTCAGTAGACTAGTTGTGATTGTGATTCATGTTCCAAACAATTACATACCGCCCATTAAACTGGATTAAACACAAAATAGTAAAATTAGCTTATAAGTGACACCTGGGAAATTGGGAGTCGATTGTATGCACAACCCTCAAATTTCAGGGCATTACAAGTCCAAATAAGCTTTGTGGATTCGAAGTAGTTATTCTTGAAGAAGATGGTGATCGACCTCATCACGTTCATCCATGCGTTAGTGGCCCACCTGGACCAATCTTATTCTTATCGGGGCCCCTCCAATGAACGGATTGGATCTCCCACTCATGTGCCATGATAGCACATGTGGTGGCATGCACATGAGCGGCTTCATGACCGTTGGATGGCAAAGCTCATTTTTTAGCCAATGAACACAAGGCACTTATGAATGTTTGCTTAAGTAGGTTTTAATTTTTACCTAAATATGGAGCTTGATATGGTAAATTTTAAATTTTATATACCTAAGTAATTTTAAGTTAATTAATGTGTCACACTTTTTCAACTGTAAATAAATAAATAAAAACTATTATTTAAATAAATAAATAAAATCTTAATTATCTATAAGTTTACAAGCATTAATCACTGATTAGGTAAAGCAAGTGGTGTGACCAACTCATAAATTTTTTTAAAAAAAATGAGATTGGGAAAGTTAGAAAACAAAAGGTAAATTATAATGAAAATATAATTAAATGCTTATCAACAACATAATTAATTACTATAATACCTTCAGACTTTTACTTTATTACATTAGCTCTTTGGCCTTGCTCTGGCCTTTTTTAATTCAAAAATACTATAAACTTTTCTGCCATTAAGTTTTTTGGGCACAACGGTAATTTTTTTGTAAACGGGTTATAATTATTTACCTAGATAATTACTATATCTTTTTTAATGTAGACAGAGACAACTTACTTTTTTAATATTAAAATTGAAATTAAAGATGGAGGTATTTTGGTTATTTGGATGGTGTGTCTTTTTAGTAGAAGACTTATCTGGGCCAACCCCAACTATGTCTCACTTCCTATGCATTTTGTGCACTCTTTTTCCTTTAGAGCTCTTTCCTAAGTCCCGTCTCACATTTCCTCCCGGCTATCACATACCATACACTTTAATATAATTAAAGAAAGTGATCATTGCCTTGCTTTTTATGCTTTTACTTGTCTTGCATGGCAACCCGCCAATAAAATTAAACACATAAGAATCAATCCGTTCCAACCATCAATTGGTCAGCACCATAGAAGCCACGCAGTGGTTGAAACGGTCTGTTTTTGGCTTTCATGGTAATGCAACCTCGTCAATAGATACATACCTACCATTAGAAACAATTAGGGTTATTTAGATTTAGGCAAAATTGTATTAAGACTATCAATTTACGGCGTGCTATCAAAGGTAGTTTTTTGTTGTTGATTAGTTGTTTCATTCTTTAGTTGTCAAATATCTTAGATCATAAAGTGTGTGGAGAGAGAGAGACATGCTCACCTGTGCACCTTTGCACATGTGTCATAGGCGTATAATCCGAACAATGATGCAGAATCTCGTGAAACCTTAAAGGACAAATTTTCACCTTGATTTAAAATTCTGGTGGGCCATAGCAAAGTAAAATGCAAATCAATGGAGAAAATTATTTTCATTTTTCATGACCCACCAAAGTTTTGGATCAAAGTAAAAATTGAGTCCTAAGGGTTTCATGAGATACGAGTGTGCAGCTGAGCATTGTGTGTCTGTGTGTATATGCCGGCACTTGCATGCATTTGACACATGTACGTTAATATGCATCATATATTTTAGTGCTAGAAAGTTGATTGTAGTAAATATAGATACGGATGGATGTATGAACTTAAGATGGTTGCATGTAATTAATAAATATTTCATCTTCCTCGTAAACACCCAATCAATAGTTTTCCTAAGTTCTACTTACAATGCTATGTAAACAATAAAATGACCCATGTGTCCCATCCACGCAATATATTTATTTTTTTCATATTAATATATGGCATGGGCTAAAAATTGAGGTAGATCCAAATCTCATATAAACCACACCACCAGTAAAAACTTTTTAAGGGCTATAAAAGTTTTGTCATGTTTTCACTTCATCCAGGTGTGCGTGACCTAATCAACAGGTTGGATGACAAACAAATATTACGGTGAACCTCAGGAAGTTTTTAATGGTGAGCAATCAATCACCACTGTTTTCTTTTGGTGTGGTCCACTTGAGATTTGGATCTCCTTCATTTTTTGGATCATGCTCTCTAATTATCTGAAAAAAAATAGATGAAAGGCTTAGATAAAGCACATGTATAGCATGCAGGGCCCACAGAGCACTGTCAGTAGCCACGTTGCTATTGAAGCTGTAAGTACGTGGTGTATCTTAGTTGCATGAGCTTTTCTACGTGCACATGGATGGAATGTCACGTGTATACATGGACCACTTTAAAAAAGTCCTGAGGTACGCCATGGTCCCTTTTTTAGTGGGTCCCCTGATTTTTTGTGTCGTGGCCCACAAAGCAAGGTGGGCCAGCCATTGGGTGGTGTGTAGACTGCACACTCACGAAGTTGGTTGTTTAACCGTTCGAACAAAATGTCATGCCCGATCTATGGGCCACGGCCAGTGAAGTGGGCCCTTAATAAACACCTGGATGGTACGATTCAATACAAACTGTAGATCTTCAAGCACAAGTGCCACGTGTCAAATTGGCATTATTGGGAGGATAGCAGGGAAGGATGCATAGTTGGGCCTGGCCCACCAGGTTGTATCCAGTTGATTCAGGCTGGACGGAGTTGGGCCATTGGCGGTCATGATTTTGTGCCATATATGTTATATGATGCAACTTGTCCGAGTCGACTTGACTCAAACTCAGTCAGGTTAGATCCGATTTTACATTTTAAGCATGGTGTACCATAAAGGCTGTTAAATAAAGATAACAGTGACAACCGTTATACATTATAGGGTCGTAATGGCTGTAACAACTGTTATCTAAAAAAATATATCAGGAATTGTCATTAAGGGCATGTTATATCTCCTATAAAGGTTATTATAGTCCCATAATGGTCTATTAAAGGACAGACACAGGTTTTTCATACTTTTTAATCGACGTTACAAAACAGATGCAGATTTTTGGAAAGCTTTTTAATAAATAAAAATATAAAAAAGAAAGATCATAATGGCCATTACAGTGTCATAACAGCCGTTATGCCTCATATCGTAATGATAACTGCGGCAGTCATTACGGCCATTGTTACCGTTACAGAACACCTTGATCCCGAATCATCTCTATAAATACTTCCAATTGGGTAGAGTCCTACTCGACTCAGTGACACCACCCAACTTTAACTGGGCTCCAAGAAAGTGGACCGATCAGGACTGATATGTACGTGAACCCAACTCGTCCTGAACCAATCAGGACGAGTCACTGAGTCAAAAAAAAATAAACCCACGGTCCATTAGGCGCAGCCAACCGGTGAGCCTTTTGTCTGGGATTTTGTAATGATAGGGAGTGACAGGGGCGAGCCTTCCCAGATGGGGCTGTGATGGAGTGGACGGTTGCAGAGATGACTGAGGAGACTTAACATGGTCCCAACTTTTCCATGGTCCTAGGAGCCCTCACCTTTTCAGAAAATGCTGGTCCAGTCCTGTCCTTTTCTTTCTGTCTTCACTCCGTTATGCTGAGCTAACGTCATCCTCAGGTGGAGGACTTGCATGGTGTCCTGCGGGTCTCTACCTTATGTGCTGGTGGGTCCTTTGTTTGGATGAAATTATGGACAATGTAACTTTGATTGGAATAACCTGATAGATTTCTGGGTTAAAATTGGGTGAAAGAGAGGAAATAGAGAAGGATCAAGCAAAGTAATTACAATCGTATAGGTGAATTCAATAAAAAATACTTCAAATTTATGTGGGAAAATTACACGAACAAATTACAGCACGAAGTAATAATATATTATGAAAAATAAAATTACAAGATAAGAAATCTTACCGATCAAAACCCTAAAGGAAATAGCTTTTTCTCCATGTAAAATCCTATCAAACTCTTGACCATGTCTAACCCACACCCTAATTTCAATTATACTTATAAATATAAGAAAAATAGTAAATAGAAACAAATCATGCAAAACTGCACAAACTGTACAATTTGTCGATCGATGGAGACGTGTTGATCGGTCAAGTTGACCAGTGTTATCGACATTGCCCTTTAAAAAAAATAAAATGGAAGGTTGAACTGCATATGTATATGGGTGACTAGCACTAGTTGTGAAACCTAGTTTATTGATTACAATTCCATGGTCCATGAAGGTAGATTCCACATGGTGGGAAGAATTTAATCCCTAATGTGGAATTAAACGGTCAAAATACCATAGTTGACATATGATCGTTGTGCACTAATGGTGTTAATTGCACTTAATACAATTCCATACCATTTAATACTATGTACTGTTTGGTACACGAGATTAAATGGTATGTAATTGCATTAGATGGAATTATTACCATTATTGCACAACAAATGCATGTCTGGATATACCATCGTATTTTTATCATCCAATCCAACATTTGAGATTAAATTCTTCCTTTCGGAAAAACATGATATTAAGTGAAACGTGTGTTCGGTAGACCATAAATTGCAATCAAAGAACCAAATTTTACACGAGTATGGTAATCTTATATTTCTTAATAATCCTGTTTGTTTTCCCACTTTCTTAATCGTTATTATTATTTTACTACTTCCAAACCAATTATAAAAATGAGCAGTTAAATATAAATATATTTAGCATGCAATTTATAATCAATGCACTTTTTCACATAATTATTGTAAAGAATTTCATCCAAAAAACAATATCAATTTATTTTTACGATGATTTGATATTGAAATAATGTAAAATTATCATAATTACAAGTTTACTATTGATAAATTAAATAATATAAAATTTTCATCATGATAATCAAATATAGCTGCCGTCAAGAAACATATACGGTAATTTATAATTATTACTTATTTCCTTTATATTACTATGGTATTTGTCAAAACAAACAGGCTCTAAAAATTGTGGATATTAATTTCTTCAAAAAGATAAGAAAAAAATATTAAATGTTAATTGCCAAGGTTATAAGGAATATTCCCAACTTTTGTTCATTAACCTTTTAATATTTTGACATATGACTACACTGAAAACTGAATAATTTAAGGGCCCGTTTGGCCAGTCGGATTGGAAGGGATTGGATGGTATTGGAAGGGATTGGAAGTTAAATCCCGAGATTGGCTGGGCGTGCCAAACAGAGTCGGTGATCTTATCCCAATCCCATGGGTCTCAAGACAATCCACTACAACACCATCATTACCTTTAAATTCCATCCAATCCACCTTGATCCAGTCAAATTTGCCTGAGACGTGTTTGGCTCGAGGGATTGAAAGAGATGGGAAGGTTTAATCCCGGGATTGGCTGAGCGTGCCAAATAGACTGTATATAGCAATCCCATGGATCTCAAGACAAGCCACTGACAACACCATCATTACCTAGAAATCCATGCCATCCACTCTAATACCATACAATCCATTTCAAACCACCCGGCCAAACGGGCCCTAAATTCTACAAATTTTCATAGATGGAGGATTTCACATCTTAGATTTACCCATTTAAACCATTGTTCAAAAACCCTAAAAACTCGACCCGGCTCAATTGTTGAGTTGGCACGATTTGATTCGGTGACTCGTTCCTGCTTAACCCAATATTTAATAATTATAAATAAAAAATCATGATTAATAATAAACACTTAAAATATTTATGATTAGTATAAAAAATAAAGTACAGATTTTAACATTGAGCCACAGGACGGTGCATTGGTTTGGTTCATCCAAACAGATAGAATAAATGGTGAGAGAGAGAGAGAGAGAGAGTCCTGGGTTTTTAGAGAGAGAGAGAGAGTCCTGGGTTTTTCTATTTTGATTTTGTTGGGGTTTTTCAACTTTCTCTGGTGTGGCCCAAGTAGCCTCAGCCCAGGCCCGTTTTTCTTCTGTAGACTCAATTAAAAATGGGCTGGGCTTAGTTGTTATTTTTGGCATGATTAGTAAACATTCAGGCCCCCACGGCTATGATCTCATACCACCAACCTGGAAACTGGTCTAGGATGGCTTGGCGTGGCCTAAGCCTGACCCACTTTTGGCTAGGTAGGCCTAAGATATGAGGCCTGTGGGCTTGACTAGGACTGGCAATGAGCTGAACCTGAGCTAGGCAAAATCAATATTTTAAATAGGCCCAACCCAACCAGTTCAAAATCTGGTCTGAGGTACATCCATTTTCAAGCCAGGTTCGACAAATGCCCAGGGCTGTCTTGAGAACTAATTGGGCTGGTTATATACTCAGATTTTCTTAACCACCTGATAGGTGGGCCCACATAGAACGTAACAAGCTGGTATCTCTACAAAAAAATGTTATATGGGTAGATAATTTCTCTAACTAATTTATGCACAGATATCAAACTTCAACATTCTGCCAGGTCCATCTACAGGCCACCATGGTGCCCTGGATGAAAATTAAGGCCCGCCTACTTCTCAAGTAGTCCACAGATAAAGATAAAATTGGACGGTTATAACAAAATTATCTTAGCTTTCTAACCGTACACCTGTTTTTAATGTCATGGATCACCCTGATGTCTGGATCAGATCATCTACTGTTAAATCCACCTAATGGATGGCTTGGATCTTGTGGCCATTTGCAATGATGACGGAAGTTGTGTGTAAATGTGCTGCCTTTTACAAGCGTGCGGGCATAATAAGCCTCTGCGTGATTATTATGAAACCTAGGTGACTGCGGATGATCCTGACCGTCCATCCAGTGGCCCCTACAGTTGATAAGCATTGGTCAAAAAGATTCATTGGTGGGACAGCCAAAACGCCTGATTTTCTTCATGACATGAACCGTTGGCTCGGTTTTGTTTCGAACCATCCACTTCTAGGGTGTTTAATGGACGGATAGGATCGTCCAATCGCTGGAAAACCGGAAGAACTGGAAGATGGTGGAGCCATCTCTCCACAGTACACGTGGCAGGATGATGTGTAAATCGGGTCTGCCCATATGCCGGTGCCTAGCATGGATTGGTTTAGGTCCCAAAAATCACACCTATTAGACAATCCTGTCCATCTGATACGTGGCCTAATCTATAGAAAAATTAATGGATAGGATTATCTCATGGGTTTAACTTTTGAAATGTAACCCATCCTTCCTATTCCCAGTATATTGGTGGACCCGATTGATAGATCATCCCACCACGTGTCCTGTGGAGAGAAGGCTTTACCATATTATAGTTCTTCCAGTTCTACCGTATCATTTCCCTCATGTAACATTGATATAATTACACACCCACATGAAGGGTACATCCGATGGACGGTCCAGATCATTGCCGACACGTGGGTGCCATCATGGATTTGCCAGGCAATGGGCCACTGAGTGCAGCGTATCAGAGCAGTCTCTTATGGATCCGGATTCGGTAGTGACCCCTCCAATACCGAGATCTCGGTACTGGTCAGTGCTGTAAATGCTCAGTGGGCCCATAAGCATATATATGTTCTATCCACGCTGTTCATCAATTTTTCTAGATCATTTTCAGGGCATGACCCCAAAAATGACGCAGACCCAAATCTCGAGTGTATCACACCACCGGAATGATGATTGATTGGCAAACATTAGGAACTTTCCAGGACCAATGTAATGTTTATTTTCCATCCAACCAGTTGGTTAGGTCACACGGACCTGGACGAAGGGAGAGCACGAATATCAGTTCAATCCAAAACTTTTGTGGCCCAGGAAGTTTTTAATGGTAGGTGTTCAATCCCTACTATTTCCTGTGGCATGGTCCACCTAAAATTTGGATCTACCTCAGTTTTTGGATAATGCCCTAAAATAAGTTGGAAAAATGGATGGATGGCATGGATAAAACACATATGTCATTGTGGGGCCCACGGCACTGACCAGTATTGTTGCCAGTATTGGAGGGGTCACTACCGAATCTGATTCCATCTCTCATTTAGTTTTATCAATTGATTATAGGGTTGTACATCGAGTCGAGTCGAGTCAAGGTGGGCTAAGATTGGCTTGACTCGTTCGTATTCTACTCGAGTTCAAGCTTGAGCTTACCATTAGAGTTTGACTTGTTTGTTGAACATTTCGAGTCGAGTAGGCGAGCTAATGGATCGAGCCTACTCCCAACCTGACCTAAGCTGAACGCGACTCAACCCAGCAACCCGACCCAACTCACACCCAATTCAACCTAACCACCTGACCCAATTGATCCAACACACACCCAACCCAACTCCTAAATCACATATATATATATATATATATAAAAGATAAATCTATAGAGGTATCTTGTTGTTGGTGCTAAGAGAGATAAGGAGAGAGTATAGAACTCGAGTACAGCGAGTTGGATAGGGACAAAAATGGTAAGAAATGGATGGATGGGTAAAATAAGATTTAAGTTTTAACCTTTTTTATAAAAAAAATTATAAATTATATTTGAGTCAAGCCGAGCAGAGTTTGAGTAGAGTCAAGATTTAATAAGGTCGCATTCGGCTCGTTTTGAAATCAAGTTTTATAAAAAACCTAACTCACATCGAGTCGTCATTCAAGCTAAGTTAAGCTGGACTAGATTAAGCTGAGCCAAGCTGAAGGAGTATATCGAGCTAGCTTGGCTCGTGTACAGCTCTAGTTGAATATGGACAGCCCGTCCTTTTTGTCTAACCGTCGAATGTATTGCCAGCCTATCAGTCTGATCTATGGCTATGTGCTCAATCCAAACAGTGCACGATTTGGATTTATTGCATTAGAAGACGTTCGCCAGTGTGACATACATACACGTGGCAAAACGTGGACCATCCAAACCGTGAACCACATTGTGGATGGAACATATGCTGAAAATAGCACCAACTGACAATCTTAACCATCTGATAGCAACCAATTGGATGGTCCAGATCTTTGATGCTGATGATATTCCGGATATTTTCTATCCACGGTGCCTCACCACTTGGACGGACTGGATTGCTGTACATGTAATCCACGTGAGATGGATAGTTACCACAATTTAAAAGTGGGAATGAGCTCTCACACGTGTCTTTTCTCGTATATTAAATTTCGGAGAGATTTGTAAATTTGATCCAATGAGAAACTGGGAAATGATATGATAGAATCGTGTCTATCATAATAATATGACATGGCCACATGCTCACCGTCCATATTGAAGGATATATGGTGAATCAGAACCGTACATTTAGGGGACACTACCTTAGATAGCCCTTGTATCAAAAAACTGTGCTAAAAGGATATTCTTATCTGTGTATTCCTCTCAATAGGATCCATAATCTGGACGGTTTAGATTGAGAAAAATGATTGGGGAGAGGATTAGGTACCTCACACGAGTCGGTGCGGCTCTGACTGTCAGGCCAACCTTAATGTATGTATTCTATATCCACACCGTCCATACGTTTTAAAATATTAGTTTAGGGAATGACCCCAAAAACGAAGCAGATCCAAATCTTAGGTGGACCGTACAATGGGAAATAGTGGTGATTGACCATTAAAAATTCATTGTGGGCCACAAAGTTCTGGATCAAGTTGGTATTTATTTTTTCTCGTATATCTAGATATTTTTAACCTTATCAACAGGTTGGATGGAAAATATATGTTACGGTGGGTCCTATCATGTTTTTACTAGTGGAGAATTCGATCACCACTGTTTCCTATAGTATGGTCCACCTGAGATTTCGATCTGATTCATTTTTTGGATAGAAACCTAAAATAACCTATAAAAACGGATGGACGGAGTGGATATAGAATTCATACATCAGGTTAAGCCCCACAGTAAGGGCCGTACCTAATCTGCTCCCCTCCAAGTGTGCAGAAATCGCTCACGTGTACACTGCCAGTGTATCAAATGACAAAACACGGAACGCAACTTGACAAATATATCGCGAGATGGGTTGTGAAAACGAGAAAAGATTACAAAAACAATTTCTCGCGGAATAGATTTGTCGCTTGTGGTTGTGGGCAATAAAACCCGTGTTTTTGTGAAAACACGTTTTTGGGAGACCCCAACCGTCACGACTACACTGCACAAAGTGGACACTCATCTCCCACCGTCCACATGGACGGTAGGCAAGGATTCCACGAGGTATTGCAAAAGCCTGTTTACGTGTTGGGATTCCCGTCCACTCTCTTGGACGGTGGTGAAGTAGGCGTATACAATCGCCTACAATCGCACCGTTTATTTTGAATAGACCCGACGACAGGTCTGGCCCACCGAAACAATATCCGGGTCCAAACTACCTCCGGGCAAGGTGCATTTGCAAAGACCCGAGGAGATACGGTGGTTAGAATCAATCTCTACTCGACACGTGGCAGCATGGACGTGGATTTAGGAAACCACCGAGAGGGAACGGATTAGGTGTTATCCTTACCGTTTGGGGCCCACGTTGATGATTTTTTTTAATATCCACGCTGTCCATCCGTTTTCCCATATTATTTTAGGACGTGATTAGGTGTTATCCTTCCCATGAAGATTAGGCCCATCAAAATCATAGAAGATCAGGCCCATTAAAACCATGAAGATCAGGCCCATCAATATCACAGAAGATCAAGCCCATCAAAACCATGAAGATCAGGCCCATCAATGTTTTAGTAGACCAAGATCATTAAAATCACAGAAGAACAGGCCCATCAAAACATGAAGATCAGGCCCATCAAGATCACAGAAAATCAAGCCCATCAAAATCATAGAAGATCAGGCCCATCAAAACCATGAAGACGGGCCCATCAATGGAAGTTGACTCGCATAGCATCAGGTGAGGGTGCGAAACCCCTTTATTGTATTTCTATTTTCTTTGGATTTGGGTATCCAAAAAATACTGACTTTTGGGATGGAAATCCCTAATTTTTACTGATTTGGGGATAGAAATTCCTAATTGCTGATTTGGAAATCGAAATCCGAAATCCCTAATTGTTGAATTAGGGATTGAAGATTTTAATTGCTAGATTTAGGAATTGAAATTTCAAAATGAGATTTGGGAATCAAATTCCTGATTTATGATTTTGGAATTGAATCTCTAACGGCTGGATTTGATCCACCATACCATATGCATAGTGACTCTGATACCAACAACCATAAGGCTTTATGGGGAATTGAAAAGGGCGGGAATTGAAAAGGGCCTTGTTGTGCATTGAGCATCAAGATCAGATGAGTGGAATAATGTATATTATTGGAACACCTTGCTGTAGGCATGTTGCCATAATCTTTTTCTCCTAACACTATTATAGAAGTTCTAATGGAATTCTTGCTTCTATCAATTGTGTTGGAATAGAAACCCAACCTAGTTTACATAGTTATTGAGGGTAGAAGAGTTTGAAACCCATCAAAACTCCTCTCTCTTAAGTTTTCATACGAATTTGATAATCGTAGTCTTATGTATTATAGTTTTAGCATTACATCCCTTAAACAATTTTTTTTTTTTATGCATTACAACCTAGTGGGGTCCACTGGTGCACCCCGATCACTTTATCCAACCCTTACGATAATCCATACCGTTGATTAATAAGACTCACTTTATAGAATTCTTACCAAATGTCCATTGTACGGCTCACAAGTTTATTTCAAATACACCACATTGGTCATAGTTTATTTTTATCATCCATTACGGGATGTGAAGCTCCCTTGCAACTATCATAATTTTCGAGAACTTTATTTTGAATTGAACGGTTTAGATCATCACAATGACATGCTAGATGTACTATGCGGGTTGGTGTAGTCATAAGGACCTTTTGGGTGAAGGCAAAGTAGTGTTTTCAACATGTCGTTTATGTTACCTATTTGAGATAGGCTTATAGGGTCAAGTTATGTGTACTCAAGTAAGTTATGAGAGAGAGTGGGAATTAGACACCTACCATTTAAACATTCATAAGCCCACATAAATTTTAAATCAGAATTTTTGTTTTAGTTCATCCCAGTTTGGACGGCATATAAATATCATGGTGGACCACATAAAGATTTCAACGGTAGGCATTTACATCTCCACTATTCTATATAGTGTGGCCCACTTGACTTTATCTTGGATGATATTTTAACACGAGTTGTGGAAATGGATGGACGAAATTAATTTCTCATAAACATCAATGTCGACCACACATAACTTTTGCCTGTAGGAATTTTATGATGGCGGGGCACAGACATTCTGATTCACCGTACTGCATTTTTTCCTCAGAGAACACCGCTATTTTTTTCAGTTCTTAGTTTGTGTGCATGGACAGTTAAACAATCATATATAGCTTGTCTTTTTAGACAAACTATAACAATCACTACTTTTCATGACTTAAATAAATAAAAAAATTAAAGTAAAAATTTTTTTAAAAAAATAATAATAATATTGCTTTTAAAATGGCCTCATGGTTATGGACCATGGGAACCGTTGGATAAGCAGGTCCCACGTGCAATGTATAGGTTTCCACGGTGATCTTAACCATTCAATCCATAGATTATTCGAAAACTATAAAATGGTCAACAATTACATTCAAGTTCAAAATTTGAATGATTGAGATTATCTTAATCTATGGGCCATCCGTAGCAAGATCTACCTTTGCATGGCCTATCTGGCGGACTAAGATTTCACTCAACGGTCCCGATGACTGCCCTCCTTTTGCGCAGTTACACGCCGGCGAGCACACAATGTACTTTGTAATTTATCGCGATAACGAGAAGTTCAACTTCGCGAGAAATCGTAGAGATAAATTGTCGCGTTGAAAAGTCTTGAACCTTTGGAACGCGGCCGGTAGTTCTGGAGAAACTCGCTTGACTGCACCTCTAAAGTCCCTTGCGTCACAAGTGGATCGGAGAAATATATATCAAAGATCGATTCCGTTCCTCATAATATAAACATTGTTTTTATCATATTCATAAAAATTAAAATATATAAAATCATCATCTGGGCCACAAGTAACAATAACTTGTATCTTTGGTCAAAATTTTGTGTTTGTATCCTAGATACTTGATCATTTAAGCCTTGTTCTTTCTAAGGGTAACAAGATTTTTAGGATTTCCTGAGGAGAGGATCTGATGTATCACAAGTGTGGATATCCTCCACGGGCTCGAGAGCAGTTTAACAGTGCACTCGTGCGAATTCAATCTCCAGGACTCTGGCAGCCGCCTGACAAGGACAATGAGTTCGTTTTGTCTTCGTCGCGACTTAGCAACCAGTGTTTGCTGCGGTCCACTGGGGCCTACATGATGAGTATTTCAAGGATCATAACCGTACATATTGTTGAATTTATAATATTTTGGACACTGTACGAACTTTAGGGTGAAAATATTATTTTTACCATTGGTATATAGATAATTTGAAACGAACTCGAACAATTATTCCAGTTACGGGGGAAAGTAGGTAGTCCTCCTGACGACTCTAAATCGTAGTGCTTCCTATCTCGACCATACAGCTGTCCCGACTAACGTGATTAGAACGTCTAGGAGGGGGACCCACAGACCAATGAGCCTTTAGTTCACTGACCATCTATTGTGGGCCCCACCTTGTTTTACTGTGGAACAACAAATCCCGTTCTTCGTAAAACGTTCAGATCCATCTCGATTGATTATGAGGTCACCGTCCATTGAGTCCATGCAGCCTAATGCGCCACGTGTATATGATGCCAGCGGTCAAAACTAATCCACTAATTCTGTAAACGCACGTGTACGGTGGAGATACTGACGATTGCTACTTCGGTAAATTTCAGGTGATGCTGAGGAGCACCAAACCGCTCTGTAATTCTCCATTAAGCCATGTGAATAGCATGGCGCTTGTTCTTGCGTGAAGTATATTGCAATCCACGAGCGAGTATGATTGTAAAACTACTCGCAGGCAGATTCGGGAGCGGATTAGGTGAGACCCCGGCCTCACCCACGACGGTGCGGCCCTTACTGTGGGGCCCACCTTAATGTATTTATTTTGTATCCACACCGTTCATCCGTTTTTCAGATCATTTTGATCATGATTCAAAAAATTACGAAGATCCAAATGTCAGATGGACCATAATCTAGGAAACAGCGGTGATTGAACCCCTACCATTAAAAGAATTTTAGGGCGTACCTCAATGTTTCCGTAGTGTTTATTTTCCGACCAATCTGTTGATAAGGTCAGAAGCCTAGATGAAGGGAAAAAACAATCACCAGCTTGATCCAGAAATTTTGAGGCCAATTAATAGTTAATCACTACTTTTTTCTACGGTATTGTCCACCTGATAATTGGATCTGCTTCGTTTTTGAGTTAACAGCTCAGAAAGGACATGGAAAAATAGACGGACAGTCGGATAGAGAATAAATCCATCAAGGTGGGCCCACGGTAAGGGGCCGCACCATCTTCAGTAAGGCCTGCGGTCACCTAATCCACTCGGCAAACTGACGGGGCAACCAATAAGCACGTTATATTAGGGCTAAAAGTCGGGCAGCTTAGGCCGGGTTGTGCTCAACTCTATCTCAACCTAAGGTTTTTATACCTCAACCCTGACCTAATCCAAAGGTTTCTATACTTCAACCCTAACCCAATCCAATCCAACCTAACCTAGGGTTGGGAATTCTCAACCCAAGCCCAACCCAAGTGGGTTCGATCCGGTTGATTGGGTGAATAGATGCTAATATTTTTATAATTGTATTAGTTTATTATATTTTGATATACGTCTTACTTTTTATATCAATGATTTTATTAATTATATATGTAGTTATTTATTGTAAAGAATTTTATTTTTTCTAAATAAACAAGCTAAAATATAGAACAACTACTCATTTAAAATTCATATTGTGTAGCACCTAATCTATTTGGGAAAGAAAAATCTAACTTATCTTGTTAGCTTGAGTCATCGAAAATGATGTGGACTAATGAGACTCAGCTGCACCAGAATTTCCTATGTCTTTAACATAGACGATCCACAATTATAGTTTATAAGTAACTTGTATATTGATCGGGTTCGAGTTTGGTCAAGCATACCGAGACCCTAATTCGAGCCGGACCCAAGTTTTATCCAATTGGTGTCTGTATAGCCTAAGCCTGAGACTGAATTGGATACATTTTGCCCAAGCTCAACCTAATGTTGGGTCAGTCATGGGTCAATCAGGTTGAACCCACTCAACTTTTAGCCCTACGTCAAATGAACTAATTTTCGGGCACGGCTTCGGTTGATCTCCGAATTCACCGAGATTGGTGGATCCCTGACTATGGGGCCTACATTGATGTATGTAACTTAAATCCATTCTGTCCATCCGTTTTTAAATCTCGTTTCAGGCTATAATCTGAAAAAAATGAAGAGATCCAAATCTTAGGTGGACTACACCATGGGAAAAAATGGTGATTGAATACTCGCCACTGAAAATTTTGAAGGCTGCCGGAATGTTTATTTGCATACAACCTGTTGATAAGGTTAAAAAAACATGGGTGAATGGAACGCACAAATGTCAGCTTGATCTAAAACTTTTGTGGCCTATATGAAGTTTTTAATGGTCAATCACCACTTTTTCGTGTTGTATGGCCCCCATGAGATTTGGATCTGCTTCATTTTCTGTATCATACTCTAACATGAACTTTCAGAACGGATGGACGGCATGGATTTAAAGCATCACAGTGGGCCTCACAGTAAGGGATATCTACGGAAGCCGCGCGCCTAATTTTCTACCGCGAACGTGTACCCTGCAGTAAATGTTTGCATTTTGCCTCCGTCGCGACTGAGGATCCAGCATGTGTGGCCACTACTAGGGCCCAGTTTCAGAAACGGTCTGATGATTTGAAATGTCCACTTTCTTGGTACTACATCAATAAGCTATTGTATCATGATCAGGGTTCAGAGATGATTCTAACCTTTGATTTTTGCAGGCCGTTGAAAATTTTCTTTCCATAGATTCTAAGCTCATCTACTGCTAACGATAGTGACAGTCATCCATTCAGCTTAAGTTTCTCATGGTTTCCTGTATAGTGAAGATTCCACAATATGGACGGTTCCGATCAACAGAAGACTTAGCATGTGGACCCCAGTTGGCACACGCTTAATCATGTGTTGGGACAGTGGCAAAACGAACTCGCAGTAAATCAGCGTCACCGTCCATGACTTCTTATACACGCCGGCCATCTGGTAGCCAAAACGAGACTGGCTTTCAGGTCGGGGCAAATGACCAATGGGGCCCACCTAATCAAGCTCCCCGACCTCTCACACGTGTGCAACTCTGGCACGTGACGAAGGTGCAGGTTTGAAGTCCTACCCGCGAGTAATCTTGTACTTCCGTCCCCTTTCCATCAGTCTTTATATAAAGTACCACCACTCACGAGCGTTCCAACTCCCAAAACGCCTCTCTCTCTCTCTCTCTCTCTCTCTCTCCTCCGATGGCAGAATCGTCATTACAGCAGCCCAGCCTCTTCTCCCCTTACAAGATGGGGCGATTCAACCTCTCTCACAGGTCTGTTCGCGCCTCCTTTTTTTCCTTTTTACCCTCGCGAGATTGTGTTTTTCACGACCAAGGACTTCGACCGGTGCTGTTTCGGACGATCGCAGAAATTCCACTGAAACTGCCCTTCTTTGCCTACTAGACATAGAGGAAGAAGGGTATTTTTGTCATTTAGAGGGCATTTTTGCAATTCCGTATTCTTCTTTTGCCCTCTTAGGTCTGAAGGCTGTCCTTGACCACAAGGACTTGGATTCCAGTCTTTCCAGACACAAAAGCCAAAATCGGCTATACCGAAACTGCCCCTCTGTTTTCCATTCAGAGTCCTCAAACGAAGGTTACTATTTGTCTTTTGGAATTTTTGCTCGGGAAGTGATCACGTACAGTAGCCATTTCTCTCCTGTCAACGTGTCTCGTGTTTAGAATAACCGATCCGTACAAAAGGTGGGCCACATCATGATGATTACCAGTTGCTTGGTGGGCCACAACAGCACATCAAATCACACAACGGCCAACCGTTGATTTTGACTTGGGGTTCTTCTCAGTGAGTGTGGATCGGCCAGAATTTCATATCAGATGATCATCATGTTGTGGGCCACCATTTTCACGGATCAGATATTTTATACACGTGACACGTTAGCCGCAGAGAAATCACGGTACGTGAAAGTTCACATACAGTCGCTGTACGCGAGCGATCTGGGAACTTGCCGCTCTCGGGAAGCCCTCAGTTAAAGCGCTTTTTGGTCATTTCACATGGTTGCCATGACAAGCCAATCGCCACCGTAATTGACGTTCTAGACTGGAAAGGCTTCCGTACATCGCGTGGGAACGACCGGGGTCACATTCTTCCACGTGGAAGAAATTACTTGTACGTGAAATCTAATCCGTCCATCGGTTGGATCACCCCTTCCTCACGCTTGATCCCTAAAATCAGGCTGATTCAACGCTCAGGTGGGCCACTCCGTAAAACTATAACTACTAAGTTCACGTGGTATGGCCCACGTGAGTTTTGGAATGCTACTATCGTTTGGAAATTCCTTCATCCTGATGAGGCACATCAGATGAATGGATTGGATGGCATAAAACACCACAGTGGACCAGATCCAAAACTACTGGTGGCGTCCCATCCAAGCGAGTTATGGACGGTCATGATGTTCGGATTTCATAGTGAAAATGAGCCCGCGTACCTGATGGACGGGTTGGATCTCATGAAAGTTCCACCCACGTGACTCTCGGTGCACGAGGTACGCTTGCGCGGCTCTTTGATTGGAAGAGGAATGTTGAAATGTCGGGGTGTGGGACTTTTACTGATTTACCCCTCCTTTTCTCTATTTTTACCATGTGAGCAGGATAGTACTGGCACCCATGACCAGATGCAGAGCTTTGAACGGAATTCCTCAGCCGGCCAACATTGAATACTACGTTCAGAGAGCTACTGAAGGCGGATTCCTAATCACCGAAGGAACCATAATTTCCCCAACCGGTGCAGGGTAATTTAGTAATTCAACTCTTAATTCCACTGCTTCGTTTATAACAACCCCGCATTTTGATAGATACACCCTTTCTTTCTATCTTTTACAATAAAACCGCACAAAATGTAAAGGTCAATTCCCTCCAGCTTTTGTTTTCCGTTTATATCTCTTCAGCGGAAAATCCCAGCCGTGAAAACGGTGGACCAAACCAAGAAGATCAGATGGAGCGGAAAATGGAAAAATTCACTCATCATGTGGGTCACACAAGTACTTTCAGTCAGACCATCGGGTGTACATTGATTTCGATGGTGTGGCCCACCTGATGAATGGACCATCCTGATGTTCGTCCCATGTGATATCTACGATGCGAGTGCACCTTTTGTACGGGTTAGATCTTTTACACAAGTCACATGTGCGCCGGAAAATAAAAACGTTGCATATGATCAGAGCCGCTCATCAGGCAATTCCAACATTGTAAATGCCGAATATAAAAAGACCACGCCTATATTGTCATCATGTGGTCATGTAATGATGAAATAAACAAAATGCTTAGGAGAAGTTGACCAATGGCTCACATTTGTTGCACGTGTGTGTCCCACCTGATGTTCGTATTGGCGTGTTTAGATTGCCTGTCGACTTGGACTGATCTTATACACGTGTCACTCGTATCCATGTCTAAGCGCAATTAGAAAATCTGTGAAAAGTTGAAAGAATCTGTGACCGAAGTGACGATCAGGGCCCACCACGTTAGTGGCGTCCGTGCTGACAATGTCGGTGGTGGTTTGCTAATTACACGCGCGTGTGGAGCCGTGTACATCCACACGCGGGCGCGGTACACGTTGCAATGGGACACGTGTGGATACCTGAGACTCACTGTAGCATAAAATTCAGGCCATTTCGTACCTCAGGTGGGCCAGAGCATATCAAAACAAATGAATGTGGAGAGAAAAAATGTTAACCGTCAATTTTCTTTTGTATGTTGTGGTTCACCCGAATTGTGAAATTACCTGAGTTTCTTTAGGCACGAGATCTGAGAATTATTCCCAAACTCATGAAAAGCTCAGATCTCGTACACGTGTTTCATATTTGCATGTGTGCCCACGTGTCCATTTTGCTACTCCACTCGCGTGTGGAAGTCGCAGGCCTCATCACCAAGCACGTCCGCATGGGGTACGGAAACGGATTGGCTACTCCCCCTGACACTAGCCCCGGGGCTGGTGATCGGTGCTCTGTGGGCCCCACCATAATGTATATGTTTCATCCATTCTGCTCATCCATTTTTAAAGATCAATTTAGAGCTTGATCCCAAAAATGAGAGGTATATAAATCTTAGGTGGACCACACCACATGAAAACAATAGTGATTGGATATCCAACATTAAAATTCTCTTAAGGCCCACTGTACTGTTTATTTGACATCCAATCTGTTGATTAGTTCATACAGGCCCAGATGAAGGGAAAAAAACAAAAATGAGCTTGATCCAAAACTTTTATGGCCTCCAAAATGTTTTTCATGGTCGACACTTATTCAACACTGTTTCCTGTAATGTGGTCCAAATGAGATTGAGATATATCTCGTTTTTGGTCTCGTACCGTAAAATGATCTCTAAGAATAGATGGACGGCATGGATGAAACACGTACATCATGTTGGGCCCCACAGAGAACCGACCACCAGCCATTGGCTGGTGTCAGGGGGAGTAGCCAATCCGTCTCCATGGGGTACTACCCCACCCGTCCCAGTCCCACGTCCCACCCTTCCCTAGCTGGGAACGGACAGTCTCTGAGGACCACCGTGGTGTACGGGTTTTATCCACACCGTCCATCCATTTTTCCGTATCATTTTGGGGTTGTACTGAGAAAATTAGGGGTTCCAAGGCTCAAGTGGACAACATTGGAGATTTAACACCTACCGTTGAAGGTTTTTTTTAAGGCTCCACGGAAGTTTTGCATCAAACTGATATTGTGAACAGGTTGGATGGCAATTAACCATCAAGGTGGGCCCAGGAAGGTTTCAACGAGGTGTCGTTATCACCACTGCTTCCTGTGGTGTGGTCCACTGGAGCCGGATCTGCCTGATTTTTTCAATTGTATCCTAAAATGATATGGAAAAAATGGATGGACGGTGTGGATAAAAACCATACATCAGGGTGGCCCCTCAGAGCCGCTGTCCGTCCGTACCCTACCTTTGGGACGAACGGAAGCGGATTCATTGGCTGGTGTACACCAGCTATATAGCTGCTGTAGGTACGTGTCGTGCGAAGACGAGCAAAGGACGCTCCTCGAGCTCCGTGTCGTACGAACGGTTCAAAGGAGATCAAAGTTACATGGCCCCACAGCGATGTATTTATTATATCTATACCGTTCATCTATTTTTAGAGATCATTTTAGAGCATTATTCAACAAATGATTCATATCCAAATATCATCTGAGATAATGATTTTCACCGTTAAAAAATTCGTAGGGCCCGCTATAACGTTTAGTTTCCATCCTTCCTAAGGTCACAAAGACCTGAATTAAGCGGAAAAGGAAATTTCATATTGATCCAAAACTTCTGTGACCCTTTGCAGTGTGGTCCACTTGATAGTTAGATCTGTTTTATTTTTCGTCTTAACCCTTAAGACGAGCTCGCCAATTAGATGGACGGTTTAGATATAACAAATACCTTATGATGAGACCCACAGAACTTGCTGACGTCAATACAGGAGCTATATATCTGGTGCCAGAGGTACACTAGCCACTCCGCCCAATCCGCTTCCGGGACGAACGGGGTAGTACCCAATCCGCGTCGGGTCTATGCCTCGTGAAGGGAAGCAGATTGCCTACTCACTCAGTAGGCTAGTAAACTCTGTGGGCCCACCGTGATTTAGGTTTCTTATCCATACCGTCTATCTGTTTTATCAGCCTCTTTTAAGGGCATGAGATCAAAATTGAAGCATATACAAATTTCAAGCGGACCACACCATAGGAAAAAAGTGTGAATTAAACTGAGCTGTTGAATAATTCTTGGGAGCCAAAGAAGTTCTTTATCAAGCTCATATTTGCGTTTACCCTTCATCCATGTCTATGCCACCTTATGAACAGGCTGGATCACAGAAAATAAAAAAATAAAAATCACTGTGGGTCCTGGGGAAGTTTCAACCGTGGACGTCATTATACCCACTGTTTCCTGTGGTGTGGTCAATCTGAGCTTTGGATATGTTTCTGTTTTGGGCTGATACATTAAAATGGGCTAGAAAAACGGATGGACGGCGTGGATAAGACATACGTCCAAGTTGGGCCCACAGAGTTTAACTCAGTAGGCAATCCGCCTCCAGACTTCGTGGCTCCTCGTTTCAGCAACCTGTACGCGTGAGAGGAATAATACGTAACTGCGCAGCGCACCACGAGTACGGTGTAGGGCCCTTCCCTACGTACACGTGGCAAGAAAAAATCAGATCCCGTCCAAATAGTGGGATCCACCATAGATTGGTCATATATACGTAATCAAATTGATTAGACGATCTTGATCGCCGATTGCTTGCAACCTTTTACTCTTTGATTTTACCATCACCGCCGGTTTAATTTCGCGTTATGATACGCAGACTGTGGGTCCTACTATTTTGACTGTTCCTAATTTTAGGTAAATGCCATGTACATCCGCTTTGTACTATCTATGGGAATGATCACATGCTTCGGAATTGCCATACATTCTAGCTGTGTGGGTCCCACCCGTGATTTGTATGCCGAATCCAAGGATGCATCCGGCATGGCCCCTCATGCTCACCGTACATCCCAATCCAAAACTCAGGTGGGACAGATCCGAAACGTATATATGCACTCGTGGCCCACGTGAGGTTTTCACTGTGCCCCTTCGTCCCGGTGGGGCTCACCTGGATGACGTGTATATAACAGGTGGACCCCACATCCCATTTGGAAATTTCTGTGGTGGCCCTACCCTCACCACTGTCCGAAATCGGACTGCGTACTGAGTAAACTCAGTTGGGCCCACTGTGAATGTACGTGGCTTATACACGCCGTCCATCCGTTTTTTCAGCTCATTTAAGGGTTGAGCCCGAAATTTAATCATATCCAAAGTTCAAGTGGATCATACCACAGGAAACAGTGGGAATAATGATTTCCACCGTTGAAACCTTTCTGGGCCCCACAGTGATGTTTACTTGTCGTCCAACATCTTAATAAGATCATACAGATAAGGACGAAGGTAAAACACAAATATATCTTAAGTCAAAACTTATGTGGCCCCCATGAATTTTTCAACGATGGACGTTCAACTCGCACTGTTTCCTGTGGCGTGGCACATTTAAGCTTTGGATATGCTTCATTTTTTGGGCTCGAGCGCTAAAATTATCGGTAAAATGGATGGACGGAGGAGGTAAAATACTTAAAATCGTGGTGAATCTCACAGAGTTAGTCAGTGCGCAATCCGCTTCCGCGATGAGCTGGAGCCTGGATGGCATTCACTAACCAGTGGCCCCAACACTGCTCGAATGAATGGATAGAACGCAATCATTGGAGGAATGCTCACCTGCGCACCTTCTTACGTGAGCATTCCTCTATTATATGCACTGTTACATCCATCAATAACATGTGGGACCCACCTCTCTGTTTCTTAGCCATTCATTTGGTTGTCTTCATCATGGGATGGACCATCGTGCCCCAATTTCTCCCCTGACAAATAACCGTAATTATTCTATCTGCGGCTTGCAAATGGGCGTTTATAGCTAACGCTCCAAATTCCATGTGAAAAGTATGGGCCCAATCAGACAGTTCGGATCATCGAAAGGATGTATATTTTTGGGGCATCTGCCATCCACATATAACCCCCACCATACGAACGGCTTGGATTACCAAAAGGTGGGTAGCCACCCACGCAAATTGCTGATCAAAAACCGTCAGTCAGGTCTTAACGGTGTTATTATCGTATTTTGAAGGTTCCCACACGTCCCAGGGATTTACACGCAAGAACAGATCGATGCCTGGAAGAAGGTGGTGGAAGCTGTCCACGCCAAGGGAAGTGTCATTTTCTGCCAACTATGGCACGTGGGCCGTGCATCTAACCAAGGTAATGGGTCCCACGCACTACAACTTTAATTATAAGGGACGAGGAAAGTTTTTTTATAGCCATCAGATCAAGGACGCGGATTCGACGGATCGGATCGGGGAACAACGAATATTGGTAGATTCATGATGGGCTGACATGCTCTCTGGAATTTCCTGCAATGATAAGTTAAGTGGGGCCCACCGTGATGTGTATGGGAAATCCAATACGTCCATCAGTTTTTGCGAGATCGTGTTAGGACATGGACCCAAAACTGACGGAAATCCAAAACTCGGATAGGCAGAGGATTGAACGTCCACCGTTGAAACATTCTTCTGGGCTAATTTTTATGTTTTCAGTTCAGTTCATCCTGGTAGGAATGACCTTATGAAAGGTATGGATGGTATATAAACATCACGGTGGACCCAGGAAGGTTTCAACGGTTGGAATTTAACTATACACTCACTCCAGTTTTGGATTTAGATCATTTTTTGGGCCATCACTTAAAATGATCTTGCAAAACTGATGGACGTGGTGGATTACCCATAAACATCACGGTGGGCCCAACCTAGCTTACGTTTCGCAGGGAATCCGCGTCCATCAAGAGATCAGATGATGAACAATCAGATCAAGGTATGGGGCCCACCATTAATGACACATTCAGTTGTTGAGCTGTCTTCCTCAAGCCCGTTGAAAATGAGGAATTGGTTCCAAGCCGCTTTTGGAATCGTGGGTATCAAGCGGTATGGTGATTCATAAGCCCACTAACACCACAGATTTGGCGTATGTGTCTGTCAATCCAGGCCGTCCAAGTTGTGGGCCCCACCGTGGATGGAGACAATACATTGGTCGCACTTAATAAGAAATCTTGACGATCTGACTTTTCTCTTAGCTGTCCATTTAATGGACAGAAATCAAGCAGTTGAGATCGTCCACTTGGTGTGAATTTTAGGTCCAACCTCCATCCATAATGCAACAGCTATGATTTGGACGGTCTGGATTGGCATTCATGTATGCCAGTTGGTGAGTTGCCACAGTTTGCTAGTGTTATGTCTAGAAAATGATTTCGATGTGGACTTTTCACCTACAGCGTTGACCTTTTTTTCCATACAACTTGCTGCATCCGACGGTAGGTCCACCAAGAAATTGGCCTGACCACTCATTTAGGTGGGCCATATGATTAAGACGAGATTTTGCATAGCTGATAATGAGAAGTGATACAGCCATTCTTTCATGCCAACACGTCATGCATGTGGATAATCCAGTCCGACCGAAAGGTGGGCCGGACCATGATTATCAACTGAAACAAAAATCAGGCTAATCGAATCATTGGGTACCCCACATCAGTAGACCGAGCCATGCAACTGGCTGTCCATGATTTTGATGTTGTCCATCCAATCCATGGAGTATGTTGGCAAAAGGCTGTATTGGTGACATTTGTACGGTTGAGATGTACCCAAGTTATCATATTTTATTCTGTATGGACCTTGAAACATTGCTGGTGGTTATTTCTACAATGATATTGAAAGCAATAATCCTGTGGCTAATTACAGTTAGTATACTCTCTCTCAGTGTATCAACCTGGTGGGACCGCCTCTCCAATCTCTTCCACAGACAACCCCATTTCTAAACGGTGGAAGATTCTCATGCCGGACGGGTCCTACGGCACCTACCCTCGGCCACGGCGTCTCCAAACCTCTGAAATCCCAGAGATCGTTGGTCACTACCGGCAAGCGGCCATAAATGCCATTCAAGCAGGTATATATATATTAGCCACCACACATAAAAGTTCAATTTGACTGAGGCTGAATTTTTGTTGTTATCAAATGACTTTCAGAAATTACTAAATTAAAATAATTGAATTAGTGCCATCATTGGTTATGGCCCATCAATTGGATGGCCTGGATTGATTGGCATATGCACTAGTTTAATGATGTTTATCAAGTATAAACAGAGCCATACATGGAGCCATGTGAATAGACCATCTCCACTGCAAATGCGCATCAATCTCGGCCCAAACCGTCCAATACATGGCCAAACAGAGTAGATGTTTCTATCATTCAATGGACAGATTTTGGACTGAAAATTTGTTTCATGGATGGAATATGTAACGTTGGCCCATCGATTTGATGGTCCAGATTAACAGGACATGTATCATACCCTCAATACTACGATTAATCCACAGGTTTCGACGGTATCGAAATCCACGGCGCACACGGCTACCTCATCGACCAGTTCCTCAAGGACGGCATCAATGACCGAACCGACGAGTATGGAGGCTCGATCGGGAACCGTTGCAAGTTCTTGATACAAGTTCTCCAGTCTGTGACTACTGCCATTGGTCCCGATCGGGTGGGAATTCGCATATCGCCAGCGATCGACCATCTGGATGCAATGGATTCCAATCCACACAACCTAGGCCTCGCCGTGATTGAGAGGCTCAACAAACTCCAGGCGGAGCTGGGTGAGAAGCTCGCATACCTTCACGTGACTCAGCCACGATACGTAGCCTATGGGCAGACGGAATCGGGGCCGCATGGGAGTGAGGATGAGGAGATGCGACTAATGAGGTCGTGGAAGAGAGCGTACGTGGGCACGTTCATTTGCAGTGGAGGGTTCACCCGCGAGTTAGGAGTGGAAGCTATGGCAGATGGCGATGCGGACCTGGTCTCATACGGTCGCCTCTTTATTTCGAACCCAGACCTGGTTTTGAGGTTTAAGGTTAATGCGCCTCTAAATCGGTACATTCGGGCTACATTTTATACCCAAGATCCCGTCGTTGGGTACACGGACTACCCGTTCCTCGGTCAGGATCGTCGGGCTCGCCTTTGATCAGAAGGTTGGTAGAGTGGGTTTTAGTGTTTTACTGCAATGACTAAAGGACTTTTTATAAGTTAGATGTACAAAACTAAAGATTGGTATGAAATAATAAGAGAGGTTATGCTATTTTTGGTGGGGCCATCACCCCAGTTCAAGAATCCCAAATGTTGGATTGTGTGAATTATGGTCATTGAATATCAACCGTAGCTCATTTTCTGCTTGGATGAGGGCATTTATTCTATCCGGATGACAGTCTCTATTCCTCTTTTTGACTTTTGGGCCATGGTCCATACTCATGATGGCGCATTAAATAAATGGTCCCCTAGCCAGTAATCGTGGTCCTTTAGAAGATAAAATGGAGTCATATCTTCTGATTAGGAATTACGGGTGGCCCAGCTTCGAACCACTCTTGGACAGACTAGCATGGCACATGGGCTTGACTTGGGTGTCCATTGTATTAACACAATCAAGTTCAACAAATGCCTAGATCGGTTCACTTAAATGGCCCTTAGTGTAGCATGTCCAGAAACCCGGCTTAGCACCCATGGGCGAAAAATAAAGTATGCATCGACCATGGCATCCCACTAGTACCATTATTACAAAAAGAGGCACTTCTAGAAATAAAGTTGGAAGGGCTTGATGGGACTCTGAGAAGTTGGAAGTCCTTTCCCAACTAGAATTACCAACATCTAGGCAATTCATGAATTAGGATGCCCCTAGGTGTGTTAAGTAATTCCCTTCTTTTTAATTTCATTCTAGCGTTCTTTCACTTTGTTGAAATAGTAACACCAAAATCCGTGGTTTTAACTACCTTATTTTCAGGTTTGGATGGCTCAGACCAGCTATAGGTCGGTTTAGATTCGGTTCAAGGTGATTTAAGGACTGGACAAAATACATAGTTTCAAGTTTCTCTGTGAGAAGCTATCTATATGATCAGGCATAATCGATTATTCTGTTACTGGGTGGACCATCTACAAAAATAATAGATGAATGGTTCGAATTTCATACGTGTGACCTGAGTGTTAGGGTATTGAATACTTAGTGACTTATGTCATGATTCCAATCCTGACCTTCCATTTAGTGGGCACTATTGTGGATGAGGTGCGGCCCAAAATCATGCTTTTAGACAACTCTTTAACTGTCCAATCCGGTGGATTTCGGCAACCACTGATGGATTATCAAAAGAAGATGACTGGCCATCCACATTCAACAGTCGGATGGCTATCCACCTGATTTCACCTTGCCAAACGCATGTGAGATCTGGCTGGTTTATAAAGGGCCACACATCCCACATGGCTAGGCGATTAATCAGCCTGGTCTGCATATCAGGTGCGCCACCAAATGCATGAGAAAATGGTTAGTAAAAGTAAACCTATGCCCACTTGACAAATGGCTTAGATATTGCACACATCTGGGACAAATGCGTTGATGAAGAGCAGAAGAGAGAATTCCCTTCATAGTTATTCCTACAAATGCTTGCATCCACAGTCGATATGGCATATATTGTCTATCCAACCATCCAAACTTTAGTGTGGTGGCCCTGGCCCAGAATGATCAGATAATGGACAGTTAAAATGGTTTTAAGAGATTAGCACAAAACAGATTATATGAGAGAGACAAAATTTACAAGATTCACAAGATAAGACGGTTATCTCTACACAAAAACATTTCTACTGCATCGAAGCTGCCAGCATGACAAAGGTAGTTGCCATCAGGTGATAAGGCTGATCCCACCATTAAGATGACTGGCCCAAAATTCAGGCCGGTGAACTCATTAGCTAGTCCAATAATGTACAAAAATACCAGTACTAAAAAATGCCAATGGTCCACATTCAGCATATGGCTGGCTGGCTGCCTGATGAGTTTACCAGCCTGGTTTCCGGATGAACCGTCAATACAGCAAGACCAAGCACATGCACGGCTTGGTCGTCCTGCATGGATCGTTGGTTTCTTCTCTCAGATCTCAACTCCACAGAATAACACATCAGGTAATGATCATCATCAAAACTGACAAAGCAGCATAGTAGCAAATGGGTTTTTGACTGGTAAGTTAAATGCACGACATAACCACCATAATCAGAAATCTAAACTGTCTCAGATAAAAAGAATAACACAATGAGAAATGGATGTGTTTGGAAAACATAGTGGGGGAAAGAACTCAGTCCAAAGAACCGGGCAGAACCGATGACGGACCACAAGCAAACGGACGGATAAGTTAAACATGTGTCACACTGAGCAGTAAGCAACTCTGTACTCAATACCAACATCTAAAGCATTTGCAACCGCCTCCGAATTTAAAACTGTGTTAAAGCATGGTTGCAGATGGGACCAGACGCCAATGACACCACCCAGAGGTTTGCAAATCCTACATCCACGTGCAAACCCCTGTTACAACATCCCAACTAAGGAAATCCCCACCATCACGGCAAATGGGTCCAAAGAAAAAGGCTAGCCCTCCCAACAACTGTACCCACACTAGTGGGTGTGTGACAGTACCTGAATATCATCCGACAGCATGTATTTCTTTTAGACCCGTGGCCCACCCAATGGGTGTGCCTGCCTGAACTATGAATTAGGGCATTTTATAGTGGGGCCCAACTGATGGAAAGATTGGATGTCCCACACGTTAGCCTGCACGTAGGCGTACATGAGAGAGGTAGGTGCACGTGGGATTAGAGAACCTCACATGCCCCATGGAGAAATCCAATTACTGAGCCGCAGCAGATTGCTTGGAGGTCACAAATTTTCTCATGACATCAGACTTCAGCTTCAATGCAAACGAGAGAGCTTGATAGACTAACCCATCAATTTCTTCCTCCCTTTTCTCATAAACATAGAAAGCTACAAAGACAAAGGGCACTCCTGCATTCAAAGCATAGAAAAAATCAGTTTCGAGTAATACCTCATGGAGGAAATCTATATGATCGTGGAGCATATATATCCTCTGTCCATAATTTATACGTGGGGTCCGTAGTTCAGTGGCTCACTGGAGTTTGATATAAAGAGCCCCATCATCAATGCAAGTCCATGCCCCAAAAATTTCCCAGATTGAAATATCCAAGCCAAACAAATGCGTCGGCCTTTTTTTCAATTGAACAGAGACCATTGCTGTATTTCATTTCGTAGCCCACCTTTTTCTAGTTGGGATCATGTATGTCATCAGAGAGAGAGAGAGAGAGAGAGAGAGAGAGAGAGAGAGAGATGCTTCTACCTGTGACAAAAATGCTGTGGAATGAAATTCTTCCAAGGAAGTTGAGAATCAAAAGGATGACAACCACCTGTTAAATTCAACAGGTAGTGAATAATATCAATAACTCACAAAAGAAATGCAATTGCATAGACCTCCATGAAGTAACAACTTTTTATGATGTGTCCTGGGGGTTGGATGGATAGATATGTCGGACACGATGATCTAGACAACCAACATGCTGACATTGGGGCTGTAACAGTTTGGGTTCGGTGGAAGTCCTATGCTACCAGTACCTGGGCTAACCCAGTTCAGGTATTGCCAGCTGTGGGTATAGTTCTTGGAGACCCGGACCCAGATCTGATTGGGTTCAGGCACCCGTCGGGTACCCACCAGGCCTTTGGATCTAGGTTTCGAGATCAGTTTGGTACAAATAAGAGCAGTGACATCGTTGGGCCCACCCACTAGATGGATTAGATTACACACACATGTGCCACTTTGACATATGCATGGTGTATAAACGGGCTCTCTTACATGTGTGAGGCTTAGGAAATCTAATTTCTTTTGCGAGAATAATCAAACTATATTAAATATGTAAAAATTTACTATTAAAACTAAATGGACCTGAGCTAGACCCAAATAGACCCGACCTGAACTTGACTGGACTCGATTTTTAACCAGGTCCAAAAAGCATGACCCGAACAAGACCCAATTTCTTCGTGGGTCCAATAAATGGGAGCCGAACCCATTAAAAAGGGGTCATGTCCAGCAGATACCGATGAGTCCAGGTACCCATTGACAGCCTAGTTGACACATCTGTACAGCTATATTTAAGTATTATAAGATGGACTGGAATCCTCTACAGGATATAACCACAGGCTACAGCAGAAGGGGTGGATACAGGATTGCCCTGACACGTGACATCACATGTGAGATGCATGTGCGCAACACAGACAAATGTAAGGAAGCAGGGCATTGATGCGTAGAGTGCGTCTCAAGTGGATCCCCACATGTCATGATGCAACTGCATCCACACCTCCTGCTGTAGAGAATTCTGGTCCTTCAAAGATTGGGCCCGTGTTCAGTGCACATTTTTGTACACAAGACTCAAGCACTCAAGGCACATATCTTCCACTCCAAGGACTCCCACTAGCGTCTGACACATACTTTAAAACAGGATTAAAGGAATCTCATCTTGTAAAATGTGCTGAGATTCACACCCACCATCTATGAATGGTCAGAGACGTGCACAGATTCTTGGTGCACATGATCTTTTCAAGTGCAGGAAAACCAGTCTACACATTGAGTCTATTAAAACCATTAAATATAGGTAGTGTTTATATGCACAATTTTACTAAATACCATTTGAGTTTGAAATAGTATTTAGCAACTTCACAATTGAAAGTTAATTGCAAACTGCACTTCAATAAAAGAGAAATGCTCCAGTGCTCTCAAAATACCGTAAGTTATAGTACTTCTAGTTGCATTCGTTCACTTGGACAGTCCAATCGATCGATCTGAACTGTCTATTAACTCTAAAACACCTTCATGGAATACCATGCAAAAATAGCATTGATCAGATGATCGAATCCATCATCAATTTGTCCCTATTTTCTGTAGTCATCCCTTTTCCAAGCCATGGATGGGATGGGGTTTTTTTTTTTTTTTTTGAACAACGAGAAAATTTTATTAAGAGAAAAGGCCAAAGCCAGAATATACAACAACATAGACACTATACAGTGACCCGAAAGCCTTACAAGACAGCCCAGCTTTCCGGGAACCGAACTACAGCCACCAAGGACACTGCCCATTCTGTTACATTCCGTTTCGCTACCTGAAAGACTTCCTCTACTCTCCTTGAACAATTCCTGAAGCATCTATTATTCATTTCCCTCCATAGGAACCATAGACCAGCCAATATCGCAAGTTGACAAACTTTTCAACCCGCATTCGTATGCATCCCTCCGTGCCATAAGAGGAAAAACTGACCGATGGAGTTCGGCAAGACCCACAAATTTCCAAAAAGGTTGAAGAACTTTTGCCACAACTGCCTCGCAAACACGCAATGGATGAAAAGTTGATTGACAGACTCCTTATCTTGAAAGCACATCACGCAAACATTAGCGAGAATCATATTCCTCTTCCTGAGATTATCAATTGTAAGGACCTTGCTACACCCAACTAGCCATGCAAAGGCCACCACCTTAGAGAGCGCTCCATGGGGCCATACAAAAGCTGTTGGACTAATCCCACCACTTATATCCCCTCCCTACAGCATCTTATAAAAGGATCTAACCGAAAATTTGCCAGACCTCTCTTTCAACCACACCATCGAATCCGATTCAGATAGAACACCGGCCTCACGTGAGCAAGAAGGGACAACAGATTCACAAATTCCTCAACCTCTTCATCAGCCAAGTTCCTCCCACACGGTGGAGCCCAGATCACTTCATCACCTCTGATCAAGAAACAACAAGCCACCACAATCCCCACCCCTGATGCCAGCCTAGCTACCAACGGGAAAGCCTCCCCCAATGCCTGATCCCCCACCCAAATATCATCCCAAAACTTAATCTTGGACCCGTTCCCTAAAGAAAAACTAATGCCTCCCCACCCCTTGCTCCTAATCCGAGCTACCCCTTTCCATACCGAGGACCTATATAATGAAGAAGAATGACTCCACCAACCCCCATCATCGACCCCATACTTCCTACCCACTGCCTCCCTTCATAAAGAGTCTTCTTCCACCCCAGACCTCCAAACCCATTTACCAATCAAAGCATCATTTATTTTCTCCAAAATAGATTCTCTAGAATCACAAGCAACCCATGATGGACACTAACAAATATATAGATCGAATTGTTGATTGAACCTATTTCAGTGTAAACAATCTTGACTGGCCATGTTAAAGGCCATTGGATCAAATGGTTAGTACTTGTCAAATTGATGAGATGTTTACACGGTAGCGCATGAAATGTTGGTTGGATCTAATGAGCAGTATGGATCAGTGTATTGGACTGTCCAAGTGTCCCAATGCAACTAGAAGCACTATAACTTATAGTGTTGTGGGACCACCAAAGTATTTCTCTAATAAAAATAACAAAGAAAATGGAAAATAAAGGGGAATTTATCTCCACCCTGTAAAGTTGCTGCTCCCCACCGGAAACCCAAATTTAGAAACTTTAAAAATTACTTGTGGTATTGGAACTAAAAATTTATGGGTGTGGAAACCCCAATTCCCAAGATAAATTAAAATTCTTCCCAATAGCAGTGTCAACATGCTTGACAGTGTATTTGAATTGTACAATACCAATACAGATTTGTACTTGTACGTGCTGGATGGAATAAAAGGTGATTTGGGAAACAAACACAAGGCACAAAGACAGGCGGTGGGCAGTAAGTACCTTGAAGAATAGCGTCCAGTCCTTCCCCCTGCAAATAGCTTTTAGAACACCAACCGCAGAATTCCAAGTGGACCCCAGAGACAAAGCAATGCGCCGTGTCTTCTCTTCCGAGAAATGGAACCACGAAGCAGGAATTTTCTCAAGTTTATATCCCAATCTGCACAAAGAGTCTCCTGATTTTAGCCACAGTCTAGAATGAGGATTGATGGCCCACCCCAAAATTAAAGATTTGCATACACCCATTTCCATTCAATTCCGAAAATGGAAAACGAATCATTCAAATTAATCAGGATGGGTGCAGATATCAAGTCCCATTTAATAACTGTTGGCACGTGTGATGGCACACGTGCAAAGTAGCCAATGAGTCTCTTTGACTGAGTCAATGAAAGTCCCTTGTTACCCTCTTAATTGTATCTTCTACCTGTTGAAGGATATATCACCGATAGAAAAGGGACCATTTCTCCCGATTTGCTGTGAGTAATCTGAGCATGCAAAGGTGGTGAATACGGCCATCTAAGCTGATTGGTATGATGGGGAAAAACCTGCTCACCTGTGCTCATGGGAAACCCGACAAATCTGGCGAGCACCAGCCTCACATCAACAAGCCCAGAGATCAGCAATAGCTTCTCCTCGACACTTTCAATAACAAGGTACTCAGCCGAGTTAATGAATTTGACACAGCTGGTTTTTCAGCTCAATTCAGCCAGAAGTCTAATTTTTTCACTAAACTTTCCCTATTTTAAACACCAACATAGTAGCTTTACTCTTCCCACAACAGCGACTCAGCTGAGCCACTCAGTTTTAAAGAAATCAAAATCCAGGTCAGTTGAAGTCTTTAAACAGTGGTTAATTTGAAATAATCGAAGAGAAAAACAATGTAACAGGTGACATACATTTTTGCAGGTAGAATGCTCTGGATGAACAAGAACAGAGTTGCCCACATGAGAATCTTCGCAATAGCTGTTATGATCGTGTATCCAGGTGTAAAGAAGTGATAATAAATGGCAATCAACGCGAGCAATGTCGTGAGCGTCTGCTTCTTATCTTTCCATAGAAGTGTGTCCGCAACTACAAAACAGCAGCAGCAATAGTTCAATAAATGCAAGTAAAGAACTTTAGTAATCCCACAAGCAACTCTCTAGGCAAATCCACACCAAGACCATGTAATGGGACAGAGTGCATCAGGCGGTCACAGCATGCAGATGATCTGGCCCGAAAATCAGGCCAGTCAACTCATCAGGTGGGCAGTATATCTATAAAAAAATGATGGATTGTTTGTAAATAACTGCCAACCCTCCACATTCAACATACACGTGGCCATATTAATGTATGTAAGTGACATGATTTTTGGGGCAGAACATCTACATGGTGGATCCCACATGATTCATGGCTCAGATGTCCCACACATGCCAATTGGTGCATCTGACCACGTGGAGACGAGTGCAGATGTGGCAAAACTCTATAAGCGAATGGATTAAAAAGATAGAAATTACTAAATCCATACCCTTTCCACTTCCAAGGTATATAGAAGCTTTAGATGGCTGATCAGTGTCCCTTCTTTTAACATGTAGTTCAGCTCTCAGATGTGAGTATGACTCCACCGTCCTCTTCAGACCCTCCTGGGAGAAATAATAGGAAAACATCTTCATCATCACCATCTAAGCCTTATCCCAACTGTTGGTCAATTATATAAATCGTGTTCTGCTTTGCCATTGCACTCTATCGAGGGCCATAACTTCAGTTAGACCATAGGTATGAAGTCTTTTCTTTTTTCTTTTCCTTTTTTCAATCAATCAAGTCTTTTCTTACTACCTTCAACCACGTCCTTTCAACTTGTACCAACTCACTCCTAACTAGCACGATTCTTGGTCTCTGTTGTACATGACTAAACGATCTAAGTCTACTTTCCCTCATCTAATTACCTATTAGTGCTACTCCAAAGTTCCCTAAATGCATTCATTTCTAATTATGTCCTCATCTTCCTACCCATCCATCTCAACATCCTTATTTCAGTTACACACATCCTATGAACACGTTGCTCCTTGACTGCCCAACGGCATGTCCCATAAAGCATGGCTAGTCTCATAACTATCCTCCAAAGTTTCCCTTTCAGTTTGAGTTGTACACAACGATCACATAAAACTCCAGAGACATCTCCACTTCTTCCAACGAGCTTGAATTCTATGGGCAACATCCTTCACGATCTCTCCACTCTTATGAATTATCAACCCAAGATATGGAACGTGATCATTTTGGGAAACTTCTTAGTCAACAATTCTAACTAATTCCTTGTTTCCACTCCTATCATTACTAAAATTGCACTCCATATACTCTGTTTTAGTCCTACTCAATGTTTTCAATATCGTTATCGCATAATGTATCACAACCTTGGGAAACGGATAGATATCGGTTATCACATGGGATATATCAGTTGTATCACGTAATTTATCATTGTTGTTGGGAAATATGGGGAAACATTGGGAAATTGGTTGATTTTTTCAATGAGACTTCAGGAAATGTTAAAAAAGACATCAATACACACTTAGAAATTATAAAAATAAAATAAAATAAAATAAACAATCATAAAAACTAAGTGCACATAATAGATTTCCCTTGAATAAGGTCCTAATCTATGCACTATCTGACTAATCTGATGTAACTAAATTCAAAGTCAATTCATAATATTTACAAATATAAGAATATATGTATGGAAACACAAGCATTACATTCAAAAGCAAAATAAGAAGTAGAAAACTACAAGTATACTTGTGGATTTCGAAAAATAAAAAATAATTTTTTAGCATTTTTAATTAAAAAATAATTTTTTTCAAAAAAATCCCAAAACTGCCAAGTATGTGTAACTCAAGTTATATGCATGTTTAATTTTTTGTTTGGATATTAAGATTGCAACCGATTTGGAAAATTTTGGAAAAAAATAGATTTTTTCCCTAATTTCCATAACTTGGCTTATCTCCCCCAAATCATAAAATCGAAGCTCCAAATCCATAATTTTTCATGCAAAATGTGAAGAATAATGGAATTCTCACCATTTGATACTATTTACAACATATAAAAATGAAAAAACAAAAACAAAAATAAAAAAATAAAAATAAAAAACAAAAATCAAAAAATCAAAACTAGAAAATACGGACATTTTAGATACCAACCCCAAGAAGCTTATGATTGTGATCTTGGAGAAATTTTGAAAATTTTCTTCCAACAAACTAGAGTGGACTGGTCGAAATCACCTTACAAGGTACTAGGAAGAGGGTTTTTTTTTTTTTTTTTGCAAAAAAAAAAAAATAAATCGCTTTTTGTGCATTTTTGAGGATTTTCTAGACAAAATAGTTGATTTCCTTTTATCCCTTTCAATATCACACTCGGTATCCATATATCGCACGATAAATTAAGAATTTATAAAGGGAGAGTGTGGAGATATTGCACAATATCACGATATATTGCGATATCGTGCAATATATTACACAATGCCATAAAAAACGGATAGTAAAGTTGGAGTTTCATATTGCTCAGCTCAGATAACCGATAAGCGTGGGATGTATTGGTGATATTGCAAGATACTGAAAACATTGGTCCTACTAATTTTAAATCCTTCATAATTAAAGCCCTCCATAAATCTAGCTTTGTGCTTACACTCTCCCTCGTCTTGTCAATCAAAACCAATGCAAAAAAAAAAAGTACAGGCTCAATGCCAAACCTTGGTGCAAGCCTATAATAATTGGGAACTCACTTGTCTCTCCACTAGTAGCCCTCCCATTTGTTACCACTCCCTCATACATATCCTTAAGCATATATATCCTCTTGAAACTCCTTTCCCAAAACCCACCAAATTAACTCTCTAAGGACCATACCGTAAGCTTTCCCTAAGTCAACAAATACCATGTGAAGATCCTTTTCTCCTCTCCCTGTATTTCTCCATCAATTATCTGAGTAGGAAAATAGCCTCAATGGTGGACCTCCCTAACGTGAAACAAATCTAATTTTTTGATATATTCATCTCATGCCTCAATGCAGCTCATGAGTTCAATCCCACGATAATTAGTGCAGCTCTCTGTCTCCTTTATTCCTAGGAATAGGTATCATGGTACTTTTCCTCCATTCATCTAGCATTTTCTTCGATCTTACAATCTTGTTTAACAACTTTGTCGACCAAACTAACCCAGTATATCCCACACACTTCCCAACCTCTATTGGTATACCACTTGGTCCAAGGGGGCCTTTCCTATTTTCATCTTTCTCAATGCTTCTTTCACTTTAGATTTCCCAATCCTACAAAAGTATCAATGGTCTTTGACATCATTTCAGTTTATGGTTCTTTCTATCCCTATGCTTAAATAATTTATTTATTTTAAAATACTTAGGAAAATAATAATGTCAAAACAATATAACTAGTACTAAAAGGAATGAAATTAGTATCTTCGTCTTCTATTAATGTGATCTTGTTTCCAATGCATCTAGCATGGCAATTTTTGAAGGGCCAGACTACCATGCCCTTTGTATCTTCTTCTTATACGCCTTAGTCTTTGTCAATCACTCTCCCAAATTTCATAGCATGGCTCATAAGTTTCATCCCATCAAAAATCTTCAAAAAAGGGCAATGATTATTCTAAATATTTGCACTACGCGTACGAGAGACACTGAGCTGGTGGATCATTTGTTCATTCACTGTTGGGCGCCTAGCTAGGTTTGGTCCTCAATGGTTTTGACATCTTGTGGGTGATATCGAGTTATGTGGAGGAATTGCTCTCTGCCTAGCAATGAAGCTTGGAAAGCAACAGCGAGCGTTGTGGAGATTATCTTTGTTAGCTGGGTTGTGGTCTGTTTGGGGGTAAAGGAACGTGCGATGCTGCAAAAATGTGAGCTCATCCTTACCCTCAGTGGTTAGAAGGGCTGACAATTGTTTGGAGGATGGGATATCTTGTATAGATGCTTTAAAAGATTGTCATTTTCTTTTCCTCTTAATTGGGTTGCTGTTTTGTTTTTGTTTTGAGGGGGTTATAGCTTCAAGCCTTTTTGGCTTTGTTTCAATAAAGTTTTGTTCTTTTCAAAAAAAAATAGGTATCATGGTACTTTGCCTCCATTAGTCTAGCATTTTCTTTGATCTTACACTCTTGTTGAACAACTTTGTCAACCAAACTAATCCAGTATCTCCCATATACTTCCAAACCTTTATTGATGTACCATTTGATCTGAGGGCCTTTCCTGTTTTCATCTTTCTCAACACTTCTTTCACTTCAGATTTCCTTAGGGCCTGCTTGTTTCAATGTAATTACTTGTATTTTTATTTTTATTTTTAATTTAGCATTTATTAACTACAATGCTAAAGGTCAATAGCAATTTTCATTTTCTGTTAGTATCGTTTGGCCTCTCGAGAAAACAGCTTCATTTTCTGTTAAGTCTCTTTACACAGCAATCTATCCTACCGCGCGGCTCACGAGTGAAGTCTCCGCTTTCATCTGGAAGTACAAGGCCCTGCCTAAATATATTTGCTTCGGGTGGCTGGCAAGCCGTAATAGGATCCTCACTATAGATAACTTATCTAAGAGAGGCCTGCAACTGGTTAATGTTTATCTCTGTTGTATGCGTAACGCTGAATCAGTGAACCATTTACTGGTTCATTGCCCCTTCATCTCCTCTATTCTTGAAGATTTCTGCCAGCAATTCTTGGTCAGTTGGTGCGCGCCAGAGTCTGCAGCGAAGATGTTATCCGATTGGAATGGTTTTAAGCTCGGAAAAATTAACTCTATCATCTGGCATATGGCTATCCTTGCCATTTGGTGGGTGGCGTAGGAAGAAAGGAATGATAGGTGTTTCAATGATCGGTCGTCCTCGGGTAGGATAGTAGGTTCTAAGGCTAAAAAGCCGGTCATCAAATGGGCTGTTAATGTAAAGGGTTTAAAGAGGGTTGATTTGTCTTTTCTTGGTGTCTAGGAGCGTTCTGCTATCTCAGCAGTTCGCTTCTTTTGCGTTTTTTACCTTTTTTCCTTTTGTAAGTTTCTTTTTCTTCTATATATTTGCAGTTATCTCTAAATTTTTTTTTTAAAAAAGATCAATAGCAATTAATGTATTGATGTTGGCATCTACACTTATTGGTAGATCTTGACTAAGAAAATGAGGCGGACTATGTGGGCCCCGACATGATGTATGTGTTTTATCCACACCGTCCATTCATCTTTTCAGATCATTTTAAGACATGAGCCAAAAAATGAGGCAGATTCAAAGCTTAAGTAGGCCACATCATCGGAATTAGTGGGAATAATGACGCCACCATTGAACCCACTGTTTTCTCTGGTGTGGTTCACATTAGCTTCGGATCTGCCCCATTTTTAGGCTCATGTGCTAATATAATCTGAAAAAATGAATGAACGGTGTAGATATAACTCAAACATCATGGTGGGGCCCACAGTTTCGATGACAAAATTGCGTTGAGTTTTTCTGGAGTAATTCCTCTCTTTCCAAACAGAGAATGGATGTAATTATGATGCCTGTACCATACAATTACATGTACTTACATTGAAACAAACAGGCCCTAATCCAACGAAAGTATCTATACGTCATTTGAGTTTATGGTTCTTCCTATCCCTATGTTTAAATAACAGAGAAACATATTTAGGAAAATAACTATGTTGAAACAATATAAATAGTACCAAAAAGGAAAGAAAATAGTTATCTTCTTCTTATATTCATGTGATCTTCTTTCCAATGCATCTAGCATGGCAATTTTGAAAGGGGTAGAGTCGGTAGACTACCATGCCCTCTTTCCACCATCTTATAAACGCAGTGACTCATCCAACATACACACCAAATAAATCATGGGTCCAGTAACCAAAAATCACACAGATCAAAAAAAAAAAAAAAAAAACCTTACCATCTAATATCATCCATTGAATTTGGATAGCAGAACAATTTCTTCTCAACCATCCACCTGATAGCCACCAATTTGATGGTTAAGATTGTCCAATTGGTGCAATTTTGTGATACATCGAATCCACAAGGGGGGGCAAATTTTGGGCAGTGTAGTAGATTGATGCATGTATATACCACATGTACAGTGGATGAGTCGCCACCAAGAAATGGTTGAAAACGCATGTGGTGTAGCTCCTTTCCAAAGGTAGTGGAGTGTACTTAACATATAGCTAATCACACAACAAGGCGGATTATATGTAGGAACAAACCTTAAGTGATACGATAGGCATATAACCAAGCTGGTCCTTTGCCTTTGAACAACTGAAAGTTCTGTTACAGGATAGAAGTCTGATTCTCGAAGGTATCAGCTGAGGTACACGCATCCCGTAAGGTGCCAGCATCTTGTACACCCATTCCACCATGTATGCTACTGGCATCATAACAGGGGCAGGGATTTTGATTCTTGGCCTGCAAATCGAGTAATCTTAGCCACAAAGGTGATGTGGATTGAATACTATATAAAGGCCAATTTGCTGTAGACGGGAATTTCGTGAAACTAGCTGCATATGGGACCCACTGTGGTGTGTGTATGGCATCCAACCCGCCCAGTAAGGCCAATCCATCATGAAAATTAGATGCCTCAAAAAGGCAGGCCGATCCAATCATCAGGTGGGTCAGACCATAGAAAATAAAGGACAATACCCAAAAACATAGAACAAGCTTTATGGGCATGTGAGTAAGCTTTAGATGTTTGTGAATAAGTTTTAGACACATATGAATAAGTTTTACATGCATTACACTTACTCTACAACAATCGTAGAGGAACCGGCCTCTTACTATATATTAAATGCACGTAGCCTTTAGAGCCCTGCTAACGCTGATAACGGGACTTTGAATCCCAATCTCCTGATGTATGCAAATGGAGCATACAGGTGCAAGATCTGGACCATTCATCAGGCAGGCCTCCCACATGTCAGCCATGTCCCAGAAATCAGATCAGTGCAATCGTAAGTTGAGAAATATGTAAGCATCAAATTTGGACTTATTATGGACAAAGCCCTTCAACTGTGCTTTTATTTGTACACTTGTGGCAGACCGATAACTGGATGCTCTTCTATCATGACATCTACAGAGTGGGCTCCAACCAATGAACAGCCTGAATCTCACACATTATGCCACACTGGCACATGTGAAAGAGTGGAACTTGAAATTCTAGTCTCACGATAATATAGAAGTCAGCTTAGGACTATCTAATTTGCATGCCAGTATATCAAATGATAAAATACCAATTTGAGAGAGAGAGAGAGAGAGCTTACCAGTTAGAGAGAGAGAGAGAGAGAGAGAGAGAGAGAGAGGATACACTGCTATCGATTTATTGTAATTATCAAGCATTCAATATCCGCACATGTACAAGATGCAGACCTTCTATCAGGCCATACAGTGGATGGCCCTACCACAAAAATTACGCCAACGGTGTCATCCTAGGTACCGATTGGAGGATTCTTAAAGGATTTTAGAATTAGGCAGTTGTGAAAAGTCCAACCAATTGGCAATTGCAGATGCTTGATGGTCCAAAAAAAAGCATCCAAACAACAGCAAGGATCACCTTATTGGTATGATTTGTGGCATCCAGCCTACCGACGGTAGGATACGATATATGAAGAGTGTAGATCTCATACATGAATTCCAAGGACATGGAAATTGAGTGCTTAATAACTAGATTAGATATTTGGGTCTAGCATAGGGTACTTTGTGTGTGTGCGTGCGTGCGTGTGTGTGTGTGTGTGTGAGAGAGAGAGAGAAAGAGAGAGAGAGAGAGAGAGAGAGAGAGAGTGCAGGATACTGAGAGTACCTTTCATAGCCAAGACCTTCAAGAATCAATGACATGAACTCCCAAAATTTAATCGGTTCCATATTAGTTACAAAATATGCCTGCAAGAGCATCATGTTAAAACACATTGATCAATGGAAGTAATGTTCGAAAACCCGGCTTTGATTCAGGAATTGGCAAAGACATATAAAAAGGCATACATTTAAATTTAAAAAAATAAAAAATAATAATAATAATAATAATAAACATTGATACTCTGGCAGAATATGACCATCCATAGCATAAAGCCACAGTACGTGCGGCATGCATGCAACTCAATCTTCTTCTTCATCATCTAAGCCATGTCCCATATATTTGGGATTCGCTACATTAATATTGTTCTGCCATTCCATTCTATCAAGGGTCATAACTTCAGTTAGATCATAGGTCATCAAGACTTTTCTTACCACCTCCAGTCATGTCCTTTTGGGCCTTCCCTTGCCCTTTTATAGCCTTCAATTTGCACCAACTCACTCCTAACTAGCACAGTTCTTGGTCTCTGTTGCGCATGACCAAACCATTGAAGTCCACTTTCCTTCATCTTATTACCTATCGGAACTACTCCCAAGTTCCCTTGAATGCATTCATTTCTACTTCTAACCTTCCTCGTCTTGCCACTAATCCATCTCAACATCCTCATTTCAGCTATACTCAACCTATGTATATGTTGTTCCTTAACTGCCCAACATTCTGTACCATAAAGCATGGATGGCCTTCCTCTAAAATTTCCCTTCCACTTTGAGTGCTCCCATAAAGAATGCAATTCAATATAACCAACCCAAATCATGGGATCCGCTGCAGATGGAACCCATCCCCAACATCTAACTGATTAGACAATCCTAACCTCCATTTGTCAGACGTCTATTGACTTTCGACCATTGAATTATTTCATTTTACCTGTCTATTCCATGGCCGCAATCAGGCTTTAGGATCATTCATTCAGTGTGTTGGATGGCTTGTATTGAGGAACATGTGTGCCACATGTACAGTAGTCGTTCATGCATGTGGGTCATGATACCTTTTAAGTTTTTCATTTCACTCTTTTATAACATATTAGCAAAATAAATGATAAGAAAAGGATTCCAGTCATGGTACTGGGAGCCTCACCAAACCAAGTTTACTAGAAAGATTTTGTTCTTCTTTTTTCCCCTTGGTGGGGTGGGGGGGTTCAATGATGGGGGCGAACACATGTTAGTGATCTAGGAAGACAGCACGCATGTCAAAGATTCAGGCCGTTCATCAGGCAATGCGCATTATGAACATGCCATATAACAAAAATCAGCTTAGAACACTAATCAAGTGAGCAACAATTGCACGTTGAGTTTGGATGTTGGGACTTTTTTACTAACGGCCTATTTTTCTCATGCAATTTTGACCTGCCTGATCAGTAGGCCAAAATTATTTTTAGTCCATGGCATGTTCGTGGTGTACCGTACCAACTGTTGTCAAAATTGTACAATTTACAATTCAAAGCCCCAAATCACATACACATTTACAAGATTCGAATTGTATCATATGCATTTATGATACAAAGCATAGCCCCATATCACAAATCTACATGAATTTCTTGACTATTGTATTGAACCATAAAATCGTTCTGCTGAAAATTATATAAAATCGTTTTTTTCCATTTTTTTTAATATATTTTCTCCTCGTCCCTTATCCTTTTGCTTTTAAAACATGTTAAAGAACCTCCCCTATTAAAAAATCCTGTTTTCCTCTTTTGAGAGAGAGGAGATATAAGGATTTTGATATTCAAAACTCAAAAGCAAAGAAATAAAGATATCCTTTCTGTCAATCAACAGACTCGAATGCCACTTTTCCAACGGGATTTTACCATGGTATTCAAAAATGGTTGCATAATGGCTGTTACATCACAGTAATGATGGAAGCCATTGTGTGATACGCGCTGTAATGCCTGTTCTGAAAAAAAAAAAAAAAGCCGCAGAAACAGCCCTGTAACGGTTGTTAAGGGCGTGTAAGGAGCCGTTAAGGGGCATAACAGTCCCCTACAGGGCTGATACATTTTTGCCCCTTTAAAAAAATTGACATTACAAGGCGTAATGCCTGTTACAGCCCGTATCATAATGACCACAAGACTGGCCATTATGGCACTCTTACCATTATTGAATACTTTCGGTTCCGCACTCGAGAAAGGTGCAAAGAACATAAGTTATTGAAGAACTCTTCTATGTTTTGAAGGTAAATTTCTTGAAAGACAAAATAAAGGAAAGATAGGAATCCTTTAACACTGTCAAGGTATGTAACCGTATACAAGTTCTCAATTGCCAAAATCACGATATGTATTACTTTTCTTGGTGCATATCCATCGGAAATGGATGATTGATGAACTTTAGCTTTTCTTTCTAATTTACTTCTAGTTTTCATATTTTTCAATTTTAAGAAACTGGACAAAAAAAAATCTTACGATTTACCTTTTGATTTGTGATTTGACCATTACTACAATTTGTGACATGATAATGATTTTGACAATAACGTGATGAATGGCCCAAATCTTTGACGTGTGCCATACACTTGGATCTTTGACAAGTTTTCTACCCCTTCAAATAAGAGGCCCCTAAAATGTCTCCATTGGTGAGAATTTTTTTAACACTGATAGAACATGAAAGCAATTTTATAAATAAATAAATAAATAATAGGAAAACAGTACCTGACCAGCTGCTCGCACTGCACCCGCATCTTCTGAAGCTAGAGCTTTCTCAGCGCATAAATGGGCATGTGCCACATTTTCAACATATGTGAAATCGTACATGTTATTGCCATCACCAATGATGTACTGAAGAAGAAAAAAGAAACAAGGAAAAGTGACTATCAGATGCTAATACAAATGCCACAGGCTTATTATGTTGTCTAGAAACAAGGAAGCATGCATCAACAACACCATGATAGTAAAATAACAAAAATATTAAAGCGACAATAAAACTTGTTGATTGTAATCAACCTATGTAATAGACTCTTAGATGGCACTTGATTGTAATCAACCTATGTAATAGACTCTTAGATGGCGCTTGATTGTAATCAATGTTTTCAATATCGACGATATCGGGCAATATATCACACGATATATCTTGTATCCCACCTATGCGATATGAAATGCAAAGGTAGTGTCGATATATCCCACATGTTCGATTCGGTGAGCATTTTCAATTTTTTATTCCTTTTTCATGCTAAAACTATGGTAATCGGTGTCAAATGGTTACAAATCCATTGGTTCTTCATGTTTTGCATGAACAATCATGGAGTTGGAGCTTTGATTTCAATATCCATTGGTTCTTCATATTCTCCAAGTTTTTTTCTTTTTTTTGAAATTTTCCTTCAACCAGCTGTCAATTGAGACTAATTTTGAAGCATTTAATGAAATGATCATCACCTACACTCTAATTTCGAAATTTGAGTGTAGGAGGTCCGATTCGGGAAAAAATCAAAATTTTCTCAATTTCTCCCAAATCGCTTGCAATGTTGCACTCTAAACATGAAATCAAGCATGTATGAGGGCTGATCTACTACTAATTTGTTAATTCCTTGTCAATTTTCAGAAAATAAAAATCAATTTTTATTTAAAAAATAATAATAATAAATTTATTAAAATATTTTTTTTTAACTTCCCTCCCTTCAACCAGCTATCAATTGAGACTAATTTCAAAGTATTTAGGAGTGTTTGATAAAATGATCATCACATACACTCTAAATGGTATGCATTCAATTTGAATATTGTTGTATCAGTTTAGTCAGACGATGTATAGCTCAGGACCCTATACAAAAGAAGCCTATTATGTGCACTTCTTTTTTGAGATGTTATGATTTAAAAGTGTGTTAAGGTCTTTTTTAACAATCCTTGAAGTTTCATTTAAAAATTCAACCTTTTTTCCAATGTTTCCCAAACAGTGCGATAAATTACCCGATACGAATGACATATCCCATGCGATAACCAAAACATATCTGTATCCCCAAGGGTGCGATATGTAACGCGATACCAATATTTCGAACATTGATTGTAATCAACCTAAGCAAATAGTCTATTACATTGCACCTGTGGGAATTTTATGCTCTCATTGCCAGTCCCCGGCTAGACAAAGGAGGGTGACAGGTTGGCAATCGGCACCAATGATTGCAGTATCGATAATATCAGCCAATATATTAGCCGATATTATCGGTATCCCAGTCAAAGATACGAAAATGGCCTGGAGTACAAAAAATCCTTGGTATCAGGCAATGTATCACAATGTATAGATTACATTGCGAGGTATCACACTTTTTTCTTTAAGTAAATTTACTTGGTATCGACAGATATCATCTACACTGACAATAACTGCAACCCTCTTTCAAAAAAACTCTCCAAACTTCAGTTTTCCATCATTTCCTTCTTTCTTCTCTAATCTAAACACGTTATGGGTGCATTTCAATCCATCCTTTGCAATCTTTTGGGAGAAAAACATATATTTCAAACCAGAATAAAGATTTTTGCAAGTTCAAGGTCAGTTTTCATTCGGTGAGTGATTTTGCATTTCCATCCTTTTTTTTTCTTTAAATCACACAAAAGCAGTGCCAAAAGGTTAGAAATTCTTTATTCTTCATATTTTGCATGGAAAATCAAGGATTTGAATCTTCGATTTCAAGATTTGAGCGTAGGTGGTCCAATTATGGGAAAATTGGAAATGCAATCTCCCAAATTAGTTGCAATCTTACTGTCCAAATAGGAAATCAAACATGTATGAGGCTTGATCAACTGATTCATGTAGTTTTTGGATTTTTCAGGAAAAAAAATTAATAAAAATTTATTAAAAAATATATTTTTTCCGAAATTCTACCTCTATCAGCATTCAATTATGTCTAATTTCATATTATTTAGGAGTGTTTGATGAAATCATTACATACACTCTAATTTCGAGATTTGAGGGTAGGTCGTCTGATTTGGAAAATTTTGAGGAAAATTCAAAATTTCCACAAGTACTCCCAAATTGGTTGCAATGTTATTGTCCAAACACAAAATCAAACATGTATGAGGCATGATCTATTGATTCATGTAGTTTTAGTGATTTTTTGAAGAAAAAAAAAAGTATTATTATTATACATATATAGCGGAACGCTCACCTGCGAACCAGTTCGCACGGACTACCTATGAACTTTTTTGAGAACTCATCATATCTGATGAGTCTCGAAAATCTGAACGGTCCACATGAAGCAGAACCTCATAAAACCCCCTGGTACCAATTTTTACTTTGAACCAAAACTTCGGTGGGCCATACAAATGCAAACAGTTTCTTCCCTTGATTTGAATCTCTTTGCTATGGCCCACCAGAATCTTAGATCAGGGTGAAAATTCACCCCCTAAGGTTTCATGGGATTCCGCATCTAATGGACCGTTCGGATTCGACACCCATGACACGTGTGCAAAGGTGCGCACGTGCGTAGGTGAGCATGCCTATATATATATATATTAAAAAATATTTTTTTCCGGAATTTCTTTTGTATAATTGACTGCATTTTTAGATTTAAGGATGGACATGATGATTTTGAGCCACCGCACAACTCTATGTGGGTCTGAGCCACATTCACGCGCATCATTCACAGGCATATTTCTTAATTTGTAGTTCTTCTTTTGGTTTTCAATGTATTGGTTGTGTTTCCGTAAATGTCTTCTTAAATTTTTAAATTATATGAATTGACTTCAAATATAGTTGCATCAATTCAGTCAGACAGTGCATAGCTTAAGGCCCTATACAAAGGAAACCTATTATGTGCACACATTTTTGTGATGTTATGATTTAAAAGTGTGTATTAATGTCTTTTTTAACAATTCCTAAAGTTCCATTAAAAATTTTGACCAATTCTCAATGTTTCCCAACAATACGGTAAACACTGGCAAGTGCCAAACTTATGCTATGACTTTCAACATGAATCCGAATAATATGACATTCCAACCTCATGCTAGGGCTACAAAAAGACTAGATGACCTTGGTCTTAATTGATGTTATTGCCCCTTGATAGAATGGAATGATGGAAAATGCTTCACGTAGCCCACCCCAATTAGTTGGAATACAGCTTTAATGATGAGGATGATGATGAAGAAGATGAAAGCAACAATAACACGTAAGGACCCCAAGAACTAAAGAATTTTGCAAATTACGAATCCCTCTCAAAAGCATAAAATGAGAGGGTAATAGGATTCATACTAATAGATTGATATAGATTAGGTAGTTACTAATGAGTTGTACAAAAGATAATTACAATTTAAAATTTGAATCAAATCTATAATATTTGATTAGTTGAGTTAATCCTGCTATGACGTGGATTTCTCTTCTCTATGAAGTCAAATTGTATGCCGTAGAGCTTTGGATATTGAAAGCACAGGAGGAGCAAACTAATGTGGCTTCAATGCTTGATTTGATTGGAAGAAGGCGAGGTGCGGTGAGATGTCCGATTCAATCAAACAACTTCAATCCACGATGTGGTCGGCTATGGAGGGGGCCAACGTTGATCCCGATTCGATCGATGATGGAGAGACCAGACTCAATCGGGTTCTCTCGATTCCTACTTCGATTGGCGGCAGAGAGGCCCGACTCAATTGCGTCAAGTCTAACTCGATTGTGTTCTCCCAAGTCATTCGGTGGTGGAGAGGCCCGACTTAATCGGGTTCTCCCGATTCCGTACGTATCAATTTTTCAATGGAAGATGGCGGCAGTGGATGGCACCAATTTGATCAAGAAGATGATATGTAGTAGTGGTTGTCGATAGGTGTGAGTTGTAATCGTAGAAGGTGGTGGCAACAAATCATAGATTTGGTTCAAGAAGAAAGCAACATCAAACGGCACCGATTCGATTAGTCGAGTGCACCGTGTCAATCGAACGAGAGAGCCTATTCAATTGGTGAAGGGGAACGGTTGGTTGAGATGAGATGTGAGTGGTTTTGACGAATAAGGAGAAGATTTCTCTCTATGGCTCTGATACCATAAAGAATTCTACATATTTGGAATCTCTCTCAAAACCTTGAAATGAGAGGGTAAAGGGCATTCATGCTAATAGACTGATACATATTAGGTAGTTATAGATGTACAAGAGATATTTACAATTTAAAATTAAAAATTAAATCTACAAGATTTTATTAGTTGAGTCAATCCTATTGTGACATGGATTTCTCCTCTGTTAAGAACAACTTAATAAGCAATTAGCAGTTGATGCCTCATTTCTTTGAGAAGATAATGATTGATTTACATATCTAAAGAAAGGGGAATGAATTCCCAAATACAAAGGGCCAATAACCAACGCCTTCTTTAGCAGCCACAGCAACTAGGCAATCTGCCGCTCTTCTACCTACTTGGGTAAATGATACGTTTAGCCCAGAAGTGGGGACTCTAATTTCATTAAATACAAAGCTAAATCCCGCCTTTTGGTTTCCATATTTTTCCCACCTTATGAGAAGATGAGAATCAGCTCCGTTAAAGACATAGCCATCACCAAAATAGCACTACCTGAGAGATATAGCCCTGAAAAAACCATGCGGCTCCGATCTTTCTCTTATCTTAGAAGTTAGAACCTAGCTGCCAGCATTTACCTAAGGAGCTAGATGGTCCAATCAATTCACCATTAAAAGTTCAACTTCCAGACTACTTCCGGGGAGGGGACCAAACCACCTCTGAAGTGACCATGAACAAAAAGCACTCAGCATGGTCAAAAAAGTCACTTCAAAAATCCCATAACAAGAAGAGATTTTGGATCCATTGGAATTCCGGGCCAACATTTCAGTGTTGCCCCATGAGAGGCATAATTTACAACAGAATATCCTTTCGAGATTAGAGATAGCTCCATGGAAGATCTTTACAAGTTACAACATTTAAATGGGCTATTTCTGCCGATTTTGGTTATTTTATTCTTTTGAGCTGTTTTGGTCATTGCTTAAGGTTGGATGTCCAAGATATGATTAAATCAAGGGTCCATATTTAAGATTAATTAGGGTTTAGGTTGCCAAAGCATTAAGGGATATTTTTGTCTCAATTGCTGATAGATAGGCCCCTCAGTGCCAACTCAAACCCCAAGGATTATATATTTCCTCTGGTATAAGATGCGTCAAAGACGGAGATGCATATCATATTCCAACAGAGGCTACTGCAAAAGGGCCAAATATGCATGCCGGAAAACAGAATATTATGGACAAATAAACTATTCCCAAAGTTGAAACACATTTTACCTTAGACTTCCCAGCCCTTGCAGCTGCAACTATGGATGGCACCATCAACTTATCACCAGGACCAAAAATGCTACTTGGACGGATACAGCATGTCAAAAGCCCATTCTTACCGTTTGACTTTATGACCAAAGCTTCTGCTTCAGCTTTAGTTGCTGAATAAGAATCATTATGCTGAAAAACAGTTGAGATGAAGAAAGAGCAAAGCTCAGAGGAAACAGAGATCAAGCCTATGCCTACTATATCAGAAAAACTAAACATGCAAAGGAAGGAAAAAGGCAGAAAAAGAAAATTTATGAAAAAATCTACATACGAAAAAAAAAAAAAAAAAAAAAATTTTTTGAAAGATAACAAGAGGAATTATAGGGTCCTAAACGCCAGCATATGTATAGTTTATAGAATCACGTTATTCTATTTGGGGTACCAATGGTTCATCCATCCAGACTGTTGATCAGATGGACCACGAAGTGAATGGGGGTGCCAAGTAATCTACTAGAATAGAAGATCTCAGCCATCCAATATTCAGCCTTTTCTCTGTTGAATGTCCACTAGTGTTGTAGTGTGTCTTAACCATCTATTTGTAGGTTGTGGTGCCCATGGTTCATCTATCCAGACTGTTGATCAGATGAACCACACAGTGGATGGGGGTGCCAAGTAATCTCCTAGAATAGAATATCTCAGCCATCCAATCTTCAGCCTTTTCTCTGTTGAATGTCCACAATCGTTGGAATGTGTCTTAACCATCTATTTGTAGGGTACTGATTGAAGGGTGACGATCCGGTGTATGACCCATCCACCATAGGGCCCATCATATCAGTCTATATTATTGAACAATCGACCCCAAGTTGACGTGCCTCAAGGTCCTCAACAAACCCGATATTCACCACCATAAGTTTTCCAAGCCACGGCATCCTATAATTCCTCAAAAAAGATCATAAAATAATCTATATGCACGCAATACCTTATCAGGATAAGGCATTGACTCGTCCCCATTATGTATTCCATGAACACCATCAAAGACCACGCTTGGAGAGCTCGTGTAGACGAGCCTCTTTACTTTGCACTCAATACAAGCATCGATAACATTCTTAGTTCCTACAAAACCACATTGACATGAAATAAACACCATATTATCCAGTCTGCATACATCAGCATGCAATTCTTATGCCAAGTCAATTAGCTCACACTCACCTTCGACGTTAACAGAATAATGAAGCTGGTAGCTGTTGATGGAGGAATCAGGAGCTGCCATGTGGAAAACAGCTTCTGCCCCTTGACATGCTGCAGAGCAGAAGAAAAGGTCATATCAAAACAACAGAATTGTATAGCGTCAGAAGGTGGAAATCTATGTAGAAGGGGACTCCATTTTATTGAAAAATGGGTGTTAAGCATGTCAATGTGGATACCAGCAAGAAATCTAAATACATCTTTTCTTATTTGTACAGTTACAGTATTCCCCTGATCCCATCAATCTAATATGGCCCACGACAGTACGGATATGTTAACTAATTGGGTCTTTCTAGAGTTGGCAGTGTACAATACTGACAGTAGGAGCGAAACTTGGGTGGGGGACTCAAGCTCAACCCAAGCCCAACTAGCCCAACCTGAACTTTAGGTCAGGTGGGGTTGGGTTGGGTTGAAATCGGGAACTCAGGCTGGGCTAGGGCTGGAAATCCCAACCTGACCTCAGGCGGGGTTGGGTTTGTGTTAGGGCCTCACGCAACCCGAACTGGCCTAAACCTGACACTATATCTCTATTGTCTATACCACGAGTGGCCAGGGACAAAAAATCCACCCAATTAGTTTTCACATGACTTGAAACTTTGCCTTAGTAAAGTGTTTCTTTTTTTTCTTTTTCTTTTTTCTTTTTTCCTTTTTTTTAATGAGAGATGACAATAAACTTCATTAAAAAGGAGCTGAGATAGCGCCCGAAAAAGCTACAAAAACGCACAAACAAAACACAAGGAAAAGAAATTACAATTGCCCCATCCAGCCCTTGCACACTGCCCGCTCAACAACAAAAAACCAAACATTGCTGGCAACCCAATCGACCACCTTACTTTCATTACAGAAGCATCTTCTGTTCCTTTCGCAGCAAATTGACCATAAGCCAGCAAGCAAACAAAGCCTCCACATGGCTTGAGCATTTTTGCAGTGAGCTACCCTATGCCAAGCCATAATGAGGTCTCCCACATCATAGGGCATCGAAAAAACAAAATAAACTTGGCAAGACTAAAAGCCCAAATGACGCTAGTAAAAGGTGAACGAATAGGTGGTAAACCGTCTCGGCGCCAAGCTTGCACACAAGGCACATGTTAGGGATAACCATAGAGCGCTTTTGAAGATTGTTGATCATCAAGACTCTCTTTCAACCTTTAAGCCATCCAAAAGCCCCAACTTCGGGAGAGGCAAGTAGAAGATGATTTGATGATTAGGGTGTAGAGAAAAGAGGAGAAGAGTGAGAGAGAAGAAGAGAAAGAAGAGATTTGGGGAAATGTTGTGTATTAGCCAACATGCCCTAACACACAATGTTTTATTAGAATAGAGCATATAATACACTGCAGGAAAAGAGGAAAGTGTGCACATGCATTTACATTAATAGAGACACTAACCACACACACTATACACTAACACTCTCTAGACTCCCCTTCAAGTTGAAGCATAGATGTTGATCATGCCCAACTTGTCACGAACACGATGAAGAGCATCTCGACTCAGAGAATTTGTAAGAACATTAGCAAGTTAATCCCCGGATCGAAGAAAATGAGTGATGATTTCCTTAGAGGCAACTTTCTCCCAAATAAAGTGACAATCCGCCTCAATATGCTTGGTGCGCTCATGGAAAACTGGGTTACGAGCAATAGGAATGGCCGCTTAGTTGTCACAATGAAGAGAAATAGGAGCCAAAGGAGGATGGCCAAGTTCTTCAAGAAGGTGCGAAGCCACACGAACTCACACGTCGCATGAGCCATAGTATGATATTCTGCTTCAGCCGAGGACCAAGCAACAACCGGTTGCTTCTTGCTCTTCTATGTGATAAATTTGCCACCTAGGAATGTACAAAAGCCGGATGTAGAGCGGCAATCATAAGCACTACCTGCACAATCGACAACGGAATAGCCAAAAAAATGAAGATGATCATGTGACCGAAAGCGAAGGCCAAGACCCGGGGCTGATTTTAGATACCGAAGTACAAGGTATACAGCCGTGAGATGTGAACAACGAGGAGTTTGCATGAATTGGCTAACAACGCCCACCACAAAGCAGAAATTTGGGCGAGTGATAGTCAAGTAATTGAGTCGGCCTACAAGTCATCAATACTTCCATCACTTTCCCAAATTCCCTAAATGCACAATGGAGGTTGGATTCCCACCATTCCTCTGAGAAACAGTCCGCGAACATCTATAGATATTCCTTTGCTTCATGATAAATCCCTCGCAAGCTTTCTCCTCCCTTGCCTCCTTTCCGATTCTTCACCAGGATCAACCCTCTTCTCCCATCTCACCAGGAAAAGGAAGAGATCAACCTGAATGGCTCTTACTTCTCGCTTGATGAGATTACACCCAAAAACCTACACAAGTATAAACTTGGCGGATCACCTAACAATTACACAATCTTGTCTATGGACGGTTTTGGCATCATTATCCTCCAAAACCCAGCAACTACTTAGGATAAGGCTTAGATGATGATGATGATGATCCTCTAAACCTGGCATTTGAAGCAAACATCTAGCAAAGGATGATCAATTAAAGCAATCCTTGAGATACTAGGTGGCAACCCCTCACATATTCTTCATTTGGTGTAAAACAGATGTGGAGTAAGACTATGCATGATCATTGATTTTCCATTCTCCTATAAATGCCACGTGTGTGCGCGATGGCGAAGGAAAATAATGCGCATCTGCACAATTTTCTCTGCTAGTTCTCATATCCTTCATCCCATATAAATCAACTCTTGTGCTGACAATAACATTTGTACTATCAGTTATTCTTAAATCACTCGTCAAGCAACAATGTGATAAGAAAATCCCATACATTCCAAACAAAAAACGCATTCCCAACTAAAGCAAGTTCACTAATCACACCATAAATATTGATGGAAACCATGTAAAGAACATAAACGCCCAAGTGATATCATACGCTATGTTGCACAGATACAGATACCAACTTTGGGAGAGAGGGCACATGACTCTGCGTTGCCCAAAATCCAAGAATAATGGATATGGTCCTTTCAAAAAAAAGAATAATGGATATGGTATGTCATCCACCAAATTGACACCATGAGGGAACTGTTCGATGTTCACAAAATAAGGAGTTCAATACAATGGGATCTAGTAAACCATACCCCACAAGTATCCGTAAAGTATATGGTGCCACTTCAGTGCTATATCAAGCTGACTGCTAAGCTAACCAGATTCATACAAGTGTTTAAGCAATATACCATTTGTGTCTCGTAGATGTCAGTAAGCTCAGCATATATAAATGTATGGGTAGCATCTAACACATCATGTTGAAATCGGTAAGCAAAGCATATATTGTACTAAGATGTCATCACCATTGATGTTGTATCATGTTGATACTGCAGGCAGAGGTTTGCTAGCCCCAGATGCACCTTTACACGCATCACATGTGTCAAACTATCTAGGGTGTGAGACATCTGAGCAGTGAATAACGTCTGCCTGAAGATGAACATATGCAAAAATCAGGTTGTTCCTCTCATCGGGACTGTAGCAAGTTTTCTTTGAACTGTCCGTTCTTTTTGTACTGGAAAGCCCACCTGATGAATGGACCTGCCTGAACTTTGCACAACATCATTTTCAGACTTTCAGTGGAAACCACCTTATGCACCGATCAAATGTTCCGCACATTTTCAAAGTTGACACATGTTGGAGATAGCAAATCCTCATGGTAAGCTAAGCATAAACAAGTATCTGGGCACTATTCATTACGGCTATCCATATCATCTCACATCAACAAACTGTATTCTAACCATTCACAAGCATCTGCCTCTGACTATCCAGTAGTACAAGCATCATTAATGTAATTCATAATCATACATAATTATCCATCTACATTGTATCAGTAAAATGGGTACAGTACACTCTGTTTACTATTGGTAAGCTAAGCAAGAAGTATTTGGGTATCCCTGAGTGGTTCAAAACATTGAATGATAAATATAGTAGGGATGATACAACTGATATGACAAATCCAGCAAATAGATCCATAGTTCCATACTTATTGGTTTTTTCCAAAAACTGATAACTAAATTGATCTGGCCCTTGTGCATATGATATAATACAAAAGGGAGAAGAGGATGATTTGAATTATTCGGTTTAGGTACCTTTAGCCACTTGGGCCTTGTTTCGAAGATCTGCAGAAACATACATTGCTCTTCCCGATTGAAGAGCGTCCCCCAGGACTCCCTCCTCTTCAGATGGATCAAGCTTGATCGAGGGGGCCAGATCAGCAATCCGAACCAACCATTCTCCAGATTGGATGAGCATTTCCACCAAATGCCGTGCAGCAAAACCCCTACCACCTGTCACAACACACCATCTCTCGTCTCCCTCTGCCATCCTTACCTCTGCAACCCATAGAATCAAAAGTTTAATGTGGATATCTTAAAGACAAGCTTGGGACTGTATAAAAAAACTTAATAATATCTACAAATCTATAATAAAATAGTTAATACCATCTATCCCCTCACCTAGCCTTCTGTTTCCAGTCAACGATACACTGCAGCAGGAAAAATCAATATGGGCATCTAGATAATAAGTGAAAATTACGATATGGGTCTGAACAAAAAACTTTATTTAAAAATTAAAAAAATTAAAATTAAAAAAAAAAAGTCTAAGGAACTTCTAGAAAAATCTAAGAAAACCATGTTCTCCATCAACCATTTTGTTTCTTTCTTTTCTTTCCCATCCATATAGGGGAAAATTGACATGAGTGTCCTAAAAATAAGCAAACCATATGATCTGGTTTGAATAAATATCCTTAAAACATCTATAGAAGTAAACAAAAATAATAAATAAAAATCTTCTCCCTGTGCCATTTTTTTCCCTCCACAATGCATCGAAGTAATTTTAAAAAAATATATATTCGTATTTCAAAAATAAGGAGTTATTTGGCTACCTGGAAATTTTCTATGGAAAGCAGATTTTGAGAACTTAGTTCTAGAAATCTAATTTTTATCTAGAAATGTTGTTTGGATGACACAGCATTTTATTTATTTTTCTTACAACATTGTTTCTATGTCAAGGTTTGGAAATATATATATATATATATATTATGAAGCAGGAATGGATTTCAATTCAAATCACTGATCGGACTTCTATTACGATCAATAGACCATCAATTTTCTACCCATGATTGGAAGGTTAGGATCATTACATCGAAGAGACCTTTGAGATGGATTGTTAATCAAAGATTGGCCCCACATGATAGACAGCAAGGATCATTACTCGGATAGTTATGACCATCGGATGATTTTTGAGAGGTATTAACGATCAAAGGTAGAACCGCCATGATGGACAGTTCATAAGAATGATTGGACCTCTATTCTAATGAATATGGGCCATCATTCTTCTAGCAGTTGATTATAGGGTTAGGATCATCTAATCAACGTATTTTTTAAAGTGATTGGTAATCAAAGGTTGGCCCCACATGATGGATGGCATGGAACATTAATTGAATCTCTGTGGTAGTAAATATGGGCTGCGCATTTTCGTAGGCATTGATCATATGGTTATGGCCATCATATCGAAGTGACTTTTGAAAGAAATTGACAATCAGAGGTAGTGCCGACATGATAATAGGTTCATATCAATGACTAAAACTCTATTCTAGTTAATATAGGCACCCATTTTTCTAGCCAATGGACCATCTGATCAACGAATTTTTTGAAGGGATTGCTAATCAAAGGTTGGCCCCACATGATGAGCAGACGGATCATTACTTGGACCTCTCTTGTATAATAAATATGGCACATCTGTTTTCCTAGGCATTTAGCAACAAAAAATACACCCAAGTCTTAGGGGTATCACATTTCCAAAACTAGACTTTAGAAAATAAGATTATCAAAAACAGAATTACGGCAAATCTAGGTTTTCTAAATAATCTAATTTCTGAAAATCTTGAATCCAAATTAGGCCTTATTAGTTACTACATTCATGTAAAACCATAGTTCATTCAAATGTTAGAAAAGCACCTGCTAAGGAGTAAGGACATAAGCTGTCATTTAATCACCATGCTCGGCCCGAACTAGCAGCATTTTCGATGTGGCCAGCTTCATAACAATGGGTGCCATCATTCGGAGATCCAAATCATTCATCTGATGGGTTCTTCCACAGGTGCGCAATGGCCAAAAATCTCTTCCGTTGAACAATCTCAGCCATCTAATTGGACTTATTACTTTCGCATAAAGACCACTGGGAGTATATATTCTTATCCATTCATCTGCACTTTGCATGCAAACAATCAGATGGCTGGCCTGTTTGAGAGCGTGGATTTGGAACCCCCTGGATTCAGAACCCCCTGGATTTGCAATCCTCCCAGTGTGTTTGGCACCCTAGAGTGTGAATCAACTTTAATCCAAAAGTACCCATCCATGGTATATTTACAAGGGTTTGAATTTAATTACTAAATCAACTTTAATATCTCTAATCAATGAGATATATAATTTTTGACACAATGGTTGTGATAAGCCTGCTGAAATATATGCTTTGCCCGAAAGCGATGAAATTCCAAGTCTCGGATGGGCCACAAGCACAAGATCATGTCTAAATGACTAACCAACGATTTTTAATCGTTGATTTACATGGACAATGTTTGGACGGTGCTGATCATCATTAGTGGGCCATGTGCCCAATAGAATGATAGTGTATGGTGACACACATGTTACACCTGCAACTATTGAAATGATTTTAGGTGTAATCCAAGCTCTCACCGTGGATTACAAACCCCCTCAAAGAGGGGATTGGAAACCCCCTGGATTTGAAACCCCCAGTTACTTTATGCTGCCAAAACAGCCAGGGGATTTGAAACCCCCTCAAATCACCTCCAATCCAGGGTGCCAAACGACCCCTAAGATTCTTCCTTTTTTTTCTTTTTTTCTTTTTTGGCATCAGCTGTTCATCTGGATGGGTCGACAATGAGTGTGGATGCCAATAACCTCTGCCATTGAACAATCCCAGTCGTCTGATCGGTGGACTTATTTCTGTAGCATAAAGCCCATTGGCCGTATACATTTTATCCATACATTTGCTGGAGAACAATCCGATGGCTAATATTGTTAACCTCCCATTTTTTTCCTTTTTTTTCTTTTTTTTTGTCAGATTATTCATCTATAGCGGCCCACCATGGGAGGGCGCAAGACCCAATCGAAGAAAACAACCGCGCTGAAACAAATAACCCCACATAAAAATAAAAAACTAGATCCATCCAAGACCCTAGCTTTTCATTCCGAAAACGATCCACAGTTCTTTCGCTCGGATTGGAAAGATCCTCCTCGAAGTTTTAACAGTCACCAATCAATCAAATAACAAAACCGCAGGAAGGAAAAAAAAAAACTAGAATCAATCTCATCAACTCTACGTTCATCCAAAACCCTATATTTCTAGCGCGAATCGAATAGAATTCAAATGTAGAACAGGCATCGATCGAGCAAAGTGAACTGAAGTCTAAGATCGGACCGAAGGAATCGAATTTAAACAAAAAAAATGCCAGATTCCACTTACAGTATTCTGGGAGACGAGTTTTTGGAGGTGAAGATAGTTGAAGGGATCTGTCAGCTCCTAGGAGAGTGTTGAATGAGTGTTAATTGAAGAAATGTGCATTGGGCATCTTGATTTTCCTACTGTCTTTGACGAAAGGTACGACTCCTTTGAGTTTCTCTAGACCCACACGCGTGTGCATTCCAGCTCATCCACACGCCAGACTCGTGCCAAGATGGCACGAGAGGTCCTGGATCCAATCCACCCATTAGAACGATAACATTATATTGATTCCCTGTCTCAAGATTCATGTTGATACACCATCTGAGAATCATGTTGATACACTATCCGGGTGGGCCATAGCTAGCAAAGAAGATGTACGGTTCTGGTGAATTTGACTAAGTATTCTAACTCACTCACCTGTTTCCAATATTGCGGCCCACATGCTGAGTGGACAGATATATATTTTGGAAGGCATGTTGAGGGTGGATCGGGCCAACCTAATGGATGGACTGGATCTGGCACCCATGTGCCATGTGGCGGGTACATGAGCTTTCTGTCACACTCAGCCTGGCCTTGGCAAAGTTCCTGCTCTTGATCGGACGCTAGATTGCGTTGAGCAGGCGGAAGCGGTTTGGCTGCTGAATCCAGCACCAGCAATATAGCTGATGTCAAACATGATGTATGCGTTATATCCACGTCGGCCATTTATTTTGTCAGCTCATTTCAATGTATGAATCCATAAGCGAGACAAATCAAATCTGACGTGGGCCATAACACTGAAAACATTAAGAATTACGTCATTGTCATCAGAAATTTTTTAAAAGCAATAGAAGTTTTAGATCAAATTAATGCTTGTATTTTCACTTGGTATAAAGTTTATTAATTTATGAATAGCTTGGATGGTGAATAAGCAATTATAGTGACCACCGAGAAGTTTTCAATTGTGACGCAGGGATGAACGTGGTGATGTTGATCACTGCCCTCGTCAAGGATAACTACTCTGGATCCACAAAGCTTTTTTGGACTCATCGCAGAAACTTTTTGAATCCACAGTAAAAGAGAAAAGAAATTGTATTGACGGTCATGGTGTGCGCAATAGAATTCGCAATAGTAAACTTGTGCGGTAGAATTCGGTGAACTGGCAATGGGTGTACTAACAAGCTAACAAAATAATAATAAATAAATAAATAAATAAATAAAAGAGAAAATAAATAGGCAAAATAACAATGATTAATTAATGAATTAAACGAGTTAACAACCATTTGAATAGGAATACCAAGCAATCGGAGAGAAATCAGTATCAAACTACAACTAAAACTCCTATAATTCACAATAGTATACTTACTATTTATAAACGTTCATGATGGCATCACTACCATACAAGATTTCTGGTCAAAAATAGTAAGTGTCCTATTTGGCTTTACCAAACTATTCTCTTAATTATTCTAAGCACTTTTGGGCGCAACTCTTAAAGCCCAACGGATGGACGAAGAGTTATAATCAAACTAAAACTTATTATTTATAGTAAAAACCGAATTAAAAAGGGAAATGAACGTCGATCTAATGGTATTTCGTAATTCCGGCTTGCGCAACCCGAAATAGTCAAGTTGGGTGGCTAAAGTAACATGTTATATTCAAAATATGCTCGATTTAAAGTCCGACGGTCCAAATCACTTCTGTCATCAACCGGGCCTTTTTTGATATATCTTGGCCATGAAAATGTTCACTACCCGCTCTGCATCAAATTGCAACTTTGCAAGTGTTAATATCCTTTGAGTACATGTCCTAAAGGCGCAAGGTGAATGGATGGCGTGGATAAAACAAGTACATTATATTGGAGCACACTGACGTTTGACGCCATCTCTGTAGCTGGTGTTGGGATCACGAGCTAAACAGTCTCCCGAGTGGGGTTGGGTGCTAGATGCATTCCACCTTGTTCTAACCTGCACTGCACTTCGATTCGACCGTGACCCCTCCAATAGGTATTGGTTGGTGCTCTATGGGCCCCACTATGATGTATGTGTTTTATTCATGTTGTATGTTTCTTTTTCTAGCTTATTTTAAGATCTTAGCTCAATTTTAAAGTGGAAAAAATAATAATAATAATAATAATAATAATACTAACAAGTGTGGTAAGAAAACTTCCATTAGATAATACAGGTGGAGGTAAGCTTGATATGGTGAATGTGATAGTTCACCACGGTTTTCTAACAAGTTGTTGACTCAACAATCAAGGCCAGACGCATGTCGCCAACCTAGCCCTCCAATCACGGAGCTCACTTTGTATGGTGTGTTACCCGAAAATCATACTAATCAATGAGCTCGCCACTTTTTTTTAGACACACTTACATCCACACATGGTCACTCAAACTCATGACTTCAGTATTGAAATGCACTTTCAATACCACCCAAGCAGATTGTGTCCAAACCCCATGGACCCATCGTGATGTATTTGTTCAATCACGACATTCATCCATTTTCTCATGTCATTTTAATGTATGAGCTCAATGATGAGGTAGATCCAACACTCAAGTGGGCCAGAGATGACTCTTGCATTTAATGCTACTAAGGTCGTTGTTTAGTTTGGTCCACTTGAGCATTAGATATGCTTCAATTTTTGGCGCATGCCTTAAAATGACCTGAGAAAATAGATGGACAGCATTGATAAACATATACATCACAGTGGGCCCCATAGGTGCCCTAGTCAAATGACCTATTGTCCAACCATCGGACGTAATCGGCTTATGTCTACCATGAGTGACCTGCTACCAATTGATCACTGTCAATAAGATAGCTGTAAATAGAATAATCAGCTATCCAATTTCAACAAGAAAAGGTGAAAAGGTTATGATAATTAAATTTGTGTGATTTTCAAGTTATTTCTGTGCCGGTGATTTTTACCATCCATGTAGCAACACATGTCAGATGAATCATCACCGTGTTTCAAAATGGTGGCCAATGATCACATAGCCAGGCCACAGCTCCCATGAACCCAAAAGAGGCTATTGTTGTCTTTCACATTTTTGTTGAAATTTTGGATTTTGAAAAAAATTAAAATATTTCAAATTTTTGTTTTCCCACCAAAACGATTATAAAATTTCAAATGAAAAGTGTAGTTTTATTTAGTCTCACGTCGAAAAAGAAAAAAGATGTTTCGTGCTTTATATGTTGAGGTGTGTGTAGTATTATTACTTTGAAATTTAGAGGTTTGGATGCATGAGTCGCGTGTTCCAGTGTATAACACTGGAAGCACGCACGCGCTCGGGCATCAGCATTTTGCACGCAGAGTAGTCGCTCCCTCGCGAGACGATGCGAGGGGTATGAGATAAGCATAGGTTTTATAGGCTACATAGAACGGTCAAATCTATAGATTCGAAATGACCAGCCGTTTTGAGAACGACCAACGGCCTTAAAAGCCGTAACAGTCTAAAAATGGATGGGCTTTAATAATCCAACGATCTGAAATGATCTGAAATCAATATCAATCTGAAGGGAACACCATCTAATTTTGCATACTATGGATGAAATATGGTCCAAAATATGTCTGTCAAAATGATTATAAATTTTCAAATGAAAAGTGTAGTTTTATTTAGTCCCACGTCGAAAAAGAAAAAATATATTTTGTGCTTTATATGTTGAGGTGTGTGTAGTATTCTTACTTTGAAATTTAGAGGTTTGGATGCATGAGTTGCGTGTTCCAATGCATAACAATGGAAGCATGCACGTGCTCGGGCATGGGTGTTTTGCATGCAGAGTAGTCGCTCCCTCGCGAGACGGTGCGAGGGTTGTCAGATGAATCATCACTATGTTTCAAAATGGTGGCCAATGGTCACATAGTCAAGCCACAGGCCACAGCTCCCATTAACCCAAAAGCGGCTATTGTTGTCTTTCACATTTCTGTTGAATTTTTGATTTTTGAAAAAATTAAAATATTTCAAATTTTTATTTTCCTGCCAAAACGATTATAAATTTTCAAATAAAAAGTGTAGTTTTATTAGTCCCACGTAGAAAAAGATAAAAGATGTTTCGTGTTTTATATGTTGAGGTGTGTGTAGTATTGTTACTTTGAAATTTAGAGGTTTGGATGCATGAGTTGTGTGTTCCAGTGCATAACACTAGAAGCACACACGCGCTCGGGCATCAGCATTTTACACGCAGAGTAGTCGCTCCCTCGTGAGATGGTGCGAGGGGTGTGAGATAAGTATAGGTTTTATAGGCTACATAGAACGGTGAAATCTATAGATTCGAAACGACCAACCGTTTTGAGAACGACTAATGGCCTTAAAAGCCATAACAGTCCAAAAACAGATGGGCTTTAATAATCCAACGATCTGAAATGGCTCGAAATCAATATCAACGGATATAAACATTTTTCAAACGTTCCTAACAATTGATGACCACCTAGCAATGGTCCACTCCCTTAGTGCCTATATAATATGGACCATTCCGGTCCAAAACAATCAACTCCAACAGACCTCGTCCAAATCATCAAATCTTGTTGAAATCTTTCTTCTAAGAATATTGCTCGACGTCCGCTAATATAATTTGGCAGACAATCAACAGTGTTGAAAAGTTCATAAGTAGACCATTCGTGATTGATGCATGCAAAATCTAGATAGAAGACTTGTCTTATCCTGAAAGCAATTTGCTTGTAACCCACCAACGATTGATAATGTGACGAGTCATGTTTTAAGGACAACGTATTCATACATAATTTAACCTGGTGCTAAAAATAGATAATTTTCTTTAATTTTTATTTTTCAGTTTTTCAAAATATTTCACAACAATTTTGCATTTAATTCCAAATAAATTTTACAGAGGACATGTTTGTAACAAATAGAGAGCTCCTCCACGGCATGTTTGCATTTTACTAACTCCTTGATGAATATCCTAGATTCGACGTGCGTGTGTCATCCATCGAGATATCTGGCACATTCCATCCCCTCTCATGTGGCCTGTCGTCAATTCACAATAGACCAAAAAAAATGAATTTTGATTACAACAATCCCGTATCATCTCCACCGTCTAGGGTGATTGCATAAAACACCAAAGCTTGGGCCCACCACATTGTACACGCGAAATCCACTCCTTCCATGAGGCAATGTTCAGGTATAAAACATCAATCGCCGAGTGACCTTTGCAACTCTCCCGTGGCATTGAGATTCATTGGAATCCATTCATATACTCTACATCGACAGGGTAACTTAAATAGTGGTAATAACATCCATATAGGGAAATATTTTTGTTGTATTCATTTCCTTTCTTTGTGGGAAAATAACTAAGACAATCGATGCATTAGCTAGATGATTTAAGGCCTTGATAGCTCAGTCATGACGTATCCTATGATAATATATATAAATATATATATATATATATATATATATATATATATATATATATATATATATATATATATATATATATATATATATATATATATATATATATATATATATATATATATATATATATATATATTTGCCAGTGTAGGGTTAGGTTCATCATATAAATAATTTGAATCATTGAAAGATGACTTGATTGCTCGGTCATGACATATCCTATGATAATATCTCCAGAGTGTATTTTAGTAAGAGGTACAAATACCCTGATTACATATAAAATCCTTTATAGGGTTACATGTGTAACATGTGTGTTACCATGCTACTAATTTATTGGGCACATGGCCCGCTAATGATATACCAAAACAATCATATTATCAACTGCATTACTATAATTATTTTAATACAATGATCCATGCCATCAAAACACTATCCATGTAACTTAGCGGTTAAAATCATTAGTTAGTCACTTGGATGTGATCTTGTGCTCGTGGCCCATCCAATACTTAGAATTTCATCATTTTCAAGCATAATATATATTTTAACAGGCTTATCACAACTATTGCGTTGAACATTACATATGCACACTAATTAGAGATATTAAAGTTGATTTAGTAATTAAATTCAAAACCCTGTAAATATATTATACATAGCTACTTTTAGAATATGAGGGATTTTGAATCCGCGTGCCAAACACAGTAGGCTAATTCCAAATCCAAACTCCCAAACATGCCCCAAATATCGTCCATCGCAATATTTGTTATTCAAAGAGACGGAGAGGAGAGCCTTCTCAAGCCCATGCGCGCGTGTGAGAAATCTCTCGGGCATGCCAACAGCCCACGTGGACACCAATAGATAAAATGGGTACTATGGGTAGGGCATCCATTAATTGAATCCTATTGAGTTAATCCCTTGCCTGAAAAGGTTAGGTTGTTTTATTGAGTAGACCATAGTAAATAAATGTATGGCTAGGAACGGGCCAAATTTTCCCAAGCCATTTTCTTCTCACGGAATATGGCCCACTAAATGAGCAAAATATTTGATTTTTAGGCATATCATATACAAGGCCGGGCCCACCTGATAGATGGTTTGGAGATTGCCTAGCATGGGAGGCAATGGTTAGGTGGTCACCACTATAAGAACAAGGCTTGGGAAGTAAACCTCATCCATGGGTTGGGCCCATGGATGACTTGGTTCAACACATTGGCCTAGTCTAATCATCAAGTAAACGACGGCTATGAAAGGGGCCAAAAAAAAAAAACAAAAAATAGTTGAAGGCACCAGTGGGTGGTGACCACGATCTACTTGTGTTTCAATTATTAAACGGGTACTATGGGAGCGGAATAGGTACACCTGGCCTTACCCATGACCCAGCTGCCCTCGCCATGGGGCCTACCTTTATATATGTATCTTATATCCACTGTAATCATGTTGTCCATTAGTTTTTTTCCATATCATTTCAAGGCACCAGACAAAAGATGAAAACAAATCCAAATCTCAGGCAGACCATGCTACATGAAATAACAGTGATTGAATGCCCCACCATTAAAAACTTCCCAAGGTCCACTGTAATGTTTCTGCAAATTTTATTTGCCATCCAACATGTTGATAAGCTCGCAAAAACCTGGACATAGGGAAAAATATCAGCTTGATCTAAGACTTTTGTGGCCCACAATAAGTTTTAAATTGCCAATCATCATAAGAAACATTGAGATTTGGATTTGTTTCATTTTTTGGTTCATGCCTTAAAATGATATGTTAAAAACATATGGCCGGCGTGGATATAGAATAAATACATCAAGGTGGGGCCCATGGTAAGGGTAGTGCGGTCTTCGGTGAAGGCAAGGTCATACCTAATCAGCTCCCTTGCACCCGAGGCTGGCTCATGAGATGGTGAATGGATGCAGATTGGGTACTACCCCCACTCGGACCTAGCTAGAGACAGACAATCCCGTCTATCAGGGCCTCTATGGAGCCTAGCATGATGTGTATGTTTTATCTACCTTCTTCATCCATTTTACATATCATTTTAGGGCATGAGCGCAAGAAGGAGGTAGATTGGAGGCTCGAGTGGACCAAACCATATGAAGCTGCCATGATTGTGTAGACACCTCACGTTAAATAGGATTGAATCCTACCCATCGACTTCATCTGGGCCCTAGTCAAAGCACCTATACGGGTAAGGGCAACCCCCCAGAGACCCCATCGGGTCGGATTGGTCGACATCGGGGTGTACATGAGGTAAGATAGCGAAGTAGCATGGTCCCCATAGCACCCTCCGATCCTTTTTTTAAAAATTATTATCTTTTAAGTAAGAAACCTAAAACCGGCCCACGGAAGACCGGTTATATGCAGTCAGTCTTCCAAGAACCGGTTATATGTCGATCTAGCCATGAAACAACCAGTTTTATGCAAAACTAGTTCTGGGTGAATGGTGCATAGGCCTACTCTAATTAGCCATGAAAGCATGTGCCACGCTCTAATTTGTCAGGAAAGCGTCCAGACAAGCCTCTATTGCCTATTATAACATCCTGGATTTTCACCATTTTGAATTTTCAAAAAAAATCCTCTCTCTTTTTTTTAATATATAACTTGCCTACATCGTCACTCACTAACCCTCGATGCTCGAGGTGAGCCTATATATAGGTAATACCAATAAAGAACCACACAAATCCAATAAATCAACCATAAGAAGCCAACGAATCTCCTCAATCACTTGAACCTCAAGTCTAACCTCATGTTTTGTTCATATAGGGCTCAAATCTAGCCAACCTATCACTGACGAATCGAGATGACCACAACTAAATTAAAGATTTACCCAAAGCCGAGACAACTAAAGGTCGGATCTTAATTAACAAACCAAAGTAACCCAAATATCCGTTTAGCCTAAGAACCGATAGTTTAGAGTGATTATGATCGAATTGTCATTTTCGCTAATTGCGATAGGCCACACCATGGACTTGGCTAATCAAGACCCTAACCATTGCGCACAAAAAATCTCCCTACCCGATTCATTCCAGAAATTCCTCCATTATCTAAACAAGCTCTAGGCCATTCATTAATGGGTCACTAGTTCCGAAACTATAAAATAATATCCGTCTCACTGGGCTTGATGCCCATCGCGTGTGGCGAATCAAGATAGTACTCAGAACTACATAACTTGAGTCAGAGGCTGAGTGCTTGAAATGTGCAAATACCCAAGGCAGAAACCTGAAACTTAAGTGAAATGAACATCTCACTATTTTGTGAAGCTGTAGCTTTCCGACTGTTAGATCGAGACCAAACTCGAGATATGAGTTAAGGATATTTCTCTGCTCATATCTGTATAACTAGGGCCCTGATCGAACATCAGTGATCGTTGATCACAAATAGAGCCCCCGCGGTCAATCAGGACATCCGATTGTCGCCAAATTCGGACCAATCACTCATCCAGCGATGAGGCATCTACCCCATGGCATAAATGTGTCAGGGGGCCCCTAGAATAGCCCTATGAGCCAAAATTCAGTCCACTAGGAGCATGCATGCTAGAAAAAGGGCCCCCAGGGCCATTTGAACATAAAATATGGGCTATATAAGGCCCATAAATTTACTCCCTCACCCCATACGAATTTACAGCTGCAAGGAGAGAGGGAGCGAGGAGTAGTGGAAGAATGAGCTCCTTGGGGGAGCTGATTTGGGGAAAATCTCCCTTGTCGTTGCCCACAATGGACCCCGCAACCGTGCCCCACCATCGAGAGCGGCCCACCAATAATAGAAAGGTAAATCCTCTAGCCCTCTTCAAATCTCGGCCTTGTAAGTCATTTGCTTGCGCCCTTACAAGCTAATCCTATTGACGCAAGGCTTCGATATACCCATCCACAGATCCAAATCTTAGTGGCAGCGCTAGAAATTCAACGGACTACTCCTAGGTGCGGACCATTATCTCTAGGTTGCCAATTATCGAACCTATGTCACAAATAATAATTGTGTAGTAAAAATTATAAATTGCATGCTAACTAGTGACTAATCTATAGGCATATTATCCTCCATGAAGTGAAATTTTTGTTTATGGTTGTCGATTATTGATTGCATGCAAGAATAGACTTGATACACTGAAATTTCATGCCTACATGTTTCATATTTTTTCCCGATACATGCACCTAATTGGCTGATTGTGGTAAATTGTGCGATGATTGAATAATGCACTTACATGCCTATTCGTTTGCCCATATTAGTTAGAATATCCTGAAATACTATTTAGTTGGTTGCCTATTCCCTGAATAGAATTGTTTGTGGCATGTTGTAAAATATTAGTCTATTGGTAATCGGGTTGGCCAGCAAACCGAAAAAATTCACAATGGCAGCCCTACTGGATCGACTACACTGGGCCAATCCGACCGATTCAGGTTGAAGATGAACAACCGACAGTAGTTAAACTACACGGGATGCTTGCACCCAGTGTTAGTTGCATCGTAGTTCACCTAAGTTAGCCGAATTAGTCCACTAGTTAGCCAACCATGGGTGTTCACCATGTATGATCACGCCTGTATGAACCTGAGGCACCCCACACCCCCGGAACTCCCACTTACAACCGCTATGATACGATACACAAGTCTCGTGAGCTGGGCATGGTGAAATGAAATACTATGCTCGAGCTGTCGGCCTACGCTGGGCTGACGAGCCTCCTCGTAGTGACCGCGGGCAAACCTAATTTACAATGCCGCTTTTCGTATGAGTTTTCTGGGAGTAACGAACCCAAACGGATCAAGGATCGTAGGTGCAAGGCCACCACGACCGTCTAGACCTCGCGATTAGGATAGGGCATTGACTTCATTAAGGTGTCCCAGTTTCTCCAAACCTGCTAGACGAATGGACATAACTAAATAGTCGGCTAACATGATCATTGATGTATTACATTAGTTAGATATGTGACTTGACAGTCGAGGTCACCTTATAAGGGAGTGTTAGTCGTTTACGAATATGAGATGGAGTTGCTATAAGGGAGTATTGGATGGCGAGGGCATACATCATATCATAATGGCATGTATGTGCATTAACAAGAGTGTCTAGGAAGTGTATGCATGCTTTGTTTTTCATTAATTATGCGTGTGGATTTGATAGCTTGTGTAACTTAATGTTAATGAAGCCACTGAGTTGATCACTCACTCCCACTCTGGGACGGTATTTTAAAACACCAACCAGACCCAATCTTAGATGCTGGTACCACAGAGCCTGACGCGCTGGATGAGGCGACCATCGCATAGTCTATTTTAATTTCAGAAATTGCTCAAATGCTAAGTAAAGTGAACTATAGAACCCCGCTTCCGCAGAGCATAAGTGGCATCCGGAATATCGGGGGTTGAGTATCTACTTGGCTGTAACGCCCTGAAATTTAGGGGTCATGTGTACACTCGACTCCCAAGTTCTCGGGTATCACTTATAATTAATTTTTATTATTTTGCGTTCAATCAGGTTCAAATGCACAGCGTGGAATTACTTGGAACATGAAACACAATCACATCTAGTCTATTAAATGACAAAGATCAAATATATACAAGTCCAAAAGAATATAAATGGGTCGCACAAGGCGTTGCCCAATAAAATCACAAAATGAATGTCGTGTCCAAAAGAATGAGGATGAGTCCACTACTCAGCAATCCAAAATCCCGCCTACTAAGCCGAGGGAGAACCGCCCATTAACTGGAAGTGGGACAACTCGTCCTCCTCATCGAGACTCGCACCGCTGGACTCCTCATACTCTGCATCACCTACATCTACGGGAGAGTCTGGTTGGTGTTTTAAAACACCATCTCAGAGTGGGAGTGAGTGATCAACTTAGTGGGTGCTATTAGTCTTAAGTTGTGACAATCATCAATTATATTATGAACTTAATGAAAGTCAATCATTCATAAACATCTAACTAATCTTATTAATGCATATGCATGATAAATGATATGATGCATGCCCTCACCACAACACTCCCTTAAGCGACTTCGTCTAATGATCGCATATGAACAACACTCCCTCCTCGCGACCTCGACTGCCAAGTCGCCAACTTAGCTAGTGCGATGCAATGATAATGTTAGCTGAGTTCTTAGTTAATTCCATTCGTCCAACAGGTTTGCAAAACTGATACACCCCACATATCAGTGTCCTGAACTGGTTGTGAGGCCAGGTGTAACACCCCATACTTTCAGTACTCGGGTGTCACCACGTAGATCCAAATTAGCTTACATATATGCAATTACCCACATAATTTACCTTACACGTTACTATCCAACAACTCTCAATCTATATATCCATCTTAAACCCTTAGATTTTAGACTATGACAACTCACAACATCATAATAAGATTTGGAATAAATCTGTCTGTTTGACTATCACAAGTTAAACTGTATTTAAATAAATGAAAATCTTATTTGTATAATCTTAAGTATGATGACATCTCATCATACACCTATTTAGTACAATCGATCTGTATGAAACCAATATAGGGATCAAAATCACAAGATCCACCATTCATTAGTTTACAACGCCCCATAGAAAGATCCTTTCTATTCAACTCCCAAATCTCACCTAAAACATTCATTAGGACCCCTAGAGTTATCAATAATGAAATACTAGGCAATCCAATTGTTGGATTAGTTTATAATGGTCCTAACTCCTAATGACCTACAGTGTGGCTCACATCATGAATTATATATATAGTGTGCAGACAATAATAATAATAATAAATATAAAAAATGATATAAATACATGTATACACATAACAAAATAAATGAAATAAAATAAAATTATGAGTATTATATGGGCAGTAACAAGTCTTGAAGAGGTAAACAACCCATAGGGCCACTTTAACCGTTGACGATTGATATGGGGTAAATCTGACCACCAGAACAATTATAATCATCCATTAAGGGTCAAGATCTGGTTGGCACGGCCCACCTGGGTCTCACCATTGACCTGAAATAGGCCAGGGTCACTATGAAGGGTTCCCAATGAGAATGGACGATATGGATTATTATACTAACATCTCAGCGGGCCCCTACATGGTGCATGTGCACTAAGGACGTTGGTACACGAGTCACACTGGGACCAAGCCCTTTTGCAAATAAGAAATATCTCCCGCCTTTCTCTCTCTGTTTTAAATCGACCTACTTCAACCCTATAAGTGGGTCACCCTGATCGCTTTCCGAGCTTTGTAAACCGTTCAAATCCTTCATGGGACCCACACGATTAAAACGGTATAGCCGTTTGACCATTTGTAAATGGACGAAGGAGATTGAACGCCACCGTCCATTTGAGCCTATAAATCACCCGACCAAGAACCTACAGTGAGAGAGAGAGAGAGAAACCGACTTCCCCTTTGGGAAGGGCTAAGCTCGGCCGTCCACGATAAGGACGATCACAGCCGTCCATCTCTCTCTCGCTGACTATAAAATGAGGTTAGTGTAGCCCTTGAATTCGCACCAAGTGAGAAGGAGAGAGTGTAGGAGAAACAGGGAGTTGGGAGCTGAGAATGTGAGAAGGTGAGATAGGCTACAACCATTCCGGGGGGAAAACATTTTTGTCTTGTCCATTTCTCATTTCCTGATAGCTTTTCCTTAGGTTGTTTCTCATTTTTTTTCTCCTTTGTAGCATTAGCTAGTAGTGGTGCACACCTGGAATCGAACGATGGCTGTAACTCGGGTCAGAGATTAGCCAAGTAATGGCTAAAATCAGACCAAGAGATAGGCTAGAAGACAACCCAGTCTCAGACCCTGATCAAGCCAATCAATGGCTGTGTAACGGTCTGAGGAAATAGTGATGTTGGGTCTCTGTTTTGAACTAGGAACTGAGCCAACCCACGGCCCTGTTCCGGGCTGAAATCCAACCCAACTGAAACCCTGTTTCAAGCAGGAACTAGGCCAATCAATGGCCTTGGTTCTGAGCTAAAACCAGGACCAAATGTTAGTCATGCGGAGCTCTGTTTTGGAACAGGAAGCGTGCTTCAAACGGGTCCATTTGGAGCTTTATTTTGAGCTCTCTGTAGAGCTTCGAAACTAGCTCGGGTTCGGGTTGGAGACCAGTCATTCAATGGTTGTGAAACAGTTAAGAAAAACAATAGGATTGGTCTCTGCTTTGGGCTGAAGACAGGCCTCATGGCGACCCTGTTCGGGAGCTGAAAACGGCCAAACAATGGTTGGGTTTCAGACAGACTACGGGCCTTGATGGCAGTGGAGAATGAAGCCTAGCAAGAGCCCTGGTTATGTGAAGACAAGCCAAGCAATGGTTGTCTTCCCAATTGAGCAATCATGGCTCGTCAATGGTGGTGAAGATGGACTGGAACCAGCTCTTTCAGCTGCTGCCGAGTTGCATTCCAGATAAGGTTTTCATCAGGCCCTGCTTGAGGCCGATCCACGACCCAAATGGTCCAGCTTGGGATTAAATAACGGTCAAGATCGGACCATGTTCATGCTGAAAATCAGGGCTAGGAACCACTCCAACAACATACAGTTGGAAGACGGTTTCCACGTCTGAAGGCTGTTGGGCTGTCTGGCGTTGGGCCCTGCAAATTGCAGGTGGGCCTCACCCAAAATGACAGTGGGCTGCACCAACCAGGGGCCCTATGCTGACTGTAGGCCCCACCAATGTACTGATGGCTTGCACTGGTCATAAACCCACCCTGAGGTCAGGATCCACCCCAACCGTCCATCAAGGGCATTGCAAAGATCCCTGGGCTGGACGTCCCTCAAAAAGCCCACCTGTGAAGTGCATAAGTGGTGTGCGTGCCCCAGAACGTGGAAGCAGAGGACGCTGAACGCTCCTCTGCCAATCAGTTCACCTAAACTGATTTGCAAAAAGTTGAGATCTCATCAGCTATGATGAGTTTGGGAAATCCGAATGGTCCACATGAAGCAGAACCTCATAAAACCCCTTGGTTTCAAAATTTACTTTAAACCGAAACTTCGGTGGGCCGCAAGGAATGAAAACAGTTTCTTGCTTTAAATTGAAATTATTCTTGCTATGGCCCACCAGAATCTTGGGTCATGGTGAAAACTCACGCCCTGATGTTTCTTGGGATTCTACGTCTTATGGACCGTTCGGATTTGACACCCATGTTTACGCAGTACCCACACGTGAAGTGAATTAGCTGTGCATGCATGCGCCAGGGAGTGAAGATACGTAAGTTCATGTAAGCCACTGCAAAATTTTGAGATCTCACCATGGCTGATGAATCTGAAAAATCTGAATGGTCCACTTGGAGCAGAACCTCATAAAACCCCCTGGTTCCCATTTTTACGTTGAACCGAAACTTAGGTGGGCCATGGTTAATGCAAACAGTTTCTTCCCTTGAAAGTGCATTTATCTTTGCTATGGCCCACCAGAATCTTAGATCAGGATAAAAATTTACCTCGCAGGGTTTCTTGGGATTCCACATCCTATGGACCGTTCGGATTCAGAACCCATGTCACAAGTGTGAAGGAACGCACGTATATTTATATTTGCATGGTGAGTCTTACATGTGTGGGACCCACTTTTGTGCACGCTGGATACAGACCATCCCGAGGTCTGAATGTGGTGTGCCTGGACACACATCCACACCGTCCACATAGAACTCGTGTGATACATGTATAATACACATATATATGTACGTACGTACTGTAGGTTTCAATATCAAATACATAACGGATATAGGGATACATTGTGTGATGCATATGTACTGTATACAGTGTGTACATGTATACCACGTGAGATGTTATGTATGTGGTGTATACATTATATGCCATTGATACATACCTCGGATATATAAGGTATGTATATATATATATGTGTGTGTGTGTGTGTGTGTGTATATATGCTATGTGCTACGTATGTAATGTATACATGTATACTGCATGATGCAAATATATTGTACATAATGTATACACAGATATACTATGGGATGTATATAGTGGGCAAGCTCATCTATATGGCAGTGGGCCACATATGGGGGCCCCTCCATGATATAAATGCTTATCTGCCCGTCTTGAAATGGACCCCACCAACTAGGTAACTGTATCTTGTGCCCACTTATTGGGACAAGTATTATTAGGCTTGTACCCTCTCAAATAAAATACCAAACCATCATGATTTGGGCCATTCGACCAACTAGGGCGTCCTAGAATCTTAGAACTTATTAGCTAATGCAAGGGATTTCTCTAGGAATCTGTTCAAGTGACGCAGAGACGCTAGCTTCTCGAGAGGGCTCACACCAAAGGATGCCCTACAACTTGTCTGGTGATGATTCTTCCCTTTGAGCTTTCCATCTTCTCATTAGCTTAAGTTATAGTTGTTATTTAAGTTCATAATTAATATCTCTCTTTATAATCACATGTGTTAGCTAGTGAAAATTGAATTGTTGTATTATATGCTTTATGATTATCCTGTATAACTGTTCATGCTTGTGGATTGCTTATGGAACTTAAACTGGTACATTAGTGGGAAATTCCCACATATGAATGTACACCCATACTTGGGATGTAACTTGACAAGTTGTGATCGTAATGGACCTTCGACTTGGTGGTTATTGAGCGGTGGTCTAGATGGACCATTGATGTGGGCCTATCATCTAAGGTTGTTGTGTCCAATGGCTTCAAGGATGGTCTTTTATCGCACAGTTCTGATACTCGCCTATGTGGCCTACTTTGATATCGCCCTATGTGGCTTTGTTCTAGTATTTCCCTATATGGGTTCGATGTTTTATTCTGTGCAACCATGCGATGGTAAGCCCCATATATTGTAATGTGATTGGTCACTAGTCGATGAGGTTCCATTAAACATCCTAAGGTGGTAGTCTCATGGGCCGGGGATGGTGGCAATGGGACACTATGCCCGAGCCGTCGGCCTACGCCAGGCCATGTGCTCCCCGTAGTGACCTTTGAGCTTACCTAAATTGGCTGGTTGTAAATGGATTAATAATGACTTGGCTAATCATGCATACATGGCATATTTCGATGACTTGGATCACTCTGCCCTGCGATTACGCTGAATGTTGCGCTTATGACCAGTCATTCGATGACGATATTGACTTGGATCACTTTGCCCTGCGATTACGCTGAATGTTGCGCTTATGACCAGTCATTCGTTGATGATATTGACTCGGATTATCATGCCCTGCGATTACGCTGAATGTTGCGCTGATGACCAGTCTTATCCCTGGGTGACGACCCCAATGTCCGTTCGGATGTTTTTCCCGGGACATTGCCTGTCTGGATGTTTTACCCGGGGTACAGACCGTCTGGATGTTTTACCTGGGTCGATCATTACATTCATGCATCTATGCATCTAACAAGACTGCATTTACTCTGTTTTGGTTGTCTGTATGTTTTATACTATTTCTTACCTAATGCGGCGGTATGTAATCTTGAGGGGAATTCACACTGAGTTGGCCACTCATCCATCAAATATAAAACCGTACAGGTAGTACAGGTGACTTAAGTGATATACATGTTCAGACTTGATAAGGAGCAGAGTACGATCACCAGGAATGCATGACTGTATGTTTGGAGGAGTTGTGTGATCTTGCGGCTTATATTTATATGCTTTCTATTATTTCTCATGTATTAGATCATGTAATTCTTGTATTTGTTAATTTTGGAGACATTGGTTTGTATAAGTCATTTTGGGCAGCACTTGTATATTCTAAATGAAATTTGAAATTTCCCTTTATGCTACTTGTCCACTCTACGCTCATCTGCTTACTCTGATAAAAGAAAAATATTATACCTGACCATCCTTTAAGGTTAACACTCAGGTTTTCGGGACACGGGTCATGTACTCGGGTCTTGAAAAGTCGGGGTGTTACACCAGGGCCCCCAACATGTGAGGCCAAGACCTCGCAATCCTTGATCTCGTCGAGTTCCCCATCCCCGACTTCAAGCACATGGGGGGTGTTGAGGAAAGGGATCGCTCGCGGTCACTACGGGGAGGCTCGTCACCCCAGCGTAGGCCGACAGCTCAGACACAGTGTCCTATTCCACCGTACCCAGCTCACAAAACGGTGGATCGATTTCAATTTGGTTATCAATGAGCTATAACGGTTGAAGGGTGTTCCAGGTTTCATACAAGTGTAAGCAAACATGGTTAACAAACATGAATGGTTAGTACGTGAACTAGACCTTGCGAGTCCAGGCGTGTACAAGACGGACGACATCGGGTACATACGACTCATGTAGTCTAACTACTGTCGCCCATCCGTACTCGCCCAAATCCGCCAGCCTAGCCTCAAGGCAATCCTACTAATGGGCCACCTTCTCTCACCTCAGTTTCTTGACCATCTTAGGGATTTGAGGGTAATCCATAACATGCCAATAATCAAGGTTATCATCTAGCATAAGCATTATCATGCATCCATATGTCCTAACATAAAAATCAGATTTTACAACAAACAAAGCTAACAGTGTTGTGAAGTAAAAGTGCATGTGTTTTGTATGGTTTAGAGAAAGAGCTAAGCATTTCATACACCTCATAGGACCCAATTGCACAAGAATTAATGAATCATGCATGCTATAAGGTACATCATATAAGCATCAAACAAGACATGAACATGTAATCATCAAATTTATACTAATCATGTGAGGGACAACAAACATTCATAACTATTCCATGTTGATTAAAAAGCTCAAAAGTAAGGTTCTTCCTAGGATTATTCTAGGTTCTCCAAATACATCATCCAGGCAATAAAAATCATCAGCCTCATACTAAAATTGATGCTAGGCTGCCTAAGGATAATAGTCCGCATGTATGGATTGTTGAAGACTTGGAAAACAACCTAGGAGTGTGGATTTTGGGGTCGATCGGCCGGAATCCCTAAAGTAAGCACTTGCATGTTAGAACTTCATGTCAATCCCTTCTTAACACAAGAGTTTCAAGAAAAGGGATGAGAGATTTACCTATGCGATCAACGGAAGCGATCATTGCGGTTGTGGTGGAGGTTTTCTTAGAGAAAGGTAGAAAGTTGCAAGATTGGGTTTCCTTAGGCCCCACCTCGATCTAAGGTTCACCCTCTCTCTCTCTCTCCTTGCTCCCTCTTTACTCCCTTGGTGGTGGTAGTAATGGTGGGAGTTATGAGATAATGAGCTAGAGTTTTATTTCCTAGACTTGGGCCCTTTGGCCTTAAGTTCCAACAACTTTCCAAAATGGCCCTGCGGGGGCCCCTTTTAGCTTTGGGGTGGCCCTATCAGCCCCTTGGCCACCAAATTTGACGTGTAGGTTTCTCATGGCCCAATAAGGGGCCATGCAAAATTTGAGGACAAACGGATGTTGAGTTCTATCACACGGCTCCGATCTTTAAATGGCCCAACGAGGTCCATTCTGGTTGTTGGGGCTGTTCTGCTAGCCCTCTGGCCATGAAACTTATAGAGTATGTGCTCCATGGCCCGATGAAGGGTCATGCAAAATTTGAAAACGATCGGATGTGGGGTTTGATCGTACAGGTCCAATTTACGATCAACGGTCACCGTTCCACGATCGGGTCCCAAATTTTGTGGACGGGCATAGAAAAATACGATAGACCTTCACCGTAAATATAGAAGAGATCTGACAGCTGGAAATCATGGAATCTCAGTTTTATTTACAAGTGTCAGATTTAATTCTGGCCCGAGGTGAGTTGCGTTTGGCAAGTGCCGCTGGAATGGAGCGGATAATTAATTTCTAGATTTCCACTAAGTCTAGAGTCCACGATAGACCACAAGCCTAGTGAGATCCGCGGTTTCCTAAATTTTTAAATTTTTCTGACCTTCCTTGGCCGCTGTATGGCCTGCACGGGCTGTTGTTAAGTATAAACGGGTCATCTGGCTTGACGGCCCGCACTTAGTCCAATCATAACAACACTGGTCTACTCTAATAGGCTAATCGTAGGTTAATTTACTTGTGGTACCCCACCATGAGTAGTTTAAATGAACAATCCTGCAACAAATCTTACGCAGATGCCTCATAACACTTTTCTGGTTGGATGAGACGTTACATCGGCCCTCGAAATCTGGGGTGTTACACCTATTTAAACAACCCCTATAACAGAGAGAGAAATGCGGTTTGCATTGCTACCTTGTAAATTGTTTGCGTGGCTTGGATCGCATGTGCATACGCATGTTGTAACCTGAAAGACTTAGAGACTACAAGTAAAATATTGAGCTAAAAACTCAAAATTCATAAACATCGCTATAAACAAATCAAACCGTACCAATTCTATCATGGGGCTCGGATCATTGGATCCATCGTCCATCGGGTCCCTAGTGTCAGGCCAAATGAAACTTTGCTTGGGCCACACTTAATTTGAACCCTCATATCCACTATCCAATTAGCGCACGTGGCTGATTAGTTTAAATCTTCGACCAAGCACCCTAATCAACTGATTAAGTTGAGATTAACCGATAGAATCACATCAACCAACCCCTTAATATTCATGTTTGCATACGAGATTTTGCATAATTTACTTGAATATAAAATCTAACATGCTGTCTATGAGTGACGTGTGTTGGATCAATAATATGCTTAGATCCATAGAAATGCGGTTTGCATTGCTACCTTGTAAATTGTTTGCGTGGCCTGGATCGCCACTTTTATGAAATATGTATGTGTTTTGCATGTCCACTTTTATTAAATGATGAAAGTACACCTTGAATTAGTGGCATGCCTTATGGAAGTTGTTTGAATCTAATCAATAAACTCCATCTTTTAATACTTTGTGCCCATCGAGTGTTTTTTTAAATTTTTATTTTTATTTTTATAGAGGGGGGGGAACCCTTGTTGTGTCTATTGACGAACTTTATCTGCCTAAGTGGCTTTCGGGTTGAATCATTTATGTGTCCCTAATTAAACCTCTGGTGGAAATGATTATTTAATTTATCATGCTGCTATTAATTTATAAGGGTCATTAGTCGAAGGGACCTATCATAACGGGATTGTTTATAAATTGGATTAATAATGATTGAGCTAATCACGCATACATGGCACATAGATTTTTCCATACATCCGATATAAGGCACGAGGTTCTCAGGTCTTCTTAGGTGTACCTTTAAGTTTTTTTTTTTAGAGTCGTAGTGTATTATCATGTACAGTCAGTTCATCTTGGGCTAGTTCTCCTTAAGCATACCTTAGCACGTTTTTTTTCAGGTTGCTAGTTCTCACTGGGCATCCTTTTTACCAGCTGGATGTGCATCCCCATGTCTAGAGTGCATTTCATGCATCCATGCATTTAAATAAAAACTCGTTGGGTGAAATACTTATTATGTTATTATGCTTCATTTGTAGTTGATATGAACATGTTGGATTTGAATACTATGAATTATCGCCCACATTTGGAAACTATGCTTGGCAATCATGTCGCGTATGTAATCTCGATGGGAGTTCATAACTATGTTGGCCACCGATGCCTTCACATTTGGCATATACCATATGATGCAGGAGTAGTTGAGGTGGAGGGGCCCACTAAAGGATGCTCTAGTAGAGTTCAGGGAGGAGTTAGGAGTTGAAGATCATTTTGATAGCACGGCTAAGCTCTATGAGTTCAACTAGTAGTCCACTAATTCTTTATCCTTTTGATAGCTTGCATATCCTATACATTTTGTTATTACGCGGTTTGTATAGTTTCTAGTTGAGGGAGCTTTTTGAAGTGTACATTTTGGATATCGGCCCTACCATTCTCTTGTATGATAGTTACCCTTAGTTATTTTTTCTAATAAATGCTACATGAATGAGCGCTACTCAAACTGTATAAATAATAATTCGACTACATGGTAACATTAGAAGCATATCCACGTATGGTTCTCCTATGTGTGATACTCAGGTCTCTACAACAGGGGTAATATACTTGTACAAAAACCAGCATATTATAGAGTTGGAATTAGAGAATTCGTTCGTTATTCAGTTAACACTCCCAACTTTAAGATACAAGTTCCATACTCGGGTATCGGGTTTTGGGGCATTACATTGACGCGACACAAAAGTTATGTTGATTCTTTAGAGTTAGTCTTAGATGCGGCGTGCACTTTAAAAATAAAAATAAAAATAATTTGCACACGCTCGATGTTTATGTAAGTCTTTGCCACCTCAGAAAATTCTTCCTTGCAAGACCGTTTTATCAATCAAAGTCAAAGTCAAAGAAGATATTGAAGTCAACGAGTAAGGTTGGAATTTGGGACATCCAACCATACCTTTTGATAGAAAAGGGTGCTGATTTCTTATTTTACTTCTCACATCTCAAATCAACCCGTGTTACATTCCACACATACCAAAATACCCACAGTACACGCACTCACCTTCTTCTTCTTCTTCTTTTTTAATGCAATTTCTCTTCTCTAACTACCCGTTTTTCATTTTTCTTGCAAACCCGGTATCTTAAACCATACGGAGAAAGACTATTTTTCACTAGTTTCCTTGTTGGCTACTCGGGGTCTTAAGCCTTGCATAGTAAGACTAAGGGCCATTTATTTTCTCTCTTGGTATGTCGGAGTCTTAATCTCTACGAAGCACAACTGGACACAGTAATGTCGAAAGTTTCCCCGAATTCCCCTAAAAACCGTACAATTCCATAACGTAAAGGCAATGCATCACATAAGTAGAAAATTATGTCTAACTCCTTCCTTTTTCGTAACAAAGGCCCTTACCTAAAATCTATGGCACAGACTAACGCACGAGTGTTCACTCCCCAAGTGCAGCATTGTGATGTAGTAATAAACTCGGTAAGACCGAGGTCGAATCCCAAGGGACTGAAACCTATACGTTATCTGAAACTAGGTAGAAATAGAACTAGCCTAAGATGAAATCTAAATCAAATATAAATTGATGAATAATGGTGAGAGATTAATGTAAAACTTAAGAGAAATCAGAGATAAGAAACTAGGGATTCAGAGGATCCACTTGTAGAGATCAGGGAAATCTTATGCCTGCTTCAAAAATCATGAAAATTAAATTGAACTTCCTTTGATATAATTTTAAAGAGATGAAAGGTATATGAATTAGAATGGATTCCATCACCAAACCATGCCTAGGAGACAAAGCAAACAACAGAATTAAACTAATTACCAACCAATCAACATGCTATGAAGGTTAGGAAGGGTACCGTCATCCGACCATGCCCAGGAGACGATGGTGAACAACAGGGCTTCCTGACATCATAAACATAAAAAGTAAAGGAACATGCTCAAAGCTATCGCAGACCCATTGTAATTTTAGTCACAACAGACCATTAAAAACTAAAAACATTCCCTTAATTAAACCAAAATCAACATCAGTTCAATCTAAACAAAAGGGCATAGCAAAAAGTCTCCCATCATGCTACAAGCTTCACCTCTTAACCCTAGCTAAGAGGTTTAGCCTGACATGGGAAGGCTGGATCTCTCAAAACTCATAATAAAAGACAATAAAGTAAAACAAAATAAGAAACTTACTCTCTGTCTGACGGCCTCCCCAAGTCAAGCCTCCTCCTTGAATCTGATCTCTCCGACCGACCCCCATTGCTCTTACTCTCTTCAACTTTTATAGCTGCCAGGGGCGGTGGAGAGATGTTTCCTTTTCTGTTAAAGTCGGTGGAAAACCGAAACGTGTATAATCATAGTTTACGCACTCCTCTTGCGCTGAGATATTGGTGGGGCCCACTTCAGCTGACGTGTCTGGAAATCCACTCCGTCCATTGTCTTATCCTCGAAATTTCAGTCAGGAAAGTGTATTTTTGATCTTCTGTTGATGAGGCCCGCAGAGCTTTTTACTTCATCGTCAGTTGTCTTGTTTAAACGGTTTAAAACCGATATTTATTAAATTCTGTCATTCTGCCACCTAGGTTTGGGCGAGAGGATCCTTGGGTTCCTAATGGACGGTTCAGATTGGACCTTTGGTGCGTGATGGTGGGCCACAAGGGTTGATCGCAACTCCCTATTACGAAACAGAGCCTTCGCCACCCGTCTTCTGTCGTGGTTGTTGGGGCCATGATTGATATATACGGAGAAATCCATTCCGTCCATTCGACTCCTTGTGGAAAACCATTCTGGAATGGATTATTTTGGCTCATATTAATGTGGCCCACAGGATTTCGCTCGCTACCGTCCATCCTACGATTTACGGTGAAGATTGCCTGAGTGCATACATGGGACCAAGAAGAAAGCTAGGCGAGGGTTTTTCCCCACCTCTGGAGGGTATGGATGGTCCTGATCATGTGGACCCATAAGGATCACACAGAGACCCCCTGTTCGTCCATTCGCAGCAACTGAGAAGGAAATTGCTGTCTTTTTTTAAGAAGAGACGGGTCCAAGGTCAGTGCATATAAGAACACTTGTACATGGTGCCCACATCATGCAAGGTGGGGTCCTCTGTGATGTTTATGAGCAATCCAATCCATCCATTCACTTAGTCTCCCTAGTTAAGGTGTTGACCCCAAATTTGAGGCAGTTCCAGATATCAGGTGGGCCCAAAATCGACGGTTTATGGTCTGATCTGTCCATTGGGCCACTTTTACAATGATCCGATGGCTGAAATTTGATATGTACGGTTAATTTATGGCCCTCAGACCATGTATGAAGTTTCGAGCCGAACGGATATTGGAAACCCTATAATCTTGCATTCTACGCCAGTTTCGGGCCTCTTTAACGTGAACGACTTTATTTCCTCGGATCCCTGGTGTATAAATCCTTCAGTCTTAGTCCTCTGGAGTTCGTCCCCTGCTCCGATGACTTTAGAGTGTCAAATCCATGCTTTTAATATCTTTTTTCAATCAACGCTCCTGATTTCATCCTGCAACAAAAATACAATTAAAATACTCCATTAAGCATTATCATATACGTAAAATCTGACAATAATTAGGGTCTGATATGCAATATTTGACCCTCATCAACGAGTTACCTGGGTCAAGGAATCTTATGATTTCTCGTGTTTTAGGCAATTCTACAGATTTTACGAAAATACATATCATAGGAGTTCATAAATCACTTTCGCGTACAATCCGAATGTAACACATCGAAGGGCATATCTGGCTACCATTAGGCAAAGAAATGATAAGTCATTATCTATATATGTTGGATGATGGAGAGCCATGACTGCAAGAATGAAAATGCCATCGACGATGGGGAGCAAATCACCATGATAGTCCACCCGACCAATCCAAACATATCAATATACATGATTTCGTACCTGAACGCTAACTTAACCTAGCTAATTCGTGCGGGGGAATAGGTGGAAGTTGGAATAAGAGTTGACACAATCACAACTGGTTGACCGGTTCTGGGTAAATGGTAGGGCTGAAAGTTGGGCAGGTTCAACCGGACTGACCCGTGACCGACCCGACATAAGGTTGGGTGTGGGCAGGATGTATCAGGTTTGGTCTTGGGCTTGGGTTATACAAACACTAACCCAATAAAACTTGGGTTGGGCTTGGGTTGAGGTCTCGGGTTACCCGACCCAACCCGAACCTGATTGATACATAATTGAGTGTGGATCGTCTGTGTTGAAGGCACAAGAAATTCCATTGTTGTTGGGGTCTCATTAGTCCATGTTATTTTCGATGACTCAAGCTAACAATATACACCGGATTTCTCTCTCCCAAATAGATCATGTGCTACACAACATGACTTTTAAAGGAGTGGTTGTCCTATACTTTAGCTTATTTATTTAGAAAAATGAAGTTCTTTGCAATAAATAATTACATATATAATTAATAAAATCACAGGTACAAAAAAAGAGAGACATGTATTGAAATATAATAGACTATTGTAATAACGAAAATATTAGCATGTATCCACTCGACCGAGCCCGCTTGGGTTGGGCTTGGGTTGAGAATTCTCAACTCGAGGTTGGGTTGGGTTAGGGTTGAGGTATAGGAACCTTGGGTTGGGCTAGGGTTGAGCACCAACCCAACCCAATCCGCCTGACTTTCAACCCTAATAAATGGTGCGTTGGACCGCTCTGATTTACCAGGAAAGCGCATGTTACGCTCTCATTCGCCAGGAAAGTAGTTAGATGTGCCTCTCTCACCTATTTGAATAACCCCTGGAATAGATAAAGAAACATAGATGGAAAGAGTGAGAGAAAGTCTATAGAGTGTAAGGGTGTTAAGGGATTGACGCGATGTAACGTCCTGTAAAAATTTGTGCTAAAAAAACCCCACTATGTCCATGAGTGGAACCATCAGATGGTCGTATTGGCCCAACTGAATGCCCTAATTATGCTAGAATTGACAGATGTAGAATGATTAATTATAAATATCCATTTTTGCTAATCAATAATGGGTAGCTTCATGAACATAGCAAATCCCAACACCAATTGACACCTACAGGAAATATCAGTGTTTAACTTATTATATAAATACCTCGATTAACCAAATTAGTCCTAAACAGTGTGTTTGTGGTCTGCTAAACTCGATACTATAAAGAGGCATTCGTCTTGTTAAGCTCAGTGTCCACCGCGAACATTGAGTTGAGATCGCGTATAGGATTATCCAGCTTGGGCTTGCAAGCCAAGTGTGTGAAATGTGCGAATGGCTTAGGAAATAACCTTAACTTAGGTTATATGTGCATCCTCTACTCATTGCACAGGTTGTGGTTTTGGACCATTAGATCACAGTCAAAATTAAGACACTAACTTTGGATAATACCTTGCATATATTTGTAAAGTTGTGGCTCCAATTGACGATCGTTGAACTGAATTGAGACATTCTCCATTAATCGACACATCCAATTATCGGGGTGGTTGTGTCCAAATGTAGATCTTCAAGCGGGTCACCTATCCCATGGCGTAGATTTACCCGTACACTTTTCGGGGGGCCCAATGATGAGAAATAACCTCGCATAGGGTTAGCATACTTACCACGTGCCCGTTGGGTCATTCGCATCATATCTGGTGTTCTAAAAAGACCCAAATTGAGCGGCCTCTTTCCCATATGAAATATACCTTAAATTGTTGATAGATAGAACAAATAGAGAAGATAAATAGAAATAGAGTGAGGGAGAGAATGTGGATTAGTGCTTGAGGATTGGTGTTCCTCTAGCCCTTATTCCCTTTAAACTAAAGCCCTAGCCGCACCTGGATCATTCGTCGGATATCTTCTATCGGTGATTGGAGTTAAGGATTGAACCACACTTTTTAATTTAAGTCTTTTTAGGTTGAGTTTTCTAAATCTTACAAGAGCATATGTGTTGCTTGGGTTTTAGTGATCTTTGTATAAAACCCTAACCATACGAGTACTTTAAGTCAGGCGAACCATCACAAGGTGCGAACCATTTTCTTATAGGTTTTCTTCTATCAATCCTTGATGACCTCAGTTATTGAATCTATGTTGTAATTATAAATTTGTGTACTAACATTGCTATACTTACTTTGTTATTACAAATCTTGTGGCTACGTGCTTTGGGTAGTCAACGTGTTTTATGAAATGTCTAAAACCCTAACCCTATAAGTACTCTAAGTCAGGCGAACTATCACAAGGTGCAAATCATTTTCTTATAAGTTTCCTTTTATTAATCACTAAGGACCTCAGTTAATGAACCTATGTTGTAATTGGATTTTTGTGTGCCGACATTGCTAGACTCACTTCGTTATTGCAAATATTGTTGTTACTTGCTTTAGGTGGTCAACATGTTTGATGAAATGTCTGAAATGCTCGAATTGAAGACTAATATATTACATTGATAGGTCACTTAATGTTTACCTATAATGCTTTGGTTAACGAATATTTATGCTTGACTCCCCTTGTTTATTCTACAAGATGTTAAATATCGCCTAATGGTTAGAATTGTAATTATTGTGAATCAATTTTATAAAATGTTTTAGTCAAGGGGTGGCCCACATTGGGTCGGCCACTATAGGCTTGAACATAGACGATCGATAATAGCTGGACTATGTGGGATGCTTTACACCCAATGCTGGTTATGTTGGGGTTCCCCATGTCAATCATATCAGTCTAATGCATGATTGATCATATTGTATTCGTAATGTGTGACAATGATTGATTGAATCTTGTTGACCATAAGGATCCTGGGTGGGGGGATCGACTCGCTTTTTCCATAGGTTACCTTGCTCGAGAGCTTTCTTGGGGGTTAAGAGGGTGTTATATTTAACCAGAGTCGCCATGAATCAATTTCTTCGAATTTACTGTCGGTTAGACTATTTAGAAACACTCAAAATTGAGAACCCAAATATCCTTAGCCCTAATATGACTATTGAATTTGCATTGCAGAGATTTTGAGTAAGGGACCACGATTACAGAAAGGGAAGGTGTTAGGCCCCCACTCTGCTCATACAGATGTACGTTATTTACTTCACAAGATCTGACTAATTTTAGAAGAATGCGGTTAGGTTTCACACATAACAGATTGAAATGTAATGCAGTGATGATGATGGTTAATCGATTTAAATTTTTTATAGGCATGATCCGATTATATTGGCAAGCCGTGGAGCATACATTCTCATATACAAAAGATCGAAATGTAATACAGTAATAATGATGACTAGTCGATCCAAATTTTTGATGGGCATGATCCAATTATACTGGCAAGCCACATATCATATATTTGAACCGACCGAGTGGAGGGTGCAAAGTATATAGAAATGTGATATGTAGGATGCTTGATGTGGTATTGATGCTTACGATAAAACGACGGCTAACTGACAAAGTTTATTGTGGGCCAGTTTTGATTACATCGGTAAGCCATAGGGCATACGTCCGCCAATTAGATACAAGAAAATGATGGAGTGCGATATAATGCTTATGTTTATTACAAAATGACAGCTAATTGGTTAAGTTTCTAATGGGCTAGTTCTGGTTATATCGGCAAGCTGCAAAGCATACGCCCACTACTTAGATACGAGAAAATGCTGAAACGCGATGTAATGTTGATGTATTTGAGGAGCAAGGGGGTTGAGAATGGAATGAGTGCCAAACAATTCAAATGCTTTGAACTTGATGCATCTAATCGAAGCTTTGAACGGTTGGATGAATAGTAGTATCACAAAGGCTACATTGAGTGGCTTAGATTGAGACTTGGGTGTTACAAGAAACTCAAGTTTCTAGCTAGGCTAGGCTAGATCAGGGTTGGACTCTTTATCCCTCACTCTCACTCTCCATTGGTAGAGGGATGACTATATGGCTAAGGTCCTAAGGGATGATGAGGGATGCTTGATCCTCTTTGAATGCTATGGATTTAGTGGATGCTTGAAATGAGAAAGGGAGGGAGCTCAATTTTCTTATAATTCTTGCAAGGCTTTGGCCTTTAGGGTTGGGGTTTAAGATTGAGGTTCTTGGAGTTTAAGCTTATAAGGTTAGGGTTTAGGTTGACTATCTATTGGTTCAAATTCAATTAGTTTATGGGCTTGGGGTGGGGTGTTTACAAATCTAAGATACCATTGTTTCTCTTGAATGAGTGTACTTATAATCGTTAGTGTTATTATCTTATAAGATTCATGATCCGAGCATGGTGGTATGAGACATTGTATTCGAGTTATCGGCCTACTCTGGGGTGATAAGCCTCCTCGTAGTGACCATTGAGTAATGATGAAAGTAACCCGCTTATGATGTGTAATAAAATGGGGTGATGAACCTGTAAACGGATTAAGGGGGACGGATAAGTAATCGCCACGGTCGCTACGAGCCTTATGATTTGGATGAGACCCGTGATATAATCGTGGTACCATAGCTTCTCCAATATACTGAATGGATTATACCTAATAACTACTTGGCTAATCATGCACATCATTCACGCTTATTGGTAATACTGGCAATGAGCCATATTACACTAGGATGAATAGTTTATGAATGGAGTCGGAGTCACATGATGAAAGAGTGTTGGCATCTGCGAATAGGCATTGAAGTCGCTTGTTGAAAGAGTGATGAATTGTAAGGCTCGTGCATTATTTCATTACAACATTCATACACCTAACAAGATTATATAAGAAGTGTTTGCTTACTTGTACTATCATTACCTGCGCTGATTAAGTTGATGACATGTGCAACTTGGAATAAATGGAACCACTTAGTTGATTATTCACTCTCATTTTACAACGGTGTTTTAAAATACCAACCAAACATTGCTGTAGATGCATGGGTTATTGAGGCAGATACATTAGAGGACACGTACGTGGATCCAAAGGAGGAGTTTTCCTACTTCCAACTTTCCAATGGACAGTTGTAATTGGCCGGCCTTGCAATTGTACTTGGCGGACAATATTCTTTTGTTAGATAGATTATGGTCATGACAAACTTTCTGTTTATTTTGGAACTGTATATTGGGTCCTAATTGTTGACCCTATACTCTGAATGGATGCATATTGTATATTTTGGGATTGTTACTTGCTTTAAATACATTCATTTTTTTATAGTATATTTTACTATTTAGCTTAGTTCCATGATCGCTTGGATATCAAGTTAAAAGTACAATCAATTCATGCTTTCGCAAAACATAAGTGACACCCGAAATATTAGTGATCAATGCTCGACCCCTAATTACATGCGGCACAAAAGTTCTGCCAATTATTGAGAGCCAATCTCAACTGCTGTGTACACTTTTTTTTTTGGCACATATTCGATATCTATGTGACCCTCTGCTGGCTTTGGAAATTATTTCATGCCAGATCGCTTTGTTAATCAAAGTCAAAGTCGAGGAAGATATTGAAGTTAATGAGCAGGGTTCGGATTCAAGATATCCATCCATACTTTTTGATCGAAAATGATGCTTAATTGCTTCTTTTTTTTCTCACGTATTGAATCAAACCATATTCAACTCTGCACATACCGCAACACCAACAACACACGCACTTACAATTTTTATTTATTTATGAAAATTCTCAATTCTAACTACCTACTTTTCATTTTACTTATCTACATTGGGTCTTAAACCTTACGGAGTAATGCTAAGTTCAATTCGTTTCCTTGTTGCATACTGGGGGTTTTAAGCTATGCGTGGTAAGGTTAAGGGCCATATTATTTTCTCTTTTGGCCTGTTCGGAGTTTTAATCTCTGCAAAGCACATCTAGATACAGTGACACCAAAAGTCCTCCCGAATCTCCCAAAAAATTGTATAGTCTCAGAAAGAAGAGACCGTGCATCACACGGGAGTAAAAAATAGTGGCTAACCTCATCCTTTTATCTAAACAAGGCATTTTTCCATAATCCATGGCACATACTAATGTGGGAGTCACTCGGATGAAAAAATTATGTGATTTCTCATCTTTCAAGTGATTGCATGGGTGATAGCCAACCGTAAATTCTTAAGTTGTATCCTGGCAAGCGAAGACTCCAAATCAAACACACCTTTACCTCCGAGTCAACTCCATATTTAAATTAAATCAAAACTAAAACTGATATATGAAAAAACTCACAAAATTGAGGGCTTCATTCCATACTGTCTTCGACCCCGGGAGGGCGTCACAAGTTAAAAGCCTAATGTTGAAAATTTCCTTAAGGCCAAGTTACGAGTGAAGTCGATATTCATATTGTCCCTTGGTCTAGGTCCACGTGACCCTGCGATCAGGTTATATGGTAAATAAACATCACTATGAGCCCTAGAGTTTAATCCCCATTACTCTGGTGTGGTCCACTCTACCATGTTATTGGGCTCATGCCTTGAAATGACCCTGACAAGGCCATCCGTCTCTAGCTATGTTTTCGCGGGGGTAGCACCCAATCCGCGCCCATGGAGAATAGATTGCCCGTGCTACCGCAAAAGATTACGTTTATCCGCATGAGTATGGTGCCCCGCGCTCCCATTGTATCATCCACCTCGCACGCGCGTGTACAAAATAGCAGGGACAATCTCAGAATCAATCTAGACCGTGAATACAGACCTCCAAATCGTAGATTTTGCTGTGGTTTAGACAAAGACACACAGATCAAATGATCATAGCCATCCAACCATTTACAATCAGATACACCATCAAAAAATTAGTGGCTCAAATTTACAGGAAAACTCAGATGCGAAGGTCTGATTAGTATAATTTAATCCATTCATCACTTGATTTTGGACGGCATGGATCAGTACACGTGCCTGCCATATGATCAGTTTGATGCATGCGAATGTTAATTATGTAACATCTGCCATCTGCACACAAAGAGTACCATATGCTTCATGTTCCTTCAGACCTTCACATTCCATAGAGGCATGATTCCGTACAGCAGAAGGCATGGTATTCCACGTGTACGGCGAAACATCCGCGTGCAAGCACGCATGCCAATATGGCACACATGGCCCATATCCAAACTTTGCCATTGGGGGCTGGTCACACTATTTTGATGTTCTGTACAGGTTGTTTCACTCATTATATAGGCCACAATTTACAAAATGAATGGATGGCTGGAAAAATACTTTAAACATGCAGTTTGTTTTGTAGCGTGCTGAGTAAACTCTTTGAGGCGCAACGCCATTCATGCATTTTATTATTCCATGTATCCAATTTAACATATAATTGTAGTGCCTAACTCTAAACATGAAGTCCATCCAAAGCTCAATGGACCACACAAACAGAAACAGTGTGAATCGAACATCTACAGTTGAAAAGTTCTTGAGAGCCACGGAAGTTTTAGATCAAGCTTATATTTGTGTTTTCCCTTCATCTATGTATGTTTGATCTTACGAACAGGTTACATGACAAATAAACATCAATGTGGGTATTAGAAATGATTCAACAGTGTGGAAATCAATACTTCTACTATTTTTTGTGGTATGGTTCACTTGAGCTATGTATGTACTTTAATGACAATGTTATGTGGTCCTAACACCATCCAGTTAGCTCATGTCAATGTTATGTGGGCCCCACTATGATGTATTTATTTTATTCGCCCTGCCTATCATTTTTCCCAAATATTTTAAGTCACGAGCTAAAAAATGCGGCTCAGCCCACACTGAAGGAATTGGTGGACTATTAGGGTTAGTTGAAATGTTTATTTGCCTTCAAACAGTCTAATAAAGCCACACAGAGGTAAAACATAGATATCAGTTTTAGCCAAAGCTTTTACAACCTAAAAGCTTTTAAAAGTAGGCATTCAATCCCCACAATTTTTATAGTATAGTTGTTATGCGCAGATCTGAGCCCTTACAATTCCGAGGACCAACATCCCTCAATCCGATTAGACACACAAGAGTCAATCTGAAATGATAAATATTATTGAAGGGGAGGAAGGTTCCCGGCTCGGTCACAGTTGAGCTCCTGCTCCGAGGTTGGTAGTCAGTTTGGTGTGATCTAAGACCGGAACGGTCGGCGCAAAGTTCAGACTGAAGACTTCAGACCGCCCCACTATTGTCCAACGAGAAAACTCAACTCGACAGGATAGGTCCGCCGCCCGCCTTGGAGCACGGAGGGGAGACCTCCAGAATATTCAACAGATAAGTAAAGTCCATCATGAGTCCAGGCCGAGGCTCGACTCGGACTCGGGACGCGATCCATGTTTAACAACTCAATGGCGAAGGCTCACGTCTATGTTGGTCTAAATCCGAGGCTTGGAGTCTGAGCTTTTTTGGCCAGGGATCTTGAGCCAAGGCCGATGCAAGGCGGGATAAGGACGCTCCATGTGCTAAACTAGGAAACTATCTTAAGCGGACACGACTGATTGTTTCGCTCGCATATACGCACGATATGCAACACGATTCCCGGATTATGGATCATATCTTCACGATCACAGTATCCCACTGATTGAGTGAATCGTGCCAAGATTAACTGATCTGGACCGTCCGATAGTCAGGTATAAATACAATGAGACTTCATTGCTACAGGTGCGCAATATCCCAGACCTTCTCTCTACAATCAACTTAGACCCAGATTCCCTTGACTCGACTTAGGCATCGAAGGGTCCCCCAGCTTAGTCAGGGTCTCCTTTGCTAACCTTTTATGCGTGACCAAGGTTCCTTGGAGGTTCATCGTGCTAAGTGGAGGGTGGTCCAGATTTTGCCATCAACAATGGTCCACATGAGATTTGGATCCAAATTATTTTTGGGCAACAAGCAAAATGGATGAACGGCGTGGATAAAGCAAATAAATCATGGTGGGGCCCACTTAGCTTTAGCACAAGCTAGCTAGCTGGTACAGGGGTCACTACTCAGTAGCCAGACCACGTCCAAATCTAGGGCAGATGTAAGGAGTGTGTGGCTCAGATATGGCACACCCCACCATAGACGCAACGTACAAGAATCCCCCATCGCCCCAAGCTTGGTGGGGCCCATAACTCATTTTAGAAATATGCCCAAACAAGGGAAGATCCAAAGCTCTAGTGAGCCAAAGCTAAAGAAACAATGGACGGTCACGCCCCGATCGAAACCTTCGTTAGGCCCACCGATATGTTTATGTGCTGGCCAAAACCTTCTTAAGGTGATTTCCATCTGGTCAAAGGGAAAATACAAATATCAGCATTATCAAGAAGCTTTGTGGACGGAGATTGCATAGTTACACTGGGCAGTACTCCATGGGCCCTACCATGATACATGTGTTTTATACACGCCGTTCATCCATTTTTCCAGTTCATTCTAGGGTATGGGCCCAAAAATGAAGCAGATCCAAATGTACGTTGGGCCACACCACGGGGAACAGTGGTGATTGAATGTCCGCCGTTAAAATCTTCTAGGGCCCACAAAAGTTTTGAATCGATCTGATATTTTTGTTATCTTAAAAAAATAGACATCTGTATGAACTCATCAACAATTTTCACTGCAAATAAACATTACAGTCGGCCCTAGGAAGTTTTTAATGGTAGGCGTTTAATAACCACTGTTTTCGTGTGGTGTGGTCCACTTGAGATTTTTATCTGCTTCATTTTTTAGATCATGACCTAAAATAATGATCTGAAATGGATGGACAGCATGGATAAACGAAGTTAGATCATGGTGGGGCCCACAGAGCATCAGCCGGGTTTCAATAGTGTCCTCACTCTTTTTGCGGTGTGGCCCACTTAGGTCTCCCTCTCATATCTGAGCTCGTGTCCTGAATAGCAGGCCAAACAAATGGACAGTGTCGATATAACACAAATATCATGATGTCCCTGTAAAGGAAGTCGGTGGGCGCGGCTTTGGTGGATAGGTCTATGGATCCCTGACTGTAGGGCCCACCATGATGCATGTGATTTACATCCACGCCGTCCATCATTTTTGAAAAATCATATTAGAAAATGAACAAAAAAAATGAGTAATATCATAGTCATAGGTTGACCACACCACAGGAAAAGAGTGGTGATTGATTACCTACCATTACAAACATCTTGGGCTACAGGAATTTTTATTTTCAATCCAACCTGTTGATAATGTCAAAAAGACCTGGATGAAGTGACTACACAAATATCAGCTTTATCCGCAACTCTTCTATCTCACAATAAGTTTCAATTGTCAATCACCACTTTTTTCCGTTGTGTGGTCTACATGAGATTTGGATCTGGTTCATTTTTGGGCTCATGCCTTAAAATGATATTTAAAAACGGATGGACGGCGTGGATATAAGGAAAATATACCAAAGTGGGACCCACAATCAGGGATCCACCTACCTCTGCTTAGTCTAACATCCATGGAGCCATCCAATCCATCGAGGCAAAGGTGCTGAAAATGACCGATCCATATCATTGACAGTCCGGACCTGCAATTTTGTGGGTTCCATCCACGAGTTTCTCAAGAACCATCCTCGCCTGATAAATCCCAACCGTGGATATGGTTTGAACTGGGTGGACATTCCAGATCAATGTGGTGTGCACCATACTATGGTGCACACGAAGTGCACAGCCTCCACCCGCTCATTTTAGCCAGGGCCGCACCCCCATCCGACATGCCGTTTTATGTACCGTTCCTCGCTCATTTCAGCCCTTGTGTGAGAGAGGGGGAGAGGGAGAGTGAGAGTAGTAGATCAGATCTCTGGAAAATCTATCAGAAATTCCCCCAAGAAAAAGAAATTTCCACGGTTTTGATTTCAGAGCACTCACCATTGGATCCGTACGGTTGAGATTTTCCGATCCCTCGGATCTAGGGTTACAGATCCCACCCTTTCGGCGCTGCGGCTACTGCTTCTTCTGTCCTGCGCAGGAGGCTGAGATTCTGGCATGGGAGACGAGAACCCCAAAGGCGCGTGCGGGGGATCGGACGGTGGGGAGGAGCCTGTTCCCAAGACGGTCGCTGTGGATGGCACGAAGGGGGATGACGGAGAGATCGGTGGTGCCGAGCGCGAGCATGCGATCGGGTGCTCCCGCTACTTTCAAGAATGTGGAGAGGCCAGCGGGTGCGGTTCAGAGGAAGATTTTCAGCATAAGAGGGCAAAGGTTCTTTTCAATTTCGAGTGAGTTCTTGACGTTTTTTCATTTTGATTCTCTCTTCTTATGCAATTCTGCATCTATAGGCAGGTTGAGTGGCAGTTTAGTGAATAAGTGAACCTTGATGGGTGATTGTGTGGAGTCTTGTTCTGTGGTTTTAGTCCTGGCTTGCATGGGTGTTTCGCTTTGAGAATAGATGTTTTCTTGCTGCATTGGTAAGTACCCCTGAATCGTCATTTGGATGAATGTGTCATTTGGGTCACTTGGTTTTAAACTCTGTTGAGTGTTTGTGATGGCCTGGAAAGCAAAACCCAAAAGCGAGAGTTTTCAGTTTCCTGCATTTCCACCATGAAATAACAATTCCAAGATGACCGTAATATCAATTTGCCTACTTTGATACTCTGGCAAAGTGTGATGGTTCATGCACATGCACTCAACAACCGCCCACCGATGGGTGATAAGCCAAGAAATTGGAGTGGACTGATGCCCTTACTGGTCGATTGGTGGACATCTAATGGATAGCCGAAATGGAAAATAGTTACTGGGTCAGTTCAATAAACAAATCCCATTAGTTCGAATTGTCCAGTTCATCTAATTTTAGCAATGCGATCTATATAAAGTGGATCTTGTGATTTGAATGGTTTATTTTGAGTTGCACATATGCCATGTATACAATGTCTGAATGCGTATGAACCATCACACTGCCAACATTTCTGATGAATCGTCTTTGGAAATTGAGTCTGCTCGGTCCTGATTCTTGAGTTCTTCCAAATGTGCCTGAGAGGGTGGCTGTGGATCATGGATTGCAATATTGCCTGCTGCAATATGATTGTGGCTATGAGTATCAAGTTTAAGGAATGCAATGTTATTCAAGTTTTTTCCTCATAGAACTCTTCCGCCCTCCGATGCTTAAAAGGACGCTCCTTGTGGTGTCCCCTGAAAATTAATTGGTCATGCAATACCCATCGAATGTAAAGAGGCAATTTATTTTGATCCCATTGTTGTAGGTGGTAGGCGTGTTGAACCATCTCCATAATGGGGGGAGTGAGTGAACGGGAAGAAAGCTCCACCAGCCAGAAAAGAGGATACGCTCTCAATTGGTTTTCTTTGGAAAGCTCCACCAGCCAGAAAACGTTTTTGGACTTGGGCCAAAGCCAAAAAGAGGTTCACACTTCATTCACCAAGAGAATGATCTTCACTTTGTGGGAAAAAAAGCAAGAAACTACATGGTGACATCTACACTGTACATGTGGTAGTTGTATATGACAATCAGGTCCATTGATTTGTTGTGCTGTAAGCAACTTGAACAGATTTTAGTACTCAAAACTATCAGAGAAATGGATGTCCAACTTGATTTTTTTTTTTTTTAAGGATGAATTATTATTGAATTTTAGTACTCAAAACTATCAGAGAAATGGATGTCCAACTTGATTTTTTTTTTTTAAGGATGAAATATTATTGAACCAAAGAATAAGCAAACAAAACAACACCAAGAAAAACAAACAATAGAAAAGAAAAGCTAAAAGAACATAACGATACAGCAACCAGCCCCACGACTAGCCAACCTCAAGAAAGCCCTCAACAACCTTAGGCACCCAATCCCTGAACAGACAAAGGACTCGGCTAAACACTCTAATAGCGAGAAAAATAGTACGCCACTTCTTTCTGCCTGGCAGAACTCCATCTCCCACATGCCACACTTGGAAGAGACCTTCCATGGTCTATGGCATCACCCAGGAGCTCCCTGCCAACTGAATCACTCGGATTCAAATCTTCGAAGAGAAAAAGCAATGGATGAAGAGATAATTAACAGACTCTTCTTCTTGGAGACAGAGGATGCAGACATTGGGCAAAACCATTCCCCTCTTCCAAAGATTATCTGTGGTGAAGACATGATTCTTCCCAACAAGTCAGGCGAATGCTGCAACTTTAAGGGGGGCAAAGGTCACGTTGACTTGATGGATATGATTGTCAAATTGTTGTGCTTTTTGGTCTATGGTCCATGCACCCAGCAGCCCACAGATCAATGGTCCTGATCTCCATGTGCGATTACCATTTTTATGTTGGGGATCACACTTAATAGTACTTTTATGTATAACACATCACATAGCATTTCTCTGTGTGTTTTGACAGCGATATGAGAAACATTTGCATTGCTTGTATTTTCCTTGGTATGTTTTTATATTTAGTTACTAGTTAGCAGGCATGAGCATTTTATGGAGAGGTAAATGGGTGAGATTAGCATAGAAGTTGGCTATTTCCATCCACCAAGATTGACATTCCCACTAAAATTGGCAATTTTGGATGTTAAGTTCTCTCTACAAGTAGTACTAGTAAGCATTAATAGTGCAGAATGGCCCAAGTAACCTTCTCGGGTGGAAAAAAACGATTCAGGCTTGTTTTCCATTTTCTTTTCCCCCCCTTTTGGGGATGGGAGGCCCTTACCCTTGATCGCTATCACTGTGATACCCGTGTCTGAGCTACTAGGAGCTGGATTTCCATCCTGCTTAGCTAATCATTTGATTATGGAATTCTCATTATTACCTGGCAATAGTTCTACGAATGACTGCTCACTTCAAGCCTCCTTACCTGGTGTTGTGAGTGGCTGGCACGTGGCTTATATGCAGAGTTTTATTGCATCCATTAATATATTGTATACATATGGCGGCAATTTGAAAATTGATCGTATCATGGTGGAGTTTTCTTTTGATCAGGGAATCTGTTTGTAAATTTGTAATCTGGTAATGGGGATTACTGATTTATGATTAGTGGACATGGCAGTTTTTTGAATTAATGATATAATTGCCTTATTAATGTTGTTAGTCCAAAATCTAATGAGTTGGCTGGAGCATTTTGGAGTTATGGTGATGTGAAAGCAATGGAAACCACTAAGTACCAAATATAGATGGTAGAGGGCAGTGTAGGCATAACGGTATGACATTCAATTGCCATGGGTCTATCAACCGAGTATTCTCTTTAATATAGTAATGTATACATATAGATGACATTTATACAACATTTATTGTTGGCATAGTGTTCATTCATCCCTGCACTATCTTCTTTATTTTCTAGTTATTACTATTCATTAAATTACTGGTATGAATATAAGAATAAATGGTATCAACTGAGTATTCTATTTAACAGTCATAGATACATATACATAACATATGTACAACATGTTACGTGTGCATAATGCTTATTTCATCCATCCATTTCTATTCCTATATTGCCTTCTTTATTGTCTAATTATTATTGAGTATTCTCTTTAATATAGTAATAAATACATATGCATAACATATATACGATATGTTATGTCAGCATAGTGCTTGTCCTTCCATTTCTATCCCTACATTCTCCTTTATTTTCTAATTATTATTATTATTTACTTTTTTATGCGGTTCTTGCTGCAAGAATCATGAATGCCACTTGTCTTTGTGGACTAGGATACAATTCCTTCTAGCATGATGAAAGGTATGTTTTATCCTTAAAAATGATGGAAGGTGTGCTTTTTCTCACAGTTCCCATATAACTGTTGCTTTATTTGTTTCAATAATCAGTCATTGTCCTTTTCTTTTTCTCATTTCTTTCACCAGACCTGGGTGAAAGAGGAGGGTGGATGCCCAGCGGGCCGCCAACCCCAATTTGCTGGATATTTCATACCACATCATCTGTATGGCTGTGTCACATCCGATATTATTGTATTTGGTGGTATGTGTTTTGGTGGTGGCTGTGCACTTACAACATTCTTCAGCAATGGTCTTTCAATCCTTGTGTAGAGGTTTGCTCTACTTGCAGGTTTTACATTACTATGCCCAGGTATATTGTGTTAAAATGGAGAAGGTGATGTTTGTGTTTCTTATTTGAATGCAGGAGCTTCCGTGGCCTGACTATTTCATCTTTCTAGAAAAATTTCTGATACTGTTGCTATTTCTATTGCTGGGTCTGTTTGATAGTATTTCTGGACCACGGGTAATATTTATCATTAGTGTGAAACAGTGTGGTCATATGCGATCGCATAATCGCATAGAACCATGCATATGACATATGCGATGGTATGCAATCACATCGCATAATGGCATATGCGATCACATGCATTCCAGCGGTCAGAAATCTGATTGTTGGAACTTATTATTATTATTATTTTTTGATTTTCAGAAGTTTTGCCTATCAAAAGGCACGTCCTCCTCCGCCTCATCCTCCATTTCCAACATATACTCAGTAAAACTCTCAATACATACTCTCTTGCTCTCATACATCAATTTAAAGCCCTCATTCTCTCATAATCTCTTTCATAATTTTTCCTATCTTTATTCTTTACTATTTATTTTCACTTGAAGTTGAAGGCAAGAATCAATGATTTAGGATCAAGAAGTAAGAAGAAGAATCACTTAATACTATTTACTCTATCTCTCTCTCTTCTATTCTCTCATTCTAATCTCCATTCTAATCTCTTATTCTAATTTTTTAAATTCTAATCTCTATTCTAATTTGTGTTGTGTGATCTATTCTTGATTTCTTTCATTCAACTCAAGAGACTCAACAACTCAAGAGTCAAGTAAAGTCTCAATTCTCAAGTGGCAAGCATATACTCAAGATTCAAGTCAGCCAACAATAAAGTCTTCTATTTTGTTTCATTTTAATTTCTAAATTATAAAATTGTAATTGTAGACTTGTAGTTTCTAGTTTGTACTTTGTAGTTTCTAGTTTTTAGATTCTAGTTTATTTCTAATTTTCTAGTTTCTAGTTTATTTCTAGTCTCTAGTTTGTAGTTTCTAGGATTCAAGATTCAAGAGTATGATCATTTACATCAAGATTTTGGAATTTAGATTTCATGACTTTCAAGTTTCAAGTTCAAGACTTCCAAGTTCAAGAGAAGAAAGCTTTTCAACTTTCAGGACTTTCAACTTTCAACTTCCAAGGACTCAAGAAGAGTCAAGAGACTATCTCTTTCACTCTCTTACTATTGTAACTCCACAGTCTACAACCATACTAGTGACACTCTCTCCCGCCCTCTCTCTCTTAGTATATTTACTATTTACATACTACTTAGTGGTATTTACTTACTACTTAGTAGTTTGTACTTGCTTACTATACTAAATAATACTTAGTAGTACGTACTACTTGCTAATTAGTTTGTCTAGTACTTAGATTCTAATACACACTCATAGTATCATGCACACTACGGTCAACTAGTCTATCCTACTGGGCTACTACATAGTGTCATCATGTCTTCTTCCCAATCTTCTACTTTGAGGCCAAAGTTAAATGACCCGGGTTGGTAGTGCCGGCACTATCGAAGTGTCGGTGATAAGTCCCATGTAGTGTGTGACCTATGTGGATACGTAAGTTTCAGTGGTATTGGCCGGCATAAACAAACACCTTGTGCATGCATCGGGAGCAAATGCAAGAGCATGTACCAATGTTACTTCCGAAATCCATAGGGAAATCATGGAGTATATGGACAAGCATGTTCGAAAAAGACATGACACATCGGTCATGCAAGAAGAATTTATGGAGAAAGAAGCTTATGAGGACATGAATGTAGTAGATTTGGATGAATCTACACCACCTACATCCACAGGGTGATCTAGACTGGCCACTAAAAGGGCCCGTGGGCATGGGCCTATAGATAGGTGGTGTAGACCACATCTGGAAGATATGGTTGATCGAAGGGGCAAAGGACTTGCCCAAACCACTTTAGAAAACTGATACAAGAAGAAGTATGGAAAAACCACGATTTAGTATATTGCAAAGTGGTTGTATCAAGCTGATGTAGCTTTTAACACCGTGAAGATGAAGATTTTTAAAGTAATGGTTGAGGGTAAAGGTCAATTTGGACATGGCTGGAAACATCCTTTCTATCATGAAGTGAGGGAGAGTTGTCTTAAAAAGAAGGCAGAGTTTATTAGAAGCTTTATCTTTGAATACAAAGAAAGTTGGAAAATATATGGTTGTTCATTAATGGTTGATGGATGCACTGATAGATCCAGTCGGACAGTGATAAACTTCATTGTAAATTGTCCAACTGAGACCATGTTTTTAAAGTTCGTGGATGCATCAGCCCATTCCCACACGGGCGATTATTTATTTAAATTGTTAGATAGTATAGTTGAAGAGGTAGGAGAGGAATATGTTATCCAAGTTATCATAGACAACACAACTAATTATGCAGCTGTCGGTTGCCAACTTATGGAGAAGCGACGACGTTTATTTTGGACACCACGCGCGACACATTGTGTCGATTTAATGTTAGAAGATATAGGTAGGTTATACCTTAAAGTAATTGCTAAGGCTAGGACAATTACTATTTTTATGTACAAGCATGCACTTCGTCTCCATCACATGAGAAGCCACCTTGGGTGCAAGTTGCTTTGTCCAGCCGTGAACTGATTCTTAACAGTCCTCTTAACACTACAAAGATTACATTGAAAGAAAGCTAAACTTAGGCCCTTTGTAGTGTCGGCCGATTAGAATAATGGACCATGGTCAAAGAAGGTCGAAGGAAAATTAGTCCAACAAACCATTATTTTTGCTCAATTTTGGGCTCAAGTGGTAAATGCCTTAAAATCATCGGAAGTTCGGAACCCTTAGTAAGTGTGTTGTGATTGGTGGACAGTGATGAAAAGCGACCCATGGGCTATATCTATGATGCGATGGAAAGGGCTAGAAACAAAATAATTCAACACTTCAACTATAAAGAGCGTGATTACCAATAATGGAACACTTCAACTATAAAAAGCGTGATTAGCAACCCATCCTAAATATTATAAATGCTACATAGGGCAACCAAATGTCATCCCCTTTGTATTTGGCTGCCTACGTCCTTAATCCAGTCGTATTCTTTGCGTCCGCCAATTTGACTACGACAGACGTCTATCATATGGTCGGATTTCTAAACGCTTTAGAAAGAATGGTTCTAAACAAAGAAGAATATGATAAAACTTATTGGGAGCTGGACTTCTAGAGGGATTTGGTCAAGAGAGATTGTTATCAGACATAGGAGTATGAAATTGCCAAGTAAGTGTGCAATTCTATGAAGTTCTACAACTCACAATATAAGAAGTTTAAGTGAGAAAGTGTCTAATTTAAACTTATTTGCACAACTAACTGGTTGTCTATGTATGGAGTTGACCCGACTCGGAGGGATTCGGTACTGCAAAAGTTGGCCATGAGAATTCTTGGCCTTACGTGTTCTTCGAGTGGTTGCGAGCGCAACTGGGGTATATTCGAGTCGATAAGTTTTACAACGTAAAAGTTCTATAATTCACTTCCAGTTTCAAATTTCAATGCTAAATTGCTAATATCACACGTTCTAATTGTTAGTGCAGCAAATTCACACACAAAAAAAAGAAATCGCCTCGAACAAAAGAATTTCAATGACTTAGTTTTTGTCCAGTATAACCAGAAGTTGCGAGAAAGAATCCAAGCTAGGTGAGAAAAGCCTGGATTTTATGATCCTAAAAGCCTGGATTTTATGATCAGTGAGTGACTTGTGGAGACAAAGGATCTAGTCGTTGCCGGCGAGTCCCTTACATGGACCCAAGTTGAAGACGTCGCTTATGGATCGGCACCTGGCGAAGGTTCTCAATGGCGGAGAAGAAGAGCTGGAGAGGCGAGCAGTAGGACGAGGCCTGCCCCTAGCAGTCAAGGAGAAGATATGATATTAAGATTGAAGAAATACAAGAAGAAGATGCCCGACCATTAGACATGGATGAGCAACTTGTGCGGATCGATGGCGAAGAAACAAAAGAAGATGAAGTGTATGTTGAAGAAGGAGATGACTCTGACGATAGAGCTGGGCAATCTTGACCCGATTCGGTGGATTCGACCAGATCCGACTCGATCCGAACCGTTCCGACGGCTTGGATCAGTGCGGATCGAGTAGGGTAGTCCAGATCCGAAAGCCTTTTGGGTCGAGTTCGGATCCATACCTACCCGGACCGATCCGATCCGACCCGATCTGGAGTGGATAAACCACATGCATTTTCACGGTGGGCCCCAACAGAGTATACTTAGTACGATAAAAGAGAGCCAGAAGCGGATTTTGCATGGTAGTACTTGAAATGTGTTCTAGACTTAATGGACGGCTTAGATCGATCTATTGGATAGATCGATCTATTGGACGGTCCAAGTTACACGATGCAACTAAGATTAGTGTACCCTAGAGCTAGGCATTTCTGACCTGCTCCAACCAGATTCGACCCAATTCGAACCGAACCAATGGTCTGGATCGGTGCGGTTTGGGTAGGATCAGGCAGATCCGACCGTTTATCGGATCGGGTTTGGATCAATGCCAATCCGGATCAGACCGATCCGAAATCCGATCCGATCCGATCCGGGCCATATATGGTGTATATTTTATAGTTTCTAATAAATTTCATTTTATATGTATGAAAAAAGGGAAAGTTGATAAGAACTTACATAGGTTTTAAGCTGGTATGCTGAAAATCATGATTCTTTTGCCATGCGAGTTGCAGAGAGAGAGAGAGAAAGAGGTGCAGTTCGTTGCTTCTTCCTTGATATGCCGGGCAAACAGTTCAAATGTTCAAGTGCGCAGTAGAAAGGAAGTGTATTGGCGGGTGTACCTCACACCAGCTATATAGCTGCTATATTGATGTTAGTAAGATCTGTGGGTCTAATATCCAAACCGTACATCCGTTTGGCGAGCTCGTTTTAAGGCTTGAGACAAAATAAGACAGATCTAACCATCAACTGGACCACACTGCAAAAACTAGTGGGAGATTGAACGTCTACCGTTGAAACCCTTTTTAGGGTCACAGAAGTTTTGGATCAATATGAAATTTGTTTTTCCTCTTCATTCAGGTACTTGTGACCTTATGAAATTTGTTTTTCCTCTTCATTCATGTACCTGTGACCTTATGAACAGATTGGATGTAAAATAAACGTTATTGTGGGCCCTACAAATTTTTTAACGGTGAAAATCATCATCTCCGTTGCTATTTATGGTGTGGTCCAGATGATCTTTGGATATGATTCATTTTTTGGATAATGCTCTAAAATGATCTCAAAAAATAGATGAACGGTGTAGATATAATAAATACATCACTGTGGGGCCCATGTAACTTTGATCTCCTTTGAACCGTTCGTACAACTCGGAGCGTCAGTGCTCGTCTTCGCACGACACGTACCTAGAGCAGCTATATAGCTAGTGCTAGCTACAGACAGCAGTACTTATGGCAATTAAAAAGCTTCTTCAGGAAGCTATACAGCTGGTGTAATGCTTCTTCGAGAAGCTATATAGCTGGTGTGAGCTATCGTACGTTTTTATCCTACTGAGTAAACTATGTGGGGCCCGTCTTGAATTTTTTTGGTTTATCCACACCGTCCATCAATTTTTCCAGATCATTTTAGGGGTTGATACTAAAATTTAAGTATATCCAATAATCAAGTAGATCGCACCATAGGAAACAGTGAGAATAATGATTTCCACACCATTGAAAAAAAAATGAACGATCCGAACCTTGCCCAATCCGATTCGACTCGGTTTTCCTAACCGAGTCGGACTCGGATTGGTTCAGGCCACCAGGGGTTCGGATCGGTTCGAGTTAGATGGCTTGGATTCGGTCCTGGATCGGATCGAGTTCGGGTCAGGTCCTGCAAATTTCGAACCGAGTCGAGTTGGCCCCAATTCGATCCGACTCGGTCCGATGTTTTTCTCATAACATAAAATGATTTATAAAAATAGATGGAGGGCATGGATGAAACACATACAATATGGTGGGGCCCACATAGCACCAACCACCAGCGATTGGCTGGTGGCAAGGGGAGTAGCCAATCCGTTTCCAGTACCGGCGCTCCTCGAGCTCCGAGTTATACGAACGGTTCAAAGGAGATCAAAGTTATATGGGCCCCACAACGATGTATTTATTATATCTACACCGTTCATATATTTTTAGAGATCATTATAGAGCATTATCCAAAAAATGAATGATATCTAAAGATCATTTGGACCACACCACAAATAGCAGCAGAGAATGATTTTCACCGTTAAACAATTTGTGTGGTCCACTTGATAGTTAGATTTGTCTTATTTTTCGTCTCAAGCCTTAAGACGAGCTCGCCAAATGGATGGACGGTTTGGATATAACACATACCCCATGATCAAGTCAGCAATGCAGTCTGCACAGCTGCACTTGCATGAAAAGCACGTCACTGCACTTTCGTGCAGTGCATGTCAACACTAGAAAATGTCCGGTAAAAGCATGGATACGGTAGACGGACAGTTCTTTCAGAGCCATGTGGGGCCCACCTTGATGTATATGTTTTATCTAAGCCGTTCATCCATTTTGACATATCATTTTAGGCCTTAAGCAGAAAAATGCAGTATATTGAAGGCTGAAGTGGACCAAACCACATGAAACAGTTGGATTAAATTCATACGATCCGAATTGTACCCAACCCGATCCGACTCGATTTCCTTGACTGAGTCGAACTCGGTTCGTGTCAGGCCAACCATGCATCGGATCGTTCCGAGTCAAGTGACCCGGACTCGGTCCCAGATCGGATCGAGTTCGGGTCAGGCTATTGAGATTTCGGATCGGATCGAGTTGGACCCACTCCGATCCGATCCGGACCAATGCCCAACTCTATTTGACGGTGGTGATGTGCCACAATGGGAGAGGGAACAATGTATATAGTAAATCTATAGATTGTACTATGTAGATTTTGTTTATCAATAAAAGTATCAAGCTTTTATTAATAAGTTGGTGAGTTGTTAATTTTTAATTATTAATAACTTAGTATAGGTAATATTACACAAATTAGTTTGAAAATTGATGGGAGTAGTTAAGTCTTTTTGAAAAGAACATAAATTTCCCAATTTTTGTTGATCTTTTTTCTTTTTATATTTTTTCAAAAAAAAAAAAAAAACAAAAAAACTGTGTGATCTCTTATGCTATCCATAATCGCATAAGCGATCACACAGGTTGGATGGCATACACTCGCTTATGTAATTTAACAACATTGGCGTGAAACTCATAATTGTTTACAAGCCACCTCTAAAGAAGGGGTATTTTTGATATTAAATGTTGTCTGCTTTGCAACGCATTTTGTAGGAAACCTTGGATCTACTTTTATTTGTAGGAATTGCATTTGTTATCCACTTCTTGTAGCATTTTTGCTTCATTAATTCTGAATTTGTCATTTGTGGTACTCAGCATAGTAATCCTTTGCGTTTGCTTTAGTTATGCCTGATCATTTCTTGTAAACTTGGTTCAGGATTTTTTTAAAGAATGCTTTCTTGTAATTTTCCATATACATATTATTGTTTATTTCGAAACTACTAATTATGTGCACGACTCTTTTAACAGAGCATGCCGTTATGTTGCTACAACTTCAGGCACTGATGCATCTGCTTCCCTTGCCGAGGGAGACCACAATGTTTGTCATTTGAGTGTTCCATCTGAAAATGAGATGGTCCTTTACCATAACTTGATGTCAAATGATCCTGATGCCAGAAAGGCCATGGACTCTACTGAAGAAGTGGATGATGATGGAGATGGGTTTAACATTTCCAACATGGAAGATTTAGAAGTTAGGATGGATCTTACGGATGACTTGTTACACATGGTATGTTCAAGCTTATTTCATACAAGAATTGCTGTTATTAATTACTTCAAACTGTGATTGCTTTGGCATTTATTTACTTTAATGTGATTGCAGGTTTTCTCCTTCTTGAAACATATAGATCTCTGTCGAGCTGCTAGAGTCTGTAGGCAATGGAGATCAGCTAGTTCTCATGAAGACTTTTGGAGGTGCTTGAATTTTGAAAATCGAAACATCTCCTCACTGCAATGTATGTCTTCTAGCCATGCCTCTTTCATGGTGAATAAGTGTGTTGGGGACCTGGGGTTCTTTCTATTTGATTGAAAATAAAGATATATTTAAGAAAATGAATTCAGTGTAGAAATTGCAGTAAGGAAAGCCTTTTGGATCTAACTTCACACGGTTTTTAAGTTCAATGATTGAAAACTGCAAATTGCAGAAAAATATTTACTGGTTCTTTGTCTTTGCAGTTGCTGACATGTGCCACCGGTACCCGAATGCTACTGAAGTAAATATTTTGGGCGCTCCTGCTATTGACGTGCTTGTTATGGAAGCAATGGTCTCCCTACGGTAATTGCCTTCTTTCTAACATATTTTTGAGCAATATACATCTGTTGCGTCATCGTCCTCTGAGTTGTGTTACTCATATGGCTGGTTGATCTCCAGGAATATTGAGGTTTTGATACTGGGTAAAGGGCAACTGAGTGATGCATTTTTCCATGCCGTAGCCAATTGTCATGCGTTGAACCATTTGAGTATTAGTGATGCATCTCTTGGTAACGGTATTCAAGAAGTATCCGTGTTCCATGATAAGTTGCATCATCTTCAAATTATAAGGTGTCGTGTGCTCCGTATTTCAGTCAGGTGAAAATCTTGCAAAGTTTGGAAGTCTAAATTATGCTTCTCACATGCAGTTGTTTTGTTGTTTATTGGCCAGAAGGGCTGAACCATGGTAATTTTCTTTGCAGGTGCCCTAAGCTTGAAACTTTGTCACTGAAGCGCAGTACCATGGCACATGCCATACTCACTTGCCCCCAATTACTCAAATTGGATATAGCTGCCTGTCACAAACTTTCAGATGCTGGAATTCGTTCGGCAGCAACATCATGCCCTTTGTTGGCATCTTTGGATATGTCAACTTGTTCGTGTGTCAGTGATGAGACACTACGTGATATAGCCCTTTCATGTCCTAATCTTCGTGTTCTCGATGCATCTTACTGTCCAAATATTTCACTTGAGGTCTGTCCTGTGATTTTTAGGCCTTCTTCACTGTATCGATCTTTTTTATTTTGCTTCAACTTACATGATTACATGCCCATCTTGGAAGTCTGTGAGACTACCAATGTTGACAGATCTGAAGCTTCATAACTGTGAGGGTATAACTTCGGCTTCGATGGCTTCAGTATCTCATAGTTATATGCTGGAGGTTAGAATAGTTGTCCTTGGGAATTTGGTTTCATCTAAGTGGGGTTTATTTGTTTTAGCTTCCATACTTAGTTCTCCACTACTGCAAAGCTGATTGTAGGACCTGGATCTTGATTGCTGCGGACTGTTGACATCTGTCTCCTTGGATCTGCCACATTTGCAGAATATCAGTCTTGTACACTGCCGCAAGTACAATTCTTTGCCCTCGTCTCTCTTTCTGGATAGTTTATCTTTATGTGGTCCATATGCTGAATTTTGATTAGTATATAACTGCACTTTCTGTAGATTTGTTGATTTAAATCTGAGAAGCCCTGTGCTTTCATCCATAACTGTTTCCAATTGCCCTGCACTCCATCGCATCAACATCACATCAAATTCACTTCAGGTGTGGATTATCTGAAAAAGCTATATTTCTTCCTTGGCGTTTCCCACTTGTCCTGTTTGTTATGTAATACTTTTGGACTTATGGGTTGCTTTTTCATTGCAGAAACTGGTATTGCAAAAGCAAGAAAGTCTGACCACAGTGTCACTGCAATGTCACAGCCTGCAAGAAGTGGATCTTACAGAGTGTGGATCTTTGACAAACTCTATTTGTGAAGTTTTTAGTGACGGCGGCGGCTGCCGGATGCTTAGATCACTGGTTCTTGACAACTGTGAGGTTGTGAACTATATCAATTTCATCCATGCTGATGTATTATTTATTGTTTGCTATGTGCTAATTATTATTGAAATTTGCATATGTTCGGAAATTTAGTGCCAATACATGATCTTCGAAACTATGTTGATGGCATCACCTATTTCTAGGCCTATCAATGGACCGGGTAGGCCCGATGGGCTTTTGGGCCTGGCCTGCTGATGCAGGACATGAAAATTAAATATGATATGCGAGATTTCAGGCTTAAGATCACGTTAGTTCAGAAACAATTACACAAATTCCATATCTCACATGAAAGTCCAAACATTCAATTAAGGGGAATCTATGCGGGTCCAGGCCTACACATGATAGGGCTGGATCAATAAAAATTATGAACCAAACGATACTCAAAGATAAGAAATAATTATCCATACATGCATAGTAATCAGTCCCTAATCTAAGGGATTCACTAATTTGAAATCAAGGAACCCTAGGGTGAGAAAATGGGCATAAAATTGGAGATTTGAATAATTTAGGGTTAGGTTTAAGGATTTTGGGTGAAAGCGGAGTGAAAGAGAGGAGAGAGACGAACCAGAGAAGTACTGCACGTGTGGACAACAACAATGGCCCAGACACACATTTGTGTGATCTCAGCTGCACGTGTGTGGGGCCCACTATTCAGAAAAAGGTCACCTTGACCCTGGTCGGCCAGGGGATGGACTCCAAAACCCCAAAATCTCAGCTCGATGCGATGTACGGTTTGTGCGTGGTGCTCCGCCGAAGTTTCAGCCCCCCTGTAGGGCCAGATTCTGAAATTCTGCTGTGGGGAGGAGAATTGCTGCAATAGATGATTCGAAGTATAGATGATGGGGTGTGATGAGAAGAAGGGATGGTAGAAGATGGGTAGTAGAGATGGCGATGGATGTGGGTGAATCGGGATAGATGTGGCTTCGCACCAAGATAGTTAACCCTTCGATGAAGGGAGGGCTTTGCACCCAATTAGGCTTCACAACTCAGAAAGTAGGAAAATGCAGAATTTTTATTAATCTTCAATCAATTAAAAAAAAAGCTACAAGGGGTGCCTATTTATAAGAAAACCCTAAACCCCAAAACTCGCGCTATGTGCGCAATCTATTACTTGGCGATGAAGTAAACCAAAATAAAAACTAATCAAAAAAATCTAAAGCGTCCAGATGTTCTAAATAACATTAATAAGCAAGACCTAAAATATGAAATCAATCTGACTGGTGGGCCACGATCATGAGATCGCATGATGGACTTTTCTTGACTAACGGGCCCACTCTTTTGAATTAAAACTTCGTCTTCTAGGTAGGAGGCCCTCCCTGGACGTCGTCAACGAATCCAGATCGACGGTGGAGTCCTCCTTCTGGCGTAAGTGCGTAAAAGGGGTGGCGTGAGTGCGCGTGATGTCCCCATCACCTGCCTCGAGGCGGGCTTGGGCTAGAGTATTAGGCCCGAGGGCCGGGTTCAGGCCTAAAAGTCCAGCTTGTTTCTTAATTGGCCCAGGCTTGGACTTGGCCTTCCAAAGTCCTGCCGGCGGGTTTTGCAATTCTTCTACAGATTCCTTCTTCTCCTCTCTTTTTCTCACCTCCATGCTCCATCGGCCATTCTTCTCCCTCACTGGATCTCTCTCACCTCCAACCTTCTCATCTAATCTCTCTCCCTCTCTCCTCCTCCCTCCGTCTCTCATATTTCCCCCAAAATCAAACTAACCCAAATCAAATTCTCTCTCATATTTCTCCCAAAATCAAGCTGACCCAAATCAAATCACAATCCGAACCCTTCTCTTTCATTTCTCCCAAAGTCCAAACAAAATTGGAACTCCTCTCTTATTCCCCCCCAAAACGAACCGAAATCTGAAACCCATTCAAAACCCCTCCGAATCCTACCTGCTCCAAACCCTAACCCTAATCCTAACCGCCAAATCTTCTCCATTCACACCACTTGCTGTAGCCATTACTGATGATGTATGCTCCAAATTCCTCCGTCGCTTCATGATGCAACACTGTTTCTTCTGGTTTTTTTTTTTCCCTTTTCCTTTTTCTTTTGAGAGGGTTTGGGCTTAGGCTCGGGCTCGGGCCGGGCTCTGCATAATTATGCCAGGCCGGGCTGGGGCTCGACTATTTTAGCTCATCATGGGCCCAGTCAGGTTCGGGCTTATGTTTAACAAGCCGGGCCGGGCTTGGACAGAGCTTGGCCTGGCCCTAACCCGGCCTGTTGACACCCCTACCTATTTCTGGTTCTCATATATTTTCTTTGGCCCTTTTCTTTTTTACCTTTTGAACAGTATTGTAAAATGCCAGACTCTAATGTTGTGTAGAATAGACCATACACATGCACCTCACATTGTTGCCTGTTTTCCACCTTTCGACATGTCTTTTTATCTCTTCGAAGTGTATTCGAGATATGTTTTGAGGTTGGTCATATTAGGAATATGTCATGAGAGCCACAGCCCACAAGGCTTACACCTCAAAAAGTGGAGAAGCATGCTGATCTCTGTGAATATTACTTCACACCATTGGTTCGAGAGGTCCATGGTGTTGCCCTCAACGCCATTTATGTATTTTTTTGATTGGTACCTTCGTTTATAATTTACTGGAAGAGAACACATTGCAACAGGGGTAGAGATTGCCAAAGAGCTGATCTAAATGCTTCTTTATCAAGAAAATCAACATGGAAGATAACAAATGAAATCATGAATGTCGATAGTGTTGCCTTTTTATTGGCATCCATATGTTGGAAAACATGCTACCTTTTTATAGTTTGTAGCCTGTACTGTGGTATGTAAATGTGTGGTGTGTTGTGAGCCCATGTTCTTTAATTGCGAGTTTCCAATGACATTTATTTAATAATTAGTGTACGGCGTTCAAACTTTGTGTCTCTGTCATGACACTCATTTTAATTAGAACCTTTGTTTTTATTTGGTAAATTTTTTTTTCTTTCCATCATTTTCTTTAGTTGCATCCGCTATAATCAATTGATTTCTTTTCACTTAGTTTGGTCTTCAAAAGGTCAATTTTGATTTTTTGTCCTCCTTTTAATGAGGACTGAAACACATTGTAGGAGCTTTTAGAGCTAAAAGTTTGAGATCTATATGATTGTTGCTTACTGAATTGCTGTCTGACTCTGATCAGAGTTTTTTACTGCTTAATACTATCACTTGTTCATATGTTTGTGGTGACGAACATTTTGCTTAGCTGTGTCCCTTGTTTTTTTTTTTTTGGCTCAGAGTCTCACAAGAGTGGAATTCAACAGTAGTACTTTGGTCAGTCTGTCGCTGGTTGGTTGTCGTGCCATGACTTCTCTTGAACTTTCTTGTCCTTATCTTGATCAAGTTCATCTGGATGGTTGTGATCATCTTGAAAGAGCATCATTTTGCCCTGTAAGTGATACTGTGTTTCTTCCCCCTCTGAGATATAACCTTACTTATTACATGGTTTGTGCAATTGATGAAGAACCTTTGTTTTGCATACTATGATAGACTGATATCTATTGGTTTATTTCCCTGTTAGCTAATATTAATTAAATTTTTTTTCCTTAAAATTAATAAATTAATTTCTTTCCTTGTTGGAGAATGTAAGAGTTTGGACATATATCTATCCTCCGCTTGATGTAACTGTCAACTACAATTAAATGTTATGCTGTTTTAGTCGATGAAACTTGTGTGTTGTCATCCATTGCATGTAATATTGTATCACCATCCCTGCACATTTTGAGTAGAATAATTAACCACACATTTGATATTTTGGATAATGCTTCTGTAGTACCTCCGGGTAAAGTTAGGAAAAATGTTAAATATTTTTCGTTTGTCTTCTGGTTTAAGTAGTCAAATGCAACATAAAATTGGAAAACAAAGAAGGATCTCATTCCTCAATCATCATCATCTAAGCCTTATTTGTCATGTGCAATCGCATATGCGCATATCCATATGCAAATCGCATATGCGATCGCATATGTTGCATATGCAAAAATATGTGATCGCATACAGCATATGCGATCGCATATTGGCCATGGCACATTGAATTTTTATTTTTTTGCAAAAAAAATAACATTTTGTCTATAAAAAGGCTTCCAAATCTCCTCCATTTGCAATATTCTCCCTCCAAAACTCTCTTACTCAATTTTTCTCTTACATTTCTTAATTACAAGTGGTCTTAATCTCCCTCTTTATTGTATTTCCTACTTCCAAGTGATCTTAATCTCTCTCTCTCTCTCTCTCTCTCTCTCTCTCTCTCTCTCTCTCTCTCACACACACACACACACACACACACACACACACATTCCCTCTCTCATGGAAGTTGGAAGATCAAGATTCAAGCACTTTTAAGTTTCAAGGAAGATAGCTTGTTGATTTTCTACCATAATAAATAAATAGCTTGTTGATTTTGTTGTTACTTCTTGTTAACTATATTGTTAAACGTGGATGACTTGATGTTTAATTCATTGTTTAATTGATTTTATCTCTCTCAAATGTATTTTAAATATGTAAAATTAGTTATCTATTAACTTAGAAAAGTTCTCGGTTTCTTATAATTTTTTACATTTTTTTTGAATTTTTCCCATATATATATAAATATAAATTTTTCAAAAAAATAAAAAAAATAAAAAAAATGCGATCGCATATGCGATTCGACAGCAAAGATCCCAACTGGTTAAGGTTGGCTACATGAATGCTGTTCTGTCCATTCCACTCTACCAAGAACCATATCCTCTGTTAAACCATTGTTCATCAGTTTTTTGTTTTTCCCATACCATCTCCATCCATGTCCTTAGGCCTTTCCGTTCCTCTTTTAGAGCCTTCAATTTGAACCAACGTGCTCCTAACCGGTATAGTTCTTGGTCTTCGTTGCATGCAGACGAGCAATCTAACTCTACTTTCCATCATTTTATTACCTGTTGGTGCTACTCTTGAGTCCCCTTGAATGTTATCATTTTTAATTCTACCCTTCCCCATCTTGCCAGTCATCCATCTCAACATCCTCATTTTAGCTTCATTCATCGTATGAGCATGTTTTTTGATTGCACTATTTTCTGTCCTATAAAGCATGTCTGGATTTGAAGCTGTTATATAAAAATCTCCCCTTCACGTTGATTGGTATGTGGCAATAACATTACTCCGAAGCCACATTTCCAATTCTTGGCACTCCCTTCTTGGGGTGGTTTGTTAATAAATTTTCAGTTCTCTTAAAAAAAATCTCCAATTCATCTATCCAAGTCTAAGTTCTTTCAGCAACATCCTTCTCAATCTCTCTGCTCCCATGAATTATGCGGTGTGATATGTAGTGTATACTACACTTCAATTCAACAATATGGAGTTGCCACTTGCTCATTCAATTGGTGTGCGTGTGTTGAGTTAGAAATTTCAGATTATGTAGAAAAATGACTTTGAAAATCTGATCTACCAGAGAATTCTGGTGTTAGGGATCTGGTTATGAAGGAAGAAGGGGTTATGCTATGCTTATGCCTTCACTTATTTACTTGGCGCAAGTTGTGATTTTGATTGTAAAATCACTTTTTAAGGCTTTAAGTGTGTTTGATCCTTTTTTTTTTTTTTTTTGTGTAGCACCTAGCCTCCCATTCCTACAATTGTTTCTGCTTCTACAACTTACAAAAAGCACTCATAAATTCAAAAATCCTTTTCTTGTTGGAAGTTTTGTTAATTGCACGAGAGAGAGAGAGAGAGAGAGAGAGAGAGAGAGAGAGAGAGAGATTATCATTTCACTTCTAGCAACAGAATAATTGATTCTCAAGAAACAATTCCTTGAGAATTGCTCGTGTGAAAAAGCATGTCTGGTAAACATGCATAAGAAACACAGTTTCCCCACAAAGGTTTCAATGATTGAGGGTTGAATCCCCACTTTTTTGTGGCATCGCCCACTTAAAGTCTTGGATTTACCTCTTTTTTGGATTCATACCCTAACATTATATGGCTGAATGGATGGACAGAGTGGATGTCACACGGTCATCGCAGTGGGCCCCACAACACTACAGGTGGGGGTTATAGGAAAGCCATGTCTGCCCGGCTTCTCCAGAGATGAGATTTGTTAAGCCCACACATGTGAAATACAACTCATGCACATACTACACCTTTGCTGTCATGGCACGTAGGTCGAGATCCTCATCCTATCCATCCATAAGACACCACTGTATTGATGCCCTAGCCCAAGAATTTGGGGTTGATCCACTAGTCAGGTGGGCCACAATTTGCAAAACAAATGCACAGCTCTAAAACACGACTGAAGTTTTCCAATTCCTTTTCCAGCAAATGAAAGATCTATTTATAGACTCTTGCAGTGGTATTGCTGCAAATTCATGGAATATTCAAAGCATTAGAAAGGATAAACTCAAAATGAGCTGGCAGAATCCTCATTCTTCCTTGCAAGGATAGAATTTTAATTGCACTAGCATGGAGGGAAATCAGTTATCTTTTAAAATTTTTAAAAAATTTTTTAAAAAATTTTGGTTCGGAAAAATTTTAAAATTTCCCTAATTTCTCCACACTATCCATTTTTTATTAAATTTTAAGAATAAAATTTTTTAATTTTATTTAATTTAATTTTAAAAAAGATTAAAAAATTAAAGAAAATTTTTAAAAATGAAATGCAATTTTTTTTTTTTAACAAAAATTAAAATAGAAGGAAACCCAAAATTTTAAAAAATTTTTAAAAAAAAAAAAAAATTTTGGAAAAAAAGGGGAAAAAACCCCAAAAATAATTTTAAAAAATTAAAATGGGATTTCAATTAAAAATGCCCCAAAAAATTTAAATTGGGGGATTTTAGTTCTAATCCTGAAATCTTATAAGGAAGATTTTCAGGGGTTTTTAAAATTTTAAAATAGTGAAATTTAAAAATTTTATAAATTTTGGGTTTTTTTTAAATTTTTTAAAAAATTTAAAAAAAAAAAAAAAAAAAAAAAATTTTTTAAGGGGAAAACATTTTTAAAAAATTTGCTGCAAATTCATGGCATATTCAAAGCATTAGAAAGGATAAACTCAAAATGAGCTGGCAGAATCCTCATTCTTCCTTGCAAGGATAGAATTTTAATTGCACTAGCATGGAGGGAAATCAGTTAGAAAAGAATCTTTTCAAATTGTTGGAAGCAAATGAGGCTAATTTGGTAAATTCACTCTTTAAGCATGGTAATTCCATTATTCTTGCACCAAGTGCCTAAACATCCATAACCAACACAATTTAATAGCAATGAAACCACAAAATGGAGGGAAAATTGAATTTACAAAATGAGTTGGCAAAATCCTCATTCTTGCTTGTTGCAAGGATAGGATTTATTTGCACGATCATGGAGGGAAATCAGTTAGATAAGTATCTTTTCAAATTGTCGGAATCAAATGAGGCTAATTTAACCAAGCTCATATCCGTAGGGGGCCATATGATGCTATATAAAGCTTCCCTCTCTAATCTCTCCGTTTACTTCCTCTCTCTATTCAGATTCCCTAAATCTGTTCTATCACACATCGATAAATCAGAAGGGATTTCCTATGGAATGGTGGGTCGGTTTCTAGAAAATTCCGTCTCTTGAAATGGGATGATGTCAGTAAGCATTCTTTGGAAGGAGGAGCTGGCATGGCATCAAGCGTTTGGATGTTGTCAACTCTTCCCTCGTAGGCAAATGGGTGTGGAGATTTGGGGTAGAGGAGTCTAGTTTGTGGAGGAAGGTTGTTGCAGCTAAGTACGGGATTTCCTCTTCTGGTTGGTGGATCAGGGACTCCTCTATAGGGCCTCCTATTTGTGGAAAGCTATAGGTGGGATTTCCCAGCTGGTGGCCAAGGGTCTGTCCTTTGCTATTAGGGACAGGACTAGGTTCATTTTTGGAAAGATGTCTGGTGTGGCAGTGCTCCGCTCAAGGATTCTTTTCCGGCCTTAGTGAAGGGTAGAAGAAATTTGAATGAAGTGGAGTATGGTGATTTATTGTCTCTGCTCTCCTTTTTGCAGGGGATCGAGCGCTCGCCAGGAGTGGAGGACTCTGCTTTGGAGATTTTCCAGGAGTGGTGCCTTCTTTTCTCAATCTTTGCATTCCATGTTGTCGCCTCCCCAAGTTGATGGGGAGATCAGCCACACTTCCCATGTTTGGTCCTACGAAGCCCCTCCCAAGGGGCGGCCTTTGTGTGGCTGGCAGGCCGTAATAGAGTTCTTACTATTGACAACTTGCGCAAAAGATCTTTTATCATTCCTAATGGGTGCCCTGTATGCCTTCAGGCAGAGGAGACGGTGGACCACTTATTCATTCACCGTTCTTTTTCTCTTGGTCTGGGCTTTAATCCCTTATCTTTCATGCTCCCTTAATCTTCTTCTACATGTATTCCAATGGTTTTTGGAAAATGGGAAAGGCCTTGAGGGACTTTTGGGAATTTGGAGGAAAAATTGTGTTTTTTAATTAAGCATGTGGATTTGTTTTTTTAATCTTGAGCTTGATCTTTTTTTTTTTTTCTTGGCCTTTTTTCTTTTTTTTTGTTTTCTTTTCCTTTTCGTCCTTAATAATCTACAACATGGAAGGGAAATTGAATTTAAACAACTTAAATTTGAAATGGGATTTATGTAAAAGGGAGGTATGCGGAAGTATTCTGAACCATCCATCTCACGGACCACACTACTCATCACAGACATCCGAATCATGAGATCTTGGTACCGTTGGAAAGCTTGTTCGAAGACCTACATGATGGTACTAGAGATCAAGCAAAACACCAATCCATTCTTAGAGAAATCAAACCTGGAAGTCTGAAGTGAAATTTCAAATCTGAGTTGTATGACACCTTTTAATTGTGAAATCCACAAATGTGATAAAAGAGTATCAACCATACATGTGTAGATCTTTTAGAGTACTACGCGATCAACCCAAGAATCATAAAAAATCCAATTTAAAATGAGAGCGATATCGCACTTCGAGAATCATCTTTCTGCCGGGCAATGGCAGGCACAACCTTTCGGAGGTGGATTAATTTGGGCAGGTTGGTATGCTGGACGGTGCATTTTTCACAAAAAAAGTGTCATCCCATGGGCGGTTAAAATTAAACCACCCACTAATAAAATAAACCCTCAAAAATTACAATTTACAACTGGGGAATGTCTAATAATTAAAATATTCAACGTCCCATATTCTAACATTTGTTAATCTAAGTTAAAGATAGTGTAAAAAATTGTCATTTTAAGGTACTTTTTGGTCAAAGGTCACAACTGAACTAATTACTCATTTCCACACCCGTTCTTACTGAAATTTGCATTCCATATACTCTGTTTTAGTCCGATTAATTTAAAAACCTTCAGATTCTTAAGCATTTCTTCATTATTCTAGCTATGCGCTTACTCCCTCCCTCGTTTTGTCAACCAAAACTATGTCATCTGCAAAGAACATACACCTAGGACCCCTTCAATTTCCTCGTTACCTCATCTATAACCAATGCAGAAAGGTACGAGCTCAATTCAATCTCACGATGTTACCTGACAATAATTGGGTCCTCGCATTTGTTTCCACTCCGTCATACATTTCCTTAAATCATGTCAAGTATATTTGTTTTGGCTGGCTGGCAGCTAAGAATCGGATGCTAACGATAGATAATCTGAAGAAGAAAGGAATGCAGTTAGTTAACATATGTCTATGCTGAATGGACAATGAGGAATCAGTTGACCACCTGCTGATCCAATGTCCCTTCATCTCCCAGATTCGGCTGGATTTCTTTAACAGATGTAATGTTAACGGGTGCATTCCGGCCTCTGCCTCCTCTATGTTAGTGTACTGGCACGGTTTCAAGCTGGGCAAACTCAGATCCCGGGTGTGGAGAATGGCAATCCTCGCTATTTGGAAGGAGAGAAACGACAGATGCTTCAACAACTCTCAGTCTTCGGCGCAAGTTGTGGGTTCAATGGCGAAAAAATTATTAATTGAATGGGCGGCTAATGTTCCTGGTCTTAGAGATTTTAATTTTTTGTTCTTAGGCTTGTAGCTTTGGTTCTGCTACCTCAACAGTCCCCCTTTTGTTCTCTCCTTCTTTTTTAATATAATCCCGTTGCTTCTAAAAAAAATAAAATCATGTCAATGTCTTCTTGGGATCCATTCAACACTAAGCAGATTACCTCTTTGGGGGCCCTATCATTAAGGGGTGGCCTGGTTTTGGGCTGGGCAGATTACCTCTTGCCTAACTAACGAGCCTGACCTACTAGCTTGACTTGGTTTTGGGCTGGGCTTGGACCTACTAGCTTAGCAATAGGCTGGGCTAGGGCCTTGCATGTGTGGCCCAATCATTTTTTGGGTGGGGCTTGGGCTTGAGTCATTTTAGCACAACCCAATACAGCCTGAGCTATTTATATGCACATGTTTTTCATGTAGAAAATCGAGAATGAGATGTTAAAGGTTTCTCAGGCGGGGAGGGGTGGTTGAAGTATATTAGATTACACGGCGGGCACAAGAGAAATGGATGGATGACATATAGACATCACAACTATCACGATGGAGGATAAGCATCTACATTCTCCCATGATCCACCATAAGCAACGATGGAAGGACCAAACATCACATCTCAATTACTAACGACCGGTGTTTAAAGTATTGATGATATCGGCCGATATATCCCACGATATATCTTGTATACCATCTGTGCGACACGAAACGCACAAGTAGTAAGATATATCCCAAATGTTCGATCTGGTGAGCATTTTAAAAAAAAATTTCGATCATTTTTTTTTCTTCTGTAAATCATTTTAAATTAGTGCCAAATTGTTACCAATCCATGATTTTATATGTTTTGCATGAAATTTTTTTCATGTTTTGCATGAAAAATCATGAATTGTGAGCTTTGATTTCAATATTTGGAGGAGATGGGTCGAGTTGCAGAAAAATGAAAAAAAAATAAATCAAAATTTCTCAATTTGTCACAAATCGGTTGCAATCTGTGTCCAACTGAGCCTTTTGGGTGTTTGGCTTCTCTAGCTTTTGTTAATGTTTGTTGTTTCTAGCCTTTCATCTTAATAAAATTCATTAGTTCTCCCAATAAATAAATAAATAAGAATGCCTCTATTAGAAATTAACCAACGATGCCGGGTAAGAAGCTAAGTTCTGCCAATAGGCACTCTGTATATATATCCCATGCAATAACCGATACGTATCCGTATCCCAAGGGTGTGATACGTAACATGATACCGAGATAGCTTCTCTACTCAATGGTGCCTGTGGAATACTTTCAATGACATCATCATATGTCGTCTCATTGTTTTTTTCTTTGAATCTCATCTTTTGTTTATAGGATAGTATCAATCACATTGTCCTTTCCATTTTTTTATTTTTTTTAAAATTTAAAATTTAACCATGGTGAGATATGGCTTAAGATGATAGATCTGGGTTATAGAAGAATGGTCAGATGTGTTGAACCTATTTATAAACTGAAAAATGCTCCGTAAATGCTACATTTTTTTGAAGGATAAATATATGTGATGCAGGACAATTAATTATTCAAGGTCATTTAATCCATTTTGGGGGCCAGATGTGCCTTCACATGACAAATGATTATAAATCCAAGTTACCCAATTAGCTCAAAAGGTAATGTTAAAACTTTCGCAATCCCAATGACATCTGTAATCATGCGATTTGTGAAATGAAGATAATCTTTTCCCGAGATAGCTTCTCTACTCAATGGTGCCTGTGGAATACTTTCAAGGACATCATCATATGTCGTCTCATTGTTTTTTTCTTTGAATCTCATCTTTTGTTTATAGGATAGTATCAATCACATTGTCCTTTCCTTTTCTTTTTTTTTTTTAATTTAAAATTTAACCATGGTGAGATATGGCTTAAGATGATAGATCTGGGTTATAGAAGAATGGTCAGATGTGTTGAACCTATTTATAAACTGAAAAATGCTCCGTAAATGCTACATTTTTTTGAAGGATAAATATATGCTACATTGTTGTGGTAAAGCAGAAATTATTAGCTAGTGTGGATTTTCACAGGCCTCATTTAATCCAGGTTTTGTGGGATGCCAGCATGTGCCATTCAGCATGACTAAATGATTCAGTACAATCCAAGCTGCTACTCTGCATATTCATGCTCAATCAATTGGTCAACCTGTTGAAAAGGCGTTGGTCGACAATCCGCAATGACATCTGTCAGAGTGCATGCGATTTGTCAGAAATGAATGATAACTGCTTTTCCTCATTGAAAATGCATCTCGTATGCTGTAGATTTTCATTTATTGCCAATTATTTGAAAAATTAGTATTATTAGAAGGTGCAATCTAATTTAGATTTCACCCTTCCTAAATGATTACAAGTTCTAAATGCCATTGATGCTTTTAAACATCGCAACATTTTGTGGGTCTTCATGCTCATTCTAAACTGAAGCACTTGATGCAGGTTGGTCTTCGGTCACTTAATCTGGGCATATGCCCCAAGTTGAGTGTTCTTCAGATTGATGCACCATACATGTCAGGTCTAGAGCTAAAAGGTTGTGGCGTTTTGTCTCAAGCATCCATCAATTGTCCTCGGTTGACATCTCTGGATGCTTCCTTTTGTAGGTGATACTCTTGTTCCTACATATATACATATATTTGTGGTGATCACTTATATGTGCTCGAGCTGACACTCATGCTTTGATTTACCAGCCAACTACAGGATGATTGCTTGTCCGCCACGGCTACTTCATGCCCACTCATTGAGTCACTGATCTTGATGTCATGCCCATCCATTGGTCTTGACGGGCTCTCCTCATTACGCCGGCTTCCACATTTGACATTGATTGATTTATCATATACTTTCTTGATGAATTTGCAGCCTGTGTTTGAATCCTGTTTGCAGTTGAAGGTAATTCATGAATGTTATTCCCTGCATAGATAAGCATGCACCACCCACCTACCTCACTTGGAAAGTTCTCTACTTTGCCACCTTTTTTAGTGACTAATTCCCAAAACATTTCCCAAATGCTCTGGATCAAACATGCATAAACCATGTTCTATTGTTCTTCTATCCTTTTTATTTGATTAATGTTGTATTGTTCTTCTATCATCAACTTGCATTGTAAATTCCTGATAAATAGCCATGTTGTTGCTTGAATTGCTATTAGAAAACACTTTATAGTTTTTCTTTTTTCTGAGGAGAAATTCTCCAGTGCTCTCAGAGCAGTAAGTTATAGCACTCCTAGTTGCTTCGGTCTACTTGGACAGTCCAGTCGCTTGATCTGAACTATCTATTAATCTAGAACCCATTTCATGGGTTACTGTGCAAAAACTACCTGATTGAATGATCTAATCCAACCTTGACTTGGCCTTATTTTCTGTAGCCATCCTTTTTCCAAGCTATGGATGGGATGACTATGATTACCTAAAAATTGATTCTTTAGGGTCGTAAGCAATCCATGATGGGCCCTATCAAATAGATGGAACAAATTGTTAATTGGACATATTTTGGTGTAAACAATCTTGACCTTCCATATTAAAGGCCATTGATCAATGGTTAATATTTGTTGGGTTGGTGTGATGTTTGCATGGTAGCACACGCCCAATAAATGTGCACTGGACCTAATGATCAGTCTGGTGATTGGACTGTCCAAGTGGACCGATGCAACTAGGTGCACTAATAGCACTCTGAAAGCGTTTCTCTTTTCTGAGTTCAAGGTTTCTAAAAATTGCAGATAATCATCACATTTCTGTAGGCAAAGGAATGACAAGAGGAACTGAAAAGCTTAAACATTACATTGTTGATATGGCCATTCTTAATAGTTCTGAAGGGCAATTTTATGTTCTGACCCTGCTATAGTGGTCGTCTGCATAATAATGGCTTTTTTGTATATCCAGCAGCTGCTGTTCTAACTGCTCCATTATGCACACTGATCACTGATGTGTGTACAATTTAAAAATGGAAAAAACCTTTGAGAAAAGTTGTTACAACTGTTATGAGGCTTTTTTATTACCACCGTCTATATAATAGGGTGATGACCTTTTACTTCTTCTCTTTGATTGTCTTTGTATTTCTTGTTGTCCTGTTTGTTTAGCACAAGCATTTATTTGTAGTCGTACGAGAAAGACAAAATGGTGATTGACCATCATGATTTGTTAACATCATGGTACTGAATATCAGTATCAGCATGTGTATTGGCCCTGGCCAAAATCCTATACGATATGACGTCATCTATCAATATTGGTCCTGTATTGCCCCCATACGGGGCAATGAAATTTTTTTTTTTTGAGCCAAAAAATTACTGAAAAATATTAGGAAAAGAGGAAAAAAAAATGAGATATCCAGGAATTTATCATCATCATCATCATTATTTTTGTGTTTTAAAAATGTATCCAATAACGTATATTTAGAAGAAGAAACCAGCGTAGCTCAAAACCTACAGATTTTCAAGTTCCCTATAGCCCGAAATGTCAGGAAGGAGAAACCGGCGTAGCCCGAAACCTACAGATAGGAGATCGGTAAGCAGTCAGCGAGGAAACGAGAGGGGTCGATACCTTGTTCAATGATCAGATGGTTCGATCACGGTCACAAATATTGATCAGATTGTCACGGTCGGTGCCTTGTTCAATGACGGTTCAATCCTCTCGATGAGGACAGCTCGGTGCTTGGCTGCGAGACCTGGCATGGTATCTGTTTTGTGGCATTCCTCTCGAGTTTTGGAAGTTGGAAGTTCTCAAGGCCCTACGCGAGTGTTTGGGCGAATTTATAGCCATCAATGAGGCTTCGGAGAAGGGGGGAATGTAGGACAATTAACTACTTGCTTTAAAAGTTTTTAATCCCTTTATCTCATAGCCCAGGCCCCAAATCCATAGGACCTTGATTGAACCCCTTCGTGGGCCCCAAATAATGGGGCCCCCACCCCATGTTTTCCCCCATAGGGTCCCCCATGAGTTTTTAAATCCATTAATACCCCGGAAGTTTGAAAAGATCCCCGTGGGCCCACCCCCCCATGTGGCCCCATCCCCAAACGCCCCATTGACCTTAAAATGGTGAAGAAATAGGTTCCTTATCTGCATTAGGAGGAAGAGAGCCATTCCCATGCCATCAGATATGTCCTTATCCATTGGGGAGATCCGCTTGCCAGTGAAGGTGGAAAGGGAGGTCTCATGAGGAGTCTTGGCTAGATGGGGCGACATTTGGAAGAGCAGAGAGGCGCTGGTTCATCCTAGCAAAGGCATGAGAGATGTGTCCCGGAGAAGCACAATTTTGGGCAGGCATGCCGTGCCATCACCCAGGCCTTTTGCAAAGAGTCGGTGGACAGGTGGAGCCCTCTCATTCGGCGAGAGTCGTTCCGTGCTATGCATGAGTGCCGAATCCTTTTGATAGTCTTCGGCTCCATGTGGAGAGGTGTGGTGCTTCACATGAGTTGAATCGTGCGTGTGCTCTCGAGGGTTGTCTGAGCCATTGGTTCCGCAGGAGGATCGGACTGCAGTGGTGGTTCTGCTCGAGTCTCGAACTCTCGAAGCCGAGCTTCTTTGGATTCGGACCGTTTATTGGTACGAGGCGTCTGGAGGGTCTTCCTTAAGATCAACGCGTGTCGACATTGATTACCTAGCTATCTCCCATCCTTCTTTGCTTCATCTACGTGTCGAGGGCAACGACACGATTGCTAGTGTCAAATCGTCTGGTGAAACGTGCCCCTACAAAGTCTCATGCGCAGATAGCTTTGCCTTAGTGCCGACATGAGCTTTGCCTTGGTTATGTGATCTTGTGGTTGTGGCCCATTCAAGACTTGGAAATTCATCATTTTCAGGCAAAGTATATATATTTCAGCGGGCTTATTACAACCATTGTGTCAAACATTACATACGTTCACTAATTAGAGATATTAAAGTTAATTTAGTAATTAAATTCAAACCCTTGTAAATATACTATGCATAGCTACTTTTGGATTAAAGTTGATTCTCAATCAAGGGTGCCAAACACAATAGGAGGATTTCTAATCCACGGGGTTCCGAATCCGCGCTCTCAAACAGGCCCTAAGGTGTATTGAAGCCCCTATCCAAGCACGTCAGGGCGATTATGTTGTGCCAAACAACGAAGATGGGAACCGGGCTTTCATGGTGGAAGATGGTCTCCAAGAAGGAAGGTCAACAATCAGAGGGAAGGCTTGAGGAGCATCAGGATGTTCACGCTATCTTAGCATCGTGAAGAATAGAGCCCTAGGAGGGGATGATCATGAGTGAGATCCTGGATACTACTCCGCTCTGGATTGTTGCGGCTGGCATCTTAGAGGTGGAAGTAGGTTGCGAAATCCCCTCTAGCAAGGCTATGCCAAAGGCTCAGATGGGAAATATGTGCGGCAATGTTGTGTCAAATGAATAGATGGACTGGACTAAGGATGCCATTGGTAGGGTGGGTTTGAAGCTCGGGATGACATTTCAGGCTTTTGACGAAGATGCTGTTGCTCTTTCATTTTATTGAATAGAGGTATTGTGAGGTGGCCTGACAGTCGACAAGATGGACTCTGTGGAGCCGAAGGGAGTTGTTGCGACTCAAAACTTAGGTGAATTATGACAATAGCCGCAAAAACGGGGGGCCAATCAGGGGGAGAAGGGCACAATTTGTATCTTGATGAATTTCTTGAGCTGGAATGTTAGAGGTCTGGGGGATTGGGGCAAATGTTGTTAGATAAAGGCTATGTAGGAAATCAAAAGCCCATATAATCTCCTTGCAATTGTAGGAGACTAAGTTGGCCACCTTCAATTATCTTGAATTGGATTCAGTGTGGGGTCAATGAATAATGGAGTACAAAATGCATATTTTGATAATATCGCCCATCTTAAAAAGATTACCGATATTTCACCGATTTTTTGCTGACAACTGGCAGAGAAACGAATTTAGGGGGTTTCGGTGTCGCAGAGCTGGCGACACCGATATTATCGTCGATATTATCGACAATTCGCCGATAACTCGAACACTGGGTGCAACAATGCGATCTGATTGACATGTTGATGTCTAGTGCGAAATTTACCTAGTCCAATGGGAGGAGGTGCATTGGGGGAAATTTCAATGTTATTAGATTTAGTTATGATAAATCGTCAGGGTCAAAGATAACCAAGAGCACGTGGGACTTTGTTGCTTGGGTGCAACAATGCGATCTGATTGGCATACCGATGTCTGGTGCGAAATTTACTTGGTCCAATGGGAGGAGCTCTCCAACTTTGTGCATGCTGGATAGATTCTTCGTCAACTCGGAATTGCCGGCGAGATTTTCGTTGGTTCATGTGTCAGGTTTGCCAAGAACCATTTAAGACCACATGTCCTTCCTCCTCCAAGTTGAAGTTGAAAGCTGGGGCCCAAAACCATTTCGGTTTGAACTTATGTGGATGGAATTTGAAGCTTTTGCAGATTTGGTTGCTGATTGGTGGAACTCCTTCAAGGTGGAAGGTAGGGCAGGATTTAGGCTTCACAAGAAACTAAAACTCCTCAAGTAGAATCTCAGGACTTGGAATAAAGATGCCTTTGAGGGCAGAGAGGCCTCCTTAGCTGAAATTCTTGAAGAAATCTAGGTTATTGGTATCAAGGAGGGATGGGAAGCTTCTGAAGAAGACATTTTGTGATGGACTTCTCTGGAGACAGATTACTCAAAGCTCCTTAAGGAGTAGAAGATAAAATGGAGACAATGCTGAAGGGCACTGTGGCTGGAGGAGGGAGACAAAAATCACACTTCTTTCACAATGTTGCATCAGCCAGAGCAAAATGCAACTGTGTTTCGTAAATTTTGGTGGATGTGATTAGATTAGAAAAGAAGGAAGAGGTGTGTGAAGCAATAGTTGGTTTTTACCAAAGACTGCTCTCTATGGAAGATTGGGATAAGCCAAGGCTGCATCTTATGCATTTTGATAATATTTAAGAAGAAATGGCAATGTCTCTTGAGAAATTGATTTGCGAAGATGACGTCAAGGCAACGTTGATCAATTTGGAAAGGGATAAAGCCCTAGGACCTGACGGGTTCCCTATTGCATTTTTTAAAGGATATCCAGCACGTGGTAAAATTTGATGTGATGGACTCCATCCAGGAATTTCTCGAAGAAGGGCGCTTCCCATCTGAGCTGGGTGCAACCTTTATCGCCCTCATTCCAAAGATCAAAGGAGCGGAAGGTTTGAAAGACTTCAGGCTGATTAGCTTAATAGGAAGTCCTTACAAAATTCTTGCAAAGGTGCTCGCATTAAGACTTAGGGAAGTGATGGATTCTATTATCTCTCCTAATTAAGGATCGTTTGTGGGGGGTAGACAAATCCTTGACTCTGCCCTGATTGCTCATGAGTGCATTGATGCTTGGTTCAAATAAAAAAAGCCAGGTCTGGTTTGCAAGTTAGATGTGGAGAAGGCCTATGGCCATGTAGATTAGGAGTTCCTCAAATATCTTCTCTCCAGAATGGGATTCAGAGTCAAATGGAGAAAGTGGATGCAAGAGCTTCCTTCTCGGTGTTAATTAATGGAGCCCCTAAAGGGTACTTCAAGTCCTCTAGAGGCTTGAGACGGAGATCCCTTGTTTCCTTATCTCTTCATTATGGTGGTAGAAGCTTTCAACTGCACGTTAGCTCGAGGGCAGGAATCGGGTCTCTTTAGAGGCTTTCAGGTGGCGGGGATGGCAGATCCAATCTCACACCTCCAATTTGCAGATGATACAATCATATTTTTAGAAGCAGATCCTGAGATGGTGGACAACTTGCAGAAAGTGGTCATATGTTTTGAGGTGGTGTTCGGGTTGTAATGTGAGAAAAAGCGAACTTCTTGGAGTGCATGTCCCTCAAGACAAGCTGGCCACCTTAGCGTCGATTTTTGGTTATGAAATCGGGACCTTCCCTTCTCACTACCAGGGCCTTTTGCTATGCATTGGCAAACCAACAATTCATCTTTGGTACAAAGCGACAGAAAGGATCGAGAATAGACAATCCAAATGGAGGAATTGACATCCGTCTTTAAGAGGTAGTCTCACTCTGATTAAGGTGGCCTTTTCTAACGTGCCGATATACTTCATGTCCCTCGTCAAATGCCCCCCTAAGGTGCTGGCAAGACTGGAAAAATTAAGGCGGGACTTTTTTTGGAAGGGAGAAGGGGACGACTTCAAATTTCACCTATTGAAGTGGGAAGAGGATTGCAAACTTGTCGAACAAGGAGGTGCTGGTTTAAGGGTTCTTGGAAATATGAACTTGACCCTCCTTGGAAAATGGCTATGGCGATTTGCTATGGAACTAGGTGTTTTTTTTGGCGGGAAGTTATTGCTGCCAAGTATGGGATCCAGGAAGGGGGATGGCATACTAAGATGATGCAGGACATGAAATTAAATATGACATGCAAGATTTCAAGCTTTAGATCATACAATTTTAAATAATCACAAAATTCCACATCCCACATACAATCAAACATTCAACAAGAGGAATCTACGGGGGTCTAAGCCTACACATGTTAGGGCTGGATCAAATAAAATTATAAACCAAACAATGCCCAAAGGAGTGTAGATTCATCCACCCTTGCAAAGGATTGTTCCCCAATTCAAGAGATTCACCATGTTTTAATTCAAAGAAAGTCTAGGGTTTGCAAAAGTGGGAAAAAATTTGGAATTTAGGATTATCTAGGGTTAGGGTTAGAGATTTAAGGCGAGAGAGGAATGAAATAGGGGAGAGAAAGTAACCTGAGATAGTCCAAACGTGTGGACGGCAGCCCAGCCCAGACACACGTGCGTGGGTTCCTGTCCGCACGTGTGTGGGGCCCACGAAACTGGAAATGGCCAGCTAGGGGTTGGTCGGCTGGGGGAGGTCCACCCTCATGCCAAGTTTCACGTTGATCCGCGGTCCGGTGTGTGCGTGGTGCTCCGCCGAAGTTTGGCCCCCTGGTGGGCCAGCATCTGAAAATCTGCTGTAGAAGAGAATTTGAGTGCAAAGAAAAGATAAATCTGAGAATGGGAAGGTTGTGGGAGATGATGGATGTGAGGTGTAGGAGGTGGGGATGATTTGAGATAGTTATGGCTTCGCACCACGGTAGTTAGCTCTTCGAGGAAGGGAGAGTTTCGCACCCAATTAGCTTCTTCAACTCTGAGGAATAGAAAAGAAAAAAACGCAGAATTTTATTCATAAACTTCAATGAAAAAAAATCAAAACGGGATTGCCTATTTATAAGAAAACCCTAAACCCCAAAAGCTGGGCCATGTACGCACACTATTACTTAGAGACGAAGTAACAAAAATAACAACTAATCAACGCAATCAAAACCGTTCATGATGTTTCTGATAACGATAATAACCAAAACTCAAAATCCTAGATCATCTAGGGTAGTGGGCCACGATCATGAGATCCAATGGTGGAATCCCTATGATGATCCGGTCCACTCCAATGCTCCATAGCATGACCCCCTAACTAAGAGGTCCTCCATAAATGTCGCCGTTGATTCAGATCGATAGTGGGGCCTTCCTCCTCCTTGAGTACGCGTGTAGGGTGGGGGGCGTGCGCGTGCGCATGATGTCCCCATCATAAGAGCTCTACCTTGTACAGAGCTTCATTCATCTAGAGATCGGTGATGACTCTTAAGGACATTTTCTAGCAATGCGTCTCTTGCAGTGGGTGATGATTCCAATGTCAGATTTTGGAATGATACTCGGTGTGGTGAGAGGCTGCTGAGTTCGGATTTCCCTTCTTTGGCTTGCCTTGTGCCTTTGGCTGATGTGAAGGTGGCAGATTGCTTCTCCATATGTGGCTCGGAGGTAGTTTGGACCCCTCCAAGTAGACAAAACCTTTCAAATGATGAGATAGTAGAGCATACTGCCCCCCCTTCAGTGCCTGTAGCCTATAGTCCCAGCTGGGGATTCTGATTCCATGGTTTGGAGTTGCTTAGCTCAGGAACCTTTTTGGAATTCTCTATTCTTTGTTTCAGGAGCCCCTCCGCAAGTGGCAACCTTCACTTGTTTGGTTGGTCGAAAGAGGGTTCTTTCGATCGATAATCTTCAGAAGCATTCCTTGATCATTCCAAATATGTGCTGCATGTGCGAGCGTCATGCAGAAATGGAGGACCATCTGTTTATCTTCTGTCCATTTGCTCAGCAAATCCGGGACTGGTTCCTAGCAGCCCAAGTTGTGGCTTGGACGATGCCAAGTTCTGTGGGGGACCTCCTATGGGCTTGGCACGGGGGAGCAGGGAGCAAGCACCTTTCTTCGAGTTGGAGGCTAACTCTTCCTGAGATTTGGTGGTCCATTTGGGGGGAAAGAAACCGAAAACACTTTCACAATCAGACCCGTTCCTTACACGCCATGCTGACAGCAACGTTGGCGTTGCTGTTGGAGTGGTCCGTTTAGAAGCGTTGTTCTGTTTCTGTTTTGTTCCCTTTGCTGGGGTCTTTTGCTTTATATCCTTTTTGTATTCTTTTCCTTTCCAGTTTGCTGGGGGTTCTTCTTAATAAAATCATTGACACTCTTAAAAAAAACAAGTATCCAATGGTGCATCGGACCAATCTTTGTTAACGAATCTATCTGTCAGGTTGACCTGTTGTAAGCTGTGATGCTGAGTCTTTTCACCATAAATTTTTTGATGGATATGACATAAATTGACATGACACATTAATATTATTAATATGATTATATATTCATGATGGATCAAGTAGAGCACCAAATATAAATTTTGATGGATATGGCATAAATTGATATGACACATTAATATTATTAATATGATTATATATTCACGACGTATCAACTAGAGCACCAAATCTTATAACCATAATCATTAAACAAATTAAATTTTTTTGATAAATTGCCCAAAAATGGCAAAAAATGGCCCGAAAATACACATAATCAAAATCAGTATATAAACAATAGACCTATGTTTAGAAAACATAGATTTACCTAATCTATCATCCTCCTAAATGAATTTTGGAAACAAATAAAAAATTAGAAAATTGCCTAAAAAGGCTTAAAATTGCCCGAAATACACACAATTGAAATCCAGTGCATAGATGGTATATCTATTTTTAAGAAACATAGATTTACCTAGATCTATCATTCCCCTAAACTATTTTAAAAAAAAGATTAAAAAAATTCAGAAAATTGCCCAAAAATGGCTGAATACACAGTCAAATTTTAGCGCATAGATGGTAGAACATAGATCTAGCCACATCTACCATTCCCATAAACTAATTTTGAAAAAAAAAAAGAAGAAATATTTTAGGACATGCTCAAAAAGTGTCTGAAAATGGCCGAAAAATACATTTGTAATTAAAATCCAGTAGTGAATGGTAGATCCAACCAGTGTTCAAAGTATCGGTATCGCTACAAGTTTCGTTGGCTGGGGATATGGAAACAATATCGATATCGCCCATAACATCGCAAATAACCGGAAATGCAGCAACATTAAGGAAACATGGGAAAATGGTAGAATTTTTTAGTGAAACTTCAGGAGATGTTAAAATACACATATTTGCATATTTTTGAATTAAAAAATTACAAAAAGAATGCATGCACAATAAGTTTCCATTTAATGGGGCCTAAAAGCATTTGTTGTAAGAAATCAGTTCAACCATCTCCATCCATTCTATCTAGCCATCTAACAATCCAACCTTCCATCCAAACATTAATTGATATTTCAGAATAGCGACAACACACGATATTTCGCCGAGAAATCGTCGACAATTAGAAAGAAAATGAAATATTGTGGTCTCGATATCGCCCATGTTGCATTAATGATAATATCACGATATTTGTCAATATTATCATCTACAAATTGAACACTGCATGCAACCATGCACTCATAAAAAAATTGGAGTGAATTTTTTTAATAAACTGATTTTTTGCAATAATATCGAAATATCATTGGTACACTAGCGATACAAGAAACACCTGGAATTTGCCTAGTCGAAAATATTAGCTATACATTGGTGATATCGATACATTGGCAATACAAGCGACGTGAAATTTACATAGTCGAAAATGTTGGCCATATCGATACATTGGTGATACATCACTGATACCTAGAATTTCTAATACTACCAATGTTATCAGTATCACTACTAGTATTATTGGTATCGCTGAGCTAGAGATAGAGATAATATCAGAGATAATTTGAACAATGGATCCAACATAAATTTACTTACATATTTCATTCCCCTAGACTTATTTTGGAAAAAAAAAAAAAATTCAGAAAATTCCTCAAAAAACCCCCAAAAATACAAAATCAAAAAATGTTGAAAAAAATGAATTGTAGCAACATGTGTAGATTTTATAGTAGAGTAACATTGTCTTCATGCACATTACAAGAATTATTTGAAAGAACTGAATTTTTTGGAAAAAGCAACAAAATTTGGAAAAAAAATAAAAATATCCCCAAATCGAACACAAATCAAGCATGATTTGATTGATTTTGGGTTATCATGTTGATTCGGCAGGATTATAGCAATATTAAATGAAAAAATAGCTTTTTTAAAACTCTTTTTAAATTTCCACAAATTGGCCACCGGGCGTTCAATTCTTCATTTGGAGCCCAAATCCCTTGTTTTAATGACAATGTCCCCAAAGAGAAATCAAATCAAGCATGATTTTGATCAATTTCGGGTTATTTTGTTGACTTGACAGGATTGTAGCAATCTTAAATGAAAAGTAGCTTTCTTACCCTATTTTAAATAAAAAAATTTAAAAATTCCCAAATTGGTCACCGGGTGTTCAATTCTTCGTTTGGAGCCTGAATCCCTTGTTTTAATCTTCAAAACAAGCATATATGTGGTTGGAAATTGTCATAGAAGAATCCCTAAGCAAGAAAAAACAAAAGACGGAAAAGGTGAAATACAGGACTGGCCTATGACTTATATACACCTATTGGTTGTAATCGATATGCTGCCCAAATATCAGTGCCAATACAAACCGATATGCAGTCCAGATATTGGTGCCATTATGGGTGTATTGGACCTGTTTCACGCATCGTATTGTCTTGATATGGATATGATGATCTGATATTGATATCGCAAACCATGGTTATCATGTTTAAATAACAGTTTCAGTGTCTGACTTGACTAGGGCCTGAAGCCGTTATGACTTATGACTTGCCCTGGCTTGTAATCATTATTCTTGGTCTGGCTTTAGAGCTTGACTTGCCTGGTGACTCGTTTTGTTGCACACTGAAACGGAGTTGATTTGGAGAGTGGACTTGATTTTGGATGATATTCGGAACCATTTTAGTCATCAAACATAAGATGGAAACTGGGGTAGTTTTGTAGTAAGTTTATGCCCATTGAAACGCATGAAAAAAAAAATTGTACATGACTAACTCTTGCATGCTTATGCTTGCGTATATCTGTTTTGCACTTTATTTTCGTGTGATTTTAACTGCTGTGTACAGGTTTTGAAACTGCAGGCATGCAAGTACCTCACTAACACTTCTTTGGATGCCCTCTATAAAAATGGCGCTCTCCCATCCCTCCGTGAGTTAGACTTATCCTATGGGAGCATCTGCCAGTCTGCCATAGAGGAGCTTCTTGCTTGCTGTACGCATCTCACCCATGTGAGCTTGAACGGCTGCATTAACATGCACGACCTTAATTGGGGTTCAAGTGGTGGGCGGTTTCTGGAATTATCAAAATCGGATGATTCAGTTGATCAGCCTGATCGTTTGCTTCAGAACCTCAATTGTGTTGGATGCCCGAACATAAAGAAAGTTGTCATTCCTCCAGCGGCCCGCTGCCTCCACTTGTCATCATTAAACCTATCTTTGTCTGCAAATTTGAAGGAAGTGGATCTTGCGTGTTTCAATCTCAACTTTCTCAGTTTGAGGTAAATGATTGTCTTTTATCTGTCACATTGTGCTGAGCTTTGTGAAGCCCACATGCACCTCTACACACGCCACGTGGCTGCACCTAGGGCTGTCAATGGGCCAGGCCGTCGGGCTGGGCCTATTCAAAATTTTGATTTTGGCAGGCCCAATCCTGGCCCATTGACGGCCCTAGCTGCACCTGATCAACCTTGATCAGGTTGACCCCCTCTTGGTAGATGATACTGGTGAATACACATGCATGGAAAAAAGTGAGGGTTTAAAGGAATTGCTGATGTTCAAATCTACTTGCGTGGCCCTCCTGTTGTGAGCCGAGGGTTTGGATTTTTGGTCCAGGCCATCTAAACAGTGGGCCCAACTAAGCAAGGCTCAGGTGTCAATCGCAAGTAAAGGTTGGCGATGAAAGTAGGTGGACTGGTCCTGTTACAGATTTGTGTTCTGCCTGCTTTGGGTTGGATTTGGGCTAAGGCTAAAGGTCTGGGGTTGGGCACAAGTTCAGGCCCAAGAACTACTACTGGGACTGTTTTCGGATGTTCATTGAGGCCTGGCTTGATATCCTGGCTCAACTTATTTAACATCATTGGAATTTGGAAGGGGTACGTTGCTACCGGACTGAACTGGGTTTGGTCAAAGGTGCCAATATACTGAGCTGGGCTTCCAAAACTCGTAGCCAATTATAATCATCTTATAATCCTTTGAAGTTATAGTCATCTCATCTTCTAACATTTCCCCCCCTCCTTTTTCTGCTTTATTCAGCAACTGTTGCTCCTTGGAGATCTTAAAGCTTGAGTGCCCAAAATTAAGCAGCCTTTCTCTTCAAGTATGGATTCCACGTGCTTCGTTTCAAAGCATGATTGCCTTCTGAAATTCCTGGAGATAATTTACATGTTGACATATTATATAGTTTATATAGTGAAATGACCCATTGCTCTCAATGCACTCTTAGTTATAGTGCGCTTCTACTTTGATTGGGAAACGGACAGTCCAGCCAACCGATTTTGGCTGTCCATTAGGTCCCAGAGAATTTTTCATGGACCACCACGTAGAAATCACACCAAATGGACATTTCTAACAGTCCAAATCAAGATAATTTATAGTAAAATAAACCTAATCAACTTGTGCCATGTATATGTCGGGGCCCATCATGAATCACTTATGGCCCTAAAGAATCACTTTTATCATAAAATCCTATTCCTAACCATTCCATCACTTGCTTGGAAAATGGATGGGCTATAAAAAAGAAGGCCAAGTTATGGATGGACTAGGTCATCTGATCAGTTTGATTTTCACCTCACAGCCCATAAAAATGTATGCTCAACCTATTTGCGTTATCCGCCAAAAGAAAGGAAAAAAGAAAAAAAAGAAAATATTCTCAACACAGTAGAAGGTACATCTCGGTTGCTGGCTGTCTAAATGTCCCAATGCTATGAAGCATCATAAATTGTATTGCTCTGAGAACACTGGATCATTTCATAATGGCGTAATATTTGAAGTCTTTGGTGATTGACAGGCGATACAATATGTGAACTCTTTGGTCCTTTCTTTTTTATTTCTTGGAATGTACTGCTACTTTTTTGTCATTGAAATTATGGTCATGAAAGCCTTGGGTGGTCATCTAATTTTCCTCTCTGTTTGCTGCGACGATCCATGGTCATAGTCATGCAACATTGCAGAAGAAGTGGTGGAAGCTGCTATATCAGACTGTAACATGCTAGAAACTCTTGATATCCGCTTCTGTCAAAAGGTGGGAAAGCTTGCCCCTATTCGTGTAGTAACTCGAACAGCTTTTGTGGTTCTCGACGGTTGCCATTTTGTAGTGAATGCTATCAATAAAAAAAACATAATCGATCCAAGCATGATATTTCATCCCCGAGGAATTCATATGAGATTAGCATCACCAAGTTTTCATTTTGTACAAGGCAGCCCATGGTTCAGTGATCCAGACGCTGGAGCTGATGGTATGCCATTACTGATTCACCATGCAGGGTTAGGATTGACCTGTTGAGACGTTTAAAAAAAGGATTGACCTGTTGAGGAGATTTTGGGGTGTGGTCAATCCCCTGGGGCCCATCAGACCAGCGGGTGGATCATATGACCATGGGCCCACTTGTATAAACTAAGGACATGGGAGATATGTACCCTGAGGTTGACGATCATGTGGCCTCTCTTATTTTCTCTTCAAATGTTTTTAACCGATGTCTTTTCTTTTCCTTCCTCAACAGATACATGGTGCAGGCATGGGAAGGCTACGGATGGTGTGCCCAAGTTTAAAACGCATTTTCACCAGCCTGGTGGTGTAACTGTAGGTGTTGTGTAGCCAATAGATTACTAGCCATTCCGGATATGTTATTGCTGTTCCAATAGATTATTAGCCGTTGCAAGTCATGTCATTGCTGTTTATTTCCCGACAGTTGCTGCATTTATTTTTCATGTCTGTCCGAATTAGGTCAGCAACTCTGTTACTATGGAGCCCATGTAAAGTAAATATAATGAATTTTCCCTGTTTGTTTTGATTATTGTTATCTCGGAGAGTTTGAAGCCTGATGTAAACAAAGATAAAAAACCGATTATTTATATAATTGTGTATTTTTGTAAAGTCATGAGCTTTCTTCTGATAGTCTGCGGTGGAGTTTATTTGTTTCTTAGGAAAGTAAACGGCATCTGATGGTGGATGTTTCCTTGTCTGTGTTTCAAATTGAGAAATGATCAGGTACGACAGTCAACACTACAAGCTTTCTGGACCACTTTTTTCACTCCTTGTCACAGGTGGACCTCCGAGCCAAGAAAAAGTTTCGTCCCATTGTGGAAATGGGAAGAAAAAGCTCCGCCCCACTATGGAGATCCACACTTCTAGCTACCAAAACTCACTAGAGAAGAACTTAGGCACCTTCTATGGATCTCCACACAAATATACCATGGTGTTGAATATCCTAGAATTCTTTACACTACCCCAAAGAATCTAAACTATTCCAGATGTCTTTATGTCTTATGCAGAAGTCTCTTATGTAGTGTGCATAAAATAAACAAAAAATGGTTAAATTCCCACAATGAGCTCTGTCTGCGACATACGGTTCATTCTACACGTTAAATTACGTGGGAGTCTTACTCCATTATCTGAGTCAGGACTTGCTGTGAAATTACCTGTGACCTCGTACAGTGTCAATCAAGCAGATCTGCACACATGAAAATGTTAAAAGTCCAGTTGGTTGGACCACAAGCCATGGCCCACCCAGCAGATAAGTTAAAAAATATTTAAGTGGTCCACCCAGCAGCTAACTTAAAAAGTATTTAGTTCATGCGATATCTAAACCTTCCAATAGGTTGGCCCTGACATGCGGATCACCCAATACAAAATTCAGACCCAATCTGCTCATCAGATGAGCCACACCATAGGATGCAATGTCTAGCCATTGATAAATGAAAAAAATACCAGTGTGGTCCACTCGATACACAGTCCATATATATGTGTGTGTGTTTGTGTCCAACCGATTTGGCTGATTTTTAAACACATGAAAGTTGTTCATCGGAAAGAAAGCATTAAAAAGATGATCTCCTTTACTTATGTAAGAAGATCAACTTGTTGATGTCTTTACAAAGGCAGAAGGAAATCAGTTATAAAAGAATGTGAACAAGCTTAGCATGATCGACATCTATGCTCTCACTTGAGGGAAGTCTTGTTACATCTAGAAGTGGGTTGTTCTTTTTTCTTTTTAATTTTTGCGGGGAAAGTAGTAATATTTTTTATTCTCTTAAGGAAATTCTCGTAGTATGCTCTTTATTTAAATCAGACCAATCCATTCAAAGGTCGGCAAAAATTTGTGGCGGTCAATGATTTCAGTGTTCTGGCTTACTTGATGATGAGCAGGACAACTCGATCTTCTCTCAAGCTAATGCCTTCGATATTGAGGTTGTGCCTTAAAAAACCAATGTTATGAACGTGATAGCTTGGTTTATTCTATGATACATTGATGCATTAGTTTCGTTATTGCATGTGGAACATGGAAATCATATTATATAAATTAGGGTTAAAGAAGGGGATTTTTCTGATTGTCTTTGAGAACTTGAGATTTAACACAACGACTATTGCCTGAGTGAGAGTTGTGGTTCATGAATCTCATTGTCCTGTATATCCATGACCAGTTAGCGGGTTGTAGGATGAAACTGTGGCATTGTTTTCTTAGTCATCTTGTGTGAGGGGACTCACGATGAGTTAGGTTGGAAGGTCTCCACTGTCGGGTGCAACGATGAGTTGGTGTGCTTTGACTCTTCTATACATGAGTGTTGAGTCTAATATAAATATAGGCTCCTGGGTGGACTTGTTGGTTACTTACATTGGTAGGATTGAAGACAAGTATTGAGACTGGGAGATTCATCATGCCTAGATTAGACTGACATTTGGATACACTAGCTTCAATTAGCCCATAGACCTGAGAATGTGTGGGCTGGTGGGTCTTAATAGCATGTGCTTTGGTTTATTTTACGAGGTCATCTCATGACCAATAAAAGTAGATGCAATTGGGTTCATACATCAAGGTCCGTTGAGGGTCACTTGATTCCACAAGAGATCCACTGGTTATTCAGGAAATTACATATGGGTTGGTCTTATGGTTTTGACAGTCCATCAAATGTTTTCAGGGTTGGCAGAGCATTATTTTATTATTATTATTATTATTTTAAAATTATTGGATAACGAAGGTTTCTAACTGTTAGCTTCTATTTTTAATTGTTGATTTATTTTAAATTAAGCTTGAGGAAGATCTATGGTTAAGATTTGATGGTTCATGATGTAGGATGTGACATTGATACATTCTTAACATGGTTGGACCAAAAGAAGATGAACCGTAAATTGACCATAACTTTTGATCTGGGTATCGTTACTAGAGCTATACACGAGTTCAACCGAATCAAGCTTGGTACAGCTCAACTCGGCTTGACCACTAGTTGACCAGCTCGAACTTGGCTCGGCTCAGTCCTCGAGCCTGATTGGCCAACTCGGCTCGAACTCAGTTTTGAACGAGTCGAATCAAGTTTTTTCGAGTCGAGTCGAGCGAGCTAATTGAGTTAATTCGGTTCGTGTATAGCTTTAATCATTACGGGGTGCACAACCTAATGAGCCATCCAAGGTGAACTGACCGCGTTTGTCTGTTTCACCAGAAAACACAAGCTTTCAGCTTAAAAACGAAATCTTAAGGAAAAATTACTATTTTTAGTAATTTCAATTTTTATAATATTTCTTTATTTTTAGAGTTTTAGATTTTCTTCTTTTTTAGAAATAACTTGTAATCATGCTTAGACTCTTCTAGTAAAAGTTTATTTGAAATTTTTAATTTTAGAAATTAGGCTTTTATTAGAATTATCATTTTGCTATTTTTGGTAATTATGAATTTTGGTATAAATTTTTCTTTATTAATGGTGTAATAGGGACACACAATTATCAATCAATTTATTTTGAATTTTATTAGAAATTATTTCTATTTTCTCTCTCTCCTCATGGATTCAAGGAATCTCTGTGAGGAGTACAAAGAAGATCCGCGGATTCAGATAATTATCCCATGAGGAAGACGGTGCCTGACCTCATCATGTCCATCCATGTGTCAGTTTATAACTTAGGCGGGCATGAGATATGGGTTGAGGATGGTGGCTATGGTGAAGAGGAATTTAATTGGTTGGGGTGCATGATTAAGGCATGATCATAGATTTTTTTTTACGCAGCAGGGCAATATCAGGGTGGAGTACTATAATTGGTGCCTCCCCTTGAACCCAAGTAAATTGAAGAGAGACTTTGCATGCCTAAGCCTCTTAGGGGTGTCACCTATAGCGCAAGAGGGAAGATGAGAGAAGTGGGTGATAAAGAACACCTCTCCTCTCTCCTTGTATCATGTGTGGAGCATGTAGGGTCCATCAAGTGGATGACTCTAGTGTCATCCTTGGCCCTACTCCAAAGGTTGATGTGTGGCTCCACCTCATTCATCTGGGATAGATTGGGGAGAAACTTCTTGGTTTGGAAAACTGATATTGACGATTTCACATGGTATTAAATCAGGTAACTCCTTTCCAAGAGTTCCGTGATTTTACTTTTCTAGAAATTTGATAGTATCCAAATTGAGAACCATCAGGGTTAAATACACTATTTAAGTTTATAAAACTATTGAATTTCACTACGTTTCGAAGAACTTTAACGTAAGATATCCAACATATGACATGTGTTGGTAGGAAATTAAGGTGTAGTATGGTGAACTTATGATGCGTGCGCATTTGATTTTCTATTGCAAATGTTTCTTTTTCGCTGCTATACACTAATGGACACCTCCTTTGGATGGCTCATGTATTTAAAAAAGGTTTTTAGAATTTTGTTTATTTCAAAATTTCCCACCACACGACCTCCAAAATTTTCAACGAAGCCCTTTTGTTTCTTTGTTATTTTGTCTTGTTTTTAGCCCTAACTGCCTGTTTAGATTCATGGAAAGCATGAGAAAGGAAATGGTGTTTCCCATGAAACTTATTATTATTATTATTAATTTTATTTTTTTTGTAGAAAATTATGGGAAACACCATTTCCCACTTTCTATCTTTGTTGGAAAATAAATAAATTTATTTTTTACCTTCATTATTAAGAAATGCATTTTCTCACAATAGAAGGAAAATGAGTTTTAGAGAGCTTTATGTATGTTTAATTGCCTCACATGTGCCACATATGTTAATATATTGACTTAGACATTGTCCATCTTCGGTCATGCTACACATTTGCCAATATACCACATGTGCAACCATTTATTTTCTCTTATGCCCCGACATATGCTAATGTGCCACGTGTTACCATCTATCTTCTCTTGCACCCTAGCTGTGCTATTATTCAACATGTACTACCATTCATTTTACTTGTGCCCCCACATGTGCAAAGCACCCCCATATGCACCAATGTGCCATTTTCCATCTTCAATCCTCAAATATGCCATATGTGAATGGTGCCAATGTTCACAAGTACCGTGTGTCTTGTGCCACCGTTCAACTACCACACATGCCACAATTCAACTTCAAGTGCTCATATATGGCATGTATGCCACATGTGTAATTGTTTATCTTTAAGCATCCCACATGTGCCACATTTGCTAGTTTGACACATGCTAGTGACTGCTTCAAAAAAATTTCAAAAAAATGTTTTGTTTTACCAAATAATAAACTTAAAAACAAATCTTAGATTTCTATGAAAATCTTGTTGAAAAGCAAACTTCCCACAATTTACTGGATGAAACACTATTTCCTTTCTCATGCTTTTCATGAATCCAAACAGGTCCTAAGAGATTTTCAAATGGTTTATGAGTGGGAATTGAAGTATAAGGCTTGCCCTTGAAGCCACAATGGTGTTTGGTTTTGCACCATTTCTTTGCAACGCAACCCAAGCTATGCTGTGGTATGCACATGGCAAGGTTCGAGTCTACTCATGTGTATCCAAAGGGTTGCTTCCATTCAATGGTTTTCTTCAGATCTCTATTCATCTTTAAATTCATTACTCTCTCCAGTTTTCTTCAAATGTTTTGTTATCTTTAAATTCAATTTTTTATTTTAGGTTAAATTCAATTTTCTATTTTGGATTAAGTCTGCAAACTGGTTCGAACCCGTGTACGTTGAGAGTGGATGGTGACCGGATAGTAGTTGTTGCCTCTTGGAGGTCGATATTCCAAAAATCCCGTTGCACAACGGATATTGTCCAAGGAAAGCAGATTAACTGCAAGCTGAGTTAATTCAAATCACACCTCAATTACAAAAATTTAATAAGTTTCTTACTCCCTTTAATTTTTTAGTCATCACATATTATAGATAGTTTTTCAAAATCAAATGTAAAAAACCAATTCATCGCGAGATAAGAACGGATCCAAATCTATGATACTGCATAGTGCCCTGATTGGTGGTGGAAGAATTCAGGCATTTTTTTTTTCATGATTGAGAAAATGTTTCTATCTGATAAAGGCTGATTTTACCGTATCTAAGGTCTATCTAAATCCACACCTTGGTCGTGTTTAGATGCACCTCTTTAACTGAATGGCAATCATTTTACATTTATATTGCTTTTAAGTCCAACTTGAAGGTACCATTTTGTCGTGTTTGGATGTACATCTGAATTGAATGCCAGCATTGTGTATTATTTATATTGCTTTTAGGTTGGACTAGGGAGTAGGCGTTTGGTCCTGTTTGGATTTACATCTGAATTGAAAGTTGGGCGGGTTGGGTCAGATTGGTGCTCAACCCTAACTAGAGCTGTACACGAGCAGAGTATGCTCGGTTACTCGCTTGACTCGACTTGGAATTACTCGACTCAACTTGACTCGTCATGAGTTTGAGTCGAGTATGAGAGGTTTTTTAAGACTCGTTTTGATTTTGAGTAGAGTACGAGCTGGGCGGTACTCGACTCGGTATTCAACTCGATACTCGACTCGTACTCGACTTGTGTACTTGACTAGTACTCGACTCATGTACCCGTATATATAACCCGCCCACAAAAAAAAACCCTACTCGCTTAGTCATTCTCTAGTCGTTTTCAAGAAGCGCCTGTTCGAAACCCCCTTTCCTTCTTCTCTCCCAGCGCCCGTTCGAAAAAATCCCCCCATCTCTCTCTCCTCCCTCTCCCAGCGCCCATCCCTCTTCTTCCCTCTCTCTCTCTTACTCCCCTGTCTCCTGTCCGGCGGTGCAGACCTTGCCACTCGTCCCTGCGGCCTTCCCGGTGCCGCAGCTCATCCTTGCCACTCATCCGTCATCCCTGCCCTGCACGCACGCTGCCGGTCGTTCCTGCCCAGCTCGCCCGGTAATGTGTGGTGTTAATTGTTTATTTTTATAAATTGTTAATATATGTCAGAAATTGTTAATATATGTTAATATAGCTAATATATGTTAATATAGAAATTTTTAATATAAAAATATGTTAATATGTTAATATAGCTATTAGCTAATATATGTTAATATAGCTATTAGCTAATATATGTTAATATAACTATTAGCTAATATATGTTAATATAGAAATTGTTAATATAGAAATATGTTAATATAGAAATTGTTAATATGTTAATTATTGTCCTCTACTATTCAAGTCTCATGCCCTAATAGATATGTTTTTCATGTTTCTTAATTTACTTTATAAATGATAGTTTAATTGTTACTTTGTTGGTGTGAATGCTACCACTTTAATTTGTCTTTAGTTTTTCATTTTTCATTTTGTTATTAATTAGCTAGATGATGAATGTCAATTTCAGCATGCTTCTTTGTTTGCATAAATATGAATTATTTGTGTTGTTCTAGTTGTAGTATAAGATAATCAGTTGCCCATTTGAGGATTTCTATGTTGCCAGACATAGATTCAGTGTGTTCTTGGATACATAGAAATTCTCAAATTGTCCCTTTTTGGACAATTAAGGGTTAAATATATTGTAATGTCTCATTTATTCCAATTTAAATGCATATGCATGTTCTGGTTTCGTCTCTCATTTTTCTCTCTAGATATATTTCATATATTTATTTCCATCGTCAAATGTCCACACTTTGTGTTGATGATTGACATGGGAATCAAATACAAGATTAATATATTCTGGAGAGATAAGGAGAGATGCTGTCAGAATTTTGGCATAGCATTTAAATTGAAAAATGAAGGCATTACAATCTATCCAATCTTGAATGGGTGACTGATTTAGACAGTTAAGTAAGTATGCACGTCTAGCGGTCTAGCCGTATAGGTATAGCCGTATAATATATCGAGAATTTTATTTTATAGATGACTAGTCAAGACGAAAGCCCAAATACCTCTGGAATGGGTGCATTAACCACATCTTCTCTAATCGTAGAGGGAGACACAGACACGTCAACTGCATGTAAAGAAAAGAAGAAGAGATCAACAGTGTGTGATGATTTCGAAGATGTGACAGTTAACGGTGTACAGAAGATAAAGTGTAATCACTGCAAAGGGTTATTCAGCAAGATTTTAAGAGGATCTACGACACATCTAATTAGACATTTGAAAACGTGTCCTAAGAGAATAAGACTCCCTCCTCCCGGCCAACAGTTGCTGTCATTTACGAAGTCAGAAGGGGACGACACCCAAGGCGTAGTGTCCACTCATAAGTTTGACAAAGAGAAGATGAATGAGTGGTATGTTAGATTAGTGATTCTGAAAGAAAAACCTTTAAGAATGATATAAAGTAAAGCGTTTAGGGCTTTCTGTCAATTCCTTAACCCTCATGCCAAGAATGTCTCCCGCGTCACAGTGCAGAGAGAGTGCATGGAGATGTACGCAAAGGAGAAGATGAAACTGAAAGAAGTTTTGGCTTCAGTGTCCAGAATAGCTTTGACTTCTGATTTATGGACGGTGTCCAATCAAAGAAAATAATACATTTCATTAACCGCTTACTATGTCGATAAGGATTGGAAACTATACAAGAGAATTTTGAACTTCCGCAACCTTCCTCCACATACTGGTTTACTTATTTCAGATTGCATGTACAGTTATCTAGATGGTTAGGGCATTGAGAAAAAAATTTCAACAATAACTTTAGACAATGCTTCAACAAATCATATTGTCATTTCATGTTTACATAACCAGTTCAGGGCTACAGGAAATTTATTTTTTGAAAGAAAAATATTTCAGGTCAGATGTTGTGCCCATATTATAAATTTGATTGTATAAGAAGAGCTGAAAGCAATTGACAACACTATAGAGAATATAAGAGAAAGTGTGAAATATATAAGGGGGCCGCCATCGAGACTGATTGTATAGAATGACATCATCCAACGTTTGAATGTGCCATCTAAAAAAACATTGAAGTTGGATGTCTGTACACGTTGGAACTCGACCTATGAAATGTTAGATACGGTAATGGAATTACAGCTTGCATTTCCTAAATACGCAGCGTGTGACAGAACGTATTCTTGGTTGCCAAGCACAGATGATTGGGCCAAAGCAAAAGAAGTTCACACATTTCTCAAAGTTTTATACGACTGCATGAAGATTTTTTCTAGGAATCAGTATCCAACCGCAAATCTGTTTCTTCCGTCTCTTTGGAAGTTAAGGATGCTTTATAGAAAAATGCCAATGCGGGTCTAGATTTCATACGCCAGATGACAGTTGGTATAAAGACGAAGTTCAATAAATACTGGGACGAATGTCATCTGTTGATGTCCTTGGCAGTTGTTCTTGATCCTCGTTGTAATATGAGGTTGGTTAGCTTTATTTTCATGAAGCTTTATCCTACTGAAAGAGCAGCAACAGAAATGTCCAAGGTTTGTCAAGCTCTTGAAGATTTGTATAAATCGTATGTTAGTACTTTACCTGCAGCGGGTGTTGAAGAAAGTAGAGATGCAGATATTTCTGTATCTGGTAATTCGGATATACAAAATGAATACATATCATACTTGGCACAAACACGAATGAAGTTGATACTAAGGAATCAGATCTAGAAATGTACCTCAATGAGCCAATCGTAGTGCGATCCGAATTTAATGTGTTAGAATGGTAGAAGATGAGGGTTACTGAATCAAAATACCCTACATTATCTGTGATGGCACAGGACATTATCAATACCAATTTCAACAGTGGCATCAGAATCCGCATTCAGCACAGGGAGCAGGGTTGTGAGCAAGTATCGAAGATCACTTTCGCCAAATATAGTTGAAGCGTTGATTTGTACGGAAGATTAGTTGCGCCCGATATGAGGAGGAGATATGAATGATGATGATGATGAAGATGAGATTGAGATTCGTGACAAGTCTCTACCTGCAAATCAGTAATTATTTTCAGTTTTTCAATTCTTTTTGGTTAGAAGTTGAATGATCTGTAATATTATTTTGCAAACATGAAAGTGTTGGAATGTGGTTTGCAAGACTTTGAATATTTGATATTTATTTACATATGCCTGTTCATTTGCTTTTATTTTTGATACATTTATATTGCTTTATTTTGTTCCTATATCAAGTTCAAATTATTTATCAATATTCTAATTTTTTAATTAAAAATTGAATGTAGATATGTTGTCATCTGACCCATCGACAAACATTTGGGATTACGCTTCCCTAGTTGAATCACCATTAAGGTCTGAAAAAATAAAGATTAAGTGTAGTTTGTGTGGCGCAAAGTTTGTGAACAAGACTAATCGCTTTCGCTTATACTTGTCATGTCGAGTTGGTGATGCAAAACCATGCCCCTAAGGATGTTCAAATTCTTTTTCAAGCCCCATTAGATTCAAATAGAAAACCTTCCACTCCATCTAAACCTTCTGCTTCTGGATCTAATACGCGAATGACATCCACAAAAGATGCAGAAGAGGAAGCCAGATTAAAAGTTTTGGAGGAAGAATAATTCCAACTCGCCTTAAAACGCTGTATGGAAGAAGTTTCTAAACTTCAGCGATATTTGAGTCAAAGACAACACGATGTTGAAGCAGGATCGAGTACGACAAATAAGAAGAAGAAAAAGAGTAACAAATTCAAATTCCTGACCCGTCTCGCTGAATTTTATAAGGCATTGGGTACTACATACAATTCTTCATATAAAGAAAGTTTGAAAAATCTAGTTCAAAGTGTAAAAGAGCACGAAGGAAATATCTCTTCGCCTTCTGATGCAGAAGAAGTGAACCAATATGTATATAAAAAAATAGATAGCAGTTCCGATGGATTGGATGATAATACAGGAAGACACTCCTCTTATGGAGGTTATTAATTATAAATTGTCATTTTAAACAATGTAATGTAAATATGTAATTATCGAAGTTTTTTAATCATAAATTATGTGCATTTTATATATTTTATTGCTTTATTCAACTTCGAATTCCATTTGACAATCGAATTGAAATTCAAATGAATCTCAATTTATAACTCGAACTCAGCTCAAAGCTCGAACTCGACTTGACTCAATTTCTACTCGTACTCGGCTCGTACTCGGACGAGTAGAGCACGAGCAGAGAATCCATGCTCGATGCCCGAGTAGAGCCGAGTACGAGCAAGACTCGGCCAGGGTGAGCCGAGCATGAGCTAGGCAATACTCGGCTTGACTCGACTCGTGTACAACTCTAACCCTAACCCAATCCAAGGTTCTTATACCTCAACCCTAACCCAACCCAATCCAACCTTGGGATGGGAATTCTCAACCCAAGCCCAACCGAAGCGGCTTGGTCAGATTGGACAGGTAGATACATGCTAATATTTTCGTTATTACATTAGTTTATTATATTTCAATATACGCCTTATTTTTTGTATTTATAAATTTATTAATTATATATGTAGTTATTTATCGTAAAGAATTTCTTTCTTTTTTTTTTCTAAACAAACAGGCTAAAATATAGGACAACTACTCCATTAAAAGTCATGTTGTGTAGCATGCAATCTATTTAGGACAGAGAAATCCAGCATATCTTGTTAACTTGAGTCATTGAAAATGACGTGGACAAACCTAACGGCACTAGAATTTTTTGTGCCTTTGATACAGGCGATTCACACTCAACTATAATTTATAAGTAACTTATATATCAATCCGGTTTGGGCTGAGGTTCTGGTTGAGTTGGGCAACCTGAGACCTCAACCTGGGCCTCACCCAAGTTTTATCGGGTTGGTGTTTGTATAGCGCTAGACCAAACCAGTGCATCATGCCCGAGCCTAACCCAATGACGGGTTGGTCGGGTTGAACCCGCCCGAATTTCAGCCCTAGTCAAAATGCGTTATGGCCGATTCCAACATGGACTGAATTTGGGTCTGATTTTTGGTCGTGGGCTTGACCTGAAATGAAAAGGGCCCTTCACGTGGCGGCGTTCAACAATATTTTCTTTTGATGCTATCCTCGGTACAGGACCCGGATCCGGACCCCGACACGTTTATTACCCACTTATACTACGATCGAATCACGCGTTTGGAATATTCCAAATGAAAAGAATGCAATGACAGAGATGATGATGTTATCATGACAAGGCCCGCCTGCTTTTCCACAGAAACCAATCACAGCCAACCTTATCCTCACTGTCTTCTACTTCAGCCTTCAGGAAAGACAAAAAAAAAAAAAAAAAAAAGAGGAAATTTCCAGACAGCCTTTTCTGCAAATCATTAGCCCACTGCCCACTTGCACGCCAATCAATACAGGCATCCAAAATTGTGGGCCCCACAAGAATGGAGCTTACGCTGAAAATCGCTCTGATCATATGATCCTGACCATCCAATTTGTTGCAATCGACATTGACGTGGTTGGTATCTGTTGATGTTTTGATGGAAAGATATAATTTTTTTTTCTACGGCCAAGATCATGTGATTTTGTGCTAGAGTTATTCTATTTGAAGTGTGGTGGAGTTTCCTGTTTGGACAAGTGGGGTCTTTTTTTTAATGATCTAGACCATTGAGATGATACAACCCACATAAGATGTCCCACCCACTAAAAAAAAAATAGAATTTAAGATCACATCCATTGAATCTTGGATCTCTTTCAGTCGGGAGCTTTCTTTCTCAACCGCCCATTCACTGGCCAACAATGGAAGTGTTAAGGTCTTACCGTTTGGGATTTACATCTAAGAGTCCATCCACAGCGATGTCCATCATATCAACGGTTTGGATCACTAAATCCTTGGTACCACTTGGACGAATCGAAATCCTATTCTCAGGTATAATACTGTACAGTACTATATACTGTTGAGAAATGATCCAGTGCTCTCAGACCATTACAAGTTGGAGCACTCCTAGTTGAATCGGTTCTCTTGGATACTCCAATAGATCAATCTGAACCGTCCATTAAGTTCACAACATATTTAATATTCTACCATACAAAAATCACACTGATAGAATGATCTAATCCATCCTTTTTCCAAGCCATGGATGAGATGGTTAAGAATGCCTAACGAAAATGATGCTTTAGAAACACGAGCAGTACATGATGGTCCGAAACATATACATGGATCAATTTCTTGATTGGACCTATTTTGTGGTAATGATCTTGACCGTTCTTTTTAATCCCATTGATCAAATGGTAAATATTTGTCGAATCAGTGTGATGTTTCCATGCTAGCCCATGCAATGTGCGTTGGGCGTGATAAACAGTCTAGATCAATGGATTAGATCATCTTTATGTTCCATTGCAACTAGGAGAACTATAACTTGTACTGCTCTGAGAGCACTGAGCATTTCACTATGACTCGTACCCTAACATGAGCTGGAAAAATGGGTGGACGGCGTGTATATAACACATACATCATGATGGGGCTTTTCCAGAACCAACCAGCGCCGAGTCCGGGTCCGATGTTGACTGGCGTGGATTAGGTGAGGCTGGGTAATAGCTAAATCCTAAGTGGGTGAGGCCTTGACCGTGGGGTCAATCTAGATGTATGTGTTGTGTATCCACGCCGTCCATTCGTTTTTACAGATAATTTTAGGACATGTTTACAAAAATTAGGCAGATCCAAATCTCAGTGGACCACGCAGAAGGGATTGAATTGTCACCATTAAAAACTTCTTGGGCTCACAAAAGTTTTGGATCAATCTGCAATGTAGGTTGAGAAATTTCTCTTGGGCTCACAAAAGTTTTGGATCAATCTGCAATGTAGGTTGAGAAATTTCTTACTGTACGACCCATTTATGGCCCACCAACCTTTTTAAGCCCACTTATTTTTAGCTCATAGGAATAAGCCTCGGTGGTAGACTCTCAGGAGTTTCACCACCCGGTTAAGGGTTCGAGTACTCATAAGTGGTAAAATTCCACTAGCGTGATTGTGTGGGGTAGGGGTGCACACAGTTCGGTTTGGTCCGGTTCTAGGGTGAAACCGGAACCGAACCGTTCCTAACAGTTCTAGGAAATTTGGAACCGGAACCGAACCGTTGGCACCCTAGAACCGAACCGGAACCGAACCATTAAAATCGGTTCGGTTCCGGATCGGTTCCATGGTTCTTAGCTTTTTATAATCCAACCCAATTGCAAGCCCATGTCCATCCATGTTGTGGTTCATTTGATGAATGGTTTAGATGTTGTATAAGGTGTTCAAAAATACATTTACGAAAATAATTATTCTAGAGAAAATAATTATAAGGTGTGCAAAAATACATTGGTTCGGTTCAAAGTTCGGTTCCACGGTTCGGTTCTATGGATCGGATCCACGGTTTGGTCCTACGGATCGGTTCACGGTTCGGTTCGGTTCTACATACCCCCAAACCGAGAACCGAACCGATGTCACCGGTTCTTTGATTTTTGGAACCGGAACTGGAACCGGTGCACTCTAGAACCGGACCAAACCGGACCGTTTGGTCGGTTCCGGTCCGGTTTTACGGTTCTACCGGTTAAATGTGCACCCCTAGTGTGGGGTGTGTGCGCGTGTGTAATTAAAAAAAAAAAAAAAAGAATAAGCCTCAACTGTACGGACAGCTTTTCACACGTCCAAAATGCTCCTGCGAAGACCAGCGCTGGAGCTCCGAGGTGTAGGAATGGCCCCACAGTTCTGTATTTATTATATCCACAACGTTCATCCATGTTTCGAGATCATTTTGGAGCATTATCCAAAAAAAAAAAAAAAATCATATATCAACTGGACTACATCACATAGCAGCGGGGATATTGATTTTCACCGTTAAAATTTTCGTAGGGCACACCATAACGTTTATTTTCCATCCAATCTATTCATAAGGTCACAAAGGCCTGGACGAAGAGGAAAAATAAATTTTATATTGATCCAAAACTTCTGTGACCCTAAAAGGGTTTTAATGATATACGTTCAATCTCCACTGTTTTTTACAGTGTGGTCCACTTGATAGTTAGATCTATCTTATTTTTTCTCTCAAGACTTAATACGAGCTTGCCGAATGAATGAATGGTTTGGATATAACACATACCTCATGATTAGACCCACAGAACTTGCTGACGTCAATTCATCAGCTATATAGCTGGTGTGCGGTACACCAGCCAACTCGCTTCCTTCTTTACGCGGCACTACTGCAGACCTGGCGGCAGTGCCGCCCGGATGTTCGACGGGCGGTGGTAGTACCGCCGGACCGTGGCACTGCTGCCCGGAAATGGATTGGCTACTCCCCCTGACACTAGCCAATGGCTGGTGGTCAGTGCTACGTGGACCCCACCATTATGTATTTGCTTCATCCATGCCGTCCTTATATTTTTAAAGATCATTTTAAGGCATGAGACCAAAGATAAGGTATATCTCAATCTCAAGTGTACCATATTACGGAAACAGTTTTGAATGAGCATCCATCATTAAAAACATTATGGGGCCATAAAAGTTTTGGATCAAGCTGATTTTTGTTTTTTTCCTTTCATCTGAGAGTATATGACCTAATCAACAGATTGGATGTCAAATAAACAGTACAGTAGGCCTAAGGAGGATTTTAATGGTGGATATCCAATAACTATTGTTTTCATGTGGTGTGATCCACCTGAGATTTATATCTCTCATGTTTTGGATCAAGCACTAAAATGATCTTTAAAAATGGATGAAACACATTTATGATGGTGGGGCCCACAGAGCTCCGACTACTAGCCATATGGGGGGGGGGGGGGGTAGCCAATCCATTTTCCTGCCGCCCAGTCATTGTAGGCCCATAAAGCATGGATAAAACGCATGCAAAAAACGATGGATCTAGGGGGGGGGGGGGGTAGCCAATCCATTTTCCTGCCGCCCAGTCATTGTAGGCCCATAGAGCATGGATAAAATGCATGCAAAAAATGATGGATCTGAATCAGAATTGATAAGTTGTCCGAGTCGGATGTGACTCGTTTGAGTTGACTCAGATTGTGTCGTGTCAGATCTGAATCGGCACCTAAATTGGATTGGTAAAGAAGGTGACTGGGTCTAACTTAGCCGAGTCACCTCAACTCAACTTAGGACTAAATGAGTCTGAGTCATTAACCGCGAAATGCATAGAATTGACTATGAAGTGAAGGGAATTGACCGAGAAATGCATGGAATTGACCGTGAAGTGAAGAGAATTGACGGCGAAATGCATGGAATTGACCTTGAAGTGAAGAGTATTCGTCAAAATTGATCGCAAAGTGAAAGGAATTAACTGTGAAGGGAATTAACCGCGAAATGCATGGAATTGAACGTGAAGTGAAGGGAATTGATCGTGAAATGCATGGAATTGACCATGAAGTGAAGGGAATTGACCGCGAAATGCATGCAATTGACCGTGAAGTGAAGGGAATTGACCGCGAAATGCATGAAATTGACTGTGAAGTGAAGGGTATTCGCCAGAATTGACCATGAAGTGAAGGGGGAATTGACCGTGAAGTGAAGGGTATTCGCCATAATTGACCATGAAGTGAAGGGGGAATTGACCATGAAATGCATGGAATTGACCGTGAAGTGAAGGGGATTGACCGTGAAATGAAGGGAATTGATCGTGAAGTGAAGGGAATTAACAATGAAATGCATGGAATTAACCGTGAAGTGAAGGGGATTGACCTTGAAATGAATTGAATTGACTGTGAAGTGAAGGGAATTGACCGTGAAATGCATGGAATTGATCATGAAGTGAATGGGATTGACCGTGAAATGAATTGAATTGATTATGAAGTGAAGGGAATTGACCATGAAATGCATGGAATTGACCGTGAAGTCAAGGGGTTTGATTGAAATGAATCGAATTGACCGTGAAGTGAAGGGGAATTGTCGGAATTGACCGTAAAATGCATGGTATTGACCGTGAAGTAAAGAGAAATGACCGTGAAATGCATGAAATTGACCATGAAGTGAAGGGAATTGACCGCGAAATGAATTGAATTGACCGTGAAGTGAGGGGGAATCGCATGGAATTAACCGTGAAATGCATGGAATTGACTGTGAAGTGATGGGAATTGACCGTGAAATGAATGGAATTGACCATGAAGTGAAAGAAATTCGTCGAAATTGACCGCAAAATGCATGGAATTGACCGTGAAGTAAAGGGAATTGACCGCGAAATGAATGGAATTGACCGTGAAGTGAAGGGAATTGACCTCATCTTCCAAACACCTTACTCTTCATCTTACAAACACCTCTCTTCTTATTTACATAACCATATTTTCATCTTCCAAACACTCTTCATCTTCCAAACACATCTATCTTCATCTTTCAAACCTTCAAGATTTCTCGTGGATGTCTGCGTTTGATGGGAAGGCTTGGACAGATATGATTGTGGCATTTTTGTTACAAAATATATCGACATTTTGTGCAGCGATCAAATTTTATTAGGGAGAGACTTGTAGTAATTCACTCTCAGCTTTAGGAACTCAATAGCCTATGATTGCCTGAGTAACCACAAAATATGATATAGTTGTCTTAGGCATGAGAGGAATCGAGAAATTTTGTGGGAGCACCTGTAAATTGTTGTAAATGATGTCTCGAACACATTAAGGGTGAAATGATGTAAACGATGTCTTGTATATTTTGTCATAATTTTGTAATAAATGATGTAGTCTTAATAGTGATTTCATTATGAATGGTGATTTGTTGTGTATTAGATAATTTCATTTACTCCGCGGTCAATTTACTTTAATTCATGGTTAATTCCATACATTTCATGGTCACTTCCCTTCACTTCATGGTCAATTCCGGCAATTCCCTTCACTTCATGGTCAATTCCATACATTTCACAGTCAATTGCCTTCACTTCACGGTCATTTTCATTCATTTCATGGTCAATTTCCTTCACTTCACGGTCATTTCCATTCATTTCACGATCAATTCCGGCGAGTCCCCTTCACTTCACGGTCAATTCCATGCATTTCACGGTCAATTCCCTTTACTTCACGGTCAATTCAATGCATTTCACGGTCAATTCCATTCACTTCACGATCATTTCCATTTGTTTCACAATCAATTCCGGCGATTCCCCTTCACTTCACAGTCAATTCCATGCATTTCACTGTCAATTCCCTTCACTTCACGGTCATTTCCATGCATTTCATGGTCAATTCCGGCGATTCCCCTTCACTTCACGGTCAATTCCATGCATTTCACGGTCAATTTCCTTTACTTCACGGTCAATTCAATGCATTTCACGGTCAATTCCCTTCACTTCACGGTCAATTCCGTGCATTTCACGGTCAATTCCCTTCACTCCACAGTCATTTCCATTCATTTCACGGTCAATTCCGGCGATTCCATGCATTTCACAGTCAACCTATGTATGTATCAGACCGTCTATTTGACATTAATTTAACAGTGTCCCATGAATGCTGGATCAAATTGAAAGTCTAGATTGAGCAACTGGATTGTCTAAAGAATCACTCAATCAACCCTAATTATAAATGTGTTTATGTAATCTAATCATTTAATATTGTAAAGTTACAAAAAGCTAATATCAGATCTACCCTACATAAAAGCCCAAAATTTGAAAAGTTAAAGGGGGAACTTATCTTGGGAATTAGGCAGATGAGAGACGATGTTAACTGCCCTACAAGTCGAATTGCAACATAATAACTACCCTTGATACACTTACATCAAGCAATATCTAGAAGTCCAGATATACCCTATATCTATAAACATCTACAGATTGTCGCTTGACAGTCCAACTCGTGATTTGCATCAACATTTTATACAAGTAAATATTTCAACCAGGTCTTACTACGATACATGGACGAAACAGAAGAAGTATAAATCATATCCGAATTCAAATGCGGGGCCCACCAAAACCATTCGAATTCAAATGATGTTGGGCCCCCGTGAAGTGAAGGGAATTTGTCGGAATTAACCGTGAAATGCATGGAATTGACCATGAAGTGAAAGGAATTGACTGCGAAATGTATGCAATTGACCGCGAAGTGAAGGAAATTTATCGGAATTGACCGTGAAGTACACGGAATTCGCCGAAATTGTCCGTGAAATGCATGGAATTGACCGTGAAGTGAAGGGAATTGACCTTGAAATGCATGGAATTGACCGTGAAGTAAAGGGAATTGACCTCGAAATGCATGGAATTGATCATGAAGAGAAGGGAATTTGCCGGAATTGACCATGAAATGCATAGAATTGACTGTGAAGTGAAGGGAATTGTTCGCGAAATGCATGGAATTGACCATGAAGTGAAGTGAATTCGCCGGAATTGTTCGTGAAATGCATGGAATTGACTGTGAAGTGAAGGGAATTTGCCGGAATTGTTCGTGAAATGCATGGAATTGACAGTGAAGCGTAGGGAATTGACCGCGAAATGCATGGAATTGACCGTGAAGTGAAGGGAATTGACCGTGAAGTGAAAGGAATTCACCGGAATTCACTGCGAAATATACGGAATGAAATAGATTTTCGACTATTAACCTAATGGAATCTTGAAAAATAACCATGTTGGTTAGCTAAAGTAGCCTCATTATGGTTTAAGAAATATGTTTATTAAATGAATAAAAGGAGAAAAAAAATTTATATGCTTGTATATACATATTTATATAAATATGTATTAGAGAAAAATGTAAGAAGGAAAAAGTTCTTTTTGTAAAATAAAAAATAAAAATAAAAATAAAAAAAGAAGAGTAGAGGCTGCAGGGGCACTGGCGGTACCGCCCGAGAAGACTTCTTTTTTTTTTTTCTGGGGTGCAATCCCCATTTGTGGGTCCCATCATAAGGTATGTGTTATATCCAAACTGTCCATCTATTTGGAGAGCTCAAATTAAGGCCTGAGACTAAAAATAAGATAGATCTAACTATCCTATGGACCACACTGTAAAAGACAGTGGGGATTGAACGTCCACCATTGAAACCCTTTTAGGGGTCACAGAAGTTTTGGATCAATATGAAATTTGTTTTTCCTCTTCATCCATGTCTTTTTGACCTTTTGAATAGATTGGATAGAAAATAAATGGTATGGTGGGCCCTATGATATTTTTAACAGTGAAAATCAATATCCCCGCTACTATTTGTAGTGTGGTCCAGTTGATTTTTGGTTATGATTTTTTTTTTAATAATGCTCAGAAATGATCTCAAAATATGGATGAACGTTGTGGATATAATAAATACATAACTGTGGGACCATGTAAGTTTGATCTCTCTTGAACCGTTCGTACAAGCGGGAGTTCGTGGAGCGTCAGCGCTCTCTTCACGCACCAGCCAATCTGCTTTCGAAAGGAACGGAGGAGTATTTTCATCGGTAGAAAGTCATCCATACAGCTGGGGCTTATTCTTTAGAGCTAAAAAATGGGTCGTACAGTAGGAAATATCTCCATCCAGGTCTGTGTGACCTTTTTTTTCTTTTTTCTTTTTCCCTTTTTTTTTTTTGCCCCTTCGGTTAGCTTGTTAGTACGCCCACGATCAGTTCACACTTCACTGTTATCCACCTCTCTAGGGAGTCGATACCGAGAGCTCGGTGTTCAAACGAGGTATCTTCCACTTAGTCTACCACTTGGGCTATGGATGTGGGTGTCAGGTCTGTATGAACTTATTAACAGATTGGATGACAAATAAACGTTACATAGGCCTTTGGGAAGTTTTAAATGATGCAAATTCAATCACCATTGTTTCCTGTGGTGTGGTCCACCTGAGATTTGGATATGACTCATTTTTATTGCCATGATTTAAAATGAGCTTTCAAAACGGTTGGACGGTGTGGATATACAGAAAATACGTCAACGTGCCCCCCACGGTCAAGGCCATACCCACTAAGCTGTTACCCTTCCCTCACCTAATCCGGGCCCGACGTTGACACCTTGTAAGGACGGGAATCGCCACAATCCACACATGGATTGTATGGCTGCTGATTAAAGTGAGAGGAAGACCTGCAGAGGCGCTTTTAGGTGTCGCATGTCATGCAACCCCATCTTACCATTTGTGCAGTGCACGCAGGTATTTTATTCTGACAAGTGGGGCCAATGATTCGTTAATCCAAACCATTGATTTGTTCCACCTCAATGTTGATGGACCATGAAAAAAATATATATGCGGTACTATGACTGTAAGTTACGATGTGGAAGAGGAATACCGAAGTGGTCCACATTAAAATGGAAAATGAGCAAATATTGGTGGATGGGATATTTCAATATAGGATAGTTTTTGAACATGTTCTTTAAATGGTTTGATTCAATAGATGAATGGTCTGGATTATATATTCATGGGTCCCTCTTAGCAGAATAAAAATCACGTGTATATATTGGAAATTCTCATGTGGCGTATACTGTATTTTATCCATGCACTGCCGTCTGCCGTGAGCCCCGGGTTGCCGTGAGCCCCGGGCAACGGTAGAAGACTCATCTTACTGTCCGGACGGACTCGGTAGTAGTCATTCAATTCCCACTGTTTCCTTTGGTGTGGTCCACTTGTAGTTTATACATACTTCAATTTTGGTTTCATGTATTAAAATGATTTTAAAAAACGGATGTACGGTATGGATTTCTAACAAACATCACGGTGGGCCCATCTAGCATCCCAACGCAGGGAGAAAGGCTTTCACAGGAAATGCGCCCCCGATCATCACATCCTCCATGAGAGAAGAGAGTTTCTATCCGTTGATTTTTTAGCCGAACGTGTACGATCCTAAATAGTACAATCAATTTTGGTGTCATGTAGTAAAATAATCTGAAAAAAAACAGATGGACAGTATGGATTTCTCACAAACATCACGGTGGGCCCCACCTAGCATCCCAGGCAGGAACTTCAGCCTTCAGCAGGAAATGCGCCTCCGAGTATCACATCCTCCATGAGAGAAGAGAATTTCTATCCGTTGATATTTTAGCCGAACGTGTACGATCCTCAATAGTACAATCAAACCTTTTTACCTTTTTTTTCTTACAAAAGGCCCATCTTGTCCGTTCATGCGACAATCGCGTGCTTTGCAGCTAAAAATCTGTCTTTTCCCGCGTATTATTTCAATCCTCATTCCATGCACGCGAACTCCTGCATGGTTGCATAGCTTCTCAGTAGATTCACATACACAGTACCAAAAATCCCAACCCCTTCACTCCCTATATGAACCCCTCCAACTCACATACACAAACACATCTGTATACACAAGTAAGAAAGAGTGAGAAATCCCACATAACTAAGATGCTTCACATCCTCTTCCTCTTCCTACTCGCCATCTCATCCACTCATGCAGCTGTCCAAGATTTCTGCGTAGGAGATCTCACAGCCCCAGAAGGCCCAGCTGGCTACTCTTGCAAGAAGCCCGCCAAAGTCACCGTCGCAGATTTCGTATTCTCCGGCCTCGGCGTGGCTGGCAATACGTCGAACATCATCAAGGCAGCAGTGACTCCAGCATTCGCAGCCCAATTCCCAGGCGTGAACGGTCTAGGAATCTCGATAGCACGGTTGGATATGGCCGTAGGTGGGGTGATTCCACTCCACACACACCCAGGTGGATCGGAGATCCTGGTTGTAGCTCAGGGCTCGATCACAGCAGGGTTCATCTCATCAGCGAATGCCGTCTACTACAAGACTCTTAAGAAAGGAGATATCATGGTTTTCCCACAAGGGTTATTGCATTTTCAATTGAATGCCGGTGGTATACCTGCGATTGCTTTCGTTAGCTTCAGTAGCCCGAGTCCAGGCCTCCAGATTACTGCCTTTGCTTTGTTCGGGAACAATCTCCCTTCAGCTTTGGTGGAGAAGACTACTTTCCTCGACGACGCTCAGGTGAAGAAGCTCAAGGCCGTTCTTGGTGGGACCGGCTAATCCTACTGTGATCTGGGTCTTCTTCTTTTTTCTTTTTCTTTTTCAATTTCTACTGTTGTTTTCTCTCTGTAATATGCTTTTACAGAGGTGTGTGGGTAGGAATTTTCTGATTAATGGTAGATGTATCTTGATCTTTCTCTATAATATGTTTTTACTAGTGTTTAAGGTTGGATTATTACAATTGTCACAAATTCTCACTTGACGCACGTGCCAATTGGAAGACGTGTGTGATCTGAGCTTTCTATCTTGTTGGGAATAAGGTTTTGATCTTAGGTGGACCATAATGCAGAAAGTATATCAATGGTTAAAATGATTTTTTTTTTTTTCTGGCCGTCTGTTTGTTTTTGAAGAATGAGGCCCACCTGATGGAAATATCAGTTGAGTTACAATTTAGGTATGAGATGGATGGCTGAAGAAATTTTGGCAATTTTGTTATGTTTTCCTAAGTCATTGTTTATTTTCTAGGAATGTGGCTTGTTTTCATGAGTGGATTGGACTGGTATCCGGGCTGGGGCGTCCACAGGGTGGGACCCACCTGATGGATGGCTTGGATTGCAGATGAGGTTGGTTTGTAGATGGGCTCTTTTAAACGTTTGTTGGCTAAGAAAAACTCTCGGCCCTGAAGTAAAGAGAGATAAGATACAATTTTCTGACGCGTATTATTCTGTACTTGTGGAGTTATGTTTCGGAAGATCCAAACCGTTGATCTAGTGAAATGGGAAGGATGGCCTCAAATATCTTCAAAATCGAAAGATTCTAACGTTTTGATCAATGGCCCAGAAAAAAAGATGGGTAAGAAAATTATCCATATCCAAAAGAAAAATAGTCAACCATCAGAAGGTTGACATTTATATATTCGAACCATCAATATCGAATCAATCCAAACCACCCAATTGATGGGCCACCTCTTGTAAGTTGAAATATACGCTGAAGTTGGAAAAAAAAGCACAAATCAAGCTGTCTTATCTATTAGGTGTGATGGTTCGGTGTAATTTCGGTAAAAGCATGGTAAAAGTATAATTAAAGTACCTTGGTTTTCAGGCAAAACTCAACCTTGTTTTAAAGTGAAAATTCGTATCACCTTATCATGATGCATGCATTGTATCCTCCTGATCCATTCAATTTTTCATATAATGTTAGGGCATGAGCACAAAAAATTGGAGCAGATCAGATGCTCAAGTGGACCACATCACAGAAAACAGTGAGTTCAAAAGGGCGTCATTATTCCCACTGCTTCATGGGGTGTGGTTCATTTGAGCTTTGGTTCTGCCCCATCTTTGGGGTCATGCCCTACAATGATATAACAAAATGAATGGACGGTGTGGATATATTGCATAATGGTGGGACCCATAGAGTTTTGCCAGGACGTGGGCTGAAAGTCGGGCGGGTTGGGTCGAATTACCCTAGCCCAACCCAACCCAACCTCAGGTTGGGAATTCTCAACTCAAGCCCAACATAAGTGGGCTCAGTCAGGTTGCTTGGGTGGATACATGCTAATATTTTCATTATTATATTAGTCTATCATATTTCAATAGATGTCTTATTTTTTTGTATATGTGATTTTATTAATTATACATGTAATTATTTACCATAAAGAACTTCATTTTTTCTGAACAAATAAGCTAAAATATACCACAACTACTCTGAAAGTCTTGTTGTGTAGCTCACAATCTATCTGGGAAAGAGAAATTTGGTATATCTTGTCAACTTGAGTCATGAACGTGGACCAATGAGACTCGATGGCATTCAATTATAATTTATAACTTATATATCCATCGGGTTTGGATTGGGTCGGGCAACCCGAGACCTCAACCCGAGCCCAACCCAAGTTTTGCCCGAAACTGAACCTGAGACATCCTGCCCGAGCCCAACCCAATGTCGGGTTGGTCACAGGTCGGTCGGGTTGAACCCGCCCAACTTTCAGCCCTACGTGCCAACATCCGTCAGCATCTATCAACATCTTACAATGAAGCTTTCTTTTTCTTTTTCTTTTAACATTTGATTACCTCAAATCAAACAAGCTCTGTAAATGTGTGCTTGCACTTGCAATATACAAGCAAAAACCAATGAACACAAACAACACCCTAAATTGCCCTGAGTCGGTAAAAAAACAGGGTCTGTAATTTGCATGGCACAGGCATGTGAAGGTAGGCTTACAGAGAATGGATTGAAAATGATTTTGGAGTGACCCACAGCTAGGTTTTTCATGGGTCCCTTTAAATCCTCTAAAATGTGCCTATTTAGTAAAACTCAACAGGCACAATCCTTCCACAAAATGTAAGTTTGCACCTCTTGCCCAACCTATCTGTCCAGTAATCAAAAGCCCCAACTGTTCCACCACTGCAATTTTTATGTAAGTGTGATTGACGAGGTGTACCATTGATCGATCAAGCGGTTCATGCTGTCTATCATGTGCACATATTAATGGATGGTAGAGATGGTTTGTAGACCGACTTTATATCATTTTGATCCTCAGCTCATGTGATTAAGTGTCTGCTGTGTTCACTGAAACAACCTTCTTCATCTTCAGTAGTGATTATCAGAAACCATCTAATCATGACTGCAGAATTGCAAACTGTGGAGACAACCATCTGCTAGATCAGTGGCCCCAACACATTGACATGAAACAACCGTCCGATCATTATCTGATGCAGGTTTCGTATATCGAAGGCAACAAACCCAATCATCAATCTATACGATAATGGTTTTTAAATGACAAAAACATTTGGATTGCTCCAACAGCATGCAATGCAGGTGCATTTTTAACAGCTAAAGCCAAAACAAAGCAGCCCAAAAAGGAAAAGGAAAGAGAGAAGAATACAGACATTATCAGAAAACCAGAAATGAATCCTGGGCTCCCATTTCCTGTCAACCGCACGTTATTCCGTGTAGGAAGAAATACTCTACAGCTCCAATGGCTGTATTTCCTGTTTGGATCTGTTATTACATTCTACATAACCATGAATACAATAATGCACAACACCGTTGTGGAAACAATCAACAGAAATGCGAATAACACTTTCTAGAACATTGAGTCGTGTAAAAAAAATGTGGAATCATACATCTTCATGAAGTTGCACATGATGGCATCCTCCCCCAAATATCAGCTTCATCTCGGCGTCATCACACAGTTCCTTGAAGCCTTGAAAGAATTGATCCGCCATACAACTGCATCTTCTAATCGAAATAGAAAATACCCACTTGTCATTCTGTTGGGGATGTGGAGTTTTAAGCTTTGAAATTCATTCTCCGATAATGCAATTGCACTCCAGCTGCACTTCGAGAACTCATTCTCCTCCTTGGGTTGCTCTTCAGCTGTTTTGAGAACTATTCGAGCCTGTGGTTTTTCTTAGCATCTATTTCCTGTCCTGTTGTCTTTCACATATACAGCCCGGTAATGGGTTCGCGTAGAAACTCTCCTCCAGCTTCGGGAACTCTCCGGGCTCCCTTAAATATGGATCTCCGATCCGGTCCTTGTGCAGCTTCCTCACTTTGGAGCTGAACTTCTTCCAAGTAATCTTCCCTTCGTCGAATTCATCCACAAGCTTTACCAAATTCATCCTATGGAGGCAGCAAAAAAAAATAAAAAATAAAAAATCAATTGTAGAAATACCTCGATAAAGAGAGTGAAAAGGTGCTCTAGAAATAGAAATGCAAGGCACAGAAATGTAACAATGAAATTCATGAAAATTCAATACAGATGGTAGAAAAGCTGATGCATCATGAACAAAAAATTCGCTCATTTGACCACCTGACTATCCAATTGGTGTACATTTATCGGACGGTTAACTGAAAACTATCTAATGGTCCTTGTCCAAAAAACAAGTGTCCGTGAATCAGAGGTTAGGATTGTTCAACCAATCTGATTTAAGGACTGTAATTTACCAACATTGTGTCACACAATTATGCCACTTCTAGTCTTCTACAATTTCTGAGTGCCAGCTTATCAAGAGTCATACACTGCCTGAGTATCGTATAAATCCCCTAAAGATGGATAATACATCTACAAACTTAAGATAAGTGGTGTCCCAGGCATTGGTGCCATACAAGTGGAGGCCAGCGTTTGGTGATCAGGACCACTGATCTGATGAATCACACTGTGGAAAGACCATCCTCAAAGATCTCCCTGATGCAACAAATCGTAACCCTCAGTCAGTGGCCTTCAAATAGATGGTCCCAATGACTGGATTGGCTCTTAATCTTCCATCTTCCAGCATGGTACATCCACAGCTACCACGAGTGTACCGAACTAGAAATGATGCATCTGATGTGTGTGTGTGTGTGTGTGTGTGTGTGTGTGTGTGTGTGTGAGAGAGAGAGAGAGAGAGAGAGAGAGAGAGTGAAGAAAATAGAAATGGTACAATCAGAGTTCCAGATCTCTGATCGAGGACATTTGAGAATTAATGTGATATGCTTAAATCAAGGTATCAATTTGCAAGCAGGTAAGGTATTTTGGAAATAAATGGTATAAATGGGTTGTGAAAATTGAACCTGATGAGAGGAGCATTTGGGGAATAAGCGGTGTCTATTAGATTTTTTTTTTTTTTTTAATGAATATATAAATAAAAACCATATTACTTGGCTTAGAAAGTCCAGCAGAGGTCGTCAGAATTTTACCGGTCCGGGTTGATGGTTTTCTTGAAGTCCTCGAAGCGCCGATGACCCTGTACAGCCTTTGCCATATTCCCATCATAGGTATAGACGAATACATCACTCTGAAGGGCAACCACGTAGTCCAATCCAGCAAGCATGTTCTGGTGATTCCTGAAAGGATTCAGCTCCTCTTCATTTGAAAGAGTCGAGTGAGAGTAGATGTTGGGGAAATCATCAGTAAGATATTGCATGCTGCCATTTCCATAGGCTTCACCAGCCACCAAGTAGATTGGGGTGCTGGATGGGAATCCCAATCCTTTGAGGAGAAGGGAAGTTTCCCTTGGGGTCATAGGGCAGCCTCCTAACTTCCTTCTCTCTGATCCATCGATCTCTTTCTCTTTCCAGTGGCTAACTTCATAGCGCATCCGCCGAAGCTCTTCACCTTCTTCTGATGTCAGACTATGGTCGCAACCCGTAAACGCCAGCATATCTTTTTCATATCTGAACAAATCGAAAAAGGAGAAAGGGATGGAGATGAGAATAGAGAAGTTCAAAAACATCGAAAATCAATAGGGCTGGACTATCATGTGGTTTCCACTTTCTTAATTGAGAGGATCCATTCCCCACATACATGGCACAAATGTATGCCAATCCAGACTATCAAAATTGTGGGCCCTATCATAGATGGAGAATGATCACACTAGCCAGACAATCCTAACCATCCAAGTGGTAGCAACCAAATGGATAGTTGGCCGATGTCAGACGTTTATGATCATCTGATCCGTTTTATTCTTTGGGGCGTAATCTGGCTGGATTGATGATGCATAGGCCACGTGTATGCAGATGAATCACTGCCATCCAAACAAATGGTGGAAATGCACATGGTAGTCGAGTCCCGAATTCTCATTTATGGCCTGTTTCGTAGATTGTAAATTAAGTCCAAATTATAAAAAGAGAAATGAAAACTTCGTCTGCCTGTGCATGTGGTAGAGTGCAGCCAATGAAAACATATTGCAGTTGTCATTGACTGATAATGCTAATTGGAATGATTAATATATAATATATAGATGGCACCCTAATCAACCAGTATCGCATATATGATCAGTATAAGTTCTTTTTTACTTTTTTATTGACAAATGAACTGCATGCATGTTTATTCATAATGGATAGAACGCCCTGATATTTTGACGCTGAATAAAGTTACAGAAAATCCAATATTCAAGAATTATATCCCACTCTCCAGGGAATACATCCCAGAATGGAAAAACAAGGAAGCAGCAGCTGCATAGAGAAGGATTCTCATTCAAGGATGCCCTCAGCAATAACCAGAATGAGTAGTTGAGGAAGATGATATGGAGCGGATTGCTCCAGTTAAAACAGAGAAGAGGAATATCTATGACCCAAAGAAGCTGTTTTTTATTAGCAAACATGATATCAGTGCTGGACAAGCTGTCGTGGTCATGCTGACCTGGATCAAGCTATTTGAGCCTAGCTTTGTGGTGTTTTTTGCCAAGCACTGGGGAATAAGGATGGATTATCCAGCACGTGGCACATGCAGGGTGCTTGAAGATGTACGATGGCACATGTGGGGCACTTGACGATGTACAATGACACATGCACAAGTACAACTTGACACATACACAAGTCTATTAATTAATAGAAAACAACTCTCTTCCTTCTTGTCACAATGTGGCATCAGGAACATGGACCCTCTTGATAAAATCTTCGTTACGTTAAAAAAAAAAAAAAAACGACAATTTTATTGAAGAAAAGTAAGTGAAACAACACAACTGACGGGTTCAGTGACCCTCTTGTCACTCTACTCCAGCAATGACAGAACTCGGGAAAAAAATAACAAGAGCAGAGAAGGTTACAAAACACCCCCAGTCCATTGGTTCAATGACAATAGATCCCAGATCCCCAATAAATCTTCCATGTGTCCCCTCCACTCTCTCTCATATGATATTCTTACCTATGCTAGAGAAGGGTTACTTTCATTCAGTCCACGAACTACTAAAACTGATAGAATGAACAGAGATTTTCATCGAACAAGTGGTCCAGAAACTTTGGCAAGCACCTGATTGCATGGGACAAGGTTGGTTGTCTCAAGGTGTGCAGTGGTTTGTGAATTCACGATCCACTTACCCCGAATCAAGCCATGGTTTTTTTTTTTTTTTGAAAGATGAATCATGCCATCGTTGCCAAACTAAAATGGCAAATTGTTTCTATGGAGGACTCTTTATGGTTCAATATCATGCTACGCATACCAAAGAGGTAAGAGACTGTTGAAAGTGTTCCCGAGAGTTATGGATCCTTGAATATGGAAGCTATTACTTGAACACAAATCGATTACTTATGACCAGTGATTGTAGTATCAATACTATCAGCCGATACTATCGATATCACATGTAGGCGATACGAAATGGAGCTTAAATTCACTTTCTTCCCTGTATTTTGCAATGCTTCCCAAAATATCACAATTTATCAACGATATATTGATACATTGCAAAATTTTCAAAATATCACAGTTATAAAATCCTTTGCATCATCAATACCATCAATGCGTGTTGTCAATATCATCATCAGCCCCTATGCAAAAAATTTGGAAATTTTGCCAAAATCCATTCTTTTGTGATTTTATTTTTTATTTTTTCTTTGGTTACCTTAGGTGATTTCAATCACTCCTTCAATTGTTTGGACAGAGAAATTGGGTGTGGAAATCGAGATTGGAGAGCATGCAGTGCCGGAAATGAAATCAGTGGAAATTTCGGTGCAGAAATCGAGATCGAAGAGTGGGCGGTGCTGGAAATGAAATCGGTGAGTTCTTTCGAATTTGAACAGTCTTTTCTTATTTAAAATGCTTGTAATCAGTGGAATGAAGTTCATAATCCATGATATTGCATATTTTGCATGCTCGATCATGGATTTTGGCATCCAACTTTCAAATTTAGGAAAAATGACAAAAATTGGGGAAATTCCAAATTTCACTTTTGGCCTACGATTTTTGACTTTCATACACGTCTTCTATGATCTATAAATTATATATGAACTGATTTTAAAAATAATTGCATCACTTCCACCAAACAGTGCATAATTTAGGTCCTTATAAAAAGGAAAATTATTATGTGTACTTGTGATATTTTGAGTTTTAAGTGTATAATAGTGTCTTTCTTTAACATCCCTGAAGTTTCATTAAAAATTCGACCAATTTCCCAACATTTCCCAAAAAGAATATTTCTCATGCAATACCTCATATGTTTCCATATCCCAAGGGTGGTGGTACATGAGTCGATACCGATTCTGAAAACACTACTTATAACATTATCAAGCCAAGGATATTAACACATTCAAACAGGATCAAGTTGGACCACTTCCCCTACCTGCATATCAAGCTGAGGGATAGAGTGAATTATCTAGGTATTAAGGCAAGATTGAGATGATAACCTTATAAATCAGACTTGGCCACAAGTCCATATCAGATCATATCTATTTCCCATCCACCTTGCCCTGGCCCTAATAGAACTCTTTGGAAACTCGAACTGTTTAGCAAATTTTCTATGAGGTCAGCCAACAGTCTTACATGGTTATCTGCATGCTCTTTCCCCTAGAAGCTTCTTTGGAAAATCCAATGACCCAATGACCCCCCATAATCAAATTGTTCCTGTGGAAAGCTATTCATTATAGTCTTCCAACTTCCAAGTTTAAGAAGATGCCATGGTATTGCTAGCTGTGTTTGTAGAAGTTGTGGGTGTTGCCTTGAAAATATTGGCTGGTATACTTGTGCAAGGAACACTTGGTCATGTTGTCCTACTTTGCATAGGTTGAACCCCCTTCGAACTGCATTTAAAGGCCTGGCTCCTGTGCTGGGATTGAGCGGATTCTGACACCAAAAGGACTTTAAGCTTAGCCATGAATGTTTTCTGACAAATCTGACTTGCCAGAAACCCCCTCACATCTGCCAAGCTGAACCCCCTTGTTTTCTTTTTTGCCTCAAGTTCTGAAATTATACGGTAGTATGGGGCCATCTTTTGTGCTTCCTCTCTCTCTCATTGAAAAGAAAAAAGATTTATATCCCATAATTAGAGCTGTACACGAGTCGAGCCGAGCCGAGTATTGCCCAGCTCGTGCTCGGCTTGCACTGCCCGAGTCCCAGCTCGTACTCGGCTCGGCTCAGCTCGGCCTTCGAGCTCGAATGCCCAGCTCGTGCTCAGCTCGTCTGAGTTCGAGCCGAGTTCGAGCAAATATCGAGCCGAGTTCGAGCAGAGTTTTCGGCAGGAACGACTGGCACCGAATGGGAGATTGAGGCGGAGGAGAGGGAGATGGTGAGGAAAAGGATACGCCAGAGGAGACGATGCTCGGCACGAGTCTAACGATGGATACGCCAGAGGAGGAGGCGCATCAACTCCCTTTCCCCTCCCCTTCCTTTCCTATTGACGAATCTTGAGCTATTGTTTCCGCTGGATATTAATGTTGGTTTGATCTTTCTCTCTCTAGAAATGATTGCACAAGCTGTCTTTCCGTCGGACACCTGATCTCTATGAAAAATGGGCCACGCCGTGAGGATTAGTTGCTGCAGAAATCAAGCTGATCTGCTCATTGGGTGGGGGTGCTGCACATTGATTGGGTATATATACCCCTAGTCGAGTACCGAGTCGAGTCCGAGTCGAGTCGATTTCGAGTACTATTCGAGTCGAGCCGAGTCGAGCAGGGTCAAGCTCGTGCTCGGCTCGAACTCAATTCGAGCACCAAAAATCAGCTCGTGCTCGGCTCGAACTCATTTCGAGCCGAGTCGAGTTGAGTATTTCCGAGTCGAGTCAAGCGAGTTACCGAGCTAACTCAGCTCGTGTACAACTCTACCCATAATGGCCATTATGTAACAGTAAGCTCTCTCTCTCTCTCTCTCTCTCTCTCTCTCTCTCTCTCTCTCTCTCTCTCTCTCTCTCATTGAAAAGAAAAAAGAATTATATCCCATAATGGCCATTTTGTAACAGTAATCTCTCTCTCTCATTGAAAAGAAAAAAGATTTATATCCCAGAATGGCCATTATGTCGGTAATGGTGGGCACCCTTACGTGTTACGGGGCCATACCAGCCATTATGGATAAATGGCCTGCAATGGACCGTTATGGGCCTATATAGGATTATTTTTTTCAAAAAATAAAAATAAAAAGGCCAAAACAGCAGTGGCTGTTACATCCGCATTACCGTTATTCAATACCTTTATCCCACCCACTTGATGAACCTAATTATGTTGCCTCTGAAAAGATAGCACTGAAGGACTTACATATCCGTGGAGGATGGATCATTTACATCTTTGGCGGATGGTACCTTCTAAATTCTAATTGGAAAAATATGTTAATCAATTAGGATCAAACAATTGATAGCTACCTCATGGAAAGGCCCTGACCCAAATTTGCAGCAAGTGGGTCTTACATTATCACATGACCCCAGGCTGTATTTTGTGTTTTGATCTGTTCAAGTGGATCAAACTCCAAAGTTCTAGATAATTTTCATTGTGAATAAGCCATATGGCCATGTGCAAGGGAGACCAAGAACTGCGCCAGCTAGGAGTGAGTTGGTGCAAGTTGAAGGCTTTAAGGCCATGTTTGGATATTAGGGATTCCATGCCAAACAATGGAAAAGGAAATGGGTTTTCCTTTGATGTGACAATTTTTATTGTTTGTATAGGAAAGAAAAGGATGGATTCCACTAAGCAATCATTATAGTTTTCCATAATTTGAATTCTTGGCACAAGAAACTAGGTAACTGTTATGAGAGGAATATGATATTTCCACTTGCTACCCAAACTAGAACTCTAAAATTAGAATCCGTGTTTCAATATTACTCATGGAAATCATCACTAGACAATTATTATGTTTTCCCATCCTTTCATTGAATTCCACATATCAAAATATGCCCTAAAAGGGCAAGGTGAAGGCTCAAAAGGACATGAGTGAAGGTAGTAAGAAAAGACTCGATGAGTCATTTTCTAACTGAAGTTATGGCCCTTGATAGAGTGGAATGGTGGAAAATGATTTGTGTATCTGACCCTAGTTAGTGGGGATAAGGTGTAGATGATGATAATGGTGACGTAAGGCATATGACATCTGCAGTTTACAAGAAAACCATGATAAAATAACCCAACACTAACTTCACTTAACCCCACTTGCTAAAGATAGTCGTAGTTTTTTCTTTTTCTTTTTTTGAAAGGTAAAAGATAGTCATAGATTAACAACCAAGCAATCTTAAACTCTAACAAAGCTAAACAGCCAAGCAAACTAAACCCAAGTAATACTTGAACAAATAAATTCTAAAATATGCTAAAACTATAAATATTAGTGGAGACGGCCTTTCACTCCTCTTGGAATACAACCTTATCCGCGAGGTTGAAATGTGGAAACCACTCCGTCAACGAATTCTGTAGCCCAACCTATCATCCATTAACCATAAATAGAAGTATGATACCAAAATAGAAAGCATCTGATTCATTCTTGAGTTTGATATATACTCTCAAGTTATATATTGGGAACCTCCTTGTCCAAGGAGGTTAGCATTCGAAACCCATCCATAGCGCGATAAATAAAAAACAATTGTGGATGCAGATTGCCTGCAACCACGGGCTGCAAGAATATGCAGATGTGGGCCAACAAAAAAGCATCATACGCACCTGTCAGATGCAGGCCCCACAACAAAAGGCAAGGATTTATGAAATAACGCTTTTGCGCTTTTCATTGCCCTTGCATCTGACAGGCACACATAGTGTTTTTCATTAAATGACGTCAGAAGTAGCAGGGGATTCCTTCAACTCCCTTTTGCAGGTAATCCATGTCCAACAATAGGTGATGATGGTTGAAAATTTGGATTTTGACAACATAAACTGCCAGTTGCAGAGTATAGTGTTGCTAATTATGGGTTGTCCAACATTTTTGGATCACTACTTCCTTCGATGCCATATTGCCCTAATTGGACTAGGGAATGTTTCTTAATTTGTGGCTGGTTTTACAACCAATTGATCATCCAGAGAAAACCATGATAACCCTAACCCGAGTCTTAACCACACTTAAACCAACTTAATGATAATACTCATAACTTAAAAATGAAGTAAACTAAACCGTAATAATCCAAAAATACTAAACTCTGGATTATATTAAATTCTAAAGACCATTCTATCCACAGAACTTTTTATGGAGTGTTGCTCTAATTTTGACCATCCAAAAACTGCTAATGGATTGGAGAATCGTGAACTTCCAATCGGCATGATTTTTGGGTTATGGCTCATCTAAGAGGTGGCCCACTGATTGAATGGCACAAACCAATCATCATTATCACACTAATAAACAGTTGTAGGTTGCAACCATTAACCAAAATGCTACCGCTCGTGATTGTTTTATTAGTACTATGGCAAATATCTTACTGTATCAAGACTGATTCCAATAATAGTAACAAATTGGAATTCAAAATGCAACTGGTGATACCAAAAATTGAAGAAGAGAAATGCTACTTGTAGACATTCTTTTGCGAGCACCAAAAAAGCACCCTGCATGTGCCAAGGTAGCACATATGCTTGATATCTGAGCTGCTCATCAGGCAGGCTCCCATGGTGAATGTGCTCTAGCCCAAAAACCTGGCTAGTGCCATCAGGTGTGAGTCACACAAGTGCTTTGAATGTGGACCACTGACTGTCCTTCTTTTCAAGTACCAACTTCTTTTCCAGCCTGACATGTGGACCAGCCTATTTCTTAAGTTATGGAACATTCACCATGGGACTCACCTCATGAATAATCTGGACCATGCAGACATGTTGCACTTTGGCATATATGTGTGGCACTTCTGTTTGGCATTCGTTGATTGGCATCCCTCTAGTGATGTAGAACCCATGCACAAAAAGTTGTACAACTTGCCTTAAGTGGAGAGCTATGTAAAGACTTCCATTCTGATGCATCCTTGAAACTAAGGTATTCCCAAGCTCTTCAATTGGGGCTGCATACTTCAATGCTCTGTAGTTGACGTGGCATCTCAGCTTTTGTATAGAATTTGAAAGCCCATTGTTCGCAAGCCGGGAGTCAGTATGAGTAAAGTAAATGACTCTGTGCTGTTTCAAAAGTGGGAGGACCTCCAATTTATAATAACTGACCTGAAAGACCGCACCTGAGTTAATCAGATGTTATTGACTTCTCACAAGGTACAGTAAGGGAGGTAGTGTATGGTCTTCGGGTTTAGGACATGTATAGCATCCTCAAGCCCTCAATTGGTACAAGTGGAACCCAAGGATTGGTTATCCAAATCATTGACCTGATGGGCTCCACCATGGATCAATCACGCCCCGAACATCTATTCGATTGGAAGATCCTAGGCATCCAATCTCTGCCCTTCTTTCTGTTGATTGTAGGCACTTTTCTGTTAATCATCTGTTTGCAGCTACTTATAGAAGGGTAAGAACTGTCTCCATCATAGAGATTTTTGGAGCATGGTCCAGTGACACTTCAGCCTGTCAGATAGACAGTTGGATCACTGAATCATCGGCCCGACTTGTACAGACTGCAGGCTCAAGGATACTACACATCCTCAACTCAGAGATCATATAATTCCTCTAAATAAGAAAAATGAACCAGATTCAACCTTGGACCAAGATACTGGGGTCTTCATGAAAGGTTCAACTTCTCTGTATGCAGCTGGCAAATCTTCAACTATTTCAATGTCATACTTCAGGGTCTCTATGAAGTGCTGCCAATCAAACAGATCTTTGAAGCCACTGTAGAAAATAAACAATTTGTCAGATTTTGATGAAGAAGAGCACTGCTTAGGCTAGTAACTGTAGCAGTATTTTCAATCCTAGTCTCTCCACACTTGCTGATGTGGAACGTTTCTGAGATCCAGGCAGTTTCAACAGGGAGGCCCGACTTTGTATGTACCATGATGAAAAGTCAGGCATGTCTGATCATGAGGTGGGCCGCACATGTACGTTTGTCAATCCTTTTCAACCAGACTGCTTTTGGGGGCACAGGAGATACACAATTGTGCCAACCTGAACAACAGCCAGATCTCACAAACACATGCCATGTTAGCATGCATGGTGAGAGTAAACGGAATCCTACTCTCATCAGTAGACATTGGATTTCTAAATTTAGTAATGAACAAATATGGCCATGATCTAGATCTGAACAATCAATCCAATTGCAAAGAGACTTTTGTAGACCTTTCATCAGCCCAGAAGGAGGTGTGGTCAAGCGAAGGAAGGACAAGTGTGGCCTTCATGATCTTAGCAACAGCAACCATATCGCAGATCTGCATTCTAAAATACCATCAGATAATTGTGGTGTAAAATTTCAACAAAGGCCTACTTGAATAGGTACGAAGTAGTCAAACCCCAAATCTCATCTGATTCAAGCCACCATTTGCATTTATGAGAATGTATCCATTAGTCTTCGCATCCAACTCTGCACAAGAGAATGATGGCAATATGTTATAACCCAGTTGACGAACACATGGTAAACATCCTATTTAATAAGATAATTATATACTCTTCGATCCAAGGATATGTATAATACCCACAGGTCTATTGTGTGAATGAGACCATGGTATGGTGATTGGTGATCCAGAACACTGATATAATGGGTCCAATAGTGAGGATCTTAACCCAGATGCAAGTGGGACCCTAGTATGGTGATCCAGAACACTGATCCAACAGGTCCCGTAGTGGATAGATCATGATCCAGATATCTCTCAATGAGACAATTCTAACCCATCCATTATGGCCTGCAAATGGACAGTCAAGTAAAGAAACACAACAACAGTCCACCTCCGATCCAAACATGGAAAAAGCTTGGATGCCTAGGATCTGGAGACTTTTGAGGATGGTCCATCAGATCCATGGTCTTGATCACTAAACCGTGGGCCCAATTTGTACCAGCTGAAGCCCAAGGATACTATAATATATGGAAATGGTCCGTCAGATCAATGGTCTGGGTCACTCCTAACTTGTACATATCCTCAGGTCAAGGATCATTGGTTGATCATATCATTTCTTTTTTAATACAGCCAACTTACTCCTGCGACTCCTAGAGTGATTAATGCACTGAGTGAAATTTTCACTGTTTGGCTTGGACCAAATACCCGAATTCTGAAAGAAGAAGGAAAGTTTTATGATTGAATGACCTCTACAGAGTAGAGGTAGAAAAACATAAGTTAGGCAGGCAGGGAATATGACTTACCTCAGCCACGTGGTTTTGGACTGTGACCCTTGATTCTACAGTCATTAGAGTCCGCTCACTGTCACTTACTTCCCTATGCCCATGGTCATGAGAACTTGAAACCATGTGATCAGTTAAGTAAGTTCGTGATTCCTAATCACCACAAGAAGAAATTAGATAAAGACCAAATGTTTCTCAGAAAATGCTGCCATGAGCTCGTTGCACATGTTTGAAACTTGAAATTCAACATGCTACAAACTGATAATGTATTGAGAAATGAAATCTCGACAAACAAATATCCAAATTGCAAACAAGAATAAAGCTCAGAAAATAAAAGATGTAGAGAGAGAGAGAGAGAGAAACCGGAACAGCATAACAGAAACGAAGTGAGAGACGTAAGCATACATACTTAAAGAAGGAACTGGCAAAAAAAGTACTGCAAGGGTAGATCAGTCATGGGATATTTTGACACCAAAGTATGGAGATATCAAACAAGAACCTAAGGAGATTTGCATGAAGAGGATCTTCAGGGCACGCATACCAAACATGGCACATGTGTGCGAGATCCCGACCATTCATCAGATGGGCTCACTGTCATGAGATATTTATAGCAATTTACTTTTCATATCTAGAACCAGATCAGTAAAATAAGCAGGACTTTTCTCCAAACTCTATCCAGAACCCTGGCAGATCCAGGCTTGAAAATCTGGTGCTATTCGATAGACTCGGACTTTCAATCACAGCGATAGAGTAAATCTGCTTCCTTCCTTTGCAGGGATAACTCAAATGAGTTTGAGGCCACTCAGCTAGCAATATCACAGCTCATGGTCGGTTGCCAGTGCCTTGATTTGATTCTATTCAAATGTTTTGATGTTTCTCCCACAACAAAAGCATCTTTACAGTCGTATGACTCGTATCAGCCTCCTTCCCACACGTCGCTTTATTTTCACAATTTCTTTTCAAATGCATAAATACTGGCCATACTATATCCAAGACCCATTGCATTTGTGTAACTGGAAAGCAAAAGTACCCTACAACACCAGGGTGGAAACCTATTCGACTATTACTCATCAACCAATCTCCTGTTAAATTCCCAATGTAATGAAATGCCCTTCGCACTCCTTTTACTGGAAAACCCATCATTGAAACCCGCTTTCAAGCATTAACCTCCTCATAACGGGTCATGAAAAGTAACTAATTACTTTCTCCAAAGAGCTTTGGATGATTGGATCCCAATCCAGAGAGTGGTGGCATGCAACAAGCCGGTCCAACAAAGGCAAGCTTTGATTGCAGTAACAAAGCATTGAAATCGACTAGCAATAGCTTCTCATAGAGCCCATGGCTAAAAGGCGATGCGAACACTGAACTTGGTCACGTCTTATTCTAAAACAATCAAATTCTTTGTAGAAAACCAGCATAACATTTCCTCGTCTATAATGAAGATCCACTCACTTTAAAGACAAGCTGATTCAGATGGGTTTAGGATAAGAAAATCAGGAACAGTGTAGTTTTGCTCCATGACCCCTTGAACACTCTCAGTTATAGATTGACCTTCGATCTACCTCCATCAGGCACTCTTGATATGATCCCTCATGGTCAGCGTCAGTCAGCAGCATTCATAGAAAAAAAGGAGTTCTGGAGGCTCATTTAGTGGTTGCATTCTCCATACGCTTGCTGCATCAGTAACTTCCATCCGCCCATGCCCGTGTTTCACATGAGAGAAGTTGCTGCCCGGGAACTACTTTGGAAACTACAGGGTTTGTGATTCATCTACTTGTAAACATTCACCCCATACGCTGATCATAAATTCTCTCAACTCTCAACCATATTAATTCAAGGATCCCACAGATTGTGCATCATGCCATGTCAACGTAACAACACAAAGCCCTTCTAGAACAATGATCAGAAAGTCCCTCAAGAATAAAGATATTGACGGAGTCAACTCAGACTTCCCAGGAGCATGGTACCAGATCCCATTGTCCAAAATTCAGAGTCTTGGCAGAGTTGGATTGTAGAAAGTGAAAGACTGATTTCAAACATCGAATCTGAGTTTGATGATATCTCTCGATGGAAAATCCAATAAAACATCTCCATATGTTTACCCATGATTTTGAACATTCTAAAGAGAATTATATGATTCCAGACCTGAGGATAAGACGCATGTATACTTGTGTTTTCAGTTTGTACAAGTGGGGCCCATGGTTCGGTGATTCAGAGCATTGGTCAATTGGGTACCTTGATGGATGATGGATCACGCACCAAGAGTCCCCTTGAAAGGACAACCCCAACCTTTCATTTCGTGGCCTGCAACTAGATGCTTAAAGATAGTAGAACACATTCAACTAAGAAAAGGACCAACCCAAGAAGAGAGTTTCTAGCAGATTTTTGGAGAATGATCCATCCATGATGGGTCACACCAAACCAACAGTCTGGATCCCTCAACCATGGGCTCAACCCATCCAAAGTGAAAATCCAAGTACACAGCCATATCATCGGAGAAAGAATGCTGTAAATTCCTCCATTCTAAGAACTTCACGAAATATCAGAATAACCATTCATTCTCCAGTGACATGAGAAGGGAAAAAGAGAACCATCGGAAAAAAGAAAGCCAATCAATGTTTTTCCATGATTTATTTTCCAGTTCCTTAAAATATAATTGGATAGTCAAACCAATTAGGGAAAAATAAAGTAGAATTTCTTCAGACCTAACTGTAAAAGCAAACCAAAATCACAAAATAAATTAATACAGAATAAGGGAAGCAGCCTTTCTTGAAATCTTTATTCCTTCTCTTTATAGTATTTAAAATGAGAAATGATCATATACATTCCTATATGTGAACTTCCACTTACAACCCTTTCTTTCTAACCAATATGTCCCATATGTAAGACACCTGAGCAGCATAAAAGATGGGCCACACCACGACAGTAACCTGTTATGGAAATCAAACTGATCCACTCATTGGGTAGGATACAAAATCAAAATCAACATACATCCAACAGTATCACTCAATGTGTGGCCCACGCAATGAGTGGCTTGATCTCATTTTCATGCCAAGTGATCTTCATGGTGGTGCCCACCTTTTGCAAGGATCGGATTTCTTACACATGTGACATGTCGTCAGGAAAGTAAGGGGTGGATTTGAGTTGTCAACAGTGCAAAAAAAAAAAAAAGAAAGAAAGAAAGAAAATATTCATGACAGAAAACTCTCCTCATTGCAAAGTTCCCAGATTTTCTTTTTCTTTTCTTTTCTTTTGTTTGTTTTTTTTTTTTTTTTTTTTCCGCCCCCTACTTGTTTTAAATGAAATACCCAAATAGTTCCAGATTCAACAATCACCAGAAATATTAATCAATAAAAAACACGCAGAATTATCAATACTCTGTAACTGAGAGGGTTTTCTTTAAAATCCTCTCATTCCAAACATCAAGTAATCTCGACAGTCACACAAGTCCAACCACCACGATCAACTAAATTTGGCCAAGAAAAAGAAAAGAAAAGAAAGAAAATACAAAATATTGCTTCTTCTTTTTAACTTTTTCTATCAAGATATTCCATTACCAAAATCACTCCAATCTATGCCAGTTTCTTTTCTTTTCTTTTTTTGGTAAGAATCCGACCTCTATCAATCTAACCACCAAAAACAAATAATAATAAATAATAATAATAAATTTTTAAAAAAGGCATTCACTACACAGAAATTTAAATAAATAAACAAAACAAGAACCCACATTCTACAACCATCACATATCTATACCAATCTTTTTTATTTTTTCCTTTTTCTTTCAAGATCTTTCCATTACCTAAACCCCTCCAATCTATACCAATCTTTTTTTTCTTTTTCTATTTTTGGTGAGATATTCAACATCTATCAATCTAACCACGAAAAAAAAAAAAAAAACAAGTAAAATTTATTTTTTTTTTGAAGCCATTTACAACATTAAAAAATAAAATAAATAAATAAATAAATAAAAACCGCACCACATTCTACCAACATACATCTATATTTAATCTTTAAAGAACATCAGAGAACATGAATAACCTACAAAAATAAAACATGGGTTTTGTTTTTCTGTTCTTTTCTCTTTTCTTTTTTCTTTTTTTTAAATCTTCTCATCATCAAATAATCTATAAAAGCATGAAAATAAAAACATGGGTTCTTCTCAAAATCCAATCAATCACCAAAACCACAGCAATCTCGACCAATCTAACCACACAAAAAAATACAGAAAATAAAAATAATAAACTACATAAAAATGAAAAAAAAAAAAAAATCTTTTTTTAAAAAACATAAGACTTGCCTGATAATTCCACTCCCTTTCAACAGCAAATCCAAACCACCCATTTGCAGAGATCTTCAGAACCCCCAGAAAAAGACAAACCCCACAAAAGAGCAAGAACATCCAATGGCCCAATCTCCTCCTCCTCTCCTTTGGATCGACAGGAGACGTCAATCCGGCGTGCTTCTTGAACGGATTCCTGTCGTTCCCGTTCCCATCGATCGAAGTGGCGGTGGTCCTGGCGTTATCGGATCGAGGAGAATTGACAGGAAGATCAATCTCGAGATGAGTTGGGTTCGAGGAGGTGGCGTTGGTGGAGCGTTTGAATGAATGGGCCCGGCGAGTCATGGGACCAGAGAATCGAGGGCTGTTGATTCGATGGGAGAGGCCATCTGGAGTTGGGTTGTTTGGGTGGTGTGGGAATCCCATCACAGGGCGAAATGGGATTTTGGGTTTTTGCCTTTTTAATGGCTTTGAAGCGCCATTAAAGTACACCAGCAAGAGAGAGAGAATGGCGGGGATTTATAAATGGACAAGGAACTCAAAAGAATATCGGAAATGCCACTGTCACTGTAAGAACGAAAGCCCCGCCAGCATGAACTCGCGCGAGTGAGATGGTGTTGAAAGGACCACATTTTGCCTGTGCAACGAAAAGCTCCGTGAGCCCCACCGTTGTTTCTGTAAGACATCCACACCGTCCATCAGTTTCTCCATCTGATATTAGTATTTAGATCATCATAATACGAAGATAAATAATTCAAGTGGGCCACATCGCAGGAAACAGAGGGGATGTAGAAACCCGGCTTTGAATCCTTCCGGTGCGTGGAAGTACTGGATTTTATTGGCGAGGAGGTCGTGAATTTCATGGGGCGCGGATTTACAGCTAAAGCCTTTCTCGCGAAGTTCCCGTGGTTTTTTGTTTTTTTTGTTAACTTGTTGGTACACCCTCGCTTTCAGTTCACACCTCACTGTTAACCAACCCCGCTAGGGATGGATACCGAGACCTCAGCAAAGTTTCTGTGCTTGGATGCTACGCTAGCCTCAACATGATGTTTATAAAAAATTTACCCATTCATTTGTTGTTCTGTATTATTTTAAGACATTAGGCAAAAAAATCAAATAGATCCACAACTCAAGTAGCCACACAAGAGAAAATGATAGGGATTCAATGACCACCGCTTAAACATTTAATGGGCCACAAAAGTTTATTAGTTTATTATAAGGGATAATAGGTTTTTTGTTTTCACTTTATCTCCGTGGGAATGGGCTTATAAACAATTTGGATAGCATATAAATGTCAAGGAGGAGCCTCGGAAAGTTGTTTACGGTGAGAACTCTTTCTCCAAGTATGGCCTTTTGAGTTTTGGATCCACTTTATTTTTTATCAAATATGATAAAATAATTCGAAAAATCGGATGAACAGTGGATGTTTAAAAAACAACACGGAGGGCCCCACGTATCATCCCAGAGGAACTTACTGCTAAAGGCTTTCGGAGGAAATCCGGGTCCGATTTTATGAGTAAGCTGATTGCGTGCTGAAGCTACCAGTGGGGGCCACTCGCTGCTATGGACCAACTCGCTACTTGACGGTGGTGTTCTGTGGGCCCACCACGATGTATGTGATTTATCCATTTCCAGATTATTTTAGTGCATGAACTAAAAAATAATGGATACCAAATCTCAAGTGGACCACATCATAGGAAAAAATGATGATTGAACGCTCACCATTAAAAACTTCTCGGAGCACTTAAACTTTTATATCAACCTGATATTTTTATTTTCCTTTCATCCATGCTTGTATGGCCTGAACAGGTTGGATGGCAAATAACCATTACAGTGGGCTCCCAGAGGTTTTTAATGGTGGGTGTTCAATCACCACTTTTTTCTATCATGTGGTCCACCTTAAACTTGGATTTTCTTCATTTTTGGGCTCATGTCCCAAAATAATGATCCAAAATGTATGAACCGTGTGTGGATAAAACAAATACATCATAGTTAGGCCCACAGAACGACGTGGCTGATGATCCAAAATGTATGAACCGTGTGGATAAAACAAATACATGGTGTGAGGCCCACAGAACATCGTCACTACTGCCGTGTCTGTATACAATACGCGTTCATTTCATGAATATTTCAATGTTGGGACCCATTCTCGTTGTTTCCTGTTGTGGCCCACTTAGTTTTGTATCGCTGGATTTTTGTTACGAGAAACTGATGAATGGAGCAGTAGGGTGGGACTCGCAGAGATTTTTGTTACACGGGCCAAGTGTTGCAGGAAATCCTCATTCTTGCTGCACGTGTGAGATATCGAATCCGTTCATCAAAGGATGACATTTTGAAAATGGGATTAAGAAAAAATACGAGGATGACTGATCGGTTGAGCTGCACTTATATTATAAAAACGAACAGTTACGAAATAAAAGACAAACGGTTCGTATTTGATGCGACATTGTGGCCCCCTTTGATTTTGGAATACCTAGATTTTGATTCAAAGAATGATAAACGGTGGGCCTAACTTGATTCGTGGATACGATTTCTCACACGTGTGTAGGCGAGGCCGCTTCACAATCTCACTCGCGCGAGTCTCATATGCAGTGATTGGATGACAAAGACATATTGGCTCTTACCAGTATTGTACTGTAGCCCGTGTATGTCGCAGGCGGGGGCGGTTTCGGTGGATCCGCAGATCCGGTGAGGTCGGTGGATCCCTAACTGCGGGGCCCACTTTGATGTATGTGCCTTACGTCCTTCCATTTTGATCGCTCATTTTAGGGCACGATTAAATAAATGAAGCAGATCCGAATTTAGGTAGACCACACCACAGGAAACAGACGTGATTGAATCCCTACCATTAAAAACTTTATGGTGTCACAGGAATGTTTATTTGCCATCCAACCTGATGATTAGGTCAAATGGACCTGGATGAAGATACCAAAAAAATATCAGACTGATTTATAACTTCTATGGGCCACAAGAAGTTTATGATGGGCAATTACTACTGTTTCCTGTACTTTGGTCCCCCTGAGCTATGGATCTGCTTCATTTTTTGGATCATGCCCTAAAATTAGTTTTCAAAATGGATGGACGGTGTGGATATAATGAACAGAAATCAAGGTGGGCCTCACAGTCAAGGATCGACCGAAGCCGCTCACGTGGCAAGCACCGTTCCGGTGACCCATCATTCGGACATGGCTACCATACATGTAGGTCGATCCACACCGTTCAAATAGGTGGCTGGAATTTTTTTGAATTTCCAATTTTATCTTGCAAGTGTTAGTCCACCAATGGAGTGAAACGGCCTGATTTTTCAGCCAACCAGATGGAAAGCTGAGATCCCTCTCATGTGTGCCACATCGGCACGTGCGATTGCTCATGGCACGTACGCGCTTATTTCGCGCGAGTTATTATCCCGTGTGAATCGACTGATCAAACATGACTGAGTTGGCTCAACCGTCCAATATTACTGGGGCCACGACTTTCTGGGCTGGTGGGCCCCACGCGATAATCGGGTGGTGGATCCCCATTGGACAACCATCTAATCACTATTAATGGCTGGTGACTCGGCCCACACCGAAAATTCTCTCGTAGTAAGCTGGAATCGAACGTTGTGCGAGTCAAGACGTTAACCCTGTACGAATCCTTCTACACACCAGCTGACGTGGCAACTTCACACGCGTTTGAGGACATCTCAGCCATTCATCAGGTAGGGCCCGTGTAAAATGATCTGAAAAAAGCAATCCATTCATAGGTGGACCACAGTAAAACTTGTAGATTGATAGTTAAAATTTTCTTATAGCCATTTATTTGCTTTGATATCTTTTGTTCCACAGGAGGTGATAAATGAATTTATTTTTAGGTCAGAAGATCAAGATGGGGTAGCCCACCTGATAGAAAGCTCAGATCTTATAGATGTGTTATATTTTAATGCGTGACTGCGTGTGGATGTGCAGGGATTCGACACGCACGTGGAATTAGCAAAGTTCAAATCAAATACAGAGAAAGGCTGCGAATACTCCGGCAGAGTGTGCTGGATGATGCTCCGGTGGCCAGGCACTTAGAAATTGCCTACGTGGCATGCATACAGCTCAAATTAAACTGTCCAAATCATAGGTCCCATTTGGATGTGTCATGAACCAACAATTCCACTCATCTGATTGTCTGATCATCGGATCGGTGAGAACTTATTGGACGGTTAAAAATGAAGAGTACCAATGGTCATATTTCAACGAGAACTTGCCCACGAACTAGAGGTTACGATTGCTCAATCAATCTAGAATTTTGGGCAGAGAGTGTTCCACCGTTAAGTGATCTAGTTTGAGTTAATTTACTCCACCTGTACAATTTTTGAGTGCCTGCGTATCAAGCGTCATGATCCGCCAGAGTGTCAAATAACTCGTAGGTGGTAAAAAGCATGTAATTTCGTAGAACTGCGGGAGCATTTTCTTGGCCTTCTAGGAAGAACCTTCGCTCTCACAGCTGGAAATGCAATCTGACGGTGGAAACACCGGCGAGGCGGATTGTGTTGTGAGGCGCTCACCACCCCTTACCGTGATGTAAATATTGTGGGGTCCACCGTGATGAATGAGTCTTATCCACACCATCCATCCGTTTTTTCAGATCATTTTAGGTTATGAGACCAAAATGGAGGGATATCCAAATCTGAAGTGGACCACACCACAGGAAACAGTGGGGGTAATTACATCCACCGTTGAGACCTTCCTATGGCCTACAGTGATGTTTATTTGTCATCCAACCTTCTCATAAGGTAACACACACATGGAAGAAGAAAAAAGACAAATCAGCTTAATCCAAAACTTCTGTGGCCACCAAGAAGTTTTCAACCGTAGTCGTTCAATTCCCACTGTTTCCCCTGGCGTGGTCCACTTGAGCTTTAGATATGCTTCGATTTTTGGCTCATGCACTAAAATGATCTGAAAAAACGGATGGACGGCGTGGATAAAACACATACATCATGGTAGGCCCCATAGAGTCTTCACACTACGGTAAAGGGTGGTGAGCGCCTAAGTACACAATCCACGACCGTACAGCGGACTCTTCTTCGGTGATCTCGGCCCACCAACATTGACTATTCAATGACAGAAATGTCCCTCTACTTATCAAATTTCAAAGGAGACGTTTTCCTTATCCGACTTTCTGTGTGAAAATTCCATTGGAGTTATATGATCCTCGACCCTAGGAAATAACAGTTTACTCCGTTGTCCGGTTTGTACAATCCGGGCCAATGGCTGGGTGATCTAGACCGTTGCCTACTGGACCTCACAACGGATGAACCACATCGAAGAACCCCCGGATCAAAAGATCCTATCCACCAACTACGCATAAAATTTCTATTGAATGTGGATTGCCATGTCTCCTCTTAGTTGTCTAATTTCCAGGTAAAAGATGAACGGCTTGGATCATCATATTGAGGAGGAGTATATTCACTCTGAGACCCAAAATCTCAACGGTCCTGATCACTCGAACAGAGTCCACACGTGCATAAATGAAAACCCAAATTCAACGTGCATATCATGTAACGAAACTCCTATTAACGTGAGTGCTGCCTGGTAGGCGGATGCGTAAATGGTGGTGAACTATCACATGAATCTTGCCTATTTTAGCAGGAATGTCTTTTTCCTGCACTTTCTACCGTTGGAAGAAGAAACAGGGACGCGTAATTCAAATTAAACCGTCCAGATTTATAAATCAGAAGTTAGAATCATCTTATTAATATTATTTTCCACTTACAACCTCTCTACGACGGACAGTTTAAGTTACGTTACATGCATACCACGTGGACAACTGTATAAGTGGCTACTTATCATCCACTCTACTCTGCCAGAGAATTAAATTCCAGATGTAGCCATTGAATTTGATTCGTTTCAATGATCCGGACCGTTTATATGATGGGCCTCACTGTGGAATTGGGATAAAATAAAATAAAAAAACTCTCAGGTTGAAACATTTTAGTCCTCTGATTATTCAAACGTTAAAGCAACTGTTCACACACAAAGGAAAGAATCAAATGAAAAGGGTTGAAATTTGAAATATCCAAGATTTTATTTCTTATATATCTGCATTCCAAGGTATGGCCCACCCCATAAATGGTTTGGATCATTGAAATATGAGTCCTAGTCAGCACATAAAGTCCCGATGTATCCTGTAGAATACGTGGGACGATGTATTCTCGCAAACCTCTCCATTTCAAGGGTATTTATGTCATTACCTAAAATACCCAGGAATTTCCACTCTTGAGGTTTACGCGGCGGGGTGGGACGTGCTTGCTCTGAAATAGTGGTGAAAAGTAGAAAAGATGGGACGATTCCAGATACACGTGCATGGATTAGCAGACACGTGGCACATGTATCTGATGATCCGAACCAATCATCCTTCGGGATCACTCTCCATTGGAAACTGACAAAAAATTCCTGATTGGATGATCTTAACCGTCTAGTACATTAATACTTTCTTAATGAAAGAGAGCCCTTATATTTGTCTTTTAGTGTCATTTTATGGACGCCAATTAAAATTATTTTTCAATTTTTTTTAGTATATGGACCACTCACTATTCTATCTATCGAATGAACGGTTCTGATCGCATCCAAGTACGATAGTTATGCAAATATGATACCGACGTACCGAACCCTCTCTCTCCAATGCTACTCTGTAAAGATCGCTACTGCTTGCGTTTTCTCTCGATCAACCCACGTGCTAATAATGCCGGAGATTAACGAGGGGCGTGCTAGTATGATTAGAGCTTGTCCTTTTGTAGATCGCAGGCAGACCGTTAATCTGACGGACGCGGATTACGTGGCCCCCATCGTGGTGTGTTGATGTGTTGGGCGTTGTGGGGCCAACGTGATGTATTTTTTTTAATATCCACGCCGTTCATCTGTTATTATCGGTCATTTTAATTCATGAACCCAAAAAATAAAGTAGATTTGAAGCTTAAATGGACTGCATCATAGAAAACATTAGGGATATGGACACTCACTGTCGAAACATTTCTAGGGCACACCATGGTATTTATTAGTGATGATGGGAAAATATAAATATTGATACAAAACTTCCATATTGCCCAATAAGTTTTGAACAGTTGGTGTCATTATCCCATTAATTTCTAGAGTGTGGTCTACTTAAGCTTTTAATGTATTTTATTTTATTTTAATATTTTAAAATGATCTAGCAAAATAGACGGATAATAAAAATAACAAAAACTATGATGTAAGTTTATAAAATTTTGCCATCAATACCATGCAATATGCCTGTGTGGGACCCTCACCATAGTATTTATTAGTGATGATGGGAAAATATAAATATTGATACAAAACTTCCATATTGCCCTATAAGTTTTGAACAGTTGGTGTCATTGTCCCACTAATTTCTAGAGTGTGGTCTACTTAAGCTTTTAATATATTTTATTTTATTTTAATATTTTAAAATGATCTAGCAAAATGGACGGACAATAGAAATAACAAAAACTATGATGTAAGTTTATAAAATTTTGCCATGTCAATACCATGCAATATGCCTGTGTGGGACCCTCCAACATTAAATTAGTGCTAGCAAGGTATGAGCTTGGCATCTGTGATGTCTGTGTTTTATCTTTTCCATACTATTTTACGCATGGGTAGAAAAATAAAGCAAATCAAATTATAGCCAAGACTACATGAACATTGGATTGTGTCCTACCTTATCCATCTTTAGCTGTGAATGATTAGGGGCTTTGAGTGGCCACCGTGATGTTCATTTTAAGGTATAACATAAAATATAAGGTAAATTCAAGACACAAGTCAATTAGAATACGGAGATTAAACTCTTACCATTGAAAACTTTTTAATGGCCATGAAACCTTTGGATGGAATTGATACGTGTATTCTCTTTATCTATGTCCATATATAACTTTATGTATATGTTGGATGTCAAATAAAAATCACAATAGCTCTTAAAAAAAGTTACAATGATGAGAATCATTATCATTGCTATTTCTTATAGTGTGGTCCACTTGAGCCTTTGATTTACCTGATTTTTTGAGCTTATAACTTAAAAAGAAATTAATAATAGACCAAAAAGCTTTTCAATGAATTAGAGCCGAGCGGCAGACCGCCAAGCAAATATTTTCCAACCTCTCACGTACGTCCAATGCCCAACCCTTTTATTAAGTGGGTCCCACCACAATGATCACGTAATGTAATTCATACCCATCAGGTGGGCCACACCATAAAAAAAAAAACAACATTTAGCCATTGATAAACACCAAAATACAAGTGGGGTCCACTCAACAAGTGGATGTGGACGAATTTCACACAAAGAGGTCCACATGATGGGGCCAGCTTACCAAACAGGTGAGACGTGGAATATTGAAAGCTATCTGTGGGGGGACAATAACATGTGATCCTAGTATTTATACTCTTAAGTAACTGTTTAATCTTTATTAAATAAATCTTAAGCCGCCATGTGTCAATCACATCTATTCTAACGAGTACAAATGCCACGTGGAATGACAATGAGGTGATGGGGTCCACATGTCGACCACATCGGCCGGTCCAATAGAAATGTCCAAAGGGAATCCAATTTTCTCATCTTGACGTGGCTTTTTCAAGATTTACTAATATTTAATTACATAAGCTTGATTATATTATATGTTTATTTTGATGGATGGCATTTTATATCATTTATTTTCTTTTTATAACTTTTGGACCGCTAATCGTTTAAAATTTAGAGTGGACCATGCCCACTCACAAGTCACAGCCCTTGAAACAGATAGGGCAAGCGTACTGAGTAAATTTATGGGGCCCACCATGGATGTATGTGTCTTATCCACACCATACATCTATTTTTTCATACCATTTTAGGCCATGAGTCCAAAATTAAATGATATCTAAAGTTCAAGTGGACCACACCATAGGAAATAGCGGAATAATGACGTCCACTGTTGAAACCTTCTTAGGGCCTTTATTAATGTTTAATTGTCATCTAACCTGTTTATAAGGTCACATCGACATGGATGAAGGGGAAATGTAAATATTAGTTTCATCCAAAACTTTTGTGGTCCCAAAAAGTTTTCAATGGTGGGCGTTTAATTCACACTGTTTCTTATGGTGTGGTCCACTTGAGCTTTTGATATGCTTTAATTTTGAGATCATGCGCAGTAAAATGATCTAGTAAAAAAGATAGACGACGTGGATAAAAAACATCAATCCACCGGATTTGGATTCGACGGTGACTAATCTCGGTGATTGAAAAGCTATGTCGGCCCACCATGATGTATGTTGTTTTAGGCAGGACGTCCATACATATTTGCAGATCATTTTAGGGCAGGACTCCAAAATTGATGAAGGTCCAAATCTCAGGCAGACTACACCGCAGTAAGTAAACAATGGTGATTGAATGCCCACCATTCAAAACTTCCAGGGCCCACTGTAATATTTATTTGTCATAAAACTTGTTGATTAAGTCAAATAAGATCTGAATGAAGGGGAAAAAAAAAAAAAACATAAATTTCAGGTTGATCCAAAAATTTCGTGCTCCAAAAAGTTTCTAATGGTGGGCATTCAATCAACACTGTTCCTGTGATGTGGTCCACCCAGATTTGCATCTGCCTCAAATTTTTGGGTTAATGCCCTGAAATGAGCTAGAAAGATGGATGGACGGAATGGATAAAACACATATATCATTGTGGGGCCCACAGCACCGACTAGCACGAACCTCCCAAACAAGTTCCTTGGGGGGGGGGGGTGGGCAGGGAGTCATTGTGGGCTCACGACAGCATGTGCATGTAATGAAACCTGTTTGGCATGATTACTTAATCATGAAAATGGGACACTCCAACCATCAAGTGGCCCACAAAATGAATCTGGAGGTTTTCCAGGTAATTGTCCATTGTTTTCAATGGGGGTGGGGCCACCTTGTGATTGGACAAGCCTATATTTATATAGAGTCATGCTCCCCTGCGCACCTACGCACGTGCGCGCCTTTGCACACGTGCCATGGGTGTCTAATCTGAACAGTCCATGTGATGCGGAATCCCATAAAACCTCACGTGACAAATTTTCACCTTGATCTAATATTCTAGTGGGCCATAGCAAAGAGAAATGCAAATCAAGGGAGGAAACTGTTTTCATTTTTCATGGCCCATCAAAGTTTTAGATCAAAGTAAAACTTGGGCTTGGGGGGTTTCAGAAGGTGCTGCTTCACATGAACGGTTCCGATTTTGGATCCACATCACGTATGATGGGTTCTCAAAAAAGTTCGTAGGTAGTACGTACGAACTGGTTCGAGGTGAGCGTTTCCGTATATGAGTCATGCTCTGCTGCGCACCTTTGCACACGTGCCATGGGTGTCTAATCTGAATAGTCCATGTGATGCGGAATCCCATAAAACCTTACGTGACAAATTTTCACCCTGATCTAATATTCTAGTGGGCCATAGCAAAGAGAAATGCAAATCAAGGGAGGAAACTGTTTTCATTTTTCATGGCCCATCAAAGTTTTAGATCAAAGTAAAACTTGGGCTTGGGGGGTTTCAGAAGGTGCTGCTTCACATGAACGGTTCCGATTTTGGATCCACATCACGTATGATGGGTTCTCAAAAAAGTTCGTAGGTAATACGTACGAATTGATTCGCAGGTGAGCGTTTCCGTACTTTCCCATACTTATGTTATTTGCACGTTTTTTGACTTAGTTAGGGGTCTTTTAGTAATCTTATATCTTTATTTGCTTATCCTAGGAGTATTTTAGTAATTTTATGTCTTTATTTGCTTATTTAAGTGGGGTAAAGCCCTAAACACGAATTTCAACTATTGATTAATGAAAAGCAAATCCTTTGGTTGCCTCCTTCCTCTCTTCTCTCTAATGGTGCTTCTTCTCTCCCCTTGATCTTCTTCTTCTAGTTTCTTCTTGTGGAGTCATGCTCCCCTGCGCACCTATGCACGTGCGCACCTTTGCACACGTGCCATGGGTGTCTAATCTGAACAGTCCATGTGATGCGGAATCCCATAAAACCTCACCTGACAAATTTTCACCTGATCTAATATATATATTGAATGGTTGGACGCCTTTAATACATAATGGTGGACCCCATAATGATGTATTTCCCATTTAGTACAGGTTCCGTAATGTTTCTAACAAATGATGGCATTCAGGTGGACCACACCACGGAAAAAAAAACTTTTTGGGGTCCACAGAAGATCTGGATAAAGCTGAAATTTGTGATTTCCCTTCATCCATATCTGTGTGGCCTTGTGAAGAGGTTACAGGGAAAATAAGTAATATTATAAGCCTTACAAAGTTTTTAATGGTGGATGTTCAATGAATACTGTTTTCCTGTAGTGTGGTCCACCTGTTATTTAGATCTGCCTCATTTTTAGGCTCATACCTTAGAATAATCTGAAAAAATGAGTGGATGGAGTGGATAAAACACCTACATACATCATTGTGGGGCCCACAGAGCAGCGGCTCCTGGCTACCGGTAGTGTCACTAGCCAAACCCTGTCCATAGAAACCCTGCCACTACTAACCTCCGTGGTGGCAGGGCTCTATCAGGCCTATCATGATGTCTGTTTTATCTACGCCGTCCATCTGTTTTGCCCGTTCATTTTAAGCTCAAGATAATAGCGTCCACCGTTGAAATCTTTTTAAGCCCGCGGTTTGATGTTTACAATGTTTTCATTGAATGCCGCTTTTTTTAGTTTGATTTCCAACCATCCATTTAAATGCCACCAATCGAATGGTCATATAATCAATGCACTTGATTTCTGAGTTGTAACTCATCCACAGCATATCCCACTCTCAACTTGATCAATAGACGTTGATGTTGATGGAGCGAGCTGACACGGTCAAGCCCTCTCTCGACAGAACATGTGGTTGGATCAAGTTCGATCCAAACCGTCCATCTCTGGGCCCCATCATGAATAATCCACAGTTCAAAACCGCACCTTCACGAAATCGTACCCATCAGTCGACTTCAAGGAATCTCATCGGGTGGTTAGGATGATCGGATCAGTGTCTATTTTAATCCACATCTCATCCACCGTAGGGCAAACAAGATGGACGGTCCCAGATGGAAATCAGCACTGCCACGTGTTCTCAAGAGGGATGAGCTCTACCATATCCGGATTATAGTTGTTGTACCGTATCATTACCCACCATGATGCCAGATGGCGACCAGGTGGGGTCCACCCTGATAGCACTGTCCACGTAAGGAACTAAAATAGCTTATCATCTGGAGTCATTCACGGATGATGATTGGAGAAGAACTCCCCGCCACACACGTCATCCATGGCCCACTACAGTATACCTGTGGGACCCACTAGTTTGGTCGCATGTCACGAGCGTTTGTCCCACATATCTAACTTGCCTCCAAAATCAATTCACGAATAGGATATACTATGGGTGCATTTCAGCTTGTATAGGTGATACTATGGGTGCATCAATCCATGCCGTTGGTGGACTGGGCCACTCATTTTGTACCATCGATCCATACCATTAGTTCTTGGGTCCACCTGTAAATGGACCAATCACAAAAATCTCATGGACTCGAAAACCGTGGTGTGGACCACTCGAGTCCATCTATTTTTGATGGTCTATTCTTAGGTCATGGATTGAAATAAAGGAGAATAGTTCCATCCACATGGTTAATCTAATGCGGGCCACAATACTTAAAGTTAATCAATGGTAATTTCTATATTCTTTTTTCGAAATAAAAAATAAAAAAAATCGATGATATGGTATATTATTTCAGATAAATAAACATACATTGCTCATTGGTTTAGCTGGTAGGAACTCATCCTCACTTGAGGAATGATCACGCTCCATGTGTGATAATGCACCATCATCTCTTTCTCTTTCTGTCACCGTGATCTCTCTCCTTTCTTTTTCTCCCTTCCCTTTTCTCTCCCCCCTTTAAAGTTCGGGTGTTTTTATAAAACGCGTTTTTAGCTTTTTGCCATTGCTTTTTTCTTTCTATCACTTTCTCACTTTATATTTGATGACGCAACGTTACCTTTCTTTTCTACAACATAGACTTGTATGTTTTACAATAATGGTTTTTTTTTTTTCTTCCCTTTCATTTTCAATCTCCTTCTAAATCCACGTGCTAAATTGTTGTTCCCTGCCCCCTTACATGGTCATTTGCAAGAGTAGATTTGAGCAGACTTAAATGCATTTAGAAACCCAAAGTCATTTACGGTTTAGATTCAGAGGTATTTGTTATTTTGAAATTTCTCCCTATTTCTTGATTTCAAATCAAATGTATTTTTTTTTTATCCATTTTAAAGATAAGAGAGTATAGTACTAATGATAAAGGTGTCACCGGTCTACTAATTCATTATACCCGTTGTAGACTAATAATACTTCAGAACAAATAAATTATCAACTATATCATTAAAATTACATCAGTTGAATGATTCAAAGAGTCAAATAATTGTCTATGTAAATCAAAGGATAAGAGCATTATGAGTCTCTTGTTTGTAATCTTATACTTGTGACATGTTTGGGGCTTATATTTTCATTGTTTTTGTCAAGGTATATGTTTAAATAAACTTATTACAATCATTTTATAAAATGTCAAATATAAAATATACATATTAATTAAGAATATTTAACTTAATTTAGTTATTATATTTAAATTCCTATAGCTATATTATAAAATTTTAATGCATTTTTTATATTTTAAATCCCCATCTACATTTATTTGGAATCCAGTGCATTCTCAATGCAAGCTCTCAAATGTAATTACCACGTTTTACTAGGCACCCAAGAGCACCTGAGTTTTGGAAAGTGCAGTATTAGGGAATGCTTTCATCCTGGTGATGAAGCAAGTTAGATGAATGGATTGGCTGAGTTATAGACAACACCGTAAGTCCTGTACAAAACCAACGGTGGACATTCCATACCAACTGTTTCGTATGGTGTGGCCTACCTGAGTTTCAAATGGTCATGATTTCTGAATTCCAGCTTGAATGAGAGGCAGTATAGATTATGAACAGGTTGGATTTAATGAAAGTTGGACTCATGTGGCAGGGGAACGTAGATTGCATCCAACTCTCCCTAGGAGCTCTGAGTGGCCACCGTGATGTATGGGTTTAATCTTCACCGTCCATCTATTTCATCGTGGCATTTTATGAAATAGGACTAAAAGTTAGACAGATCCAAGGCTCAAGTGAACTACACCATAGGAAGTATAGGTGATCATGATACTCACCGTTGAAACTTTCCTCGGGGCCCACCGTGATGTTTGTTTGCCATCCAACCTATTCATAAAGCCACGTAGACCTAGATGAAGGGAAAACACAAATATCAGTCAATCAAAAACTTCTGTGGCCCCCAAGAAGTTTTCAACGGTAAGAGTTTAATTTCCAGTGTGTGGTCTACTTGAGTCTTAGATCTACCTCAGTTTTGGGCCTATATCCTGAAATGATAAGGGCAAATGGATGAATGGTGTGGATAAAACTCATACATCAAAGTGGTCATTCATAGCCCCTGCCTGTTCTGAGCCGGGTAGGATGCAATCCGCGTTCGTCGCAGGCTGCAACGGTGAGTCAGGAAAGAGATTTATCGCTTGGATGGGCAAATATTAATGCTTCAACGATGATCCTGACCTTTGGTTTTTAGAGTTAAACGCGAGCCGTTGAAAATTTTCCTTTCAATTTTCTAATTCATCCACAGATGGTGATGGTCAAAATCATCATCATATGGCACTGGTGCGACCACAACTTGTGGTTGGTGCTGGGCTGCTGATGGGCCCACATGATATATGCACGGCATCTAACCGTCCATCAGATGCGTTCCCCCACCTTTGGCCAAGAGTCCAAAAACTCAGGTGGATACACTAGCAGCAACAATCAGAATAGCCTGATTTTTGCAGTGTCCCTTCATCTGGAGCAACACGGTGGACCCCATGTAAATCAACGGTGGTGCGGATTGCGTGATGTGCCACACACCATGGACCACCGCCTCCATGGTGTGTTGACGTCACCAATTTCTGTGGGGCCCACCATGATGTATGTGTTATATCAAAACCGTCTGTCCATTTGGCGAGATCGTTTTTAGGGCATGAGCCCAAAAATCAGACGAATCCAATGCTCAAATGGACCACACCATAGAAAGCAACGAGGATTGAACACCTACCATTGAAAACTTCTTAGGGGTAACAGAAGTTTTGGATCAATTTAATATTTTTTCTCCTTTCATCCAGGTCTTTGTGACCTTATGAACAGGTTGGATGGAAAATAAACATCATGGTGGGCCCCAGGAAAGTTTCATCGGTGTGAATCTTTGTCCCCACTTCTTTATGTGGTGTGGTCCACTTGAGCTTTGGATCTGCCTCATTTTTAGGTTTATGCCCTAAAATGATCTCGCAAAATGGATAAACGGCGTGGATATAACAAATAAATCATGGTGGGGTCTAATCCACCAAGTCATGGGTTTGGTTTTTGTCTTGAAAATTTTTAAAGGGTTCATCTAGGTATCCGAACATATTTACACTGATCATGATGGATTCAAACCAGCTCTTCCACAAAAGATAGCTTAATCCACCCAGTTTGATTGAGATGAAACTAGTAATATTAGAAAGGGGGTAGCAACAATGAGGATGCCATGATGAAAAAGAAGAACAGAACCAGTTTTGAAGCAATGGCCTAAGGCATGACTGAATGATGATCACAATCATATCCAGATCTGAAGAGAGTCATGGCTTGAGGAAGTAAAGCAAAAAAAAAAAAAAAAAGCGATCTCAATTTAAAAAATCTAATCAAAACATAGGAACCATGGATTGCCTAACTACACTCTGATACCATGTTAAATTTCCCATTATGTGATAATAGACACAAAACCTTGAAATTGGTTTGTGTAATACATTAAATAACAGTTAAAACAGTTATAATATTGTTCATGTTCCCATGCAATAGTTACAACAGTGTAAAAATAAAATACAATTATTCTCCCTATTATCATCTCACAAAGAGTAATTCAATCCATAAAACAACAGAGAGAAATTGAAAAGAGAAACCTTTTAAGGATTTAGAGAAGTGCTTCTAACTTCTTCATATCTGGGTCCGAGTCTTCGGGATTACCTTCTTCCGGGCTGATTGGCATCCTGTATGCATCTGCAATTTCCTTGCCTTTATCTAGCACGGTAGAAGGGACGGTTTGTAGGAGGCTGCAAGGAGAGATCTTTCTCATTTCTTTTTTTTTCTTTTTTCTTTTTCTTTTTTTCTTTCTTTTTTTTTTTAAAGTATGAGGTCAGCTCTTATATAGGCTTCTACCTAAAGCATGGCATCCTTTTTGTTTCTTTCTTTCTTTCTTCTTCTTTATGTTTTATTTTTGTACAACAAGAAAGGTTATCAAAAATCAAGAAAGAGAGGAAGGAATTCCTCATATAAAGGGCCCGGCGGCCAACTCCTCTATCCAATGCATTCGCGAAACCATTAGCTTCTCAACTCACATAGGTAAATGGAACATTTAACCTAGAGATGAACCTAATTTCATTGAATACATATTGAAGCTTCCACATCTCAGATCTGGCCGACTCAGTGCACTTCATGACATTGGCAGAACCACCCACCAAATATAACCTCGTGAAGAGGTTCCTTGGCATGAATATGAGGGGCTTCCCCAAGCAAAGTGGTTCCACGAGGCAACATTTGGAGGAATGGGAGTCCAATGTGTTGATAGTAGAATCTGATCGTAAAATTGCAAGAGGATTGAAATAGTAAAATCATAGGATTTATATTATGTTTTACACAAAATATGGAAAAGACTATTCATAAAATATATTTTTTAAAAAGGACAATCAAATATTCATATTCTATCGTTCCAAATCAACATCTGTAGATAAACGTAGAACATGCAACTACCACACATTGTTTGACATTATTTTAATAAAAATCAAGCTGAATATGGTCATTTTATTACTTCAAATGTTTTGATGAGTTCATTATCAAAACTTAAGTTGAAAAACTAGACTACAAATTAAAGTAAACGTAGCGAGAGATTGAGATGATTATAAGTCTAAAAAGATTTTCAGAAAAGCCTATGCTGTATGGACACAAAAAAAGAAAAACATATATATAAGCTTTTTCAAAGTTCCGCGGCCAAATCATCAATTTCAAGTGTCATATATAGATGTATTGTATAATTAACATATCAACTTAAACCCAAAATGCACTGCCACCAACTTGATGGATTTCAAAGTAACGTTCCCCTAAAAGCATAAGCACTGTCATGTTTTAAAGTCAAATTCATAATTTCTAAGGGGGCTTTCAAAAACAAATCTATTATTACTTTTTCATCATTATGTAAAGAATTGAAAAAACCTTTTGAGTTTATAACCTAAAAATGAGATCTTAGAAAAACACAACTCCAATTCAAGATACGTGACGTAAAAGAAATTAAATACAAGTTTTTAAGTTGATGTCAAATCTAAACCACCATTACCACAATACTAGACGTTAACATGATCACGAGCTTCCAAAAAAATTCCCGATTAGTCATAGATATTTGGTGTCCCAGCTCCCGACTAATTAAGAGGCAACAAATCATGAAAAAAAAAACACCTACACAAGTTATGGTTGAAAACAAGATCCATCATCTAATCTCTTATAAAGAATAAAATAAAACAATTGACTTGTTTTAAAAGATTTTTAAAGCCCCCACCAATTTAAAAACATCAAATGGAAGCCCAATAAAATTTAAAATAGAAGAGAACAAGTATAATTTGAATTGTAAATCAGGAATCAAATCATAATTGTAGGATTCAAATCGAAGGATTTGTCCAAAAAGGGATTCAAATCGTTTGCCTAAGATTAGACTGAAGTCGTAGATAGTAAATCGTAAATCGTAGGATTTTGACGACTAGAGTGGGACTAGAATAGGCCAACCAAATGTGGCCCCAGTCATCCCTAGGATGCCCCCAATACCCGAATGACCCAAATCAGGTGGGTAACACACTGACCAAAATAATTAGAAATAATGCCTAATTTTTAACATTTGATGTGGCTCAGATGCTGACCAGATTGGCCTGATTTTTTGGGTCATGGCACACAAGCAGTTGGTCCCACATGATGAAACATTAATACCATGCTTGCATGTGCCTCCCGCGTGAAAGTAGGATTCAAGATCCTACACTTGAAAGTAAGGCTTTCTCAGGGTACAACACAAAAATTCTGTTTCATTTGTTTCTTCTTCCCCTCTGCTTTCACTCTAGTGAAGTTAGTCTGCTAAAAGAAGAAGAAGCAAAAGTAGAAGATGATGGCTATTCGGGTTGATGAGGTTTGCTCAAATACATCCCGTTGTATGGCAATATGATTCGTCAGGACTTTAACCTTTGAATCTGGGTCATCTTCCGATTATCCAAATAGTTTGTACGAGTAAGACTTTGTATGGTGAAAGACAACAATAAAAGCTCTCAATTGGATTATTTAAACCCTTAAAAATTTGGCTCTTTTGCTTTGGACATGAACGGTTGCCATAACCTTTCTAGCTTGGGTCATTGAAAAAGACCCAAATCCAATGGCTAGAGCCACGATGTATCTTATTGCAACACACTGGGATGTATTCAAGCAAACCTCAAGGGAATCATCCCACCAACATATTCAATTAAATGTCGATTTGGAGTACTTCCAAAGGCACACTAGCCACAGAGGGAAACACAAAGGAAGAAGATTTTCCAATACCTATCCAGTGCACCCAAGGCAATATTGATCTTTGCCTTCATAGATTCGACTGTGGCTGTTGGGTCATTCCTTGACGCACGCAGCAGCAAAGAATCAAGACCCTCCAAAGCTCTGAAGAAGAAACAGAATCATCAGGCATCAGTTAGTGAAAATCATATAAATCTCCCTGACTGAGTCAAGTAATTGGCACCACCTGAAACTTGATAAATTTCAAACTTGATACATACCCAAGGCATCGATCAACGGCATCGGTAGCGGCTTTCCCTCTACCGTCATCTGATGCATACTGTGCTACCTATAATTCCAAAGAGAATTTTCAAAGCTAGAAGGAAGTCAGGTAAAAGTAAAGAAGAAAAATGAATTTTTAGTCGGAGATATAGCAGCATCTCCAACTACAAGTGGTGCGTGTACTGTTGATCTGAACTGTTGGCACCACATAGAGATCATAGTTTGACAATCCTACAGATCAGATCGGTGTTTTTTTTCTCTGTAGAATGCTCTTTTAATTCCAGCCAATTTTTGGAGCTGTCCATTTCCTACCCACTAATGCAAGGGCTAAGATTAATCCCTAATGCGGGGGCATTTTCACACCGGGCTCGAGTGGGGTGGCCTGTGGGATGCAGGGGTACACTCGGGGTGGGCGGCCCACATAACCCATGGATTCGGGGCCCGTGTGAGGCGGAACCCATGGATTTAAGGCCTACGAGGAGAGTTCGGCCGAGGACTTAATCCATGGATTTGGGGCCTGGGATATGAGATAAATGGATTAATTAGCCATGCTCTATCAGTTCGAGCTTGAAATACTTGAATCTAACAGTGCAAGACATCAACCACTCTATCTCCACGCATTTGGCACATGTTGAAAGGTTGATAGTTGAATAAAGCCCATTGGGCCCAAGTCCATGTAATAGCCGATAGAGCCCATTCACAAGTCCATGAAAAAAGGCCCACCAGCACACATGCACACAATTCAGACTCTTCATCTGCAAGGGCATACTGTTAGTGGGCCAACCACAAAAAATCATACTGGTTGGATGACCTTGACTGAAGGGACTTCTCTTAACTTATCAATTTGTGACCCTCAAAAGCCCTCCAATCAAGGGGCTATGATCTTCTGACCAGTGTGACTTTTGGTTGGATGATCTTCTGACAAGCGAGACTCAAATTTGTGGTGGATTCCGTCCCTAATGGCTGGATTCCATCTCTAATTTAAGATCAATACAAAACAAGTAACTTCATCAATGAAACACTTCTATCTAACTGAGCAAGATATCAAGCACTGCCTCGATACATTTGGGACAAAGGCACGCAATTCAGACTGTTCATCTGGTAGGCCATACCATTCGTGGGTTAAACCCCAAAAAACACACTAGTTGGATGATCTCGACCAATTCCCACTGAATGTAGATTGCCGATTGGCTTCTCCTAACCATCCATTTGTACCTCAAAACCCCTCAAATCAAGACTGATCGGCTTCTCCTAACCATTTATTTATAATAAAATTCACCATTTCATATATAAAATTGCATACACTTAGCGTATGTATTATTGCCTTGGAGTGATCCACATGATCTTACCCCTAGTGTACCATGTATTGGTAGCATACCATGTACCCATACCACAAATCGAAGCAACCCGTGATCAAGGTACCTCGGTCGAACCCACGATGGCCAACCAGATGAATTGCTCAGGTTCCCCAAAGGTGGACCACTGGACCCACCTGTACCCTTGCTGGGTTGAATAGAAAACATTTGTTTCTTTCCATCAAGCATCAAAGAAAACCTCAAAGATAGAGGGAAGATTGCATTATCTCCCACAATTGCGCATTTGATTGAGCACCCATTAAGTTACAATTCAGACAATCGACATTCATAGCATCTGTCTTAGGACCGTAATGATTAAATTCGAACCAGGCTCAAACAGCGGATGCAGTAAACTCACCTATTACCTTTTTTCTTGTTCTGTTGATGATAGTCTATCACTAATTAGGTTAGCTATTAGCTCTTTCCACCAAGACAGACGGTCCACCATTAATTTATATGCCCGTGAAATTTGCAAGCTTGAACCATGTTGGTTTAAGGATCTAAAAAATTCAATAAACTGGTCTGCTCAGCAACCCTCGAAAGAAAAATACAAATCAAATCTCTATTAATCAAAATTTTAAAAATTAAAAATTCAGCCAGGAAGGCCGCTTGAAATTATGTTCCTAAGATGTACTTAGGATGTGGATTACATAATGTTAGGTGGGAATGGCAAGTTGGTCCACACTCATATTTAGAAACAAACTACATCAATGACTGATGATTTTCATTGGGAACCAATGGAGAGTGTGGAAAACTTACTGCTCGAATATTAACACGTAGAGATGCCGCCGGACCAGAACGTAACAGAGACCTGCTGAGAGCATATTGTGGCTGACCGTCTCCCAATGTTTTCTCTATATGAAAATAAAGCTAGATTAAAAAATAAAAAAAATAAAATAAAATAAAATTCAAAAACACAATGACCAGAACAAATACAACATTAGTGTAATTGGACAAGAACGCTAATATGCAACTCGTGTCATAAAAGTACCAGGTAGCTCTCTCCCCGTGCCACACACACAAACATGTGCAGTGACCAGGAATGTTGATCTGGTGTACCAGCTCATGGATGCACCATAGCACATGCCTGCCACTTGTGCAGTGACAAGCGACCTGCATGGTACTTCTATGCTGCAAGCTGCATCTCAGCATTCTCCTTTCACTAAAAAGAGATTTGGCTAGCATTTTCAAATCAAAAAAGTAAATAGAGATAAGGAATCAGTAAAGAAAATGAAAGAATTCACCTAAGTCCTTGAACTGTGATTGAGTCAAGAGAACAGCGGGCACATATGCCTCTAGCGGATCAAGCTTTTTTCTGGTATAAAAGAACTGTCATTAAAATTCATAATATCAAAGCATAATCAAAACTATAGTTGCACAAAGCGTGAAGTGAAGCAGCAACAGATTCAGGTGCTGGAGCATGGAAACATCCATTTCAAAATGTTAGGAAGTGTAAATAGCTAGGAAGAGGGAGGGCAAGTTCAAAGCGCGAATTGAAGCAGGAGGGGCACCTGATTAGAAAGATCGTGCAACTAAGATCAAAATATGCCAAAAGTACACTATATTAAAAGCAACCTGTCAAAATTCAGGTCGTCATGACCTAGCAATCAACTGTTATAGGAAGAGAGATTCGCATGAGGAAAAACATATTTCAAAATGGTAGTAAGTGTCAATGCTAGGAAGCAGGAGCAGGAGTGGGAGTCTGAAGCGCGAATCGAAGTAGGAGTGGGATCTGATTAGAAAGATTGTGCAACTATGATCAAAACATGCCAAAAGTACACAATATTAAAAGCAACCCATCAAAATCTAGACCTTCTTGGCCTTGGAATCACCTGTTATTGGAGATAGATTCGCATAAAGAAAACATGTTTGGAGGATTAGACACGTATGAGGGACTCATGCGGTGATTTTCTTTTTATAAAGTAAAGGTGATATTGACATGCGAAATGGATTGTCCTGATTTTTTTATTTTTTTATTTTTTTATTTTTGAAAGATGAAATGGATTGTCCTGATGAGTTATAACAAGTTTAGAATAAAGGTCCAATCATCAAACTAGACAAACCATCTTTGCATGCCCCACCTATGATTGCCTATGTTCCCAAGAATCACTTCAATATGACAATCCCATCCATCTGATATGCAGGTAATACAAAAACCAGTTATAGCCAAAAGGGTGAATGAATGTTCATTTGGCTAGGATGCATCCAATCTCTGTGATCACTGGTGCAAGCTAGTTGCATGAGATCACTCCTCAATGATTAAAAAATGATGATGATGATGATGATGATGATGATGATGATAATAATAATAACAATGTCACTAAAAAAAATCCCATGATATATTATTATACACTTCTATGGTGTATGAATTATCCTCACCTCTTCACGTACTTGTCAAAAATGTTGCTCGCATTAGCATCTGGAAAAGGAAAAAGAAAAAAGAACACATGAATTATAACTAAATTTGAGCCTTTCATGGTCTTTTAACATTAAAAATAAATAAAAATGCATCAAGTTCGAAAGCACCCTGCTGACCATTAGGAAAATATGCAAAATAAGAAGAAGAAAAAATAAGCATTTTCTTTCCAGAAATGTTCACATTACAACATTATATGTGAACATTCCAAAACGACTTCTGTAAATTATATGGGAGCGTGAGTGTCCACGAACATGGGATCATGTTATTAGACCCGTTAGATTCTTGCAGTAAGAGACCCATCATGCTTAGTTCGGATCGACTTGTGTATGTAGCAGCTTTAACTAATCCTTAGACCCGAGAATATATGAGGGGTTCAAATTCCTAGTAAAATGTGTTTCGGCTTGCTTCACAAAGTCAATTGCAGTAGCGCATATGTGGGTGTGGCTAGGTGCATACATTAGGATATGGTGGAAGTCCATATGATCTAATAAGGAATCCACCGGTTGCTTAAGAACACTACTATGGCTTAGATCTTGTTGGTTGGACCTTCCATCAAGTTTTTTTTTTTTTTTTTCACTCAGCTCGATACTCAAAAGATTTTAAATAGTTTCATAAATGTTTTCAACCGTTGATCTTGGTTTAACCATTAAAGGTTTAAATCATACTTGATGGTGATTCGATGGTTGAGATATTTTAGTGTGGGTATTAGATTAAGGGTGGATGGCCATGATTAGTGAAATGATTGGGTCAATTTGGGTACATGGATAGGTAGGATCACAGACTTTAGGTGCAGTAGGACATACCAAAGTAGGATGGTGGAGCACCGTAAGTGATGCCTCTCCCCATAACTTTAACTCATAAATAGATCTTGTGCCATAGGGAGATAAGAGTGAGAGAGACCTTGGACGTCCAACCCCATTGGGCATCACCACATAGATAGATAAATAGAGAGAGAGAGAGAGAGAGAGAGAGAGAGAGAGAGAGAGAGAGATCTTTGTAACTCTAACTCATAAATAGATGTTGTGCCAGAGGGAGATGAGAGTGAGGGAGGCCTTGGATGTCTAAGCCCCTTGGGCATCACCACATAAAGAGAGAGAAGAACAAGAGAAATCGCCATCTCTTCTCCTCTACTTCACATCCACACGTCCACGCATGTGGAGTCCAATTGGATAGCTCTCTCAAGCACATGCCCTAGCCCTGCTATGGGGAGAGGTGTGTGTGTAGCCTTCATCATTCTCATCTGAGATGGATCTGGAAGCTAGATTGAAGGCCCAACATCAACATTCTAAGCACTTTTCAAAGGCGGCAATCAAGAGGTAATCCTAGCTATAAGATTTTTTATTTTTTTTTTGCAGAATTTTGAAAATATCTAGATGGGTATAGGACTAGGGTCTATTAAATTTGGATTTATTTATTTATTTTTAGATCTTTAACTTATGCCGCATTAAAATCCTAAGAGGCCATTTGCATGGGAGTAAATGGAGGTAAATGGCATTTAAGGCGTGTTTGGATGAGAGTAAATGCATGAAAATGAAATGAAATTGGAGTAAATGGGCTTGTAAATGAAATCCTTTCTATAAGAGAGGATTTGGAAGAACATGGGGTGAAATGCCCTTTTGAGCTCCCTTGGAGAATTGCATGAGTAAACAAAGGTGCCGCCACACACGTGTCCGCCATACACGTGTCATGCTCATGATACTCTGAAACCATCCAATTAAATCACACCAATAGAATGATCCAAACCGTCGAAAGGTTGGCCATGTAAATGGACGGTTAAAAAATGTTGGCAAGTTGCTTGTTTGTGATCCTTACGTTTGTGGCCCATGCGAGGCTCGAAATTTCCAAATTTTTAGCCAAAGTATATATTTAATAGGCTTATTACAATCATTCAATTAAATATCACATATGTACACTAGTTTGGGGTATTAAAGCTGATTTGGGATATCGCATATGTTCCTATGGATATATTAAAAAATTCTAATGCATTCCAATTCCTCCCATTTACTCCCATTCAAACAGAATATTTCGATTTCAAATGCATTTCATTTACTCCCATCCAAACAGAATCCTTCAATTTCAAATGCATTTCATTTACTAACATCCAAACAGAACATTTCAATTTCAAATGCATTTCATTGACTCCCATCCAAACACAACTAAGTAAGCCATTTACTCCCAATTCATTTACCTCCAATTCCATTTTCCATTTACCTCCATTTACAAGCTCCCAAATGAGCCCTAACAACAAAGGCTCAATCCTCTACAAGGTTTGTAGAATTAAGCTTATTCTACGAAAGTTGCAGGTGGGGGCCACTAGTGTTCGAAGTATCGGTATCACTACAAGTTTCACTAGCTAGAGATATGAAAACAATATCAATATCGGCGAAAACTAGAAATTCGGAGAAACATGGGGAAAACGGTGGTCGACGAACATTCACTAAGTGAGGAGTTTCCATAGGTTGACGACCTTCTATCGTCGATTTGTGCGAAATTTTAACACAATATTCGCACCTATTACAAATTGCATGAAAAAATGGCAATTTCAGTAGACCAATGAGACTGACGAGAGCTTTGCTGAAATCAAGTATCGATTGTCCAAAACACCAGTCTTGGTTCGACAAGTTGTTTGAGGTTGAGTGTGACACCTCATATGTCAGAATTGGAGGAATCTTATCATAGGAAAGCAGGCCGATGGCCTTCTACAGCAAGAAGCTCAGCGAAGCCTGAAAAAAGTGATCGACATATGAGCTTGAGTTATACGCAGTTATTCAAGTGTTGCGACATTAGCGGCATTATCTGATTCAGGGAGAGTTTGTTCTCTACACTGACCATCAAACCTTAAAGTTTATTAATAGTCAGGCTAACGTGAATCGTGTGCATGCTAGATAAGTTGTGTTTTCACAGGAATTCGGATTCGTTTTGAAGGACAAGTCAGGGGAGCAAAACAAGCTGGCTGATGCATTTAGCCGTCGTGCATCACTACTTGTTACAATGAGCAATAAGGTGGTCGACTTTGACTGTCTAAATGAACTGTATGCTGAAGGCGAGGACTTTAATGATGCATGGATAAGGTGTCAAGAAGGTCATACCAATGACCTACATATGCAAGATGGTTTCCTCTTCAAAGGGAATCGACTGTGCATCCCTCAAAGTTCTTTGAGAAAACAGATTATTCAAAAGCAACATGGAGGTGACCTTAGTGGACACCTTGGGTGAGACAAGTCGCGGGCTCTTGTGGAGGAGCGGTATTATTGGCTGCAATTGGTACGTGACATGGGTAAAGCAGTGCATCGCTGTCATATTTGTCAGACCTCTAATGGGCAGTTTCAGAATATGGGCATCTACCCCACCCCATTACCTGTGTTTGACGGCCCTTAGGAGGATTTATCTATAGACTTTGTGCTTGGTCTCCCACGAACACAACGCGGCATGGATTCAATGTTCGTGGTGGTAGATCGTTCCTCAAAGATATCATGCTTTATCCCATGCGAGAAGACTATTGATGCAACACACGTGGCGAATCTATTCTTCATAAAGGTTGTACGGCTACACGAGGTTCCCAAGACCATTACTTTTAACCGTAAAACAAAGTTCATTAACCACTTCTAGCGGACTTTATGGATCGGTTCGGTACACAATTTCAGTTCACCAGTGCCCACCACCCACAGACCGATAGGCAGACTGAAGTTGTGAATTGCATGTTGGGAAACCCCCTTCGATGTATTTCAAGTGACAAACCGAAGCAATAGGATTTTGCCTTATCTTAAGCAAAATTTGCATTCAACAACACAGTGAACCGCTTGACAGGGAAGTCCCCATTTCAGATTGTTTATGGTCGAGTGCTTTGGCATACACTTGACTTGGTCCCTTTTCCCAAGCTCCCGGGCACGACTATTGCATTAGAACATATGATGGACCAAATCGTGGGCTTTCATGCAGATGTACAAGCCAAGCTGCATGCCTCGAACGACAAGTACAAGCAGCAAGCCGATAAGCATAGGGGATAAAAGGTGTTCGAGGTGGGAGACCATGTTATAGTCCATCTACGCAATGAGAGATTTCCAACCGGGACCTACAATAAGTTGAAGAATAAGAAGATTGGACTGGTACCGATCCTCCGAAAGATTAACGGCAACGCTTACGTTGTTGATCTTTCGAATGACATAAAGATCCCGCATACTTTCAACGTCGCGGACCTGACCAAGTATCATAAACTGAAGCAAGACGAGAACTCGAGGACGAGTTCTTTTGAAGCGGAGGGGATTGATGTAGAGCAGGTCACGGACACTTTCATGTCCAAGACGGACCAAAAAAGGCCCGATCGGAGACAAAAGTGATTAGGACTGTCAAAACCCTAAAACGGGCATATCTCGCAAACCGGAACGAGTTATCAACGTGCCATATATGATTTTGGGGTAGGAGAAGCTACTTTAGCCACCCAACCCTATTACGCCAAGTTGCCCATGCCGGATTTACGAGATTCCATCAGATCAACGGTCAAAAGTCCTTTTTAATTTCATTTTTACTATTTATAATAAGCTTTAGTTTGATCATAACTCTTGATACTTTGAGCTTTAGGAGTCGTGCCCAACATGAAAAGGGCTTAGAAAAATTAGGAGAATAACCTGGTTAGGCCAAATTGGACACTTACTATTTTTGGCCAAAACCATGAAGTCTAGTAGAAATCATGACCGTCTATAAATAGTAAGTTTACTATTTATAATAAGCCGTGCTTTTTTTAGGAAGTTTGAATTGGAGTTTGATTCTAAAACTTCTTCCTATGTTTGGTATCATTATTTAAAGGATTGCAAATTCATTTTATCATCAATCAAGCTATTTTCAAATTTATTAGAATTTATTTCTATTTTTCCTCGTGGATTCGAGGAATCTCTGTGAGGAGTCTAGAAAAACTCCATGGATTCGAAGTAATTATCCCCTTGATGAAGACGGTGATCAACCTCATCACTTCCATCCCTGTGTCAAAATCCCACCATCATGGTGGGATTCATTTGATGCAAGGCTTGGATCGCACAAAAACAAGACAGTGGACCACACCATAGGAAGCAATGGGCAACCAAACAAAAACCTCCAATGCACATGGTGGCCCACGTTATGGTTGGATCGGCCTCATTTTTTAGGCGTCCCAATTTCATGGTAGGCCAACTGTTATGCAAGGGCTGGATTCCACACACGAGTTGTAGAATAAGCTCATTCTACAAACATTGCAGAGGATCCGGCCACCAACATTCTACAATCATTTCTCCAGAAATGAGGTACTGTACTATGAATGTGTGCGTGGCACATTCCAGGTTTTCAGTTTGTACAAGTGGGGCCCAGTTATCCATATCATATTGTGGGCCCCACTGCAGATAGGCCATACACAAAAATCCCCCAAATTGGAAGAATCCTGACCCTTCAATAGGCGTCCAACATATTGGCCGTTAATAATGTATCCAGAAACGGTTCATATTCAACCAAAAAAGGCCAAATATTCTATAGCTGGGGTCTTCCAATCTGGGAAATATCTGGCCTATCTAATCAACGGTTTGGATCACCGAACCATGGCCCCACTTGGCTCCAATGGCTCCAGCGAGTAAAGCAAGGGAACATGCAGTGCGCACGTTAGCGTAAAGGCAAAGAGAAGAGAAAGTGTCAGATGACAGCATACGCTGGGGGGGAGAGAGTGCTCACATTTAGGATTAGAGTAGCACAATTGGAAGAGAAGGAGAGCGATGGAGAAGGATCGCCTGCTTCCGCGCTTGTTTTGGGGGAGCGACGCGCAACTCACCCGACATGGCGCCGGGCCGAGAGAGCGGGTGAAGGTGGCGTTGCAGGGAGTGCTAACGTGCGCTGGTGTGGGCGGAGTAGCCATGCCGGTGAAAGCATGACATGCGGTTTCTCTCGTTAGAACAAAGGAAGCGAAGAGGGTCTTATCCGCTCGTCTAAGGGGGAGTTGTTCGATACTCTGACTGCGTACGACGCTTGATACGCAGGCACGTAGAAATGGTACACGTGGCATATATTAATTAAATTAAACTGACTAATTTTGAACACACGGTCGGTAAGTTACAATCCAAAAATTATATTGTTTCAACCATCTTAACCACTTATTTGTGGAGATTTGTTGTTTCAAATAAAACAATTGAATATTTTTCATTTTTAACCGTCCAATAAATGTCCATTGGTGTAAAGAAGCGGGGGTGCGTGTGTTAAAAAAAATAAAATATGATTATTTATCTAAGCAACTCATGCAGCCGCTCTTAAGATGTTGAAAGCCCTGGTTATTTGATTTGTTTTGATAATAATACTAGGAAGGAAAAGCTAAAACATGTAAAGAACACCGTAAATATGTTTTACCAGTTTATTTTAGGACATAAGCCTAAAAAATAAGACTTTGCGCAAGTGGACTACATTTAAATAGAATAAATCGAGTGATTATTATTGAAATTTTCTTGAGTGCCACAAAAGTTTTCCATGAAATTAATATTTATGTTTTCCTTTCATTAGAATAAGGTTGGATGTCCAGTTCATGTCATTGAGGGATTAATTAGAAAGGTTTTAGGTTTCAACTATGGATGTAACTAAATATTAAATACGTTGTTTCATGTGGTGTTGTCCACTTGAGCTTATAACCTGTCTAATTTTTCAATGCATGCCTTAAATGAGTTGGTAAAACAAAATAACTACATGAATTAGACACATACATCACAACAGACTCGGAGATTTCACATGCAATACTTATCCCATTTTGATTACTCAATGTGTTATCTTTTTTTTCGAGTAGTATGAAAATGTCATCATTATTCATTTACTATCATAATTTATGGTGGTAAACAAATTTTATTTTTTTTTTAAAAAAAAAAAAAAAACAACAACTACCTTCTACAAAGTATAAAAACCACACCTCTTTTGGAACTTTCTAATCATATTTTATAACATTTTTATCCATTATAATGATTTTTTTTTTCTGAAAGTCTTTATCACCATACACATTTTTACATAAATGATTCTCTCTCTAGAAACTTTGACCAAATTATAAAATTAACCTCGTGACAAAAGATTAAGATACCATATATAGAAGGGAAAATTATAAAAATGTCATTCAATGTGAGTATAGAACTTTTAACCACATGTAAGCTAGTGCCCATGTTGCATGGTGTGCTAACCTCAATGGTATGTTGATGTCACCAAGTTCAATGAGCCCCACAATGATGTATGTGTTGTATCCACACTATTCATCCATTTGGCAAGATAATTCCAAGGCATAAACCCAAAAATGAGGTAAATCTAAATTTCAAGTGGACCACACTACAGAAAGTAGGGATAATGATGCCCACCATTGAAACCTTCTTAGGGACTACCTTGCTGTTTATTTTCCATCTAACATGCTCATAAGGTCACATGGACATAAATATCAACTTGATCCAAAACTTATGTAGTCCCTAAGAAGTTTCTAATGATAGCATTCAATCTCCATATGCTTTCTATAGTGCAATCTACTTAAGCTTTGGATCTACCTTAAAATTTTGGGTTTTGTGGACACCCCATAATCAAAACATATTCACTTGGCCTTGTAACTTAGGTAGGCTCTCAATTTGAATAGCTAAAGTTGTCACAAAAAGGCAACCAACGATTTCCATTGAGCCAGGGTTAGCCCAACACCATGTTGAGTGCCAGGTTTTTGCCCAAAGATGGTGGCACCACCTTTGTACAAAAAATTTAGATTTTTAGCAATTTTGCAAGTTCTAGCACTCCAACTACTCACTAACACATGGCCTAGAGCACGCGAGCCTCACCCATGCCATCATACACACCATCATCCATTCCATGATCGTTGTTATCATCCATGCCATAATCCGCACCATCATCCATGCGCATCCATGACTTAGGGGATGGCATGGCTCACATGAGCCTAGCATTGAAACTGAGCATGTGGCTCATATGATCTGAAGTTGCCACCTAAAAGCCTATAAAAGAGAGCGTTCAGAGAGAGTCGGAGAGAGCGAGAGCGTGAGAGAGAGAGGTAGAGCTTCTGCCCCGACCTTCGTTATCTAAAAGTCGAAGCTCGGGTTCCATTTATTCTCTCAATCTCTTCTGTTCTTTCGATCATTTCTATTCCATTTCATCTTCAAAACCAACGTCATATTTCGATCTATCATTTTTCAGTTTGTATATTCCAACACCCTTGCTTTGAATACCTAAGGTATTAAGCTCTGCTCTGACATTACATAAAGTATATTCTACAGTTGCATCTCTTAAAGATCTTCTGTATCAAAAAACATGACTTAAAGGGGTAACCGAAAGCTTTGTGTTCATTTTCTTTTCCGTACTTTTATTTTTTTTAAAAAATAATTTTACAATTTTCATTTTATTTTCAGTTTATCTTCTATACTTTAAGACGTTTAAATCTTAATATTTTACTGAAAATCCCTTGAATCCCATTTTAAAATGTACAACCCAGCAAAGTATAGACCGTATTTGACAAATATGGTAAAAGGGTGCTTAACCTCTTCATTTTTCGTAACGGTGGCTTTTATCCCGAATCTACGACGCACATCTATCCAAGAGTCACTTAAATTAGGAATTCTTTGATTTTTCCAATCTTTAGGCAATTACATGAATTCTAGTCAACCGTGAATTTTGGAGCCTTCAATTTAACTAATAACAACTTTGATCAATACATGGACACAAAAAGATTACATGAGGTATTATAAACAATATCTAAAATATGTATAATTATTAGTTTCTCTTCTCAACTCCTTTGCAAGGTTCGAATATGGAGGTCTTAGTTATAGGTTTTACTGGATTTGAATAGACTTCATATTCAAGCCTTCATATGCTACTGCTCGTATCGATTGAGTACCTAAAGGTCATTAACCTTTTTTGTTTCAACCCCTCTCTGAGGTTAAAGGATGAAGGTCTTAGATATAAGTTTTACTGAATCTTCATAGACTTCGAATTTAGGCCTCATATGTTATTATTCATATCAACTTAGTATACAATATTTTCATATATATATATATATATTCATTCATTTATTCTTCAACTCATGTAGCCATTAAACGGTCGGACTCAAATTCCTCGTGAGCAGTGTGCACGAGGAAAACCTCCCACCAACGTACACATGTTCGTGTCCTAAAATGATCTCACCAAATGGACGTACAATTTGAATATAAAACATACATCATGGTGGGGCCCGGCCCACGTAACTTGGCAACGTCAACACATTGTTTTAAATTAATTATACGAAAGGTGTACAGCCTAGCAATTTCGAATTACTTGCGCATCATTTATCAAGATATGCCATAGTGCTGTATTTCTCCTGCCTGAATGTTTGGGTTTGCTTATCTGTCCTTGATTAGCTTACGAAAATTAGAAGGTGGCCCTCAGCATTCTCTCTCCTATCTAACTTGAGCGGCGGAGCTTTGTGAACCTCACATGCACCTCTACACGCGGACCCGATTGTGAACCTTGCACATGCGTATGGCATCCGGGCTGCACATCAGGTGAAGATCTCGTCCGAGAATAAGGCCCTTCAACTACAAGGCGTGCAAAAAATGTACGAAGAAAATTGACGGTTGGAAAAGGTTTTCAGCGGTCTGCACTTAAAATACGTAGTTACCTGCCCGATGAACGGATGGGCAGGCTTTTGGCAGAGGCAAGTGTCATCAGATTAACGGATCAGATTTCATATACAAATATTCCATGCTGGCATGTGAGTCGGCATGTAGAGGATGCGGACCTAACAAAATTCTCGATGCGCTTTGTTTTTATTGGTTTTGACATAGCTGTCGCGTGTGCTCCAGCTACAATACAGTTCAGCTCCTATACGATAGGTCCCACTATTTTGATGGTTTGGATTGGAAGTAGATTGCCACCCACCTTGGTGGTGTGTTGACGTCACCAAATTTTGTGGGCCCACCATGACGTATATGTTATACCAATAACCATATATTCCTACCATCGAAACCTTCTTAGGGCCACCATGATGTGGTCAATATAAAGGGTACGGCATGTTGTATGGATGGCGTTGATCCACCACCCAACGTGCATTTTGCCACGCATTATGCAAATAAATAGCTGAGTTTCACCGGACCCAATCCATTAGGATCGGTTGCCGTCATGGAAAATAGGATTTATGATTGTAATTGTCTATATTTCACCATTTGAATGAAAGGTAGCAATCATAGTTGGAATAAAATCAAGGCCCACATACTAAGTTTTTAATTAATTTATTTATAAGTGGTTATTGTAATTCATAACATTATTATTATTATTATTTTTACACATGCACACATACCCCTACACATTCACACCGTAGTAGAATTTCACCACCCATGGGTACTCAAACCCTTGACCAGGTGTTGAAACTCCCAGGAGTCCACCACCGGAGCAAGAGTAAGGACCCTTTATAGTGTCATTTCAGCGATTGCAGGCTTCATCCCAATGGCTTGTTATTTATGAGTATTAACCCAAACCAACTTAAATTGGAATAGGGTCTAGCATTCAGTACCTTGAGTTGGGTGCATGGTTAGAATAGACCTTGGGCCAACTCTTCTTGGGGTTGCATCCGGCCTGGGAAAAAGGTGCAACTTGATTAGATCATTTTGAGTCGGGGGTTAAGTCGAGCCTAACCTAACCTGAGGTAGCTGGCAACGAAGTTAGCCTAGCATAGGAAGAAGGTTGATTAACTCATCCAGCAAATTATTGAAATTTATTGATATGATTGGATTTAGTTTACTTGCGTGGGCTACTTGAGCATGATTTTCGAAAACAATGATGTTCTTGGTAAGGCCCAATATTTACATAGCCAGGATGTCCTATTAAAGTGATACTTTGGAGGTAAAGATGGTCACTTTGATCAATTCTCTATTACATGGTTAAGACATCATGTACAAGTGTGCGGGTGAAGAAAAGAAGTAAAAGGAAATAAAGGAATAATTGCGATAAATAAAATTAGATTTGTGGTGTAAAAGATGGAAAATAGTACATTGTCTTTGGAATACAATTATAACTTGCAAAATTAAATTTCAACACAAAAATTTACACTTTAAAGTGTTAAACATATCTTTAAATATATTTTTTTTGGCATTAGATGCCTTTTAAAATGTTAACCAAAAAAATAAAACCCTACAAGAAATCAAATTTAAATGCATTAGACTAGACTTGATCATGAAAAAATAGAATTAGATCATTTTAGACTTAAATGTTGGTGAGATGCAAAAATGAAAGGGATATAAAGTGAGAGATACTCATGTGACACTTCAAGACATCACATTTGCTCATAATAACAAACATTCTTTCATAAAATGATATGGCCCTTCGTCCTGTGACAGTTATTATAAAACCATTACTGTATATAAACCACATCTTAATCATGGCAATTGTTATTATGTGTACAGCAGGTAGCACCAATGCTGTACGCCCCGAAATCCGGGTACAGAGTGTGCACCCTTAGACCCGAGTTTCAGTTCATAACTCGTACACAAAGTGTACTAATTTAATTCCTTAATTAGTTTAATTAGAGATGATAATTATATTCAGTTTAAGTTTCACCATAATCTCAATCACACATATATAACACTTAGCGCCAATCAACTAGACATATATAAATCTTAACAACCCTCAAAATAAAATAAACCTTAAAAATCATTCATTTATTATATCATCATATTATAATTATGTTTATTCCATACTAACATTATTTCAATGAAATAACTCTAAATAATTTCTTAAAATCTCAAAATCAATACCGATATGCATTTTACGTTGATCAAACTATGCTAGTAAGTAATCAGAAATGGTCTAATGCAGTCATTTCATCTTTAGATAAGTATGGCCATGTTTCACATGGATCGTGTTCAGGTACGATGCATTCTTCTGGTTCTTGCGCCACATCATCTGCTAATGGCTCCTCTGTACAGTTTTTTCATCAATAAAAAGGTAAGCTGGTCAGACTTAGTGAAATAACTCATCATGATTCATAATCATAATAATTAAAATAACATAAAATGAATGTACAGTGATATAGATGTAAATGATGTATGAATGCATTAGATGGGGTGATCGTCCATCTCCTTGGGTTGGAGGTCGTCAACCTGCATCTACCTGTTGGGTAGGCTTTCACCTTTCGGTAGGCTTAACATAAAATGGATGTACAATGATATGAATGTAAATGATGTATGAATGCATCAGATGGGGTGATCGTTCATCTCATTGGGTTGGAGGTCGTTAACCCGCATCCACCCGTTGGGTGGGCTTCTACCTTTTGGTGGACTTGAGCATAGCCCGCATCTAGTAACGCTCTACCAGGATCGACATTTCTTCCAGAGAGAGCCCCTAGGATCGACCATGCATTATGTAAATGTAATGAATGATAGATGATATGTAAATACATATTTTTCATATTTGGCATAATTGTCTTGATAAGAATATTCACAGATGAATTTAGCGTACAATCATCATAACAAAATACTCAAATCAGTATATCAATCAATCAAACAATCACAAACAATTTATTTTAATTTTAATGAATTATGAGACAAGTTGGGTTACTCACCTGAGTTTGATAGTGTAGAATCCACAAGGTAAATGGGTTAATTTGAATTCAGTGATCTTATCAGTTATATTAACAATATTATTATTCATCTAGTTATTTTCTATGGTGGGGCTCACCTTTGATATATATCTTAGGTGACCAAATATTAAATAATCAAATAATTAAAATTATATGTTTATTAAATTTAATTATCAAAATTTAGATTTTCATTTTAAGATTCTAAAATTGAATGTCAAATAATTAATCGGAGTGGCCCACCGGATGATTGAATCATCCAGATTCTTGAGGTCTTGACATACTTTGCTTCTACACATTAGATGAATAGTATGTATCTAACCACATATACACCAATGGTCCATCTCGACCTTCTACGCCAAGTGATACTAACACTTGCGCAAAAATTTAGAATTCTTTTATTAAACACTTCTAGATCTGACTAACGTGGCCCATCTGATAGTCAAATTGATCTGAAAATTAGGGCCCTTATATATTTTGGCCTTAGGAATTATATGATCCATACAAGTCTATCTTAACACAATCAGATTCCATTCATTCAATTTATTCATACAATTTTACTAACCAGATCTGATATCATAAAAGCATCACTTTATTAAAATTGTCTTTACACACCTATATAATGATCATGTGGATGATCCATCTTAAAATCTCTTCTTCCTTTTTCTGGAGGGCTCCTTTTTATTATTATTATTACTACTCTAATAATTGATGCCTAAACCTCTCTCTTAACTAAGAATGTCTCTACCAATTCAACTATTGACTTATTTTTATTTTTTATTTAAAAATAAAATCTTTAAATATTTATTTTAATTTTTTTAATGCACTAAAATTTAAAGTTGTTACAAATGCCACGTATGTGACTACGTAACATGCATTCTTAATCAACAATGCGGTTAAAACCGCAGGCATCGTCACTATCAAGTACAAAATGTATTTAATAAAATACCAAAAAGCGTCCAAGCAACTTTACAATTCATGTTGCATGTAGGTAGTACTTTTAAGAACATTTTTATTTAATAAATATATTTATTTTCTAAAAATTAAAATTTTACTTTTATCGTAGAAGCACAATAAAGCCGCGAATTAAAAAGTGCACATTTAATTATATTATAAAAACATAATAAAGTTGCTATTGGAAAGTTGCACATTCTTACCAAGGGCTATAGATAAGGACTGAAATTATATTATCACAATGGAGCTTATTTGATGAATTATTTTAATTTTTAAAAATAATTTAATAATTTATATCATATAAAGTAATTGACAACCACCGAAAATCTAAAGTCAATAACCAAATTGACCTTAATTTTGAAATGCGATAATTTCACAGTGAGGATACCATTCTATATAGGCTGGATGACAGAAAAACACCATGGTGGGCCCCACAGACGGTTTCTAGAATAAGCTTATCTAAAAATGATGGAGATGATCGGATGGCTGGGATCACCCAATAAGTGGGCCTTCTAGGATAGCTCCGGCCGGGTTGAGGAGTTCGTTTCACTAACCATACAACCGGGTGAGTTAACCAGATTCGAAGGACCGTTAATTAGCCGAAGTCCATGTGGATGAATAAAGGACCAAAAAAGAAAGAAAGAAAGAAAGAAAACAACACAACGATTTGAAAACTCTGACCATTGGCTCATCAAATGGTTGTGGGTCTTAAGGGTAATTTGGACCGTTCCTTTTGTAGTTTAGATATTAGATGGCTACAACAGCTCGTTCCCATTGATTTTTAAGAGACATTCTATACACGTGATGGCCCACCGGAACAATAGTTCAGATTACCACATGTTTGTTTGACACGTGTACCATGAAGGGGTAACGGATAGAAGCTTTATACAGCCCTCGCTGCATGCGAGCATTCCTCTTTTATTTACGCGTAGCTAAGACGGAAGTGTTCCGTTGGAATGTCTGTGGCCGTTAAAATGTAGCAATCACGGGGAAAAAGACGTTAAGGCGGGATCACCAACCACTGTTGCATGCCAACTTCACATGCAACCTAGGTCACCGTACACGTGGCACGTTGAAGTTATTAAGGTCACAATGATCCGAAGATCTTAACAGCGAGGATCGTTAGATCAATATGATCTTTAAGGTATGCACCATCATCGAAATAGGCCCATAGGTTTCAATGGCCTAGACCGATGCGAATGAATGCCATGTATATGGTGAGTGAGACACCACAACTTTAAAAAATAGTAGCTAACTATCGTTGTAGCCTTGTAAGGTTAATTGCATTGCACCTACCTTCTCGGTCACTGGAGAGCTGGACACGAACCGAGTTAGCTCGGTTAACTCCATTGACTCAACTCGAAAAAGTTTAACTTGACTTGACTCAAAACTAGTTTTTTTATTTTTATTTTACACACCCCACGCACTCACGCTAGTGGAATTTCACCACCTATGGATACTCGAACCCTTGACTGGGCGTTGAAACTCCTGAGAGTCTACCACCCTGGTAAGGATCCATAGGTGAATTGATTTTTTGAGCTCAAAAATATTTCATGCAAGTTTGATTTAGACCTGACTCAACTCGGCTTGGAACTTGACTCAATTTGAATTGATTCAACTCCAATTAGATTCAGTTAATATAAATATTTTGTGTGTGTGTGTGTGTATTGAGTAATGGTCTCCTGCAAACCATGCAGTAGGATACCTTGGTGCGGTCCAATTCCCATTAGTATTGGGAACTTAGACAAGGTGGATGTAATATAATAAGTTAATGAAATCCACTCTAACTATTATGTTAATGATGGAAATTTATCCATAGGGCTCATCTGGATTAATGATTCAGGTGGGCCACACCAAGACAAACAATCAGAAGGGGATGCCTACCGTTGGATTTTTACATGGCTCGCAGTGATGTTTATGTGAAATCGAATCCAACTATTATCTTTTTCGTGAAAATTCATACATGGAGACGAAAAATTAAGCCCATGAGTGATTTATGTGGGCTACACTAAGTGAAAAAATTTGAATAAGGGATATTCTTTGCACTATTTCTTCTTATGCGGCCCACTTGAATTATGAATGTGGCTAATGTTTTAGGCCTATATCTAAATTCGCATCACACACCTTGTGATTGGAGTGGATTTCAAATAGACATCACTATTGGGCCCATCCAAGATCTTTCCATCTTGATTTGCACGCGCCAAGCTCCTTCACGTCACAAACCAGATTGCATGCAATGATATACATCCCTTCTCCCATTGTTTCCTTTAATGTGGCACACCTTAAACATAAATCTATTTGTTATCTTAGCCCTACAGCAAAATTTCCAACAATTACCTAATGGTCGGAGTAGACTTCATGTACGCATAACTATAGGTCCCACCTATCTTAGTTTTGAGGTGGAGTGCACAAAAGGGACGCAGATTAGATACTGAATGAAGTTTTGGGTCAAGCTTATATTTGTATTTTCCCTTCATCCATGTTTGTATGATCTCATGAACATGTTGGATGACAAATAAACATCATTATGGGACATAGAAAGATTTCAATGGTGGAAATCATTATCCATAATAAGTTAATGAAATCCACTCTAACTATTATGTTAATGATGGAAATTTATCCATAGGGCTCATCTGGATTAATGATTCAGGTGGGCCACACCAAGACAAACAATCAGAAGGGGATGCCTACCGTTGGATTTTTACATGGCTCGCAGTGATGTTTATGTGAAATCCAATCCAACTATTATCTTTTTCGTGAAAATTCATACATGGAGACGAAAAATTAAGCCCATGAGTGATTTATGTGGGCTACACTAAGTGAAAAAATTTGAATAAGGGATATTCTTTGCACTATTTCTTCTTATGCGGCCCACTTGAATTATGAATGTGGCTAATGTTTTAGGCCTATATCTAAATTCGCATCACACACCTTGTGATTGGAGTGGATTTCAAATAGACATCACTATTGGGCCCATCCAAGATCTTTCCATCTTGATTTGCACGCGCCAAGCTCCTTCACGTCACAAACCAGATTGCATGCAATGATATACATCCCTTCTCCCATTGTTTCCTTTAATGTGGCACACCTTAAACATAAATCTATTTGTTATCTTAGCCCTACAGCAAAATTTCCAACAATTACCTAATGGTCGGAGTAGACTTCATGTACGCATAACTATAGGTCCCACCTATCTTAGTTTTGAGGTGGAGTGCACAAAAGGGACGCAGATTAGATACTGAATGAAGTTTTGGGTCAAGCTTATATTTGTATTTTCCCTTCATCCATGTTTGTATGATCTCATGAACATGTTGGATGACAAATAAACATCATTATGGGACATAGAAAGATTTCAATGGTGGAAATCATTATCCCCACCATTTCCTATGGTATGATCCGCTTGATCTTTGGATATGCTTCAATTTTGGGATCAACCCGTTAAATTATATGGAAAAACAGATGGATGGCGTAAATAGGCAACATACATTCAAGGTGGGCCCAACTGAGTTTACTAAGTACGATAGTTGGTTACTTAGTACGCAATGTGATTTCCGTTTGTGGTGGGAATTGGACTGCACCAAGGTATCCTGCGGGATGGTTCGCAAGAGACCATTACTCTACATATTATATATTTTATATATATTTAAAACCCTAAAACCTAAATTCAAACTGAGCTTGTAGGTTCAAACTCAACTCAAGCTAGCTCAAGTTGCTGATCGAGCTAACCAAGCTACCTAGTCAGGCTTGAGGACTGAATCGAGCCGAGTCCAAGCTAGGTAGTTTGTTGGCCGAGCTGAGCTAAGCTGGGCCAAGCTCAACTCGATTCAACTCATGTACAACTCTGGTCACCCACCTCCTCTCGGGAGTGGATTGCCCTTATCTTATGGGGCCTACCTTGATGAATTTATTTCATATCTGAGTCGCCCATCCGCTGCTTTATCTCATGTAACGCCCCGTCCAAAAAGGGAACAGTGTCTTATGGCGATCATGTGCGAACTGACTTAGGACCGAATGAATCGATCGCACGTGTGGGTCTAATATGGATTAATTAATTTCAAAATAAGCCATTGACATGAATAAATCAAATTGTGTCCGGGCCGAGTATGGGCCATAGAGCTAAATGGCCCCACTATACTTGGCGATTGTCCGTAAAGGCCGTCTATCGCCCAAGGAAGGACCAAAAATTTTGAAACTTAGTTAGGCCCTTGGTCTCGCTGGGCTTGCGGTCCTACACGGATGCCAGGTACAGAGGATGCCCAGAAATGGATGAACTATGCTGTCCTACCAGCACTTGCCAAGTGAGACTCGCCCCAACCTTAGCCTAAAATCAACAGTTTAGAATAATCATGACCAAATCTCCACTTTTACTAGTTATAAATAGGTCACACTATGAACATAGTTAATCCAAGCCCTAATCATTGCCGACGAGAAATCTCACTACTAATTTATTCTAGTAATGCCCCGATTTTCCGAACAAGCTCTAAACTGCTCGTTAGTGGATCACTAGTTCTAAAACTATAGAATAATGCCCATCTTACTGAGCTCGACGTCCATCGTGGGGGTTGAACCTGGGTAGTATCTAGATCCGCTCAACTTGAGCCAAAGGACGAGTGCATGAAAAGTGAAAATACCTTAAAAAAAGAAGCTGAAACTTAAGTGAATTGGGTCGTCCACTCTTATGCGAAGTTGTGGCTTTTGAACCGTCAATCCACAACCAAAATTGAAGTACCGATTAATGATATTTTTCTACTCATATCCGTATAGCCGCGGCCCAGATCGACCATCGGTGACTGTTAAACCGACTTTTAATCATATCCATTGATTGACACATCCAAATGGTTGGCCGATTATATCCATACGTAGATCATCATTAGGGCTAACTATCTTATGGTGTATATCAACTTGTACACCCCATAATGGGCCACAAAGGTTAGAAAAACCCTCTCATAGGGTAGTATAGTAAAAACCCAACCATTAGGGCCATTTACACCAAATCTGACACTATATAAGGGCTTCATTTGGGCACCTCCTCTTCCCATACGAATTTGCATTTTCAAGGGAGAGAGTGAAGAGAGAAGAGAGAGAAAGGAGAGAAAGAAGAAGGGAGAGAGGTTGAGTCTTACAACTCCTTCCCTCTTCTTCAAGAAATCCCTCACCCATAACCATAAAAACAACTCTCCACCGATTGGATAGGTAATCACTCTTCTTCCTTAGAAACCCATTATGTTAAGCTAGGCCTTTCATATATTCTAACATGCAAGTACATTTGACTCAGGATCTCTACAAATCGATCTGCGAGTTTGACAACTCTAGGTCGACTCCACATGTAACATCCCGGATTTTCACTGTTTTGGATTTTAAAAAAAAATTCTTAAATTTTTTAATGTAATTAACTTATATTACCACTTACTGACCATTGGCACGCAATGTTAGTTTATATAGGGGTGGTACCAGTAAAGAACTGCACAAGTCCGATTAATCAATCGTAGGAAGCTAACAAATCCACTCGATCACTTGAACATCAGGTGTAGCCCCATGATTTACTCACATAGGACCCAAATCTAACTGACCCATCGCTAACTAATCAAGACAATCATGACTAAATTGAAGATCTAACCAAAGCTGAGTCAGATAAGGTCCAGATCTTGACGACTAGACCAAATCAACCCCGTTACTCTTTTAGCCTAAAACCGACGGTTTAGAGTAATCATGACCAAACCTCCACTTTCACTAGTTATAAATAGGCCACACTATGAACATAATTAATCTAAACCCTAATCATTGCTCCCGAGAAATCTCAATACTTAATTCATTCCACAAATGCCCCGATTTTTCGAATAAGCTCTAGACCGCTCGTTGGTGGGCCACCAGTACCAAAACTATATAATAATGTCCTTCTTACTGGGCTTGACATCTATCACGGGAGTCGGACCTGTGTACTGTCCATAACCGCTCAACTTGAGCCAAAGGATGATTGCATGAGAAGTGTAAATACCCTAAAGGAAGAAGCTGAAACTTAAGTGAATTGAGTCGTTTACTCTTATGCAAAGTTAAGGATTTCGGACCGTCGATTTGAGACCAAATTTCATACGTGGAGTAAGGATATTTTCCTGCTCATATTCGTATAGCCGTGGCCCCGATCGACCATCGATGACCGTTAAACAGACTTCTAATCATATCCATTGATTGACACATCCAAATAGCGGGCCGATCAGATCCATACGTAGATCATCATTAGGACTAACTATCTTACGGTGTATATCAACTTGCACACTCCATAGTGGGCCCTAAAAGATTAAAAAAACCCTCTTATAGGGTTAGTATAGTAAAAACCAAACACTTGGGGCCATTTACATCAAATCTAACATTATAAAATGGGCTTCTTTAGGGCACCCCTCTCCCCATACGAATTTTCCCTAGGAGGAAAGGGGAAAAAGGGAGAAGAGAAAGAAGAAAAAAAAGGAGAAAGAAGACAGGAAGAAGAGAGGAAGGGAGAGTGAAGAAGAGGGAAGGTAGGCCATAGCTTTAGTGGGGCCCAAAGGAGACTGATTCTTGTAACTCCTCACCTCTTTCTCAACAAATCCTTCACCCACAATCGGAAGAGCCCCTCTCCACTGATTGAGTAGGTAAAACCCTCATCTCTTACAAATCCCTCATACTGAGGATCGATTCACATGAGATTCTAACATGCAAGTACATTGTCTTAGGATTCCGACCGATCGGCACCGAGTTCGGCATTCCTGGGTTATTTTTCAAGTCTTTAACGATCCGTAGGTGTGGACTATTATCCTTAGGTGGCCTAGCACGAACTATACTATGAGCCTAATGATTTTGATTGCTTGACTGATGTATTTGAAAATTTTAGAGAAAACTTAGGAATTATATATTTTGTTTGGAATTACACAAAATGGTATATTTGTTTAGTTCTCACATGATGTTGTTCTTGCCTCTCACATGATTTACTACAATGGTTGATTATATGTTCATGTCTTGTTTGATTTTCTCATAAGATATTGCTTTATAACATGTATAGTTCCTTAATTTTTTTGCTATTGGTTCTATGAAGTGTAGGAAGTGCTTAGCTTCCTCACTAACCCACACAACACACTTGCACCCTTAGTTCACATCATGATTAGCTTTGCTTGGTAGAAAAATTTAAGATTTCATGTTGGAAGATATGAACGTATGCTTTCTACTTGTATTCGATGATAACCCTGATTGTGGCATGTTATGAAATCACCCTCAACCCTTGGGTTGGTCAGGAGAATGAGGAGAGTGAAGGTGGTCTTGTTGGTAGGGCTATCCTAAGGCTAAACCCATAGATTTGGGTGTGTGCGTGTGGGCGACAGTAGTTAGATTACATGGTCGCTCGTACCCGATGTCGTCTGTCACGTGCTTGCTTGAACTTGTGCGGTCTAGCCTATTTACTGACCAACCTTATTTGTTAACCTTGTTTTCTCACTTACGTATGGAACCCGGAACACCCTACAACCGTTGTAGCCCATCGATAATCAAATTGAAGCAGATCCACCGACTCGTGAGTCAGGCATGGTGGAATGAGACACTGTGTTCGAGCTGTCGGCCTGCGCTAGGGTGACGAACCTCCCCGTAGTGACCATGAGTGATCCCAGTTCTTAGCACTCCCTATGTGCTTGAAGTCGGGGATGGGGAACCCGATGGGAACAAGGATCGCGGTGCCTTGGCCTCGCGCATTGAGGGGCCTTAGTATCACAACTAGTTGAGGGCATTGATACGTGGGGTGTATCAATTTTCCTAACCTGCTGTATGAATGAAATTAATTAAGAATTTGACTAACATTATCAACGCACCGCATTAGTTAGGTTGGCGACTCAGCAGTCGAGGTCGCTCTGAGGGAGTGTTGGTCATACGCGATCGTTAAATGGAGTCGCTCAAGAGAGTATTATGGCGAGGGTATGCATCATATCATTTGTCATGCATACATATTAATAAGATTAGTTAGGTATTTATGAATGATTGCTTTTCATTAAATTCATAATATAACTGATGCTTGTAACAAGTTAAGACTAATAGCATGTGTGTGTGTGTAATGGTCTTCCGCGAACCATGCAGCAGGATACCTTGGTGCGGTCCAATTTCCATTAGTATTGGGAACTTAGACAAGGTGGATGTAATATAATAAGTTAATGAAATCCACTCTAACTATTATGTTAATGATGGAAATTTATCCATAGGGCTAAAAAACCATCCGGATTAATGATTCAGGTGGGCCACACCAAGACAAACAATCAGAAGGGGATGCCTACCGTTGGATTTTTACATGGCTCGTAGTGATGTTTATGTGAAATCCAACCCAACTATTATCTTTTCCGTGAAAATTCATACATGGGGATGAAAAATTAAGCCCATGAGTGATTTATGTGGGCTACACTAAGTGAAAAAATTTGAATGAGGGATATTCTTTGCACTATTTCTTCTTATGCGGCCCACTTGAATTATGAATGTGGCTAATGTTTTAGGCCTATATCTAAATTCGCATCACACACCTTGTGATTGGAGTGGATTTCAAATAGACATCACTATTGGGCCCATCCAAGATCTTTCCATCTTGATTTGCACGCGCCAAGCTCCTTCACGTCACAAACCAGATTGCATGCAATGATATACATCCCTTCTCCCATTGTTTCCTTTAATGTGGCACACCTTAAATATAAATCTATTTGTTATCTTAGCCCTACAGCTAAATTTCCAACAATTACCTAATGGTCGGAGTAGACTTCATGTACACATAACTATAGGTCCCACCTATCTTAGTTTTGAGGTGGAGTGCACAAAAGGGACGCAGATTAGATACTGAATGAAGTTTTGGATCAAGCTTATATTTGTATTTTCCCTTCATTCATGTTTGTATGATCTCATGAACATGTTGGATGACAAATAAACATCATTATGGGACATAGAAAGATTTCAATGGTGGAAGTCATTATCCCCACAGTTTCCTATGGTATGATCCGCTTGATCTTTGGATATGCTTCAATTTTGGGATCAACCCGTTAAATTATATGGAAAAACAGATGGACGACATAAATAGGCGACTTACATTCAAGGTGGGCCCAACTGAGTTTACTCAGTATGATAGTTGGTTACTCAGTACGCCATGTGCCACCTTTGACAAGTGAATGGCTTGGAAAACCTCGTTGCTTTTGTTAGGATAATCAATATTATATTATATTTTATATATATATATATATATATATATATATATATATATATATATATATATATATATATATATATATATATATATATATATTAAAAACCCTAAAACCTAAATTCAAACTTAGCTTGTAGGTTCAAACTCAACTCAAGCTAGCTCAAGTTGCTGATTGAGCTAAGCCAAGCTGCCTAGTCAGGCTTGAGGACTGAATCGAGCCGAGTCTAAGCTACGTAGTTTGTTGGCCGAGCCGAGCTAAGCTGGGCCAAGCTCAACTTGATTCAACTCATGTACAACTCTAGTCACCCACCTCCTCTCGGGAGTGGATTGCCCTTATCTTGTGGGGCCTACCTTGATGAATTTATTTCATATCTGCGTCGGCCATCCGTTGCTTTATCTCATGTAACGCCCCGTCCAAAAAGGGAACAGTGTCCTGTGGCGCTCATGTGCGAACTGACTTAGGACTGAATAAATCGATCGCACGTATGGGTCTAATATGGATTAATTAATTCCAAAGTAAGCTATTGACATGAATAAATCAAATTGTGTCCGGGCCGAGTACCGGCTATAGAGCCAAATGGCCCCACCATACTTGGCGAATGTCCATAAAGGTCGTATATCGCCCAAGGAAGGATCGAAAATTCTGAAACTTAGTCAGGTCCTTGGTCTCGCTAGGCTTGCGATCCTAAGCGGATGCCAGGCCCAGAGGATGCCCAGAAATGGATGAACCATGCTGTCCTACCAGCACTTGCCAAGTGAGACTCGCCCCAATCTTAGCCTAAAACCGACGATTTAGAATAATCATGACCAAATCTCCACTTTTACTAGTTATAAATAGGTCACACTATGAACATAGTTAATCTAAGCCCTAATCATTGCCCACGAGAAATCTCACTACTAATTTATTCTAGTAATGCCCCAATTTTCCGAACAAGCTCTAAACCGTTCGTTAGTGGATCACTAGTTCCAAAACTATAGAATAATGCCCGTCTTACTGAGACGTCTATCGTGGGGGTTGGACCTGGATAGTATTCATCAGATTCGCACAACTTGAGCCGAAGGACGAGTGCATAAAAAGTGCAAATACCCTGGAGGAAGAAGTTGAAACTTAAGTCTAGTTGGTGTTTTGAAACACCAAACAAACTCTTCAGTAGTTGCACGTGATGCTGAGTTCGACGAGCCGTGCGGCGCAAGCATTGATGAGGAAGATGAGCTGTCCTACTTCCAGCTGATGGGCGGTTCACCATAGATTTAGTGAACGGATTTTGGATCGCTGAGTGGTGGTCTCATCATACTATTCTTTTGGACATATCTTTGTTTGTATTTTGCTGGGGGACGCCTTGTGCGACCCGTTGATATATTTTGTAGACTTGTATACGTTAGCCGCTTTCATTTCAGTAGACTTGTTGTGATTGTGATTCATATTCCAAACAATTCTATATTGCTCATTAAACTGGTTTAAGCACAAAACAGTAAAAATGGTTATAAGTGACACTCAGGAACTTAGGAGTTAAGTGTATGCACGACCTCCAATTTTCAGGGCGTTGCAGCTCATTTAAGGATTTTATCCCCAAACCTAAGCAGTTCTAAATCTCTAACAGACCACGCTAGTGGAGAAACTGGTGAATGACAATTAAAAGTTTTTTGTAAACCACAAAAGTTTTAGATCAAGCTAATTTTTATATTTTCTCTTCATCGAGTTTGGGTTGACATGTTCAATCATCATTGTTTCTTGTGGTGTGGTCTATATAAGATTTGTATGTGCTTAATTTTTAGGTCCATGTCCTAAAATGATATGTAAAAACGGATAGATAGAGTGGATATACAGAATATGATTAAGGTGGGCCATATAGTAAGGGTAACACACACTAACATGTTACCAGGTAACACCTAATCCACGTCCCCTCCTCTTGTTCACCTAAGGTCCAGAAAAAAGTGGGCTTACTTGGTGCATGGTATTAGGTGGCATCAAATTACATTTAGTCCCATGTAAGTTCCATCCAGTTGTAACGTCCTGGATTTTCACTGTTTTGGATTTCAAAAAATCCTTTAATTTTTCTTTTAAAAATGTAATTAATTTATATTATTACTTATTGACTATTAACACTCAATGTTAGTTTATACATGGGTGGTAGCAATAAAGAACTGCACAAGTCTGATTAATCAACCATAGGAAGCCAATGAATCCGCCCGATCACTTAAACACCGAATTTAGCGACATAATTTGCTCACACAGAGCCTAAATCTAACAGAGCTATCACTGATTAATCAAAACAATCGTAACTAAATTAAAGGATTTACTCGAAGCCGAGTTAGATAAGGCCCGAATCTTGACTAATAGACCAAATCAACCCTGTTACTCTTTCAGCCTAAAACCGACGGTTTAAAGTAATCATGACTAAATTTTCACTTTCACTAGTTATAAATAAGCCACACTATGAACATAATTAATCCAAACCCTAATCATTTTCCACAAGAAATCTCAATACCTAATTCATTCCAGAAATGCCTCGATTTTCTGAATAAGCTCTAGACCGCTCGTTAGTGGGCCACTAGTTCCAAAACTATAGAATAATGTCCTTCTTACTGGGCTCGACGTCCATCGCGAGAGTTAGACCTAGGTAGTTTCCAAAACCACTGAACTTGAGCCGAAGAATGAGTGTATGAGAAGTGCAAATACCCTAAAGGAAGAAGTTGAAACTTAAGTGAATTGGGTCGTCCACTCTTATGCAAAGTTGAGAATTTCGGACCGTCGGTTTACAATCAAACTTCACATGTAGAGTAAAGATATTTCCTTGCTCATATCCATATAGCCGCGGCCCCAATCGACCATCGGTGACCATTGAACAGACTTCTAATCATATCTGTCGATCGGTGTATCCAAATGACAGGCTGATCATGTTCATACGTAGATCATCATTAGGGCTAACTATCCTACGGTGTATATAGATACGTACACCTTATAATGGGTCCTAGAGGTTAAAAAATCCCTCCCATAGGGCTAGTATAGTAAAAACCTAACTATTGGGGCCATTTACACAAAATCTGGCACTATATAAGGGCCTCATTTGGGCACCCCATATCTCCATACGAATTTACATCATCCAAGGGAGAGAAAGAGAGAAAAAGAAGGAGAAAGAAGAAGAGAAGAAGAGTGAGAGTAGGCGTGGAAAAGCTTTAGTGCATCCCTTCATCGGTTTCCTCCAATCAAAGCTTTATCATCGATCACTTTCCTCCGCCGAATCCACCCCGTTTGCGATTTGAAGGTAAGAAACAAACCCACTTCCTAACCTAAGTTCTTTCTAAAATGGATTACATGAATCTCATATAGTTTTTGGTGTTTATATAGGAATTTGTGATTTTTTCCAAATCCCTAACCATAGGAACCTTGCATCCACCACCACAAGACCAAGATTCCCAGGTAATCACCATTCTTCTCCATATATGTGTTTTGTAAGTTAGGCCCTTACATGTATCCTAACATGCGGGTGCATTTGACTCAGGACCTCGGCAAACCCTCCAGTGATTCCAACACCCCTAGGACAATTTCGCAAGCCCTCGGGGACCTATAGGTGCGGACTATTATCCTTAGGTGGCCAAGTACCAATTTTACGATAAATTTAATGATTGTGGATGTTAGATTGATGTGCATGAGTAATTTAGAGAAAATCTAGCTAGGAACCTACATGCTAGGTCTACCCAACACGCATGCGATGATAAATTGATGTTTGATTGGTCTTCAAATCATTTGGGTATGAGATTTGTGATGAATGTACATTCTTGCATCTAATTTTTACATATTTTTCCTTGTTGTATGCATGATTGAATTTTCTTACACTATATATGATGTGTGATCTTTTGATTTTTTTAGGTAGTCTGACACCATACGCACATATGTCTGATTTATGTTGCTAGGAGTAGTGGCATTCATTTTGATATCATGAAATCTCATGTTTTGATGAATTGTACGTTTTATTCTATCTGTACTTGAAGATGAACTCTTAGCTGCGTAGAATACTATTAAACATAGCTTATTCCCTGGGTTGGTCAGGAATCTGAGATTAGTAAGGGTGGTCTCATTAGTTGGGTCGTCCTATGACTAGATCGACTGATTTGGACGGATGCGAATGGGCGATAGTAGTAGGACTACATGGGTTGCTTGCACTTGATGTCATGCGTTTCGTACTCGCCTAAATTTAGGTGACCTAGTCCACCGATTGACCGACTGCGTTTGTTAACCATGTTTGCTCACGCCTGTTGGAACCTGGAACACCCCTCACCCACTGACGCCCATTGATAACAGTTAGTAAACTGATCCACAGCCTCGTGAACGGGGCATGGTGAAATGGAACACTATGTCCGTGTTATCGGCCTACGCTGGGGTGACGAGCCTCCCCGCAGTGATCCGCTAGCGATCCTGCTTCCCAGCACTTTTCACGTGCTTGCAAATCGAGGGTGAGTAACCCGATGGGATCAAAGATGGTGGGGCCTTAGCCTCGCGCGTTGAGGGGTCATGGCCTCACAAACGGATGAGGGCATTGATAATGTCGGGTGTACTAGTTTTTCCAACCTGTTGGATGAACGAAATTAACTAAATACTCGGCTAACATTATTCATGTATCGTATTAGCTAGGATTTGGCAACTCAGCAGTTGATGTCGCAATGAGGGAGTATCGGTCATGCGCAACCGTGAGACGAAGTCGCTCGAGGGAGTGTTGCGAGTGAGGTCATGCATCATACACAACTCATGCATATGCATTAACAAAGAGTAGTTAGTGATTTATGAATGTGTGCTTTTCATTAAATTCATCATGGAATTATTATTTAATGTAACTTATGGCTGATGAGCCCATTGAGTTAGCTACTCACTCCCACTCTAGGATGGTATTTTAAAACATCAACCAGACCCTTTATTAGATGCAGGTGAGGTGGAGCTGGACGAGCCGAGCGAGGTGAGCATGAATAGGGAAGAGGAGCTTTCCTACTTCCAGCTTATTGGTGGATCACTGTAGACTGTGTAGGTTGTTTATGGGTTGTTGAGGAGGGATCTAGCGCACCATTTCTTTTGAGTATTTCTTATATAAATTTTTTCGGGCGATGCCTTGTGTGACCTGTTTGATATTCCTATAGACTTCTATTTCTTAGTTGCATTTATTTTAGTAGATTAGTTGTGGTTGTGGCTTATGTTCCAACCAATTCATTTATTGCTCATTTAAACTGATTTATATACAAATCAGCATAATTAGGATATAAGCGACACTTGGGAATTTGAGGCCGAGTTCCTACACGGCCCTTGAAAACCCAGGGTGTTATACCAGTATTTGAAAATGATGGGTACAATTAGATTAATCCTGATGTCATATTTAGAGGTGTACATGAACCAAGCTAGCTCGGTTAGCTCGCTCGACTCGACTCGAAAAAGCTCGATTCGACTTGGTTCTAAGTTGAGTTTGAGCCGAGTCAAGTTGATTTTTTGAGCTCGAAAATGAGTTTGAGACGAGTTCGAGCTGGCCCTAGCTTGACTCGACTCGGATCGAACCAGTTAGGTGACTCGGTTACTTTGATATTGATGTTGCTCACCAAGTGTTTGATGAAATGTGTAACGCCCTGAAAATCGGGGGTTGCGCATACACTCAACTCCCGAGTTCCTGAAAGTCACTTGTAACCGATTTTTATTAATGTGCATTTAATCTGGTTTAGTTGCGCAGCTTGGAATTCTCTGGAACATAAAGCATAATCACACAAGTCTAATGAAATGAAAGAGATCAAACATATATATATATATATATATATATATATATGTGTGTGTGTGTGTGTGTGTGTGTGTCCAAAAGAATAAAAGGGTTGCACATGACGCCACCCAACAAAATTTAAAAAATAAATAAAATAGTAAGTCCAAAAAAATAGAGCTGAGCCCACTGCTCAATGATCCAACACCCCATCTACAGATCCGATGAGGTCCCGCCCATCAGCTGAGAGTAAGAGAACTCGTCCTCCTCTTTGAAGTTCGCATCGCCAGGCTCCACGTAATCAACTCAGTGGGTACTATTAATCTCAAGTTGAAACAGGCATCAATTTTAATATGAACTTAATGAAAAACAGTCAATCATAAACACCTAACAACTCTTATTAAAATGCGTGCATATAGAATGATATGATGCATGCCCTCACCACAACGCTCCCTCGGGCAACTCCATTTAACGATTGCGTATGACCGCACTCCCTCAGAGCGACCCCGACTTTCGAGTCGTTACCCTAACTAATGCGATGCAATGCGATCGTGTTAGCCGAGTTATTAGTTAAGTCCATTCATCCAGCAGGTTGGAGATTCTGATACACCCCACGTATCAAGGCCCTAAGCTAGTTATAAGGCCAAGACCCCCCAACGCGTGAGGCCAAGACCCCGCGGTCCGTGATCCCGTCGGGTTCCTCATCCCCGACTTTAAGCACATGAGGAGTGCCGAGAGAAAGGGATCTCTCGGGGTCACTACGGGGAGGCGCGGCACCCTAGCGTAGGCTGACAGCTCGGACACAGTATCCTATTCCACCATGCACGGCTCACGAGGCGGTGGATCGGTTTCAAGTGGGTTATTGATGGGCTACAATGGTTGTAGGGTGGATCAGGTTCCATACATATGTGAGCAAACAAGGTTAACAAACAAGGTTGGTCAGCCCGTAGAACCCCCGATTTCTAGGGCATTACACCACAAGCTCTTGACGATCCGTAGGTGTGGGTCATTATCCTTAGGTGGCCAAGTACCAATTTTAGAATAAATTTAATGATTTTGGATGCTAGATTGAGGTGCATGCATAATTTAGAGTGAAACCTAGATAGAAGTCTATATGATAAGTATTCCCATTATGCACGAAATCATAAATTGATGTTTGATTGCTTTTCAAATTGTTTGGGCATGAGATTTGTGATGAATGTACATTCTTGCATCTAATTTTTACATATTTTTCCTTGTTGTATGCATGATTGAATTTTCTTACACTATATATGATGTGTGATCTTTTGATTTTTTTAGGTAGTCTGACACCATACGCACATATGTCTGATTTATGTTGCTAGGAGTAGTGGCATTCATTTTGATATCATGAAATCTCATGTTTTGATGAATTGTACGTTTTATTCTATCTGTACTTGAAGATGAACTCTTAGCTGCGTAGAATACTATTAAACATAGCTTATTCCCTGGGTTGGTCAGGAATCTGAGATTAGTAAGGGTGGTCTCATTAGTTGGGTCGTCCTATGACTAGATCGACTGATTTGGACGGATGCGAATGGGCGATAGTAGTAGGACTACATGGGTTGCTTGCACTTGATGTCATGCGTTTCGTACTCGCCTAAATTTAGGTGACCTAGTCCACCGATTGACCGACTGCGTTTGTTAACCATGTTTGCTCACGCCTGTTGGAACCTGGAACACCCCTCACCCACTGACGCCCATTGATAACAGTTAGTAAACTGATCCACAGCCTCGTGAACGGGGCATGGTGAAATGGAACACTATGTCCGTGTTATCGGCCTACGCTGGGGTGACGAGCCTCCCCGCAGTGATCCGCTAGCGATCCTGCTTCCCAGCACTTTTCACGTGCTTGCAAATCGAGGGTGAGTAACCCGATGGGATCAAAGATGGTGGGGCCTTAGCCTCGCGCGTTGAGGGGTCATGGCCTCACAAACGGATGAGGGCATTGATAATGTCGGGTGTACTAGTTTTCCTAACCTGCTTAATGAACGGACTTAACTAAAAACTCGGTTAACACGTTCATGATCGCATTGTATTAGTTAGGTTGGCAACTCGGCAGTTGAGGTCGCAATGAGGGAGTGTTAGTCATGCATGATCATAAGACGAAGTTGCTCGAGGGAGTGTTGTTGTGAGGACATGCATCATACCATAATTTATGCATATGCATTAATAAGTTTAGTCAGAGTTGTATGAATGTATGCTTTTCATTAAATTCATTATAGAATTGATATTTGAGGTAACTTACGGCTAATGACTCCCACTGAGTTGATCACTCACTCCCACTCTAGGATGGTGTTTTAAAAAACCAACCAGACTCTTCAGTAGTTGCAAGTGATGCTGAGTTCGATGAGCCATGCGGCGTAAGCATTGATGAGGAAGATGAGCTGTCCTACTTCCAGCTGATGGGCGGTTCACCATAGATTCAGCGGACGGATTTTGGATCGCTGAGTAATGGACTCAATGTACTATTCTTTTGGACTCATATTTTTTTGTATTTTGCAGGGCGACGCCTTGTGCGACCCGTTGATATATTTTATAGACTTGTATACATTAGCCGCTTTCATTTTAGTAGACTTGTTGTGATTGTGATTCATGTTCCAAACAATTCCATATTGCTCATTAAACTGGTTTAAGCACAAAACAGTAAAAATGGTTATAAGTGACACTCAGGAACTTAGGAGTTAAGTGTATGCACGACCTCCAATTTTTAGGGCGTTACAGCTCATTTAAGGATTTTATCCCCAAACCTAAGCAGTTCTAAATCTCCAACAGACCACACTAGTGGAGAAATTGGTGAATGACAATTAAAAGTTTTTTGTAAACCACAAAAGTTTTTGATCACGCTAATTTTTATATTTTCTCTTCATTGAGTTTGGGTTGACATGTTCAATCATCATTGTTTCTTGTGGTGTGGTCTATATAAGATTTTTAGGTGCTTAATTTTTAGGTCCATGTCCTAAAATGATATGTAAAAACGGATGGATAGAGTGGATATACAAAATATGATTAAGGTGGGCCCTATAGTAAGGGTAACACACACTAACATATTACCAGGTAACACCTAATCCACGCCCCCTCCTCTGGTTCACCTAAGGTCCAGAAAAAAGTGGGCCTACTTGGTGCATGGTATTAGGTGGCATCAAATTGCATTTAGTCTCATGTAAGTTCAATCCAGTTGTAACGTCCTGGATTTTCACTGTTTTGGATTTCAAAAAATCCTTGAATTTTTTTTAAAAAAATGTAATTAACTTATATTATCACTTACTGACCATTAACACGCAATGTTAGTTTATACATGGGTGGTAACAGTAAAGAACTGCACAAGTCCGATTAATCAATCATAGGAAGCCAACGAATCCGCCCGATCACTTAAACACCGAATTTAGTGACATGATTTGCTCACACAGAGCCTAAATGTAACCGACCTACCACTGATTAATCAAGATAATCGTAACTAAATTAAAGGATTTACTCGAAGCCGAGTTAGATAAGGCCCGAATCTTGACTAATAGACCAAATCAACCCCGTTACTCTTTTAGCCTAAAACCGATAGTTTAAAGTAATCATGACTAAATCTCCACATTCACTAGTTAGAAATAGGCCACACTATGAACATAATTAATCCAAACCCTAATCATTGTCCACAAGAAATCTCAATACCTAATTCATTCCAGAAATGCCCTAATTTTTCGAATAAGCTCTAGACCGCTCGTTAGTCGGCCACTAGTTCCAAAACTATAGAATAATATTTTTCTTATTGGGCTCAATGTCCATCGCGGGAGTTAGACTTGGGTAGTGTCCACAACCGCTCAACTTGAGCCGAAGAATGAGTGCATGAGAAATGCAAATACCCTAAAGGAAGAAGCTAAAACTTAAGTGAATTGGGTCGTGCACTCTTATGTAAAGTTGAGAATTTCGGACCGTCGGTTTACAACCAAACTTCACATGTAGAGTAAAGATATTTCCCTGCTCATATCCATATAGCCGCGGTCCCGATCGACCATCGGTGACCGTTGAACAGACTTCTAATCATATATGTCGATCGGCGCATCCAAATGGCGGGCCGATCATGTCCATACGTAGATCATCATTAGGGCTAACTATCCTACGGCACGTACACCTCATAATGAGTCCTAAAAGTTAAAAAAACCCTCCTATAAGGCTAGTATAGTAAAAACCCAACCATTATGGCCATTTACACAAAATCTGGCATTATATAAGGGCCTCATTTGGACACCTCATATCTCCATACGAATTTACATCATCCAAGGGAGAGAAAGAGAGAAAGAGAAGGAGAAAGAAGAAGAAAAGAAGAGTGAGAGTAGGCATGGGAAAGCTTTAGTGCATCCCTTCATCGGTTTCCTCCAATCAAAACCCTATCATTGATCACTTTCCTTTGTCGAATCCATCCCGTTTACGATTTGAAGGTAAGAAACAAACCCACTTCCTAACCTAAGTTATTTCTAATATGGATTACATGAATCTCATATAGTTTTTAGTGTTTATATAGGAATTTGTGATTTTTTCCAAATCCCTAACCATAGGAACCTTTAATCCACCACCACAAGAGCAAGATTCCCAGGTAATCACCATTCTTCTCCATATATGCGTTTTGTAAGTTAGGCCCTTACATGTATCCTAACATGCGGGTGCATTTGACTCAGGACCTTAGCAAACCCTCCAGCGATTTCAACACCCCTAGGACAATTCCGCAAGCCCTTGGGGACCTATAGGTGCAGACTATTATCCTTAGGTGGACAAGTACTAATTTTACGATAAATTTAATGATTGTGGATGTTAGATTGATGTGCATGAGTAATTTAGAGAAAATTTAGCTAGGAACCTACATGCTAGGTCTACCCAACATCCATGCGATGATAAATTGATGTTTGATTGGTCTTCAATTCATTTGGGCATGAAATTGGTGTTGTATGTTCATTTCACATCCGATTTTTGCTTGATATTCTCTGTAACATGTATGATTGCCTTATTTCTTATTGGAGTTTTGTACTATAAGTGATGTGTTATCTTTTGCCTCTTAGAAAATTCGGCACTACACACACACACGATTAACTTATGCTGTTAAGAGTAGTAGCATTCATCTTAATATCTTGAAATTTTATGCTTAATGTATTGTATGCATAATTCCATCTGTACTTGAAGATGAATCTTTAGCCGCTTAGAAGTGATATTGAATACAACCCATTCTTTGGGTTGGTCAGGAACTGAGAATTATGAGGGTGGACCTATTGGTTGGACCGCCCTGTGATCAGACTGACTGATTTGAGCGAACACGAATGGGCGACAGTAGTACGACTACATGGTTTACTTGCACCCGATATTGTGCGTTACGTGCTCACCTGAACTTGGGCAGTCTAGTCCACCGACTGACCAACCATGCTTATTAATCATGTTTGCTCACGCCTGTTTGAACCTTGGAACACCCCTTGCCCACTGACGCCCCCTGACAACAGCTAGAAACGATCCACAGTCTCGTGAGTCGGGCATAGTGGAATGGGACACTGTGTCCGAGTTGTCGACCTACGCTGGGGTGATGAGCCTCCCCGTAGTGATCGCGAGCGATCCCGCTTTCCAGCACTCCCCACGTGCTTGCAATCGGGGGTGGGGACCCCGATGGGATTAAGGACCACGGGGTCTTGGCCTCGCAAATGGATGAGGGCATTGATATCATCAGGGTGTACCAGTTCCCTCAACCCGTTGGATAAACAAAATTAACTAAATACTCGGCTAACATTATTCATGTATCACATTAGCTAGGATTTGGCAATTCAGCAGTTGATGTCGCAATGAGGGAGTGTCGGTCATGCGCAACCGTGAGACGAAGTCGTTCGAGGGAGTGTTGCGAGTGAGGTCATACATCATACACAACTCATGCATACGCATTAACAAAGACTAGTTAGTGATTTATGAATGTGTACTTTTCATTAAATTCATCATGGAATTGTTATTTGATGCAACTTATGACTGATGAACCCACTGAGTTAGCTACTCACTCCCACTCTGGGACGGTGTTTTAAAACATCAACCAGACCCTTTACTAAATGCAAGTGAGGCGGAGCTCGACGAGCCGAGCGAGGTGAGCATGAATAGGGAAGACGAGCTTTCCTACTTCCAACTTATTGGTGGATCACTGTAGACTGTGCAGGTTGTTTATGGGTTGTTGAGGAGGGATCTAGAGCACCATTTCTTTTGGGTATTTTTTATATAAATTTTGTCGAGCAACGCCTTGTGCGACCTGTTTGATATTCCCATAGACTTTTAATTTTTAGTCGCATTTATTTCAGTAGATTAGTTGTGGTTGTGGCTTGTGTTCTAGCCAATTCCTTTATTGCTCATTTAATTTGATTTATGTACAAATCAACATAATTAGGATATAAGCGACATCTGGGAATTTGGAGGCCGAGTTCTTACACGGCCCCTGAAAACTCGGGGTGTTACACCAGTATTTGAAAATGATGGGTACAATTAGATTAATCCTGATGTCATATTTAGAGATGTACATGAACCGAGCTAGCTCAGTTAGCTCGCTCGACTCGACTCGAAAACGCTCGATTCAACTTGGTTCTAAGTTGAGTTTGAGCTGAGTCAAGTTGATTTTTTGAGCTCGAAAATGAGTTTAAGACGAGTTCGAGCTGGCCCTAGCTCGACTCGACTCGGATCGAACCCAGCTTGAATTGAACTCGGATCAAACCAGTTAGGTGACTCGGTTACTTTGATATTGATGTTACTCACTAAGTGTTTGATGAAATGTTTAACGCCCTAGAAATCAGGGGTCGTGCATACGCTCAACTCTCGAGTTCCCGAGAGTCACTTATAACTGATTTTCATTAATGTGCATTTAATCTGGTTTAGTTGCGCAGCCTGGAATTCCCTGGAACATGAAGCATAATCATACAAGTCTACGGAAATGAAAGAGATCAAACATATATATATATATATATACATGTCCAAAAGAATAAAAAGGGTCGCACATGACGTCACCCAATAAAATTTAAAAAATAAATAAAATAGTAAGTCCAAAAAAATAGAGCTGAGCCCACTGCTTAGTGATCTAACGCCCCATCTATAGATCCGATGAGGTCCCGCTCATCAGCTGAGAGTAAGAGAACTCGTCCTCCTCCTCGAAGTTCGCATTGCCAAGCTCCACGTAATCTGCATCACCTGCATCTACGGGCGAGTCTGGTTGGTGTTTTAAAACACCGTCCCAGAGTGGGATTGAGTGATTAACTCAGTGGGTACTATTAATCTCAAGTTAAAACAGGCATCAATTTTAATATGAACTTAATGAAAAGTATTCAATCATAAACACCTAACAACTCTTATTAAAATGCATGCATGCAGGATAATATGATGCATGCCCTCGCCACAACTCTCCCTCGGGCGACTCCATTTAACGATCGCACATGACCGCACTCCCTCAGAGCGACCTCGACTTCTGAGTCGCCACCCTAACTAATGCGATGCAATGAGATCATGTTAGCTAAGTTATTAGTTAAGTTCATTCATCCAAAAGGTTGGAGAATCTGATACACCCCACGTATCAATGCCCTAAGCTAGTTGTGAGGCCAAGGCCCCCCAACGTGTGAGGCTGAGACCCCGCGGTCCGTGATCCCATCGAGTTCCTCATCCCCAACTTCAATCACATGAGGAGTGCCGAGAGAAAAGGATCACTCGTGGTTAGGCCGACAACTCGAATACAGTGTCTCATTCCACCATGCCCAGCTCACGCGGCGGTGGACCAGTTTCAAGTGGGTTATTGATGGGCTACAACGGTTGTAGGGTGGATCAGGTTCCATACATATGTGAGCAAACAGGGTTAACAAACAAGGTTGGTCAGCCCATACACTAGACCGCACGAGTCCAGGTAAGTACGTGACGGAACGACATTGGGTGCAAGCAACCCATGTAATCTAACTATTGTCGCTCACGCGCACTCGCCCAAACCCATGGGTTTAGCCTCGAGGCGGTCCTTCCAACGGAACCACCTTCGATCTCCTCTTATTCCTGACCAACCTATGGGTACGAATAGTGATTCATAGCATGCCAACTACCAATGTATCATCTAGTATAAACAACATCATGTCCTCATACTTCTCACATACAATTCAGATTCTCATAGCAAGCAAGGCTAACAATATCATGAAATAAGTGCATGTGAGATGTGGGTGTGTGTGAGGAAGTTAAGCACTTCCTCCATCTTAAGAAATCATATACACAAGGGTAATGAAATCATACACACTATGAAGTGACAATATATGGAAAAAATTAACACGGCATGAGCATGTGATTCATACACAAAATCATGTGAGAAACACGAACAACATCATAAGAGAGCCAAACATGCAAATCCATACAATTCCAATAAGCATACAATTTCTAGGGTTTCCCTAGACCTTCAAATATAACTTCCAAGCAATTAAAATCATTAAGCTCGTACTAAAATTGGTACTAGGCCACCTAAGAACAATAATCCGCACCTTCGAATTTGTAGAAGGCATGGGATTGACTTAGGAGGGTGGATTTCGGGGGTTGATCGGTCGGAATCCCTATAACAACATTTGTATGTTAGAACCCAAGAAAATCCCTTCTCAATCACATGGGTTTCAACGAAAATGGGTGATGGATCTTACCTAGATGAGTAACGGAATGAAAAGGGCGCTCATGGATGAGGGGTTCTTTTTGGAGAAGATGTAGGGAGTTGTGGGGGTTTGATTTCGTTGGGCCCCACCTTAATTTAGGGTCCTCCTAGCTGTCCTTCACACTCTCTTATCTCTCCTTTGCTCCTTTACTCTCTCTCTTTACTCCTTGGTGGTTGTAGTAAAGGAGGGAATTATGAGAGAGCTAGGGCTTTATTTCATAGACTTGGGCCCTTTGGCCTTAAGTTTCTTTAAATGCCCACAATGGCCCCCTAGGACTCCATATTGGCCTAGGGGCGACTCTAACACTCCTTTGGCCACAAAATTTAGTGGGTAAGTGCCCTATGGCCCAATGAGGGGCCATATAAAATTTTGGAACAAATGGATGAACGGTTATGGGGTTCGAGTCAACGGTTCCGATATTTAAATAGCCTTGTGGGGGCCATTTCAGTGATTGGAGTGGTTCTAGTGGCCCTCTGGCCATGAAATTCATAGGATAGTTGCTCCATGGCCCGATGAAGGGCCATGTAAAATTTGGGGACGATCGGGTCTGGGGTTTGGTCGTACGGGTCCGATTTGCGATCAACGGTCATCGCTCCTCGATCGGGTCCCAGAGTTTGTGGACGGGTGTAGGAAAATTCATTAGACCTTCACCGTAAATGTAGAAGAGATCCGACGGCTGGATAGCCTGGTATCTCGGTTTCATTTGCAAGTGCCAGATTCCGATCCTGGCATTGGTGGGGTGCATTTAGCCAGTGCCAGATCCCACTTCTGGGTGACCATCGGTTCCGTGGTCCACGATAGTCCGCAAGCCCAGTGAGATCTATGCTTCCCTGAATTTTTGTAATTTTCTGACCTTCCCGCGTCGCGATATAGCCCGTACGGGCTGTTGCTAAGTGCAGACGAGCCATCTGGCTTGACGGCCCGCACCGGGTCCTGTCATGACCCGTCTGGTCTATTCTAATGGGCTAATCCTAGGTTAATTAACTTGTGGTACCCCACCGCGAGTGGTTTAAATGAATGGTCCTGTGGAAAATCCTACGTGGACGCCCCCAGGACACTATGCTGGTTGGACGAGATGTTACAAAATGACTCAAAGAAGTGTAGCTGGTGGCAAGGAAGGTATGTATATGAAACCAACACTCTTTTTTTCTTGATTTTTGTGTTGCTTAGAAGGTGTTTGATAAAATACCTGTAAAACCATTGTCGTTGTCTCAAATACAGTGAGATTTTGAAGGTGCAATCAAGGTGCTTGTGAAAAATGCTACAATGGCGAACTTGACTTGAACTCGGCTCGAACTAGCCCGAGTTACTGACCGAACTGAGCCGAGCTGGCCAGTCAGGCTCAAGGACCGAGTTGAGCTGAGTTCAAGCTGAGGTTAGCTAGTGGTAGAGCCGAGTCGAGCTAAGGCCAGCTCAACTCGGTTCGACTTAACGTACACCCCTAGTCATATCATTTGAGCTAATAATAAATACTGTAGGATTTCTTGTAATCCATTGCATTTGTGGGCCTAACATTAATGCATGTATTTTTATAACAAGATTTTTAGTAGATTTTAAAATCCATTACATATGTGATCTCACATTGATAGGTGTGTTTTTTCTATGTTGTTCATTCATATGTGCCCTTTACACATGACATTGAAGTTACATATATGTACAGGTGACCTTAATTACAATTATATACTCCACTAAATATAGGCTTCACTTAATACAATGTATTTCTTAAGGAAAGAATTTGATCCCAAACATGGGATTGGACGATCCAAATACTATGGTATTTCCAAACATATAATCATTGTGCAATAATGGTGTTAATCCCATCTAATGCAATTTCATACCATTTAATCATGTGGTCCAAAACCTTATCTAAATGTAGGGGCACTTGGACCCACCGAAGGAACCAGTTTGATAGCAAGTAGATATAGGTAATTAGTAAAAGCACAATGATATGGCCAAATTCCAACTTCCAAGTTAAAAATTTATAAGCCTCACTATGATGCATATGTTATATTCATGTTGTTCAATCCATTTTTTTTTAAATTTTATTTTTCAAATCATTTTAATTCATGAGCCAAAAAATGAGAGAGATCCATAAATCAAGTGGACCACACCATAGAAGATAGTAGATTCAATGGTGGATGTCATTATTTCTATTGCAAGCCACTTGGCATTTAGATATGCCTTATTTAAAATGACAGGACAATGGGGAGGAAACATATATGTCATGATATGACCCACAAAGTTTTGCAATACCAAGGTCACATAATTCAAGACTTGTTTCATGTGCTACCATCGCGAGAAATAGAACTTGGCCCAGTGAAGAGGAATAATCAAAATGAGAAATGTAGAAAAAAGAAGAAGAAGATTTAAATGGCAATGCTTCATTTACCATGGCCATTCAATAAAAAGAGAAATGTTTTTAAAAATAACTACATAAGAATTTTATAAATAATAATAAGATTAGCAGAAATGTTGTGGATAGAAATTTAGTATTTTTCAATGGCAACAATATATGAAATTGTGTACAATTTTTGAATAAGGATAAGCATTTTAATACATAGCAACATAATCAAATTCAACAAACAAATTAAATATATCTATTTATCTTATCTATTCCGGAAAGGGAAAAGGGGCCACTTTTAGAGAGAGACAGGGTCAGGGCCGACGTTCACGTCGAAGTCAATTTGATAGGGACCGGAAACAGAAAGACATGGATCCAGAGAGATTAGGCCTCGACAGCAAAAAGCAGGGATTGACTACAATCAAATATTAGTAATTTTTCACTTATAATTCAAATTGACGCTCATATTCTAGATTCAATCATCATTCAATCCCTGTGATTCTTTTAAAATAAGCATTTATTTTCGGTTACCAGCCATAATATTTTCCTATTGTTTCATCTGCATGTGGTGCCAACCGAGGCAAGTGTAATTGTCATGCAAGCTGGGGAAGACAGCTGCAATTAACCGTCTAAGCGAATGGACAGGGGGCTTGACCCATAAAATTGTACGGTCATGCGACAGTCCCTGTCATCTGACAGGTAATCTGGCCATGGGAGATGTAAGGTGGGGCCCACGGAGTGGACAATCGAGAAAGTTGATAAGATTTCCACATGGGCGTTGCATCCTGCAATGATCCATACGAGCTGCACTGGGTGCGGATTGCCAGGCCGCGTGAAGTTCCTGTGGTCGGAAGCTGTGTGGGACCCACAGAAATCCCCTTGAAAAACTCTCTCCGTCCATCAGCTTTGTAAGGGCACAATGGGAGAGGATTATAAAAATCAGGCAGATCAAAAACTCATGTGAACCACACTAAATGAAAAGTAGGAATGGAAACATCCACCGTTGAAACATTCCTGGAGCCGACCACGATGTTTATATGCCATCCAAACCGTTCACAGGGTTACCACCACTCAGATAACCTGCGGGCACAGCTATCATCTTGATAAAAAATTTCTGTGTCCCCACAAATTTACCAATGGTGGATGTTCAATCCACACTGTTTCGCTAGGTATGGATCACATGAGTCTTGGATCTACCTGATTTTTAGTTTCCAAACTTATTGCGGTACTGTGAAACTTATGGACGGAGTGGATTTGTCACGATCATCTCTAGCTTCTGACCACAGAAATTTCGGTTGATGCCACCAGGCCCTGGTGTGGATTCGCAGGGCCACGTTCAGCAATCCAGACTTTGAAATGGTGGGCCTTACCATGTACGGACCATGATCCAAGAATATTCTGAATTTGAAGATCTATTCATCCATTAACCATGGCCCATCAGGTCGACGGTCTGGATCACTGAACCAGGGGCCCCTTGAGATGGTGTAATCCATCTAAAGAGTAGAGATACGGTGAGCTCCCTCTCACTACATTCCCGTTCACACAGGACCGTGTGGCCCACCTCCAATCCAGGTCGACCATTGACTCAGGGGGGCAGAGTATTGCACGAGGCACATATATAGTTCATTCTGACCAAAACGTAGGCCGTTGGATTATAGCATTTTCCTTATCTACAGAAATTGAAGATCATTCCATTCGTTCTCAACGTGGCCCACGTTTCGATGAAGGTGATTTTTAGTACGCGAATTTCCAGCAGGGAGCCCATGCAACAAAAATTCTCCGTGAGGCCCACCGTGATGTGTCTGTGATATCCACTCCGTCTATCATTTTCCACGTATCATTTTAGAAAGTAGGGCCAAAAATCAGGCCTATCCAAGCTCAAATGAGCCACAAAACAGAGAACAGCGGAGATGGGAGCACCCACCAGTGAAACCTATCAGGCCCCACCGTGGTGTTTATATATCATCTAGACCGTTCATAAGATGAGTCTCACCAGGATGAATGGGAAACCCACTATCAACCTGATCCAAAGATTTACTGGGCCCTGAAAAGATTTCAATGGAAGGACCACCGTTCCCTGAGGTGTAGCTCACTTGAGTATTGGATCAACTTGATTCCTGGTCTAAAACCTTAACATGAGCTGGAAAAATAGATAGACGGAGTGGATGTTACGAAAACATCACGTTGGGCCCCACATATCTTTTGGTTGCACGGGCTCCCTGCAACAGTTGTTGTATAAAATTCGCACCAATGCAATCCGATCGACGTTGGTTGGACCTCCCGAATTGTCGTCTTGTTTGGAATGAGGAAAACACCAACCAAAAGACTCATCGAACCATTTGATAAAAATGTCTGAGAAAACTCATCTCTTGCAGGGGCGTGATGGTGACCACACACGCACTTACAAATTGAACCCATGGCATGATTTTAACTCAATCGACACCGTTGGAATCGTGGACCCCACTTTGGATGGCTCATAAACCAATATTTACACTGAACTGATTCTATAAATAGGCGATCTACAGACATCTAATGGACCATTAAAATGGAAATAGTCAAGGGTCCAGATTCAACAAATAAATGTCCATTAATCAAAGTTATGTTTGTCCAATCAATCCTCCAGCGTGTCCCACAAATTGGATGGTCTAGTTTGAATTATGTGTATGCCACGTGTACAATTTCTGATATGCTCTGCTGGAGTATGAGTATCAGATAACTCCCCTTCGTTTTTTGTCCCCGACCATGTCTCCCCGGTAAACCAGCTGGTAGCCTGCAGCCCATTCTAATACCCTTCATCCAGGTGGGAATCACCCTATGAACGGGTTGGATGGCGTATAAACACCGTGATGGGCCTTAGGAAGGTTTTTCAACCGTTGGGTCCTCACGTACTAATATGTGATGGAGAAGCTGATGGACGGAGTGGATGTCACATCCGCCGTTGCGGTGGGCTCTATATCGGTTAACCCTTGGTTAAAGGAAATTCGGGCCCATTCGCCGACATGGTCAGTAGTGGACGGAAACGGATTGGCTACTCCCCCTGCCACCAGCCCCGTGGCTGGTGGTCAGTGCTCTGCGGGCCCCACCATAATGTATGTGTTTCATCCATTCCGTTCATTCATTTTTACAGATTATTTTAGGACTTTACACCAAAAATTATAGGGATATAAATCTCAGGTGGACCGCACCACAGGAAAATAATATGGATTGAATATCCACCATTAAAATCCTCCTAAGGCCAAATGTACTGTTTATTTGACATCCAATCTGTTGATTAGGTCATACAGTCCCAGATGAAGGGAAAAAACAAAGATCAGCTTGATCCAAAACTTTTATGGCCCCCGAAAAGTTTTTAATGGTCTACGCTCATTCAACACTGTTTCCTGTAATGTGGTCCACTTGAGATTGGTATATATCTCATTTATTTTTCATAATATAAAATGATCTGAAAAAATAGATGGACAGCATGGATGAAACACTTAAATCATGATGGGGCCCACAGAGCACCGACCACCAGCCATTGGCTGGTGGCAGGGGAGTACCCAATCCGTTTCCGTAGTGGACATGGATTCGTTAGTCGCAAGAACCGATTTGCTATAACCAGGCAACTAGCCAATGGCTAGTGGTCGGTGTTCCGTGGGCCCCACAATGATGCATGTGTTTCATCCATGCCGTTCATCTATTTTTCTAGGGCTCATACCATAAAATGACCTACAGTGTTAATTGAACATTGACAATTAATTTTTTTTGCGGGACATAAAAGTTTTGGATCAAGCTGATCTTTTTTTTTTTGTCCCTTTATCTAGGTATGTATGACCTAATCAACAGATTGGATGTCAAATAAACAGTGTTAAATAAACAGTACAATGGGCCTTAGGAAGATTTTAATGGTGGATATCTAATCACTATTGTTTTCCAGTGGTGTGGTCCAACTGAGATTCATGTCTCTCTCATTTTTTACATCAAGCCTTAAAATGATCTTTAAAAATAGATGAATGACATGGATAGAAGACACGATTCATAGTGGGGCCCACAGAGCACCGACCACTAGCCACCGGGCTAGTCGCAGGGGGAGTAGCCAATGCGTTTCCGTTAGTGACTCAGTACTGATTGGTGCAGTGGGCCCCACCGTGATGTATGTGTTTTATACCTCTGCCCATTAGCTTTTTCAGCTCCTTTTAGGTATAAGCTCAAAAAAATGAGATAGATTCAACTCTGAGGTGGACCATACCACAGCAAACAGCCGTGATTAAATGCGCACCTACAAAATCTCCAGGGCCAGCTTTCCTACTGTTTATCTGCTCAAGAAGTTTTTAATGGTGGGCGTCTAATCACCACCACCTGAGATTTGGATCTGCCACAGTTTTAGGCTAGTGCCTTAAACTCAAAAAATAGATTAACGGCATGGGATAAGACACATACATCAGGGTTGGCCAACAGCACCGATCAGTACCGACCTCGGTACTGGTCCGAATCGTTATGTAGTGAACTAGGCCGCGTTAATCGCGACGTACCGGAAACCCAGCCGTCCCCGTTCCTAATTCCGTAATTTCGTACAAGATGAGGGGTACTCTCAAGTCCCATGCCGTTTCTGACCGAAAATTAGCTTGCAAGGAAGCTATTCTACCTGTTTTCAAGCATCAGCTCCGATCTCGAGAAAGCGGCACAGCTGCAGCAGCGGCAATGGCGATTTCAGCGGCTTGTATTTTTCTCGCTTCTTCTCTCATTCTCATCTCAGCTTCTGCAGCAGACAGCAACAGTAATCTCTCTCTCTCTCTCTCTCTCTCTCTCTCTCCGCTGCCTGCTCTGCTCTGTAGATTTGAATTTCAAGAGCTTAAAAACCCTAGTTTTTTCTGTCGTTTCATTGAAAGATTTGCAAAATGCAGCTTTCCTAATGTTGTACATATGGCGGATTATGTACTGCATTGTTCGTTTATCCACCTTTGGTTTCGGATAGGATACGCGCATCTCCGCCATTGTTGTATTAATCCAGACCTTTAAAATGTGGGCTCTGGATGATCTGAATCTGATATGCTTGTTTCTCGATTTTGATATTCTAGAGGTTGTGAGGAAGTGAAAGGTCTAGCAATTGAAGTTTCTGCATTTGATCTGTTGAAAATCTGTGCTCATCATCATCATCGTTTGCTTCAAATATGTGGAAATCTGTACGGAGTTAGAGAAATATGGACCTACAAACAGAGGAATGCACTATTTGAGAAAAGAATTAGTGCCAGGGAAATGAATATAGATTGACAGTTGAATTTAGTCATTTTCCATTTGATTTTGGATCTGTGTTTTCTCTTGCCTACTTTGCTACACTTTATAGAATGTTGGCTTTATATGGCGGTAAAAGACAGTTCAGCTCAAAGACTCTTGTTTTGGGGGCATCAAAGACTCTCACAGGTGCATGGACCAGGTGAAGGAAACGTGGTTATATTGGCCGTTGTTGGTAATAGTATAATGCATTTGGACAATACAGAGTTGCTGAATCGATGTGTTGAATGATGAGTTCCGCAGATGTCCAAAGGAGGCCTTTATGGGGAGTTGGGAATGCTTGCAGTTTGAACTACGATAACTCCTGACTAGCCGATAAGATGGAGATGGGAATCCTTCACTAGCTGGTTTTTCTTTATTTGTATCTATTCTGATCTGGGCCTTCTGTGAGTGACAAGAGGGCCATGCTCGAAGTGGGCCTGGTTTATGTAAAATTCTTACTACAATGAATACAAATAGTTAATTTAAAAAAAAAAAGTAGAATTGATTGGTTGACATGCCCCACCGAATTAGATCAGTTTCCATTTTGGTTTTGATCTGAGTACTCTGTTACCATTCTCTTGAATTTGTAGGATCTTTGGTTTTACATGGCAGTAGAAGTTCATCCCAAGATCACCTACATAGCAGTCTCCTGTGCCCAGACTAGGTGAAGGGAATGGTGTTGTATTGGCCTTGCCCTGATAATACTAATGCAGTTGGACATTGTGGGTGGATTGTTTGGCTTGGTTAAACTATGCTGCCCAAGAAGGTCAAAATAATCAGGGGGTGTAACACATTTCTCTGATAGAACTGCAATAACATATGCAGAAAAATGGAAAAAAAGTGGCTCTCAATCACAGAATATTTGTGGAACAGAATACAGACGGGAACAAACCAATCATATAAGGAAACTCGGTAGTTGAATCACAATGTACAAAAAGTTTTTAGCGAGAAACCTTTATGTCTCAAAGCTTGGCTAGGGAATAAAAACGATGAAAATTTTGAACAGCATAGAAATGCCAAAAAATTGCTAAGAAATTAGCGAGGCTGGTCCTTTATAGAGTGGAATGGTAGAAAAGGATTCATGTAGCTGACCCCAATCAGTTGGGATAAGGCTTAGATGATGATGATGGTGAAAATAATGAGGCTAAACTTAAAGCTTATGATGATCTTTATAATTGATTGGGGGCAAGAGAATGTGAGAAAGATGTTTTTTAAACTTGCAAAAATAAGAGAGAAGAAGGGTATGAACCTAGATTACATTAGATGCATTAAAAGTAATGATTGGAGGATACTAGTCGAGGACAAAGAGATAAATGAAAGGTTGAGAAGCTATTTTCAGAACTTGTTAATGACAATTACTCTGAGAGCATAGGGATAGAAGGAACCATAAGCTCAAATGAAGTCAGAGTTCATAGATGCTTCTGTAGGATTGGGATATTTGAAGTGAAAGAAGCTTTGAGAAAGATGAAAACAGTAAAGGCCTTTGGACTAGATGGTATACCAATAGAGTTTTGGAAGTGTATGGGGGATACTGGGTTAATTTATTTGACAAAGTTGTTCAACAAGATTGTAAGATCGAAGAAAATGCCAAATGAATAGATGAAAAGTACAATGGTACCTATTTAGAAGAATAAATGACATATACAGAGATGTGCTAACTGTCATGGGATTAAACTTATGAGCCATACTATGAAACTTTGGGAAAGAGTGATTGAGTAAAGACTAAGGCATGAGACAAATATATCATAAATTAGTTTGTTACATGTAAGGAGGCCCCCGGTTTGTTACATCCTAGGGAGGTCTACAACTGAAGCTATTTTCCTACTTAAACATTGATGGAGAAATGTAAGGTGTGGAGGAAGGATCTCCACATGGTCTTTATCAACTTAGAGAAGGCTTATCATAGGGTCCCTAGAGAGTTATTGGTGGGGCGTTGGAAAAGAAAGGAGTTTCAAGAGGACATTAGCATGATTAAGGATATGTATGAGGGAGTAGTAACAAATGTGAGGACCACTATTAGAGAGAAAAGTGAGTTCTCAATTACTATAGGCTTGTACCAAGGGTTGGCATTGAGTCCGTACCTTTTCGCATTGGTTATGGACAAGTTATCAAGGCATTTGCAGTAAGAGATCCCATGGTGTATGTTGTTTGTATATGACAATTTTGACTTTTGCTTCATGAGATGAGGGCGGGTGTAGACACAAAGCTGTATTTATGGAGTGGTGCTTTAGAATCTAAAGGATTTAAAATTAGTCAGACTAAAAGAGAATATATTAGTAACAGTAGGAGTGGAAATGAAGAATCAGTTAAGATTGCTGACCAAGAAGTTTCCAAAATGACCACTTTCTATATCTTGAGTTGACAATTTGTGGGAGTGAAAAAATTGAGAAGGATTTTGCACATAGAATTCAAGAGGGTTGGAAGAAATTAAGATGTGCCTTTGGAGTTTTACGTGATCATCTTGTGCCACTCAAATTGAAAGTGAAATTTTATAGGTAAGACAAAATGTTGACCAGTTAAGGAACAACATGTTCATAGGACGAGCATAATTGAAATGAGGATGTTGAGATGAGTGAGTGGCAAGACAAGGAAGGATAAAATTAGAAATGAATGCATTTGAGGGAACTTAGGAGTAGCACCATAAGTAAACTCAGATGATTTGGTCATGTGCAATGAGACCAAGTACTGCACTGGTTTTAGGAGTGAGTTGGTACTAGTTGGAGGCCCTAAAAGCTCAAGTGGAAGGCTTCAAAGGATGTGAGTAGAGGTAGTAAGAAAAGACTTGATGACCTATGGTCTGACTGAAGTTATGGCCCTTGATAGAGTGTAAGTGCAGAAAAAGCTTCGTATAGTCGAGTCCAATTAATTGGGATAAAAGGCTTAGATGATGATGATGATGTCCTTTGTTCTTGACAATTACTAGTTCTACTTACCTATCATTTCAAAGGTTTTAAATCGGTGTATCGAGTTTCATATTGTTCACTGCTGATATGGCCCCATATCACTACTGTGTTGGGTTTTCTCAGGCTGCTACAAGCCGATACAGCCGTATCATTAATGTGTTATACCAGTTGCGCGGGGCGATACATACCGGTTCTGGACTATGCTTTAAACCTTGACCATCCCGTGTTTTTCTTTTCTCTTCATTCTTACTTTGTCTTTTCAGATTTTTCAATCCTAATAAACCCCAGATTCAGTGAGTTCCCTTTACTCTTCCCTTCACTTAAGGCTTCATGAGGAAACACAAAATCTTAAGATATGGGTTTCTGAGAAACCCAAAGAAAAGCAAGTACAAAGGCAATCTGTTCCTTAGGTACTCTTGATCAAGGAATCAAACTCACTGAACCTGGGTGCATGCACCCCCTTCTGAAGCATGCACATCTCTGAAAGAATCTGTGTATGATTGATTTTGGACGGGACAAGATGAGTTGTAGCTCTTTTGGCCTCAAAGAAAGTTGCGCTCTGAAGCTGAGTTTTAAAACCTTGCTCCTCGTAAATGGTTTGGACAAGTTGTCGGGTCGTCAACTTGTCATTACTGATGATATGCTAGTGAGCTATCAGTGTGATCAAGAAGTTTAGGACAGTATCAGTTCTTCTCTAGCAAGCATTTCTTTATGTTTTGCGCCTATGACAAAGAAGTTGTAATTTAACAAAATTTCAGTAGTTGACTAGTATCTACTGCAAATTAGCTTCCTTCTTGATTGTATTTTTATTTATTTTTGTTGTTATTATTATTCGCAATAGGTGTTTGTAGTGGCAGGGATACTTTGTTAACCTGTCAACCTGTAGACTTACTAGACAATTTTAGTTTAAGGCCTATATGGATGTGTTGCAATTCAACTGATGAAATGCATTTACTGGGAAAACCATATTTCTAGTGTTTGTGAGTAGTACCGAGAAATGCCCCATTTCCACATAAATGAATTTTGCTCTTATTTCCATTTGCCTTCTTCCATAGACATCTTCTTCCACTCTTGGTATGACTGTTCTGGGGGTAGGCTGGGTACGAAGAAATGGAAGCTAGCTTTGCTCGCAGCTCTCTTGGATATCTGCGGACTGTGGAATGAGCAATGCTTCTGTAATAAGAGTCATTCAATAGGGATTCTAACTAGGGGGTTCACTTTGTTTAGGGATTGGGCTCCCTAAGTTGTTTTCGGGGTCTCTAGGGGCTGGCGCCCATGCTGGTGTAGATTTTGTAGCTAAGATAGTTTCCTTTTTTTTTTTTTTTTCCTTTTTCTTTTTCTTGGAAGATACCAATTTTATTGGAGCAGGGCCAAGAGGCCAGCATATTTACAGCATAGGAAAAAAGGTAGCTTCTTTTTTGTTTTTGTTTTTGTATAGTTTTGTTTTTCTTGGCCTTAGCCTAATAAATTTGCTTCATCTTTCAAAAATAAAAATAAAATCCTATTTCCATTTCATTATTTATTCACTGTTTACATTTCCATGGGGCCCATTTGGATGCTCCAAAAAGTTTTCATGGAAATTTAAAGCTTTTGGGAAGTACAATGAAATAAAATCTGCATAAATGGAAACAAAAAAAGATATTTGGGTGCATTGTAATTCCCATTAGAAATCCAACACAATGACCCATCATGACTTCATTTCCATTTCCAATATTTAGGAGATTCCCATGGAAGAACTGAATGGAAATGTGCTTTAATAATTTCTTTTCAGTAAGGTTGGGCTTGCTTCATGAGAACCAATAAGGGTAGTGTAGAAATCTCAACCGACTACAGATTGACCGATCGGACCAGATAAGGAGGGTTACTTCTCACAAGGAACCATAACCATTAGATTAGACTAGACATGTCCCTAACCTAATTTGAGCTAAAAGCCCTAAAATCTTTGACTTTTGACCCATGCCACGTGTCATGCATTTTTCTTTTTGTACCATGTGTCATCCTTTGTCTTTTTGCGCATTAAGTCTCTTATCTCATTTTCTTTCATCTCTTATGGGAAATGCATGTGGCACCCTTATAACTTTACCCTTAAAGATCTCCAAAATTACCATACAAACTTATTTGAAGATCTAATGAGAGAATGTTATGTGTTCTCAAGCTCACAACAACTAATCACAATAAGCCATGTGCATTTTCGCCGATCACCTACTCACAAATAACTAAAATGCCAATCACTTACCATTTTATCAATTCACTGACAAATTTCACCAAAGTTACATAGTTCACCACTTTAACCACCCCCAACCACTCTATGAGAGAATGCAATGCGTCTCCAAGCTCTAAGAACCAATAACAACAAACAATGTTCATTTTTACCCTACCTACCCACAAATAACCAAAATACCACAATCCTCACCTATCGATGGCCCTTCCCTCTCTCATTTCTAAAAACATGCTTTTCCCGCAATGTTATGAGGTCCAATTAAAAGTCATGAGGATCGTTATGCAAGAATGCAAGTGGTGATCGTTACTCTCGGCTTACAAAGATAGACAATACACATTGGAAAAGAGAAATGGACTAGAACCCAAACAATCCCAAAATTTTCAAATTTCACGTTTCTAAGTTACTCTTGGAGGACAAAAATTTGATTCCGACAAATCTATCCCCAGTGGAGTCACCAATTTGTGGAATAGAGGTAGACTCGATGGTAGGATGCAACAGAAAGATGAAGAGTTTGAAGAGTTGACTCTTGCAAAAAATCTCAAAATCTATGACAGGTTGGACACCGTAGAACCACGATGACCTAAGGGTCAAGATAGACGATTTGGATTAAATGAACTCCACATGGTCCACGTCTGCAGACTCCTAGTAAGGGCCTCAGTTATGAGGAAGGTGTTAGGCACCCTCATTCGCGTGGACAAATGTACGATCTCTACTCAATAGAATTTGAGATTATAAGGATTTTAGCTGTAAATTATTGCTTAAAATAAATTAATAAATAAAGCAATAAATAAAATAGAGGTACAAGTAGGGGGTTATATGAGAGAGGAAATTTAACAATGCAATAAAGTAAAGTAACGTAAATAAAAGTAGTAAGTTATCAAAATAATTGAGAGTCTAAAGATGCGGTCGGAGATGAAAAAACTGTGACACTACTCGTTGAGAAAGAAGATAATTGGAGCTCTTAAATCTCCAACCCCAATCCTTGAATATTTTCGATCAGAACAATGGGAGACCTTGATATAGATATGAGCCAGAGAAGGAAGAACCTCAAAACTTCTTATGCAGGACCGATGCATGAACTAAGTAACTTGTGAGATCAAATAACCGAATTAAGATATTTAACACAAAAACACAAACGTCGTTATATTCATCACAAATATCATGAAAATCAAAAGAAAATTATGCGTAATCCTGGCCTAAGCTACGAATATTGTAACATAAGATCATTAAATAAAACGAAACTAGGATCTAATGGATGTAGGGACATCTAATTAGCATAGGGTATAGTCTATTTTAAAATAGGAAACCTAATACATCCTAGGGTGAAAATTAGGGTTTGGGTAATTTAGGGAAAGTTAGGGATTTTAGGTTTAGGGTTTGGATTTCGAGGATGGAGGAATGAGGTTTTGATATAATGACGGTGGAAAGCCAAAAGGGGTAGGTGGGATTCACACGTGTGGCCGTACGGTCTCATGTGTGGCGTGGGAGGATGGGTTTAGGGCGGTTAGGGTTTGGTTTGTGGATGTCTATGGAAAGTTGGGTTTTGGAGAAACAAAGATTTGAGATAAGAGAATTAAGAACTTGAAGAGAATACCTAGATGGGGAAGAAAAGAGAAGATGGTGTGGTGATAGATGGAGACCTCGTACCTCCGTTAATGAAGATTAGCCTCGCACCAATTTTCCTTCCAAATCGCATGGAAGTATCTTCAAATCGCATGAAGATGGGAGAAGAAAGCAAGAGCTTTTCTCTCATTTTTAAAAAAATAAAAATAAATCACGAATTCAATGAGGGAGAGGTCACACGCCCTCCTCTTTTTATAGATCCAAGAAGTTTCGAAAATTACAAAAATGCCTCTGTCTTGTGAACTTTAACGAAAATAACCCTAGTCTAAATAAAATCAACTAAAACACTCATAATGTGTCCAAATATAAAATAATAAAAAACTAAATTCTAAAATATGATAAAGTCTAAAACTAATGTAGACGATCAGCGATCGATGACCCGATCATGTGATCTATGCGATCCAATGGCTTGATCGTCGCGTCCCTCCGATCAAACGCTTTGGATCACTTCATAAAGCAGCCCATGTGCATGTCCCCAGTGTGGGGTCTTCCAGATGCTCGCACATGCACATGGAGTCTTCAACACGATCACATGTACTCACTTAGCCACATGAAAATCGGCGCAGCCTGCTTCCTCCTCTGATATGTACGTAATGGTGTATGTGACATGATGTCTTCATCACCACCTTAATGCTTCCTCAAGATATGGAAGATGGTTGGAGTTCTTCAATCCCAATCTTACTCTTGACCCTACTCATAAGGGTATGGGAGTAGAATGACGAGGCTAAGGCTAGGGATATTTAAGAGTATGAGAAGAAATGAGCTAGGATGACAATTAAGGCACTTAAGGCTTCTTCACCAAGGCTTTTTATTGGAAATGAGAAGGGGCATTTCTGGCGAGGAGAGTAGCATTTTGGCTATTTTTGGGTAGGTGATGGGCAAAAATGTACATGACTTGTTGTAGTTGGTTCTTAGGAGCTTGGGGATACATGGTATTTTCTCATTTGATGGTTGGTGGTTGGAGTAGTAGGCTTTGTAACTTTGGTGAAGTTTATGTGTGAATTGGTAGAGAATGGTAGATAAGTGACATTTTGCTCATTTGTGGGTAGGCGAGGGGAAAAAATGCACATGACTTATTGTGATTGGTTCTTGGGAGCTTGGAGACACATGACATACTATCATTGGATTTTGAGGTAGGTTTGCAAGGTAATTTTGAGGACTTTTAAGGAAAAAGTTATATGAGTGCCACATATCATTTTCTCACAGGGGATACAAAAAGACAAAAGAGATTTAATGCATAAAAAGACAAAGGATGACACATGGCATAAAAAGATAAAATGGGTGACACATGATATGGGTAAAATGGTTAAAGATTTTGGACTCTTGACTCAAATTGGGTTAGAACATGTCTAACCTAATTTAATGGTATGATTTCTTGTGAGAAGTTGCCCTTTTGATATGATCCGATTGGTTGATCCATTATTAGGTGAGATGTCTATCTATGCCCCTCTTTAAAGAGATTGCGTGTGACTGAATGCCAAAGCGTCAAACACTCCACTATTTAAATATTGTCTTGAAATGCATTGAGACATTTTAGTTGAAGTGTTTGTGTCAGTTGTACGTTTAGCAAAGTACAACTTGTGTGCTTTTGGGGATGAGAAGAATGAGGTAGTTGGCTTGTGCATTTTGCAGATTTATGGGAATCCAACTACAACTCAATGGAGATGGAAAGGCTTAACAGATGCCTTTTGTTTTTTACAATCGCATTAGGCTCATTTGCAATCTTGAGCGATGCGATGATTGGCTGTTGCATGAGTTATCTTTTCTTTTATGAACCCCCAATTTGAACACTTATGTGAATGCCTTAGCTAAAATCTGGCTTTGCTTGGCAGCTTGAATATTGTATTTCTAAAGGTGCAATCGAATTGACATTTGTAGTTGATGTCGACTACACCATATTACTTAAGAATTCGGGAAAACTAAATTCTAGTTAATGTTGCACTACCATCTATCAGGGAGTATGGAAGACTAAGTACCTCGAACAACGTGCACGTATATTTGAGGAGAATAATTTTGTTTTTGAAAGTTTATTTTTGGGGTGCCTTGTTGAGAGAGCTCCATTGGGGAGTCCAAGGACATTTTTGAAAATTTTTTGGCAGTTTTTCAAAATTTCTATTTCTTTTTTAAAGGATATTAGTAGCTTCACTAGGGATCATATATTTATTCTTAGTAATATACATATACATTTATTTGCACATATTTATCATTGTTATTATTATTTATTCATCATTACTATTATTATTTAATTATTTTTTATTCCGGCGGAATTTTTGCCCATCCACGTGGTAGTGGGAATCTTTGTTTGGATCCGAGGTCTGAATCGTGTTTCGTCATTTGGACTTGTGTCAGGCGCAAAAATGCACCTGCATGATTCTCTTAAAATGTGCGTTAGGCATGGAGTTTGTCACTCACCAAAATGAGACTAGTCTCATTAAATGGAGCCCTAACACCTATTTAGATTAGCTCCAGATGCTTTGCACGTAAACGTAGCCTTCTGTCTATTCAGTAGGACTTAACAAAAGTCCTTGCACTATGCGCAGAGCTCCTTGTGCCCGTCTGCCATGGTACATGTGCTAATGCCTAAATGCCAAGCTCTTTGCCTCTTCTATGACAAGCATTGGTCTACCCGGTTTCTAAGATTCCATGGTATTGAGCTCCTCTCGTCTAATGGGAGGTTGCCGTGTTCACAACCGTGTAACAAACTTTTGAAAGGAAATCAAGACCCCATGGACTATAAATACTTTTTAATGCATCATTTGTGGGGATATTTTTTTCCTTTTGACTCCCAAGACTTCAAACACCGACGTTCATCTCTTAGTTGAGGTGAGCTTCACTAGTCTGAAAGCTCCCACTTCCACTAGGAAGGCTTTGCACTAGAGGTGTGGACCTCCTAGGGGAAGCCTAAGCTCCAGGCGTTAGACTTCCCAGGGATAAGGCTCTACACCCAGGCATTAGACTTCCCTAGGATAGGGCTCTACACTTAGGCGTAGACTTATTGTAGCTTCTGTGCCAAGTGCAGAGCACCATTCTTTTGGCCAATGTTCAAGGACAACAGGCACTATGTTTTTTATATCAACTTGACGTTCTACGTCGGGTGGAGACTTCTAAGCACTAGGTGCTCGAGACCTTGTCGATAGTCACTACGCTGCAGTTTGATGCATTTTTCATAATCTTGGGCATATGAGGCCCCTATCAATGCTAGAATGATCATGCTTCTGTATGCCCCAAGGCTACATGGCTATCTATTTAAAGCCGATGCCTTTTAAGATACATGATATGCATCATTTGCTAGTATCCCAACGGTGAGTTGGTTATATGAGCTGCCTACACGCTGAAGGCTATTGTACCTCAACCTGATCGATGAATTGGACACTTTGAAGATGAAGGACCGTAGATTATGATTTTATGCATCCATTACATAAGCTACTTTGTGATATGTAACAAAGACTAGTTTTCTTTCGTTTTTACCTTCTAATCAAGGGGTTTTCCCCCAGGGAATGTAATTAACAACCTATACCAGACCATGGCCTGGAATGTATGTCATTTCCCAAATCAATAAAAGCCTTTCAACATGGCTATTTGGGTGCATATGGTTTATATTGGAGTTAATAATATCAAACCCCATCATGAGTTACACATTTGTGTTGAATAGTGCGGTTTCTACACAGTTCAAGCCATGGTCTAGTCTGTTGCATGCACTGCCATTCCTCTCTTCATCTTCACCATTTTCTCTCAATTTTTATTCATTCTTCATCATCTCATTCTCCTTCAATCCTATCTTCAATCCTCTCTCCAATCTTCTTCTTTCAAGTCCCTTTGATTCTCCCTCTTAGCTTCCATTATCGCTATTGGAGATCTGATTGAAGGTGTCTTTTCTTATTTCCTTATTTTGACTTGCAAGCTTTTCATGAGATTTGGTGACTCCTCCCGCAACTTGCCTACTCAGGGTTGGATTGTGGTGCATGCTTCTTCCGTGGTAATGTGCAGTCCTTGCATGCATGTGAATTATGCCCGTGAAATGACTCATTTTAGAAATGGGATTGCAATTCCTTGTGTTGTATTGTGCGCCATGGGAGCCAGGGCCTACGTAGGTGAAAGTAGGTTGTTTGCGATTTTTGCCCCTTGCACAGACCCACCTTCTTATGTTGTTTTGGCCTTCATATTGTGGATAAGCTTAAATTACTTGTTGTGCCCACGTTTAACTTTTTTGATCTTCATGCCTTCTCATTTATTGCTTGCATGTTATGTTGTGGAGAGGGAATGAGGCAGCGAGTGCTTCTTCGAGGTATGCCGACTCATCTTGGTGGGCTTCTGAGTAATCATTCTGTTAGTCAAAAGGCTATGGGTCTTTGGGGATTTGCAACTCATCATTAATCAGACAAATGGTGATCGGAAGACCAAAGATAAGGAGCTGATCCCATACCAAAGATGATAAGGGCTCCATGGATAGCTCTCCAAATAACTTAGAAGCTTGTTCAAATGAGCAGGCATGTCTTGAAGAAGCACTCACCATCTCTTTTCCTTTTTGTGACATGACAACTTGCAAGCACCAAATGATAAGGCATCAAGATCAAATAAGTTAAGTCTAGGCACAAAAAGACCGCCCCCCGAAAAAAATAAAAATAAAAATAAAAATCTTTAGTGCATGCAAGTTAGGAAAGAAAATAGGAGAAGACGTCTTCAATAGCGGTAATAGAAGCTATAAGGGAGTATGAAAAGGGACTTAAAAGAAGCTTGGAGAGAGAATGGAAGATGGGATTGAAGTAGAATGAGATAATGAAGAAAAATCGAGAAGAAAAGAATGAAGATGAAGCAAGAGATTGAACCATGGGGTGATTGGCATGAAAATCGAGCAACCACACGCATTTCAAGAGAATTGTGCAGGCGTGGAAATTATACCTGAGACACATATGTATGGCATAACGGGGTTCCGACCGTAGATCTAGTAGAGATTGCTGTTACCACGTGGACAGGCGGAAATTCAATTTCCACCTTAAAAAAGTAATAATAGTAATGACGCTATAAGGGAGTGTGAAAAGGGACTTAAGAGAAGCTTGGAGAGAGGATGGAAGATGGGATTGAAGGAGAATGAGATAATGAAGAAAAATTGAAAAGAAAAGAATGAAGATGAAGCAAGAGATTGAACCATGGGGTGATTGGCATGAAAACCAAGCGACCACATACGTTTCAAGAGAATTGTGCAGGTGTGGAAATTATACTTGACACACATATGGATGACGTAATACGGTTCTGACCGTAGATCTAGCAGAGATTGCTGTTACCACGTGGACAAGCTGAAATTCAATTTCCACCTAAAAAAAAAAGTAGTAATAGTAATGATGAATGATATTAAATATATATATATATATCATATATGTAAATAAATGTATAATAATGATTAAAAAAAATGTACGTATTAGTATGTGGTAAGTATACGTATACGATCCCCAGTGGAGTGACTTGTATCCTAAGAAGAAAAGAAAAAAAAAAAAAAGAGATTGAAAAACCATAAATTTTTTCCTAAAAGAAGGTCTTTAGAATCTTGAGTGGAGCTCTCTTAAACGGGGTACATTGAAAATAAACTTTAAAAAATATTCTTCTTAGAAATGTGCACACGTTGTTCGAGGCACTAAGGAGTCTTCCATACACCACGGTGGATGGCAACATAACATTAACTTGAATTTAGTTTTTTCTAAAATCTTAAGCAATGTGGTGCGATTGGTCTAGACTACTAATGTTAATCCGATCGCACCCTTTGAAATACAATATTCATTCAAGTTGTTAAGCTACGTTGTATTTTGCCTAGGGCATTTGCAAAAGTGTACAAGTCAAAGTTTCAAACAATGAAAGATAACTTATGAAACAACCAATTATTGCATTGCTTGAGCTTGCAGATGGATCCAGTGTGATTGTAAAAAGTGGAGGGCATCTACTAAACGTTTCCCGTAAGGCCATAAAATGAGCAGGGTGACTACCTCATTTTTCTCATCTTTGGAAGCACAATCTATACTTTGTTGAATATACAATTGATACAAACACTGAAGTCAAAATGTCTCAACTCATTTAGCGACATGATCGGAATGGTGAGGTGTCTAATGCTTTCGCACTAGGTTGCATGCAACCTCTCCCAAAGATGGGTATTTGTAGACATCTCACTCAACAATGGATCGACCAATCACGCAAGATCAGGAAGGCCACTTCTTACAAGGAATCATACCAACTAGAATAAACTAGACATATCCTTGATCCAATATGAGCTAAAAGCTCCAATTTTTTTTTGACCTTTTGATTCGTGCCACCCATTTGTCTTTTTGTGCCATGTGTCGTCCTTTTTCTTTTTATGCATTAAGTCTCTTTTATCTTCTTCTTCTTCTTTTTTCTTTTTAAAAAATGACATGTGATAGTGCCACTTGTATAACTTCACTTTTAAAGGTCTTCAAAATTAACACACAACTTTACCTCAAGATCCAATGAGAGAATGCCATGTGTCCCCAAGTTCTTAAGAATTAATAACAACAAACCATGCTCATTTTTGCTTCTCACCTACCTACAAATCACCAAAATGCCACTCACCTACTATTCTCTACTAATTCACTTATAAACTTCACCAAAATTACAAAGCCTATCACTTCAACCACCACTAGCTACTAAATGAGAGAATGTCTCGTGTCCCATGCTCTAAAATACCAATCACTATAAGCCCTGTGCATTTTTACCCCTCACCCATCCATATATAACTAAAACGCCACTCTCTTCACCTATAAATGCCTCTTCCGTCGCTCATTTCCAACAACAAGCCTTTGTGAGAAAACCTTGAGTATGAGTGAGTAGCATCCTTACTCCCTCTTAACTCCTCCTTAGTCTTCATCGTAGCCTCTCTCCTTTCATACCCTTGGCCATCCTTATCTTTAGCCTTGTCGCTTACACCCATACCCTTGTGAGTAGTGTTTGGATTAAAGAGCTCTAACCATCTTTCATAGCTTGAGGAAGCACTGAGGTGGTTCCGTGGCTTGAGGAAGTGTTGAGGTTCTTCCTTCTCCGGCTCATTTATCTATCAAGGCCCTTTGTCGTTCTGATCGAATATATTTACAGAGAAGGTTGGTGATTTAAGAGCTCTGATCATCTTCTTTCCAAATGGTAGTGTCAAAGTTCTTTCCTCTTCGCCCACATCGTTAGGCCCTTGGTTAATCTGACGGCCTGCTTACTACTTTTATTTATGTTGCTTTACTTTATTGTAATGCTACATCTCCTCTCTCATGCACCTCCTTGCTTTTACTTTGATTTTATTTATCAATTTATTTTAAGCAACAATCTAGAGCTAAAATCCCTATAATGCCAAATCCCATGGAGGCCGTACGTTTATATGGGTGGAGAAGGGTGCGTAATATCTTCCTTCCTTGTAACTGCGGTCCTTACTCAAGAGTCATTGGACATAGACCATGTAGAGTTCGTTCAATCCAAACCGTCTATCTCAACCCTTGGGCCATCGTGGTTGTATAGTGTCAAGCCTGTCGTAGATTTCAAGATCTTTAGCTAGTGGCGACTTAAACTCTTCACCTTTCCGATGCAAGCTAGTGGCAGGTCTATCCGAGGTATGCCAAAACAGTTACGTAAACCGTTATGTGTTACCGGGTGAAACGGTTGTAGTGGCTGTTACAGAAAAAATGGCCCATAACAGGGCTGAAACAGTTTTTGTTTATTCATGTAAATGAATTTCATTCATATTTCCATTTCATTGTTTATTTGCCATTTACAATTCCACTTAGGTCTGGCTCATTTGCATGTTCCAAAAAGTTTTCGTGGAAATGGAGAGTTTTTGTAAGTATAATTTTAATAAAATCTGCAGAAATGGAAATGGAAAAAAGCTATTTGCCTGCATTTTCATTTCCATTAGAAATCCAACACAACGACCTATCATAACTGCATTTCCATTTCCAATGTTTGGGAGATTCTCATTGGAAGAGCTGAAATGCTGATGTACTTTAATAATTTCTTCTAAAAAAAGGTTGGGCTTGCTTCATAAGAACAAACACGGGTAGATGGGTTGGGCTTCTTGAGATGGAAATGGAAAACAATGGATGCTGTTTAAAAATGCCCATGCCAAAAAAGAAGAAGAAGAATAAGTGGAAATGAGAATGAAATCCATTTATGTGGAAATGGGATGTTTCTTGCAATTCCCAAACACTAGAAATACGGTGTTTCCACATAAATGCATTTCATCAGTTCCATTTAACACATCCAAACAGGCCCTTGAACTTAAAACACACTGTTTTTCATTTCCATCTTGGGAATTAGCACCGATGTCATGGAAATGCTCCCAAACAGCTTTTCTTCCCCCCCCCCCCCCCTTCCATTTGTAATTATTCCATTTTATTCGTATTTTCCAAAAGCTTTGCATTTCCACAAAAACTTTTCTGTCCAATGCTAATGTTGCTAATATACTCTGCTGATATGGAGCTTGCATACTTTTTAATGTACCAGCATTTGTACGATCACTGGCAAGTACAAAACTACTGGCATTCTGTAATAGAACAGGAATAGTCTGTTCACATATTACTACATTTATAGAACATGAGACTATTGGTAATTCCATACTATTTATAACTAGAAGTATAATATAGTGGTAGTGCCGCTACATACTCATATGGTATTTATAATATGGTAATTTGGAACTGATACTGTATAGTGCTAAAGGTATGCGATTCTAATACCAACACCACACTAATAGTATAATGTCACTAATTAGTAGGATCTTCACATCTCACCATTTGACAACTGCTATCCGTGTGATGTGAGAAGGCTGAGTGGGAGGGTTGTTCTTTAAATATAAAAATTAGGTATAGGCATAGATATTTAACATAGTTAGGGTTGTTCTTTAAATATAAAAATTAGGGATAGGCATAGATATTTAACATAGTTAGGGTTGTTCTTTAAATATAAAAATTAGGGATAGGCATAGATATTTAACATAGTTAAGTATTATAAAATACAAATGCTATGATCAAACCACTCAATTGTCCCCCATTAAGTTCATCTTTACCTGTAGCAAAGAACAATGACACGGATTGTTTCAATTACCTCCCTCCCCATTTACATTTTAACTAATCTGAGTCACCTCAAGTTGTGTTGAGTTGACAAGTCATCCAGAGTTGGGATTGAGTCAGACCCAGGACTGAGTTTCCCAGTGACTCAGCCCAAAATCTTGTTAGCCAAGTTGACTTGGCTGTGTTTCAATTACCTCCCTCTGCATTTATGTTTTAATTAATCTTCAAGTCACCATAAGTAGTGTCGAGTTGATAAGTCATCCAGAGTTGGGATTGAGTCAGACCCAGGACCGAGTTTCCCAGTGACTTGGCCCAAAATCCTGTCAGCCAAGTTGACTTGGCTGAGTTTTGAGTCGACCCAGCGAGTTTTAGAACTATGGTACATATCACATCCAATCGTTTAAGCCATGAGTTTAGGGGTGTCAATGGGCCGGGCCTGGGCCTGAAAAATAGAATTTTGAATAGGCCCGGCCTGACGTCCCGTCCTGAAACAGTTCAAAATCCGAGCCAAGACCTACCCCCGGGCTGGCCTGTTGACAGCCCTACATGAATTGCTGTACTCTTTATGGTAAATTTTGCTGTACATGTACAAAGCTTCCACCATGCGATTAACAGCTGCCAGTGATATGGTGGAGGCGTGAATCCTATAACAAATTTTTTTTTTTTCTTTGGTTTTCTTGTATGGGTGTTTGTGTGAGTTTCTAAAGAATTTCCCATCCTTGGGAAAACAAAAAATCTGAAACAGATAATCCAGCTGATGAGCTTGTGAACGCAATCATCAACAACCGCACTGCCCACAAATCATCTCGCCTTGTTGACAGCCCTGGCCTCGCCTGCATTGCGTTGCAGTACATAAAAGCTTACCAAGGCAAGTGCGATGAGGTAAGTAACAAGAAGCCGGCTGACAGAGACTTTGTGGAGACCTTCGCACCCAATTGCGGTGTCCAGGCATCGACGCTTGCCCCCATTACAGGCCGGCTGCTGGGTTGCCAATCAAAATATGTCCGCGCCTCCCAAGCATTTTCTGATCTTCTGATCCAGGACAACAAGAGCTTGGAGATTCTGTACAGCAAGAATCACACGCAAGTGGGTGCAGCCGTAAGCGGCACCGATGGTGGGTCCCCGTATTTCTGGTGCGTGCTGTTCAGCAGTGGCAAGCCCAACAGCACATTCATCTTGGATGGTGGGGAGGCGAAGAGTCAGCGACCTGGATGCTTCAGCGGCACTAATGAGACATGCAGTGGTGCCAGTGGGCCCCAACACCATCTTCTGTGGCCGTCCACTGCAGGAATTTTGATTGTCATGGCTTACGCCTTTGGCTTGTGAGCATGTCGCACCATTCGCTTATTGCGTTTTTTGCCGTTTCAGCTGCATTGGCTTCTCGGCACCACCTTGATTGATTTGTATCTGTTGTTTTTGTAAGCTGTTTTGGGTCAGGAGTGAGAGAACATTGCTTTATTCAAGGGGGAGGAATGATCATATGCAACCCCCTGCAATGCTGTGTTGTATGTGCTGGACATAGGTTGCGCAGAAGGTGGGCCTCATCATGAAGATCCCCTGCTGCAAGAAAGAGGTCAATCCACTGTTCAGGTTAGCCACATCTGTACATTGAGTGAGATTGTCAGTCGTTCAACGCTTTCAATGGTGTGATCCATCGAATGAGTGGACTGGCCTGATTTTCATGATGTAGCCTGCCTTTCGCACAAGTGTACCCGACACATGCCGCATGATGGCAGGAAAATGATGCCGCATGTGGGGGGGCTGTATGTGAAAATTCTTAGTTGGAGGGGTTGTATCTGTTGTTGTATTCTTTTTGTTCAACTTCAATCGTTCAGTCATCTTTCATTTTTTTGGTCCTCCCCCATTTGCTTGGAATCGGCTTCGGTAGGGATTTCTCCAGTAATGATCTTGGTACTGGTTGGTGCTGCAAAAGCTCGGCAGGCCCAACATGATGTATGTGTCTTATCCACGCCCGTCCATTCTCATTTTGCGGGCTCATTTTAAGGCATGAGCCTAAAAATTAGCTAGTTCCAAATCTAATGTGGACTACCCCCAGGAACAGTGGTGATTGAACGCTCACTGTTAAAAACTTATTGGGGGCCACAAGTTTTCGATCAAGCTGATATTTGTGTTTTCCCTTCATCCAAGTCTGTCCTGGGAAGTTTTTAATGTGCGTTCAATCACGTTCAATCACCATTGTTTCCTATGGTGTGGTCCACCTGAAATTCGGATCTGTCTCATTTTTGGGCCCATGTTGTAAAATGATTGGAAACAATGGATGGACGGCGTGGATAAAACACATACATAATGGTGGGGGCCACAGCGTTTTCTAGCAGACCAAATAGGAGTCCCATTTGCTTATGCTATTTTCTCCAACAGGAAAATGTAGGAGCATCATGGTTGGGCCCACCGACATGGCCTTATCGTGATCAGGATCGTTCATACACGGGCCTCACTATGGATTGGCCTTGGCCCAAAAGTTGATCTGGTTGGATCTGATCAGTGGTTAAGAATGATTCTGATTGTGTGTGCATGTTTAGAAATGGTTGAGCTTGGGTATTGCTGTCTGCCCAAAAGCAAGCTTCCCATCACTGCCACTGTTAGGCCAGGGTCCATGAAATAGATGGTCCATACCGTTGGATGGGCCTGATCTAGGGGCCATTCATTTTTTCAGATAGTACGGAGAGAGTATGTTTATAACAAGTCTCAACATGTTCGCAAGATCTGGACCATTCATTGAAAATGACCCATCATGTATTGCCCTAGTGAATAAAGATCAGGCTGCTCGACTCAGATGGGTCCCAATTGTGCCCAATTATGGACGGTTAATATTTTTTATCCTCCATTTTTTTTTTTGACAGAGCACATAGCAGGGAATGAACAGTCCCCACCTCACACGTGTGCAACGGTGGCACGTGCAGTAGGACTTGGGGACTTGAATGGTACATTTTCCAGCGTCTTTAGAAACCAAATGATCTAGCTTTAGGATTCAAATGGTATGGGATAGAATGCTCTGAAAAGTCAGGATTCACCTCTACAAATAGGCCCTAAATGGTGGGGCCCATCCGCATACACGTGTAACTTCAATTGCTACTGTGTGAACCGTGGGCCCAGTTTTGTATGGAGCACATTCCAAACATCAAACTGAATGGAATGATCAATATACATTAGTCAATGATCATCAACGGTCATTCATACAAATTGAACTGCAGATATTGGATGCTCGAGAGTTTGACCAGTCCTATTTTTGGGGTATGATCCTTCCACTTGGGCCCATCATTTGGACGGTCCAGATTCACATAAATATATGCCACGTGCGTAAAAAGAAGTGGCTAAAGGCTCACATAATAGTCTTCACGACAAAAAGGTCAAGAAGAAAACGGTTAGGTCCTTTCCAACGAACCCTACTCTTTCCCGCCCTTTATCCAACGTCTCTCACTCTCTGCAATGGATTCAAATCCCAATACCCCACCAAACCCCAAATCTTTCAGCTCCAGGTCTTGTTCAAATTCAGGCCAAAATCCAACCCTCGTCCAATCATCGAAAATCCAGCAACAGGCAGCTACAATACAATCGGGTTTCGATCTGTATCCTAGTAATGCAAAAGGAAACACCCCCAACAAGTCCAAGTCCAGGGTTCGGGAGTTTGATTCTACATCAACTTCGAATTCTTTCAAGGAAATTACGAAGATTCTTCGAATTGGGAGTCGGGAATGAGAATTTTTAAGAGAAGAACCGAAGCATTTGATCTTGATTCCGAAAGAGCTCAAGAAAGGGAGGGAACAACAATCATTGATGGTAGTAGTATGGCTCTTGGCAGGAGACAATTCAGCAAAGAAGAAAAGGGGAAGTTGGTTGAACTTCTCCCATCAATAAAAGGGGCCTCTGCTCTTACGCTTCTGATGCGATCAGTTCCTTTGCTGGAAGAGGGATGCATTGACATTCTATTTAAGAACTTTGATGCAGTCACATCACTCGTAGAGGTCCCAGTTTCACTGAGGAGCAAACTCATTTGTTACACTCAAATGATGAATTACCATGCACTGTATCTACTCGTTGCCGGATCCCTTCAGAAATACGGGTGATGGATTGTTCATGGATAGAAGAACAGAAGCTCAAAGACATCCTCCAGAAGTGCAATGCCAGCTGCCTGAAGAGTAATGTACCTTCCAGCTCTTCACTCAAAGGTGTTATACATTACTCAAACTGTAAAAATCCTCAGTTTAATGGAAGAGAATTGGATATAATGCAGCTTCAGACTACTCTGCATTTGCTTCTATACAGATTTTGGATGCGTCTAGTATGTGTGATTGCAAGTAGTTATTAGCTTGTTGAAGTAGGACTTCAGGGTGTGGGATGGAATTCCTTCGGTTGTAGGGTGGGATCGGAAGCTAATTTCCATTTCCCAGCTTTTACTAAAAAATCGTGGACATTGATTCCTCCCACAGAAGGTGTTTGATTAATTTCCAATGCAGAGCGGAGACACGAGGTGACCCCATGTCGAATCCATGTAAAACTGGTTTGCAAAACAAACTACGGAAGGAAAATTGGAATCCATGGTTTTCAATTTCCTGAGGATTCCAGATAACTTTTCTGTATCCACATTTTAGTTTCCCTCCACCCAAAGGCAGAATTTAAATATGAGGCACCCATTTCCATGCTTCTCTCTAACAGAAGCTTAAATTGCAAATCCAGAATAGTATTAGGAGTAGAGTAGATATCATCTTGTATTAGGACTTTAGCATTTCATCCATGTGTTTCACTACCAATGGCATTGTGTGATGACATTACATAATTCTCCATGTTTTCATATTGCAAAAAATGAAAAACCGCGGTGTATTTGTAGTTCTTGCTGAGTTGGGGTACCAAGATTCTCATCGTGGGGCATGAGAATATCATGACCAGACATCAACTAGATCATCAGTTTTCTTTCTCATGTTATTTTAAATGCATTTTCTTTTTCCTTGATGGCACGTCTAAATACTTACTGATATCAATATATGCATACTTGCCACTCTACTTACTGGCACACATACCAACTCTGGCAAGCGTTGCAAGATCCTATCTCTCCATTAGGTGGGCCCCGGGATGTAAACTACTTGACCCAGAAGTCAGGCCAGTGCAATCATCAAATGGGTAACAGTATATGGGACTAATGGGCAGCTAAAACAAGGTTTTCTTCTTCTTCTTTTTTGAAAAAGTGCACATATATTCAGTCGCCCTACGGTGGAATATAGACGCATTCTCACTGAAATATACTGCAACACACATACATTGAAGACTGTATACTCTAACAATTTGGTACGCTTTGGCCTACCTGATGACTGGAACGGCATGGTTTCTTGGGCCAGGGTTTCTACAAGGCGAGATCCGCTTGATGGACGGCTTAGGATGTTCATCACCACATGCTAAGTTGGCCATACACGAGCAACTGATTCGTGTTCTTAAGTAAGCCTAAATGTTCAGCTTGAGCTGAGTCATTTTCTCCATTTGAAATCAGGAGTTACAGCTCGACCTACGTGGGCCGTGTATGTCTGATTCTCTACTGCCTGAGACCTTTCTTCGACTAGATAATGTCTCTCTGCCGACTACTATATCCTTGAGAAGCACATGTCGCCTTTCAGGTGATGGATTTGATCATATTAATAAGATGATCAAATCCACCTATAGGATGGCCTTTTTAAAAAAAAAATTATTTATTTATTTTATAGCCATTCAATTTCCAAGCATTGGATGGTATTATTAGGATGGCCTAATAAAATTGATGCTTTCACACCATAAGCTATCCATGATGGGCCCTATTGCATAGAAATATCATTTAAAAAAAAAACTAAAACCCATTTTATACAAATGATCTCAACTGTACATTGTATAGGCTATTAACCTGATGGTAGGATGATCCGATCACTGTGATTTTTTCAAGGCAGGCCATGAAATATATGATGAATGTAATGGACAGTCCAGATCTTATGATGGGTGTCCAAAGATCTTCGATTGAACTCAATAACATCATGTGAGACAATTCTTAAAAAAAACTAAGAAAACACCACATGCTTATACTGTAAGAAACATGACTGTGATTTGAGGGCTATTTCCTTCTTCCCAGTATTAGAAAACATGACTCATTTTCACAATTCAATTCACTTGTGCATCCAAACGCGACCTTATTCATGTAATTTTTATTTTTTTCTCTAAAAAATTTAAAAATAAAAATAATATAAACTACACAAAACTTCATATTGTAGAATTTCAATTGTTGGGTTATAGTGGGAAATACAAAATATAAAATTTACATACCAAACAAATCTAGGCTCTTGAGACGTCCAAATGGGCCACACGGTAACGTTCCTCATTCAATTCACTTGTGCATCCAAACACAACCTTATACATGTAATTTTTATTTTTTTCTCTCTCAAAAATTTAAAAATAAAAATAATCTAAACTACACAAACTTCATATTGTAAAGTTTCAATTGTTGGGTTTTAGTGGGAAATACAAAATATAAAATTTATATACCATAGAAATCTAGGCTCTTGCGACATCCAAACGGGCCACACAATAACGTTCCTCATTCTCTCATCGAAGCCTTACACTTCAACACCAATGCAAGCACCATGAGCAGCGCGGCGATCCCACATGAAGAGCCCCCGACTCTATGTATCCAGTAAGGGTCCAGCCTCGCGTATCTACGGTCCAAGAAGCGTGACAGGTTTATGGCCATGATCAAGGTGATAAGTAATAGAGGAAGCCAGGCGACCGGGACGCTGGTCCCCTCACACGGCTCGGGCTCATCAGACGGCTCCCAATCGATGTAGAGAGGCGAAATCACGGCAATGATCGCGACAGCTATGGCCAGTAGCCTTTTAGTGGAAGAAGGCCGGCCACCCATGCAAGCCCAACTGAGGTTTATGTTACTCACTTGCAAGCTTAGTAGAGTTTTCCAATAGGATTTTTGATGTTATATAGGAGGGATGTGAAAATTATCAAAATAGGCCTGATCAGCTACAGATGCAGTGTGTGGGCCCACCTTGATGTGTTCATGACATCCAATCCGTCCATCTGAATTTTGGAAATGCCTGTTCTTTTGGGTGTCCATTCATCTTGTTGGATTGTATCTCCTGAATGAATTGGATGCCATATACAAAAACATGAAGTTTTTTAAATAGTGGGCCTCCCATCCCAATTTTTCCCTTCAGTGTGGCCCACCTGAATTTTGGATTATCAAGGTGTGTGGGCCCACCGTGATATGTTCATGATGGACGGGTTGGATGTCATGCGCATGTCTCCATGAGCTCCACATCAAGCTTTATAGTGGATCTGGCCGTTGGTATATGAAGTGAGTGGACCACACTACACTAGACCTGTGTGGCAACTGCGATCGCCATAGTTGGATATCAATTAATAGGCCATCTAATGGATGGACGGTTGCTAATCAGTTACGAAAAAAATCAGGCATTTTTAACAGTTCTATCTATAGAATTTTCCCGGGACCGTAGATCAAAATTTTGACGACTAGATTGTTTAACTTTAACCCAATTGAACGGTCTGGATTCATCAACATGCGCATAGATTAATTGTTTATAAGGTAACTAAATAGCACCTGACGTGCACGGAGTCGTAAACCCTTCCAAACAGGTGATTATTAATTTTTGAAAAAATAAAAATAGAGCGGCATTTTGGTAATTTTCCTCGGGGCATCGTTTCTTGATGAGCTTGTTCTTGAAGTTTTGTAAAAAGATATTCTGTTGCATGAATGAAATCATGTGTTTGATTTAGAGCAGGAATCTGATTCTCATTGAAGTGGTAACCTATTTTTATTAGGGAAATTGATAAATTAATACCTGATTTTTTTTTGAAATTTACATTTCAGTGCCTTTCTTTTTTAAATATTTTCATTAAACTACCTCATTAAGTTAAATAAGTTTCATTAAACTACCCCACATAGAGATTTATGTTTTATGTCTACTCCACTCATCTATTATGCTGACTTATGTCAGGACGTGAGGTAAAAAATCAGACAGATTCATAACTCAAGTAGGCCACCCCACAAAACCTGGTGGTAATGACCCTATGGAAGAAATCCCTACCGTTGAAACCTTCCTGGGCTGCACCTTGATGTTTATATTCCATCCAAACCGTTTATAAGGCCAATCCCACTGGGATGAAATGAAAACACACACAGCATGTTTCAACGGTTCTCACTGAATTCCCACTGGTTCCTCTCGTGTGGCTCACTTGAGTTTTGGATCCACTTAATTTTAGGTCACATGTCCTAAAATGAGCTCAAAAAAAGGATGTACGGGGTGGATTTCTCACAAACATTACAGTGGGCCCCACCCAGCATACCTGCGCAAGAACTTCCTGCGAAAGGCTTTGACAGGAAATCTGCGTCCGATGAGCTGTACAGAAAACTGATAACAGACGTGCCCATTCGAATGGGTTCCTACGGCATGGCCCACTTAATTCTTTAATAATCACAATTAGGTTCTATGGTGAATTTAAGTCGGCTTACCTGATGGATGGTGCAGATCTCATGAAGGCCCACCCACATGGCTCACAATTAGCGGCTGGAACACCACCTTTAACTGCAACGCGATGCATGATCATAAAAATACGAATGTCATTTCGTTGGAACTTTAGAGAGAAAGGAACTTTTGAGAAATTTCCTACTGTACGACCTGTTTATGGCCCACTAACCTTTTAAGGCCACTTATCTTTACATGAAGGACTAAGCCCTAGCTATACGGATAACTTTTCTCAGGTCGAAAATGCCCCTGCTTTTCCTATCGCAAGCGGATCGGCTGGTGCTCGAAGACGAGCGCTGACGCTCCTCGAACCCCAAGTTGTACGAACGGTTCGAAAGAGATCAAAGTTACATAGCCCCTACAGCTATGTATTTTGTAAGGCCCACCGTAACATTTATTTTCCATCCAATCAACCAATAAGGCCACGAAAACGTGAATGAAGAGGAACAACAAATTTCACAATGATCCAAAACTTCTTTACCCCTGAAAGGGTTTCAATGGTAGACGTTCACTCGTTACTGCCTTTTACACTGTGGTCTACTTGATAGTTAGATCTGTCTTATTTTACGTCTCAAGCCTTAATACGAGCTCACCAAATAGATCTGCCGTTTATTTATTTTTTTAAATTATTTATTTATTTATTATTATTGTTCTTTTAAAGGAGAACCTTTTTCCCCCCTGCATTTTTCTCTAATACATATTTATATAAATATATATATATATATAAGCATATAAATTTTTTTCTCACTTTTTATTCATTTAATAAATATATCTTTTAAACCAGAATGAGTTACTTTACATACCATATATGATTTTGGGGTAGGAGAAGCTACTTTAGCTAACCAACTTGGTTATTTTCCAAGATTCCATCAGGTCGATGGTTGAAAATTCATTTCATTCACTTTGCGATCAATTTCAATCAGTTCTGAGTCTTTCATTTACTTCGCGGTCAATTTTAATTAGTTCGCGGTGAATTTCATTAACTTTCAATCAATTTTATTCGATGATTCCATTCGAATCCATTCGATGATGAGTCCATCCATTTCAATTTCATGATAATTCCATTCGTTTCACAGTATATTTTTGTGAATTTCCTTCACTTCACGATCAATTCCGACGAATTCCCTTTACTTCACGATCAATTCCATGCATTTCATGGTCATTTCCCTTAACTTCATGGTCAATTCCATGCATTTCATGGTCAATTCCAGTGAATTTCCTTCACTTTACGGTCAATTTCATGCATTCCACGGTCAATTCCCTTCACTTCACGGTCATTTCCATTCATTTCACGGTCAATTCCCTTTACTTCATGGTCAATTCCATGCATTTCATGGTCAATTCCCTTCACTTCACGGTCAATTCCATGCATTTTACGGTCAATTCCCTTCACTTCACAGTTAATTCCATGCATTTCACGTTCAATTTCGGCGAATTCCCTTCACTTCACGGTCAATTCCATGCATTTCACTGTCAATTCCCTTCACTTCAAGGTCATTTCCATTCATTTCACGGTCATTTCCCTTCACTTCACGGTCAATTCCATGCATTTCATGGTCAATGCCCTTCACTTCACGGTCATGCATTTCACGGCCAATTCCCTTCACTTCACGGTCAATTCCATGCATTTCACGGTCATGCCTGGCGATTCCCCTTCACGGTCAATTCCATGCATTTCACGGTCAATTTCATGCATTTCACGGTCAATTCCCTTCACTCCACGGTCAATTCCATGCATTTCACGGTCAATTTCCTTCACTCCACGGTCAATTCCATGCATTTCATGGTCAATTCCCCTCACTTCATGATCAATTCCATGCATTTCACAGTCAATTCCTTTCACTTCACGGTCATTTCTATGCATTTCACGGTCAATTCCAACAAATTCCCTTCACTTCACGGTCAATTCCATGCATTTCATGATTAATTCCCTTCACTTCACGGTCATTTTCGTTCATTTCACGGTCAATTCCCTTCACTTCACGATCAATTCCATGCATTTCATGGTAAATTCCCTTCACTTCATAGACATTTCCATCCATTTCATGGTTAATTCCATCCATTTCACGGTCAAATGACTGTGAAGTGAAGGGAATTGACCGTGAAGTGAAGGGAATTTGTTAGAATTGACTGTGAAATGCATAGAAATGACCGTGAAGTGAAAGGAATTGACTGTGAAATGCATGGAATTGATCATGAAGTGAGGGGAATTGACCATGAAATGCATGGAATTGACCATGAAGTGAAGGGAAATGATCGTGAAGTGAAGGGAATTGACTGTGAAATGTATGGAATTGACCGTGAAGTGAAGGGAATTGACCGTGAAATGCATGGAATTGACCGTGAAGTGAAGGGAATTGACCATGAAATGCATGGAATTAACCGTGAAGTGAAGGGAATTGACCGTGAAGTGAAGAGAATTAACTGTGAAGGGAATTAACCGTGAAATGCATGGAAATGACCATGAAGTGAAGGGAATTGACTATGAAACGCATGAAATTGATCGTGAAGTGAAGGGATTTGACTGTGAAATGCATGGAATTGACCGTGAAGTGAAGGGAATTGACCGTGAAATGCATGGAATTGACCGTGAAGTGAATGAAGTTGACCGATCAATTCAGTAAATTGACCGGGAACTAAGTGAAATTGACCACGAAACTTCATCAAATTGACCGCGAACTTCTTAAAGTTTATTGGATAACCACGTAAAATTGACTTAGCAATGCATGAAATTGACCACAAACTTCTAGGTAATTTCTTAAGAATTTAAACGTCCTTACCTCTCACAGCCACTGTATCAGTGAAATCTGTGTTCGAGAAAAAGAAAAAAAGTGCGTTGATGCAAAATACGTTCTTTGGAGAAAAGCCTACAATATTTTACGTTTATCAATGCATTCAGGTCCTCTCAGAAAACAAATGCACGTAGCCTTGAGTAGAATGGAACATGGAAGATGTAATGTGATAGTAGGATGGAGATTCTATGGAGATTTTATGGTCAATTTCAATCACTTCACGGTCAATTCCCTTCACTTCATTATCAATTCCATGCATTTCAAGGTCAATTCCGGCAATTCCCCTTTACGGTCAATTCCGTGCATTTCACGGCAATTCCCTTCACTTCACGGTCAATTCCGGCGATTCCCCTTCACTTCATAGTCAATTCAATTCATTTCACGGTCAATTCCCTTCATTTCATGGTCAATTCAATTCATTTCATGATCAATTCCCTTCATTTCATGATCAATTCAATTCATTACCCTTAGGATGTCGATTGTCGAACTCGTATCATCGTTGATGGTTTGTATAATGAATAGATGACCACATGCTAACTAGTGTACGTCTACTTGATTGATTACTTTCCGAAATTCTAAATTTGCATAGTTTAGGTTGAATATTGGATTGCACGCTAGTCTAGAGTGAGATTTCTTAAATTTCATGCATATACTTTATTGTATTCTCCCATAAATACGCTTAATTTTGCCTAACAATATGTCAATTATGATAATTTGGGCACTCTGCCCACATGTTCAACAAATTGCCTAATTAAGTGGAACCCTCCTGAAATTAATGTGTCAGAACCTTTCCTATACTTGCAATGATGTATGGAATATGCTGTTTGGTTTGGATAATTGGTTAATCGATTTGGCCGACGAACTGTAAAACTTGCGAGGGCAGCCCAATCGATTCAGCTGCCTCGGGCTAGTTTGACTGATCTAAGCCGAACGTGGAAAACCGACAATAGTTGGACTACATGGAATGATCACACCCAATGCTGGTTGCGGCGTAGTTCGTCTAAGTCAGCTGGACTAATCCACTAGTTGACCAAACATGTGTGTTTACTTTGTATGATCGCGCTCACTTGAATCTGGGGCACCCTAAACCTTGGGAAAGTCCATTTACAATCGTAGTGATGCGATTCTTAAGTTTCAAGAGTGGGGCATAGTGGTATAAGACACTGTGACCACTCTGTTGCCCTATGCTGGGATGACGAGCCTCCCCATAGTGACCGCGAGCAACTCATTTCACAATCTCGTCTGTCGTATGAGTTTAGATGAGAGTGACAAACCCAGACAGATCAAGGATTGAAGGAACATAGCCGCCACGGCCGCCATGGGCCTAGCGATCGGGTTAGGGCCATTGATTAAGTGGTAGTGTCCCAGTTTCCCCAATCTAGCTTAATGAACGAAACTAATTTAAACACTTGGATAATACGACCATCTATCGTATTGCATTAGCCTAGGTTGTGGTGACTTGGGAGTTGTGGTCAGTATTGACATTCGCAAATGAGGCGTTGAAGTGCGATGAAGAAGTATTGGATTGTAAGGACATGCATCATCTCATAACAACATACATGTGCATTAATAAGAGTTTGTAGGAACTAAATGTTTAAATTTCTTTATCATTAATTATACTTGTGGCATTGATAACTCGTATAACTTGATGTTAATGGAACCACTGAGTCGATAACTCACTCTCACTCTGGTACGGTGTTTTAAAACACCAACCGGACTCTATCATAGATACAAGTACCTTGGAGTGGAGTTTGACGCATTGGTCAAGGCATGGAATCAGACGAAGAGCTTTCTTATTTCCAGCTGTTACGCGGACCACCATATGCTACTTCAGGGGCAGCAAGGAGACCTGGAGCCAAGACTCTTAGCATTTTGAAGTAATACGTGTTCTTCCCGGATACGGTCCATATATCAAACTTACACGTATCTTTTTGTGACCTTTGTTGCATTTTGATTTAGAACTCATCTAGATCTCAGTCCATGTTTCGTGATCCATTTTAATTCCTTGAGTACTTGCATGCTAGACAAAGATGACTTCCATAATATGCTTCCGCAAGATATATTTGACACTTGGAATGTTGGAGTCGAGTTTCACTCGACCCATGAAATTGGGGGCATCACAGTGGTCCACCTGAGATTGGGATTGCTTAATTTTTGGGACCACGCCCTAAAATTGGCTGGACAAACGGATGGCCGGAGTGGTCCCAAAAACTCTCATACGTTCAGATGGGTACCCGAAGCCATCTTTAGTGGACGGTACTGATTTCTATTAAAGGACATCCCTTCGTTGAATCTGGACCATTGATAATTTTCCATATTGGCCGTCTATTAGATGTCCACCAATCAGCCAGTAATAATCATACTTTTGAGTGAAATATATGAGGTTATGATCCATCTACAGTCGGAATCAACACATGAATGGGTTGATCGGTCCATGGATGCGAGGCCCAATCCCGGCCCACGGGCCAAGCTAAGCCCAGCCCAAAGACAGCTTGCTCATTGAAGGCTTCTGTGGCAGAAACGTATCGGAGCTCTATGGGCTCCACCACGATGTATGCATTATATCCATCCCGTCCATCCATTTTTCCAGATTATTTTAGGGCATTATCACAAAAATGAGGCAGATCCAAATCTCATGTGGACCACACTGCAGGAAACAGTGGTGATTGAACGCCCACCACTAAAACTTCATGTGGCCCAAAATTCAGATGTACCACTCATCAGAAGAGCTAACGTGGAGGTTAAACATCGACGGTTGGGAGGTTTTCTGAACGGTCACTATTTAATGTGGCCCATCTGATCATTCGACCACCGTGTTTTTTAGGTCAGATAATATAAACGATAGGGATCTGATGTCCTACACACGTGTCATGTAAGCGTGCATTGACACGTGTGGATTTGCTTGTGTGGGTAGGTAAAGCTCCTACATGCTCTTAATTGCATGGGTTGTTTTACAGATGCCCTGATACCATCCGGATTCTCATTCCGATGTGCTGTCGCCGCTGGTTTCTATGGCAAACCGTGGTCCGTTGGATTACAGATTCTAGGACATTATATCCTTTTCGATGCAGCGGGCCCACCCATTTTAGCCTATACGAGATCAGGGCCATTCATCAGACGAGTCGTACGGTGATCATGTCCTGCGAGAAAAATCAGGTAGGTACACTTACTAGATGTGGCCCAAATGGACTGACGGTCTGGATTTAGCTATACGATCAATGGATGCTTCTTTCCATGAATGTAGACTATTTGACAGTTGTATGCTCGTTTTGCAACCATTTGTTCCATAATCACAATTGGACGGTTATGATCAGTCTCAATACGAATTTTTACTGTGGCCCAGAAGGCCCACTAAAATTGACGGTCTGAATCATCCGACAATAGGACGACGTGGACGAAAAGCATGCCACCCATCTGGAATCTTATCCATTTTATGCTGTCATCCGACGGTACGATTGGTGGAAGTGATAGCTGACCTGTCTACCCATTGGTACGGTCTCTCCATCTGACCGGTGGGGCCCACTAGATGATGAGGCGAGTGGATGGGAGTGTAGTTTGCCAACCGAGAATATTCTGTCACCATTTGTCTCGACCCGGGTGTGGGTCCGAGTCGACTAAGAAATCGGTCGGGTCTGATCCGATTCGGCTCTGACTCGGCCTGACTCAGGCGAGTCACAGATGACTCGGCCGAGTCACGACTCAGTCTCTGTCTCTCAGGAGAAAGCAAGCCTGGCCACTTATTTAGTTATTTTCGCTCCTCATGACGAACACACGTTCCACGGTAGATCCTAACATGGTTGAGCTATCTCTATACAGGACACGTGGAAGGTTGATCTGCAAATCAGGTCCGTCCATATGAAGATCCCTTGCATGGATATTTTATTTCTAAGAAATTACTCTTATTGGACAATCCTATCCGTTGATCTTTGTCCATTAATCGACGGTTGAAACAAAAACATTTAACGGGCAAATATGCAGTGGGTAAACTGAAGAAAAATCAATGGATTAGATCGTTTCATGGTTTTTATTTTTAAAATGTAATCCATCCGTTTTGTTTACAGTATATGTGTGGACACGATCGATACATCACCTCCCACGTGTCGTTTGGAGAGATGGCTCTACCATATTACGGTTCTTCGGTCTGTACCGTATCATCTACCCCCAGGTGGACGACTACGGGGCTTTGACTGCGCCACGTGGCTTACGATAGCAGCACAAAAACAGGTGTATGCTCTTTGGAGTTATTTGATACTCTGAAAGAGTATAGTGCTTGATACGCGGGCATTCGGAAGTTGGACACGTGGAATACATCAACTCAAAATAAACGGATTAAATTGTGAATCCAACTATCTCTAAATTACTTTCTCAGGATCAGATTGGTTGATCATTTCTAAAATTCTATTTGTGGACACGTTATTGAAAAAGAACCGTTGGATATTTCCATCTTAACCGTCCAATAAATGTGCACCAATCCAATATTTAGATAATAAAATAAGAAATTTTCGTTTTTTCATGGTATATCTAACCTTCATATCATAACTTGGACATTTTAATTTGACTTTATTTTCTGCCACATGTGTAAATTTTCTAAGTGCCTGAGTATCATCCATTACCGTCCGCCAGAGCATCGAAGTGTTTCTCTTCCAGTATTTACGTGCGAATCTTGAGGTAAACGAATCCTACTCGCGTTATCACGAGAAGGATACTCGCTCTCACCAGCACATTCAGGTGGAAACGGATTGGCTACTCCCCCTGCCACCAGCCCGGTGGCTGATGGTCAGTGCTCTGTGGGGCTCATCATGATGTATTTATTTCATCCATTCCGTTCATAAATTTTTACAGATCATTTTAGGTCTTTAGAAAAAAATTTAGAGGGATATAAATCTCAGGTGGACCACACTAGAGGAAAAAATAGCGATTGGATATCTAGCATCAAAATCCTCCTAAGGCCAAATGTACTGTTTATTTGACATGTAATCTGTTGATTAGGTCATACAGACCCAGATGAAGGGAAAAATTTAAACTTTATCCAAAAATTTTATGGCCCCCAATGTTTTTAATGGTTAATGTTCATTAAACACTGTTTCTTGTAATGTGGTCCATTTGAGACTGTAATAGAGCTCATTTTTTCTGTATATCATAAAATGATCTATAATAATATATGGACGGCATGGATGAAACATATACATCATGGTGGGTCCCACAGAGCACCGACGGAGCAGCCAATCCGTTTCCCATTCAGGTGGACCCACATTTAAGACCAGCCGTCCGAAAATCTCATCAGATGGGTGACACTTCTACCTCGAAACAAAAATGATGTTTGATCATTTCTATCATCCACTCTCACCGCACGTTCGACCTACCCCATTCCATCTGATGAACGGTCTGGAAATTTCACATGTGCTACCATTTACGTGTTCCACAATTATTATGATTTTGATAGGGAATGATCACACACGTTTGGGTTCGAGTTTCTGTGGGGCCTACGTAGATGTAAATATGAAATCCAAACCATAAATCCGATGCTTCGCTTCATTTTCACCGTGAAGACCAAAAATAATCTGATCAAAATCTTATATGGTCCACAAAACAGGAAATAACGTCAAATTACGTCAAAATCTCTAAATTCGCGTGGTGTGATGGTCCACTTGAGTAATTAAATGATGTTTTTAGTCTAATCCATTCATCCTAGTGAGATTCGTATGATGAATAGATTGGACGGTATATGGACAGCATGATGAGCCGTACATTCAATCTGGAAGTTTCTATGGTGGGTGTCTCCCTGCCCTGCCCATTGATCTATCTTAGTTTTAAATCACGATAAATATTGGATATGAGAGTAAAATTAGGATTCGAATCTGATGGACAGGTTGGATGGATCATAGACATGAAGGTGGGCCCCACACATCTCTGAAATTTAAGGGAACTCACATACGTCCGAAGGCATGCGATCTTTCCTGATATCGGTAACTAACCCTTGTCGTGTTCTTGTTTTCCCTCCTCTTTTTTTCAACTGTTGCAGAAATCAGTTTTTCTACAGTTGCAGTAATCTGTTTTCAGACGAATTTAAAAACCTTCCATCTCTCTCTCTCTCTCTCTCTCTCTCTCTCTCTCTCTCTCTCTCTCTCTATTCATAGATTTTGAAATTGGGAGGAAGGATAGCTTGGACACGATGACATCGAAGACAGTCTTACAGACATTGGATATCTATGGAGCTTCCAGCCATCGAAATCAGAACAGAGACCGATTCCGCAAATTCTCGATCTCTTTATCGATGTGAGTAGTTTTCTTGGACCTGTTCGTTCAATCCGATTCGTGGGCCTTCGTTATTTCGATCTGATTTTCTTGAATTATATATGGAGAATTCAAGGATTTGGATTTAGAAGACTCGGCACCATGTGGGTCCCTTCGTTTAGCGATCCTGGATGTTCGTCTGGTGGGCCCCACATGACGTGGCATAATCTCCCCCATTGATTAGCTTTCTTGGATCCGTTCCTTCAATCAGATTCGTGGGTCTTTGTTATTTCGATCTGATTTTCTGGAATTATAAGGAGAATTCAAGGATTTGGATTTAGAGGACTCGAGACCATGTGGAGCCTATGATTTAGTGATCCATGATATATGTTTGGTGGGCCCCACATGCCCGATACACACTTCAATCTTGGTGGGCCCCACATGAGTAGTTTTCTTGGATCCGTTTCAATCCGATTCGTGGGTCTTTGTTATTTTCGCAGGAAAGATGTTTCAGCGTCCTCCCAAACAGGGAAAAATATGGAAGGTACATCTCAGGAGATTTCGATTGTAAAACCCTCCAATCTCTGCTTCGACAGCACACTGCCTTCAGATCACGATTTTGATTGCATGCACAAAAGGGCGTTTGGATCTTTCATCATACGAGAAGTGTTACTCGATGAAGAGTATTGGGTGAGTCCTACATTGTAGTTAAATCTCAGCCGTTCATCTTGTCTAGGAATTTTGCTGAATTTCCTTTATGAATTTGTGGCCCACCATTTCGATTCTTGTCAGACTGCAGCATGGTTGAGGGCAGAAACCAATTGGGAGGATCGATCAGATGAACGGTTAGTGTTGTGTAGAAACTAATGTTGCAGTAATTGGATACTGAAAAGATGAAAGCGTTAAGGGTCCGTTTGGATGCACTATTGAATCAAAATGCGATTTTTAAAACCAAATTGTAAATTTTCATTTCTGTTCACATTCAAGTTGGAATTGAAATGAATGAAATTGCAATTCCAGGGATTAATATCCTCTGTTGTGCAGTATGAGTACTGGAAAGCATTGTCAGTCCTTGTTGTTTTGTCTTTATAAATTTGAAAGTTTGGGATTCAATTCAATTGTGCATCCAAACGCAGCCCAAACCACTGATTTTAGCTTGGGTCATGGTCAGGTATGCCGAGAGCTATAAGAGGAAATTCACAGATCAGGTAAGAATTCAGCATTAGTAGAAATTGAGATGTAAATGGTGTGTACATACGTGTATGCATGCAATGTATGTACCTTTTCATAATCTAAGCTGTTCATCCATCACAGCTGATAATGGCATGGGTATGCCAGTACCTCCCTTATCAGATGATCCGTGCCATTCGATTGGTTACAGCTGATAATCCAGAGTTACCTGGGACCCATCAGGACAGTTAGGATCATCCAATGAGGAAGATTTTTTTATTTTTATTTTTTTGGGTTTTCTCAACTACATGGAGCCCACCAAATGAACAGCTTGGAATGCCGGAAGGTGGGCCCACCACAAGAAAATTTCCAAACACTACTTGTTTGTAGTTCAGCAAGTAGTTCCTAATAGTATTCATTTGTATGTAGGAATACTATGCATTGAAGCGGCGATGCCGCAGTAATCTCCGTGAGAAGTGCACTTGCCTCGTTGCGGTAAGAGAAAATCACAGGACTTTTTTTTTTGGGTCATGTTTGGATGCACGATTGAATTGAATTGCGGACATTCAAGGTGAGAAAGACCTTAAATGGCACTTACATTCATTGAAGAAAATCCAACTTGAAATTGACACACTTGCAGAGCCTAAGACACTCAATGTGAATGCTAGGGAAAGCAATCACAATTTGATGGGCAGACAAATTATTGTAATTCCATTTGATCGGCAACCAAACGCACCCTACATTGGATCTCCAACCATGTGATGAGGCACCTTGAGGAAAATGGAGCAAGAATGGCAATTTTCGTCGTTTTGAAATGGGTCCCACTTATATTGGCACAAATTCCTCCACACACCCCACCCCCCCCCCCCCCTTGGATTCCAAACCATGAGATAAGTCACCTTGTGGAAAATGGAGCAAAAATGGTGATTGCTTCCTTTTGAAATGGGCCCTACTTCATATGGATGATGGGGTTTCATCTGGGTAGTGAGGAAAGCCATTTTGCATTGACTGGGATCGAGAAAAGTCTCTCAAATTAGTGCAATTTGGTTTTTTCCCCCACTGCAATTCCATTTGATAGTATGCATCCAAACGCACCCTTACGTTATGAATTGGATTCCAAACCGTGCAGCGATGAGGCGCAGCACAGGAAATTGTGCAAAAATGGCAATTGCACCATTTTTAATGGGACCCACATTATATCGACGGTGTGATCAACAATGAGATCAATCCCCATTTGGGCCAACACATGTTCCACTTAATGCAAATTCAGTAACACCCAAACACGCCATAAATCTACTTCATACTTTATCTTTCCACCAACATTGCCAATTCATTGATATGGGGGGAGTTCTCATCACCTCCACTGTACATGAGACAGAACCCCGACCGCTCATTTCATGGGCTCAACAATCTGCCACTAACAAAAAATCTCATTGATAAAGACCCAACTCCTAGCCATCTTATAAATCAACTCCTTTTCTTCCTTAATCCCAGCCATACCTTTTAGCTTCCATTTCTATAACTCCGAGGGGAACACTTACAATCGTTCGATCTCCTGTCCACCATGAAACCCACAGACTGATAGTTTGGATCTCTCACACCTTAGCTGGGCCCTCCTTAATCCGCTGTTCTGTTTCATGCAATCAGGTAAAACAGGACGAACAGAACGTGAAGCGGACTGCACTAAACAGCATCTTCGGGACTCTAGATGTCAGCATTCGGCATCTGTTACCTGGCGAGATGTTTCCTGGAGTATGTCATTGTGATCTAACTGTCCCACAAACCTTTGTATCTGATCAATCTATCTGATAGAAGATTGTAAATAAATACATTTGTTGTTGACATGTTATTCAAATTCCAATAACAGGATCGCAGCAAGGCCAACATGTCGGCGGGACCCGGGACCAACATAGCAGGCCCACATCGATACGGGTATGTCTCCAATCTATGCATAAGGAAATCCGCACGACGGCAGGGGATTGCAAGCAACATGATGCGTTTGGCTGTCCAAGTTGCCAAATCGGCAGGTATGATCTCGAGTACTCTGGCATGGACCCGAATATCTGGATTCGGATCTGATGAATTTCATGTGTGTTGTGGCAGGTGTGGAAGAGGTATTTGTACATGTAGAGAGGAAAAACATGGCGGCACAGCAACTCTATTCAAAAATCGGTTTTCAGGTATTTTTTTTCCCGTTTTGGATTTTTAGTTATGCTGGGCAGAGTATGATAATCCATGCACATGCGCGCGGATGGTGTACGAGTGGCAGATTTGTAGATCAATCCAAACTCTATAAACTGGGTTCCTTTTGTTAGATGGGACAGAACCTTAAAATCGGATTGATTGGATGATCCTAACCATTGAGTGGTGGGCCTCTAGGCATTGACCATCTTTAAATTCTTTTACCTATATGATCAGGGACTGCCCTGATCATACTGTTAGGATTGTCTTTACTACTGTTATTTTTCAGGTTATGGCCCACCTACGGTGGGCCTATGATTTGGATGGTGAGGATTTCATTAAATGCAGGCCAGGTGCACCACAGCAGTACGCAGGTATATGGATCAGCGTACTCTGTCATGAAATATACATTTAGCCCCGTAGATAATGGTACATGGTGATCCAAACCATTCATGTGGTGGGCTCCAGCTTGGATGGGAAATAGCCTGAAAAATGTCTCCCATTGATCATCCTGGCCATCTGATTTGACTCCCATTAAATGTGGGCCCTTGGATGCACCATTTCTGGGCTGAATAAGAAATCTGCACCACTGTCTTTGGATCTTTTAATCCATATATGCTGACGCATTTACTATCCATTCAGATGGTTGAAATGGATATGGCCCATTCATCAGAAGATCAGAACTACTTGATGAGCTGCAGGACTACTTAACCAAAGTGCAAGCTTGTAAGTGGCCATCAACTTTCGTCCACGCCATATGGCCCACCTAATAGACTTTGAGTCACTGGCGGGATGATCTGCACGGTGGGTCCCACCTGATACATGATGACCATAGGCTGGCACGTGCAGCAACGTGTATAGAGTTGAGGCTATCTTTGTTGTATAGGTAACATCAGTGTCCATAAAACTATATTCTGTCACCTGCAACCGAAAAGATCATGTGGGTGGCCCAGTAGAAATATGATGGACGGTCACGGTTCTCAGCAGCCCACATTTTTTTTTTCTTTTATTCTTTCAAGTGGCATTCTATAATAAAATTTTCATTGCCAATTCAACTTCTATTAAATTATCTAAATGGGATGTGGATGGTGGTCCACCAATCCCAATCAATGATGTGGATGGTATAAGGTCTGTTGTATATAAGATTAAATTGGCTCTCAACCGTTTGATGTATGCATGGGATACAATTGACAGGATCCAACAGTTCATCCGTTGGACTAAACTGATGGGACACAAGCAACCTTGATCCGGAAATCCTAACCATTCAATTAGTGAAGCTTCTCATTGAGAGATATGGTGTCCATTGTACACCAGTGATTAAATGGCTGGGATCGTCCAATTACCATGAACTTTTGTCTCAGGCCCATTCACTACCGAAGCCATAGAATGTACGGCCTGGATCCTCAAAAATTCAAATTGCAATTTCAATCCTTTCAACTCCAACTTGAAACTCACCCATTGCAATTTGGAGCCCACACACCTACAATATGAAGGGGCCCCGCTCCAGTGGGGCCCATGCGATGTAGGAATGACATCCGAACGGTCCATCAGTAGCAGGGCCCAAAAAACAACACCCTAACCGTCAAAAGGTATGCCAAATCACAGGAAACGAGTTGGAATGGGATGTCCATCCTTGATTATCACCAGGGCCCACCTGAGTTGTAAAAATGCACGAATTTTTTCCTAACCCCTCATCCATACCAGAGGAAGGGTCTGAATGGCCTGGATTTCATATACACAACACGGTGGGCCGCCCCCATGCAAATCAACAGTGGGTGTCCCCTTTCAACCCTAAAATTGTTCCGTGGCGTGGCCCACCTGAGTTATATAACAGACTGATTTTTGGGTCCTACAGGTAAAATGTGGTAACATGTCTGATGGACAGGTTAGATGTCATGTACATATAATGTGGACCCCACCACAGCCCAGTAACCACTGGAGAGTGCCTCCAATATGAATTTTCCCACTTCATCAGACCAACAATTTCAATTCAATTCGATAGCACATCCAAACACGCCCTTCAAAAGTGGAAAACCAAAAATATTCAACTCACCAAACACAACTTCTACAGGTAAAAGATGCATTCGTCACCTCGTGTCGAATTTGAAAAGTAATGATATGAATAACAACAGATAATAAAGAATTTTCTACCATCGCAAACACAAAGAGTCTAATTAACAGCGATGCAATTACCGCTCATCGCTCGTTGACACAAAGATTTAAAAAGAATACCGTGTGGCAACTGGAGGCTAACTTCTCTCATCAGTTGTTTTCAATCCCTTGCCGGATAACCTTCTCATCCATTTTTTCTGCATTGCTGTGGGATTGAAAAGCTTAGGTTGAGTTGAAGAACGATGTTGGGGTGTCCCAGAAACCGGCAGTTCAGCAGGAAGCGCGGCGGCGGCGCTCGTGAAGGCATTTAGAACCAAGAATGCTAGTATGGGGGAGAGATCCAACGTTCCACCAAGAGGTGGGATGATCCCACGAAATATGTTGAGATAAGGATCGCATATAGTGCTGAAAAACAAAAATATCCAAAATAAAAAAGATTTTTAAATGGTTGAACGGTAGAAGAAGTTGAAAAAAGATGGGAGAATCAACTTGAATTTGTCTAATATACTCAACCTGACCTGACCCAAATACATGTGATTATATTCCGATCCCAACCTAATCTGACCAGAATTTGCTCAATACGAACTGAAACTGATTTCAAATCGAGTTGGCGTTTTCCAACATGAACTTGACCGGAGGACCTTGACAACCTGAACTGAACTCAGGTTGGGTCAATCTGGTTGAGGTTGACCTGAACCCAAGTTGTGTCCTAAATATAACACCAGCCAGGAGAATTGAATGTCCAATCGAGAGGTTTGCTAATCTCGCACATTTGTATGGCCTAACCCCTCTACATGTGGTGAGGCTAACGCAGGGGAGGACGTGAGGTCGAGCACCGTCTTCCTCAAGAGGATAACTGTTCCGAATCCACGGAACTTCTCTGGACTCCTCACAGAGACTCCTCGAATCCTCGAGGAAAAGAACAAGAAAATAGAAAATAATTTCCATAAAATTCGAAATTGATTGATGAATGAAATAAACGAGTTCACAACCCTTTAAATAGGGATACCAAGCAATGGGAGAGAAATAAGAATCAAACTATAACTAAAACTCCTAGAATTCGCAACTTACTATAAATAGTAAACTTGCTATTTATAGACGGTCGTGATGTCTACTAGTGCGCAAGGTTTTCGGCCAAAAATGTAAGTGTCCTATTTGGCTTCACCAAGCTGTTCTCCTAATTATTCTATGCTCTTTTCACGTTGGGCGCAACTCCTAAAGCCCAATGGATGAAGAGTTATAATCAAACTAAAACTTACTATTTGTAGCAAAAACGAAATTAAAATAGGGAAACGACCGTCGATCCAGGGATATTTCACAAATCCGGCTTGCGCGACCCGGCGTAGCAGGGTTGGGTGGCTAAAGTAGCTCGTTCTACCCCAAAATCATATATTTTACGTCCGATAACTCATTCTGTATTGCGAGATACGCCCAATCTAAGGTCTGACGGTCTGGATCACTTCTGTCATCAACCGGGCCTTTTCTGATCCATCTTGGCCATGAAACTGTCTGCGACCCACTCTACATCAGAGGCCCACCTATGGATGGCTTGGATCCTGTGTGCAAGAGACAGCTCGGCATGCCTGCAGGCATATAGGGGTGTTGGGCGACAAGCTTGCCTAATTTTTGATAGTCAATAAGGTAGAGTCTGTAGATGCTGATCCGGCGCACTGGCCCATCGATTGGTCAGTCCAGATTGATCAAGGCATATGCCATTCACAGGAAATAGGAAATGCACTCCAACAAGATTTTGGGTCCATTTTGGTTGGGGATCCCGTATAATCGGGATTAAGCCTAATCCCGATTTTGGTGGGCCCCATGCTCTCCACGTCAGATTCGCTATGTTGAGACCATGCTTTCCTCTGCATAATTGCAATTAGCGGTGTTTTATGTTTTTTTTTTCCTTCTAAAACTTTGGTAATTTCACTTATGCAGAACTGTGATTTTATGGCAACAAATCTGATGTGGAGGGCATGAGGCCTACCAAAATCAGGATTAATCCCCTACCCAAGCAGACCCCTCAAATTTGAATCAAAATAACAATCTTGGGTCTGATAATTCAAAATTCCAAATATTTTTCAAAATTTCTTTTCTTGGGTTTCTCTATTTCTGATAATCGCTCAACTGCACTCTGCAAGCATTGTTAGCAAAATTCAAAATTCCAATAGCAAGGAGGCTGCTAAAAGTGCCATTTTCATTTCCTTTTTTAAAACCAGTTTGACTGTAGTTGAGTCAGGTTATCGTGATTGGGAAACATACCTGAGAGGGCTGACGATAGCTGGAGGAGAGTTGGGAAACCATGTCAACACCAGCCTGACAACCAGCAATGTATTGTAGATGTTCAAGAAGTTCAAGATACCATTAGTCACCACTACACCTGCCACAGTATCGCCCGGCAAAATAGCAGCGAAGTTGTGAGCGGAGAAAGGGTTCGGACTCCCACAGTGTTTGAAACGGATCTGAAAGTAGAATTCAAAATTGTACCCATGTTTCTTCCCAAAATGAGAAATATGACCAAATCAAATTTTAGTTTGCTCTCTTTCATTTATTTATTCTAATGAGACTGTTGGTGTTGTCAAGTAATCAAAATTACAGCAGATGAGAAAGATTTGAAAAACAATGCTGAAATCTTCTTTATTTTTAAAAACAATGCGATGCGGTAAGACCATATACCATTCAAAAAAAAAATGTCAAGACCAAATTTCTGGTCCAAGAGAACCCATTTCAAAGACAAACCTTGCACCAGTTTAGGCTTTTGGGTTGGTTCATCCCATGTGAAGTTCACCCGGACAATTCCGAGATTGTCTTTGTTAGTCTTGAGAGAAATAGGAAATACTGTATATGGGTGGTATAATCAGCGATGAAGCAACCACTAAATAGAGCTGAGGCAGTGTTGGAAAATTGGAGTAACCAAACCCCTATTTTAATTAAACTTACAAATGCAATTTAGTACTTCAATGCATACAAAATAGGAGAGAAAAAGGTAATAGAGTTTGAATATGGTTGGCATTGGGCTAGAAATACATAGTGCGGTTCCAAGATTACCTGGATTGCAATTTGGTTTGGTATGTGGCACGGGAACAGGTATGTGCTACTCTACTCCCTCTAATACATTCTAGGAGTGGGATTATGTGGGGTAGCTCCAATGCATACAGTAAATGTATGCAATATTGTGTACATGAATTCATATAGCAATTTATAAATGGAATGATAAGTGTATTTATTAAAGACCCTGCATGCAGGGTGTTATATTACATGCATGCTACTGAACAAACCAAAGTATAAATCTCTACACTACAACATAAATTTGCATTACAGCTTAATCAATAGTAAGAGTATAGAACAATAGTTTTGGGTCGCTGAAAATGGCTATCCAGATCGCAAATGACCCGTAATCCAGATTGTGTAATTTGGAATGTGGAATGGAAGACGTAGGGAATTTGGTGATTTAGGTATCACTGGCCCCGGCATCAGCATCGGCATCATCATCAGCTTCGAATTTGGGATTGGCTTTAAATGGTAGATTGGTAAAAATTATACCATTGGCTGCCCATTGACATCAACCTTGTTTTCAGCTGGTTGGCGTTGGCAGAAACTCACATTAACACCACTCACAGCTAACGTAGTCCCACCCAATATTGACCTAGCCTAGCTATTACATGCATGCCTCAAAGGATGGTTAAAAGCAAAGTAGGGTCACAGAGGGGCAGTTGCCAGGAAACCGGCTAAGCAAAAATCACCTACATGCATGAAAGATCATGCTCGCGTAGTTGGCAATGCTTATGTTTTTACTATTTGATCCCTTGGGTCAAATTAACATCTTTAGCATATGTCAGGTTAACTAGTACTTCTAATGACAAGGATTGGAATTTAGAAAACAATAGGAACCTAAGGGCCTGTTTGGCTGTTGGGGAATTCATTCCCTGCTCTTTAAAATAAATAAATAAATAAATAAATAATAAATAACTTTCATGAGGAAAGATTAAATATTGTTTGGTTTATGCACCAAATATCCTAGCGAAACAGAAGAAAAGTTTAAAATTCAGGTTTAATTCCAGGGTTTTCCATTCCCCAGCTAAAAGCTTGGGCAAGCTTTTTTAGGATACTGTGAAGAATGAAATTCCTGGGACTGTAAAAATCAAGTATAAACTGCAAACCAGAATTGTTCATTGTGAAAACCAAAGAATTGCTAAGCTGAGAAATTATTTATAAAAATAAAAACCAGCAACGAAACACCCCCTAAAAAGCACCCATGAGTAGGGCTGCAACTCAAGCAGGTTGGGTTGGGTTGAGGATCAACCCAGGCCCAATGACCAAAAGAAGATACAACCTGCAACCCCACCCGACCCAAATTCCAACCCAACCTGCTCAACCCAAACCCAACCAGAAGTCCTCTACACTCAACCCAACTCAGTGTACATGCGTGGTCCACCTAATGACTATTACCGGCTCAAATTTTGAGACAGAATCTATGCAGTGGGGATCACCAGATGTGAGGGGTTCCAAATCATGCATAAGCACCTCCTTCCACTTGTAAGGCAGGCACACCTAGGATTTCCCAGGAGAAAGAAAACCAATGGTTCACATTCAGTGCACAACTATACCATGGGTGCACTGGCCTGATAATTGAGCTACAGTATAGATGCGGCGGGGGCCCACCTGATGAATGGCCCATATCTTGTAAACGAGCACCAGACTGTTAGGTATCCTACTTATTATTGCTTTCAATTGCTTTTCACCCAATGAAAACCATGTAACAAAACAGAATCATAAAAGAAATTATATCCACAACCTTACAATTTCGATAGATGCACCCATTTTCAGTACTACTCTAATACCAAAAAGTAGATAAAAGAAAATGCAGATTTATAGAGCGCTACTTCGATGCACACTGTGAGCACCGAGAGCCTATACACCCACATCCCACCATCGTAAGAAACACAGAAACTTGACAACACCCAAAATGTGAATTTTCAAATGGCCATTTTGAAATGCGCCTCAAGACAAGGAGGGACATCTAGATTTATAAAGCGCAACTTCAATGTGCACAGTAAGCACTGACAGCCGGCACACATCAAAAGATGGTCGGGCAGGAACTTGAGAGCACCCAAACTGCAAATTTTCAAACACCCATTTTGAAATGCATCTTGAGATAAAAGGATGTGCAGATTTAGTATAGAGAGTCCTACTTCAATGCCCACAGTGAGCACTCCCACCACCAAAAGACAGTCGGGCAGGAACTCAACAGCACTCAAAATGTAAATCTTAAGTGCCCATTTTAAAATTTCTGTCGCGATAAAAGCAAGTGCAGATTTTTTATAAAGTGCTACTTCAATGCGCACAGTGAACACCGAGAGCCCGTTCCCACATTATTTCCCACCCTCAAAAGACAGTGGAACGGGAAATCCAAAGCACCTGAAATGCAAATTTTCAAATGCCCATTTTGAAATGCCTCTCGAGATAAAAGGACGTACGGATTTACAGATTGGTACTTCAATGTGCACAGAGAGCACCGAAAGCCCGTGCATTATTTCCCACCCTCAAGTGACAGTGGAGCAGGAAATCCGAAGACCGGAAATGTGAATTTTCAAACGCCCATTTTGAAAACTGTCTCGAGATAAAAGGACATACAGATTTACAGATTGGTACTTCAATGTGCACAGTGAGCACCGAAAACCCGTGCGCCCACATTATCTCCCAGCCTCAGAAGACAGCGGAGTGGGAAATCCAAACCACCCAAAATGTGAATTTTCAAACACCCATTTTGAAATGGGTCTCAATATAATCTTTCAAATAAATAAATAAATAACGTTTCAAGAGAAAAGAACGTCCAGATTTATTTCGCACTACTTCAATGCGCACAGTGAGCACCGAGAGTCCACGAACCCACATTATCTCCCAATATAATAAAAAAGAAAAACAGAGAGATGGTCGGGCGGGTACACCAGAGCAATCACAATGCGAATTCTGAAACCTCCATTTTCACTTGTGCGATGGGATTCCCGCCCACCGCTAACGCGGCGTGCGCACCGACTCTCAGTGCGAACCGTGCGCGCGCAATCTTTTTCCGTGGCTATCATTTTACCTGGGAGATGGCGTGGAGGGGAGCGTCGGAGAAAGGAGAGAGAAGCCTTTGAAAGAAGGGGTTTTGGGCGGCATCTGATAACGTTCGGAGGAGTCGGTCCGCCGCGGAGGACAGGAGATTGGGCCTTGGAGATGATGGAGGGGAGGTGGAGAAGGGTAAATTAGGGAATGCGGGGAAAAGGAGTGGGCATTTTCGGAAGAAATTGTGAGGAGCTTCCGTGGAAGAAGCAGCAGCCATGACTTTTCGTTCGTTAGCGGTAGGAGAGCGTGGGGAAGGAGAGGGAGCTCGGATAACGTTGGAGGGTTTTTGGGAAGTTAAAATGACGGAATTGCCCCTGGGATCATAATATCTAGGGTCCAAATCTCTATCTGGTTTTAGAAGATCCTGACCGTCCAAGGATCCTGGAATTCTCGGACCTGTACTGGTCGGGTTCAGGTCTTGCCTGGTCTCAATCGGTTGGGTTCGGATACCCATCCGATCTTTGGACTTGGGTTTCAAGCTGAGTTCTAGTCGGTATGTCAAGTAAGGACGCGCATTGCGTACTGAGTAAACTCTGTGGGGCCCACCGTGATGTATGCATCTTATCCACGCCGTCCAACCATTTTATCAGCTCATTTTATGGCACAAGCCCAAAATTGAACATGCCCAAAGCTCAAGTGGACCACACTACAGGAAATAGTAGGGATAATGACATCCACTGTGGAAACCTTCCCTGGGCCGACAGTGATGTTTATTTGTCATCCAAACTATTAATAAGGTCACACAGACGATGATGAAGGGAAAACAGGTTTATCAGTTTGATCCAAAACTTCTGTGGCCCCCAATAAGTTTTCAATTGTAGTCGTTCAATCCCCGTTGTTTCCTGTGATGTGGTCCACTTGAGCTTTGGATATGCTTCAATTTTGAGTTTATGCCATAAAATGAGGTGAAAAAATGGATGAACGGCATGGATAAGACACTACATCATGGTGGACCCAAGCACGCTGAGTTAGTACGTAATCTACCTCCATCAAGTGTTGGGCCTACCGGAATGGATGGATCAGATCACACACGTGTGCTACTTTGACACAAGCATGGCGTGCATGTTCTCTCTTAATTCTCCCCATCATCCTCATACCTAATTTGTACATATATGGCCCATTAATTTGTTTATCCAATATAGTGATGAGCAATCCATCACCACGGCCCAAAAAATCTCCCAACTTGGAAGATCCTGACCATCCAATCTTGTCTTTTCTCCATTGAAGGTGGATAGTCAGTGCAGTCTTATTGATCATGTATCCACATACAAGTTTCGAGTTGACTAAATGAAGAGATTTTGTTGGGCATGTTTCATTCATGATGGAGCCATCAGATCAATGGATTGGATTAACCAACCATGGCCCAGTTCATCTAAATGCACAATCACAACCACCGTTTGGATTTTTATTTTTATTTTTGCCTCTCAGCTCTAAAAGCCACTTTTGTGGGTGCGTCCAAACAGACCCTTAAACCGGGTCCAAAATGGCAAACCCGGTCCAAGTTCTCGCCAGACCGAGAAATTGGACTGGACCCATTAAAGTTGTATCGGGTCCACAGGGATGATGCTTGCTTGGCCTAAGGATTCCATGCTTTTATTTGAAGGCTACGCTTATTTATATATACCATACATCCAAACTATATGTGCCTGCTATTTGTACCATCCAATGGGTACATGTGGTCCATCCATCAGGACCTTCAAATCAGTTGACCATCTCTTTGATGGGCCATGTCCAAAAAATTACACTAAAAAAATCATATCATTCCATCAAAGGTTAGATAAAATGAGTACATAAATGAGTTAGACAAAATACGAATAAAATGTATAAAATACACACCCGATCCATAACGGGACCCATGAGCATTATCAGTCTTGGGCCCACCTACTTTCTTCATTCATGGTATACATATTGAAATGAGAAGGAAAATAAATAAAATAAAATCACCTTGGTGTAATGCTACCATTCATCACCCATTGGATATCCCGAAAACAATAGCAGGCACTATGTACACATCCGCTAATGCATCTGCCATTCGATTTCATCAAACCGCATATCAGTCCGTATTTACAGTTTTCACTTGCATATCTTTTCTTCGTTCCAGTTGAATTATCGAGCCTACAATTCAGAATAGGATTTTAGTATTAGAAAAACGTTCGGCCCAGCAAAAGCAGGGCTCTGGCCCCATCATGAAGGAAATCTCAGCTATTCAGTTGTTGGATTTACTTCCTAATGTGGACTATCAGCTAACTGTCACCCATTGAGGGAATATTTTGCCACATGACCCATCCACACAGGGTCCACTGGATGAACGGTGTGAATTATTGAAAGGTACGGCCCACCTCTTGAGTAACTGAGTCGAACATAAAATGCCATTTCTTACGATGGGGCATCATATATCCGCAGAAAGAACAGATAAAGAATTGAAATCATGGTTGAGAGAGAGAGAGAGAGAGAGAGAGAGAGACCAGATTCCCCCTTCAACAAGCATCTCTTAATGTGGTATGAGTTGCAATGGCCTCTACTCTATCTAATGATGCTTGCAACCGTCCATAGTTCATGTTGAACATCGGTTCCCCAGTGCCCATGGCCCTGTGGAACATCAAGCTTCAAACAATCAATCACCGAGGACCACAAGATAACTGCATCTTTTATGAAATTTACATAAGGAAATGAAGAAATTAGCAACCTGGGCATTAAAGTAGTACAATATAAAGCGTGGTTTTGTAATATATGTTATACTCAAGGAGCTGTAGATTCAGGTTATAAAATAGCTTATTCTTTTACTTCCTCTTGTCACCAAGTACTGAAAATAGGTTTCAACATACCATACCAGTCACCACCAAAACTGGACCGTATACGACGATTCTTCTTCATCATCATTATCGTCATCTAAGCCTTATCCCAATTAATTAGGGCCGGCTACATGAATCCAATTCTGCCATTCCACTCTATCAAGGGTCATAGCTTCAGTTAGACCACAAGTCATAATGTCTTTTCTTATTACCTCCGACCATGTCCTTTCGGACCTTCCCCTTACCCTTTCAAAGCCTTCAACTTGTACCAGCTCACTCTTTCTAACCAGCGCAGTTCTTGTTCTCCATTGCACATGAACCAACCATTTAAGTCTGCTTTCCCTCATCTTATTACCTATCGGTGCTACTCCTAAGTTCCCTCGAATGCATTCATTTCTAATTCTATCCTTCCTCATCTTGCCACCCATCCATCTCAACTTCCTCATTTTGCTACACTCATCCTATGAAAATGTTGGTCCTTAATTGCCAAATATTTTACCCCATACGTCTGATAGACAATGTCTTCGATAGCAAATAACGTGTAGCATAGCCTCTCAAGCATGTGAAGATACTCTTCTCCTTGTATTTTTCCAATTGTCCGAGTATGAACATAGATTCAGCGGAAGCCTCTCAGGCATGAAACAAAACTAATTTTCTAATACATTCGTCTCATGCCTTAGTCTTTACTTAATCACTCTCACCCAAAGTTTTATAGTATGGCTCATGAGTTTAATCCCATGATAGTTACTGCACCTCTATATGTCTCCTTTATTCTTATAAATAGGTACCGCGGTATTTTTCCTCCCATTCGTCTGTCATTTTCTCAGATCTTCCAATCTTGTTAAATAACTTTGTCAACCAAAATAACCCAATATCTCCCACACACTATCAAACCTTTGTTGATATACCACTTGGTCCGAGGGCTTTTCCTGTTTTCATCTTTCTCAAAGCTTCTTTCACTTCAAATATCATAATCTTACAAAAGTATCTATGGTCTCCGACTTCATTTAAGTTTATGGTTCCCCATGCTCCCAGAGTGGTTATCATTTAACAAGTTTTAAAAATAGGTTTTCTATCTTTGATTGATCTCGTTGTCCTTTAGTAGTACCTTTTGGCTATCGATCTTAATGCATCTAACATGATCCAGGTCCCTACCCTTCCTCTCTCTCATTTTGGCAAGTTTGGAGACATCTTTCTCACCTTCTCCTCCCCAATCTCACAAGTAGGGTTGTCAATGGGTAGGGCTTAGGCTGAGCAAAATCAAAATTTTGAATAGACCCAACCCAAACAATTCAAATTCTAGGCCGATGACAAGCCGACCGTCTCCCCCCTCCCCAAACAAGCACTATAAGTTTTCAAAGAAAAGAAAAAAAAAAAAACCATCATTTCTAGTCCCTTGCTGGCCTTTGAAACACAAACATATCTTGTAAATAGATTTTTATATGTTGTCATTCTGCCATCAAGTTTCCTTATATGATTGCCTTTTCTGCTAGATACTCCCAAAACATTTTTTGCCACTTTCCTAATGCACTCAGCCATCTTATTCCACATAACATTTACTTCTCCAACATTCCACTTTCCTTCTTCCATCAATTTATTTCTGAATAGCATTATTCTCACCTTTTAAAATTCACCACCTAGTTTTTGGACACCTATTAATTTCATTTCCCTTCTTCCATCTCTTAATGCGAAAATCCATAAACATTAGCCTATATTGTACAGTCAGACTCTCCTTATATAACCTTGCGATCCTTACTATATTGATCATTATGTTTTCCGGAGTACAAAGAAATCTACTTGGCTTGTATATGATCTACTTTTGAAAGTTATTAAATGTTCATCTCTCTTTTTAAAGGATGTGTTTGCTAGAGCTACATTGTATGCCATAGCGAAATCAAGGATAGACCTGCCATCTCATTTCTTCTCCCGAAAACATGTCCTCCATCTACACTCTCATATCCTCTACTTTCTTTCCCTATATGACCATTTAAGTCTCCTCTTACAAATATTCTCTCTCCATTTGAAATTCCTTGCATTATTCGATTTGTATCTTTCTAGAATTGTCTCTTGATTCTATCTTCTAACCTTACCTGCAGCGGATATGCACTAATAACATTGAATATCTCCTCTCCTAACACAAGAATAAAATTCTATCGCTTACTCTCCTAACCTCATCAACTCTATACTTTAAATCGTTATCTACCACTATCCCTACCCCATTTCTACTATTGTCCTTTCCTATATACCAAAGTTTCTATCCATCTTTTTTTCTTTCTAATGCTAACCCCTTTTCACTTATCTCCTGAACTCAAGCTATATTAACTCTCTTTCGATTTATCATATCTACTAACCCCATACTGATACTATTACCTATCAATGTTCCTATACTCCATATGGCATTACGAATCCTAGTCTCCCAGACTAGCTTCCTTACCTGCGCGCATCTGGAATGGCTTGGGAACCCTTGCCTACTTCTCACAGTAACAAACCGTTGTTGCGGCGTGTCGCTTCTGGGGGACACCTTAGCCAACCCTTGCCAATTTTCACAACACCTAGGTTCCGATACTATGCATTGCTTATAGGGAACACCCAAGCATGATTATAGAATGTCATGTTGTTCATGTTCATTATGAAAGTTATGGCATAAGTTTGACGCCTGCTGTGAACCAAATGCAACTCTCCTTTATCTGGGCTGCGGACCAGCAATAAGAGCACAAAACTCCCACAGGCGTAATGTAATAGACTATTACATAGGCTGATTACAATCAAGCACTATCGAATAGTCTATTATATAGATTGATTACAATCCTGAACTGTAGGCTCACTGCAAATGGAGCATAGCCCAAAAATCTCACTGATGGGCAAATGTTAGAAAACAATCCAATCAGCAGGCAATCTTCAATGGGCAAATATCCTCGAACCGATGGCTGGGATCATACGAATAGTGTGAGATTTGGTATTTGGCCTATCCATGGCAGGGTACAAATTGATAAACAGTCCACATGTTTGCCAAGTGTACACTGTACAGAGATCAAGTGCTTGATAACTAGATAAAATATCAGCCTTTAGCATTGGATGCTTTCTCATTCAGAAACTGTCAATGCTTATTAGGCTTATATCACAGTGGCTAATAGAAGGCAGGAAAAAGGATGGTAGTGCTTGGCCTAATTTCACGTTACCTCATTTCCTTCTTCCATCAAATGTGGGTCCCACTTCCCTATTTCTTTTCTTTTTTTAAAAAAAAAAAAGAAGAAGAAGAAGAAGAAAGAAAGAAAGTGCATGGGTACCATTCAATTACTGTGCCCGCCCATATCTGAAGTTTATCACAATTGGGTGGCTAGATTTGGGCAGGTCACTTGAAATAGTATCTGATGGACTACTAATTGGGCGGGCCTCTTAAATGATATCTTCAAAGCATTTATGCAATGTCACATGGGGTTAATGCAGGAGTCAAGGAATATCACCCATGAATCTCGGGAAGGATGTACTCAGCCCTCCAGCCAAACCGCAAATCAAATCCTGGGAACAAGCCGACCGTTGTTTTGTTCCGAATCTGTGAAACACCATCCCCACCCAAACTCGTAGAAAGCTTCCATTTCCATCCAGTTGCATTGTATTGGAAGTTATGGCCTATTCCAACCTGGATTGTCACATAAACAAACCCTTACACCAAACCCAAGTAGTAATAGATATTCTTGTTTTCAGCAGCTGCATTCCTTTATAAAAATTACAAAGGAGCACTGCAGTGGCCAGTTCTAGAGCCAAAAAAAAAAAGGTTCTAGAGCCTGGGTAAAAGAGGAAGGTTGGCATCTGGTAGGCCAGCCAATCGAAAAACTTTTGCCAATTGACCCTTTAAAAGCGAACCCCAATTTGCTTCTGATGATGATGACAATGACAAAAGTGGGCCACCATCTACACCCCTTCTGACTGCTATGGCACCCTTCTCTTGCTACCTTTTAGTATACAATAACAAGGATTTGTACTATTGATGAACAAAAGAAGAATGATTAGGTGCTGCTAGCAGTCAGAGTGGTATTGATAGTTGCCCCAAATACAAAATCTGTCATTTTCTGTAAACTTCAAATTTCTTCCAAAGATTTAATATCAAACATATTGTTAATGAAGTTTATAAGGCGGGCCATCATGGGCCCAATACCTGGTGAAGAAATTCCCTTCTTTAATGACATGCGCATTACACACCCAAACAATGTATCATTTGGCCCAATACCTGGTGAAGAAATTCACTTCTCTAATGACATGCACATTACAACCAAACAATATATCATTTCTTGAACTCTACATAACAGTATGACATGAGCTCCATGTCGACGGATGATCCATTTCCTTCTTCTTTTTTTAATAGAATTTAAAGCTAATCCTTAGAGAGAGAGAGAGAGAGAGAGAGAGAGAGAGAGAGAGAGAGAGAGAGAGATGGTTGGATGTGATACGTAGGTAGCAGAATTGGTCCTCTAGTGTTAGAGTCGTTGATGAATGTAACAGTCATGCACGATCAAAATTTCATTAAATCATCAATTCATCTAGTTGTCCTAGTTCAGCCGTGCCATGGTAGAGTCATTAAACTCTGAGGGCATGTTTGGATACAAGGAATCCAAGGTGCGGGTATGCAAATTGTAATGACTATCCAATGCTTATTTCCATCTTTACTGTAGAAACTAGGATTCCAGAATTAGGGGTCCTGTTTGAATACAAGTGGAAATCTCAGTTTTATTAGACAAAAAGTCACGTCCTATCTTGAGCCAGGGTGGATTAGTGTAATGATTATTTTGTGGAATCCTGAGTTTTCTTGCTATACAAACAACCCCAGTTGTCTTGTCAAGGTAGAACAATTTCCTTCACATGCCTGGGGATGTAAAGTCACACCCTTTCCCCTTGGATTCCTACTATCCAAACACATCCTTAGGGTTTCACATCACACAAACACCGAGAGAGGGAGAGAGAGAGAGAGAGAGAGAGAGAGAGAGAGAGTTCTATTTAAAGACTTTAAATTTGCATTTGCATGCAATTTGAACTCAGAATAACTATTTACAGACTCTTCAAAACGGGCGAGTTCATATATGAGGAATTCAAGGGAAAAAGAAATTGTATTCCCTTGACTAGACATTAGTTGTTGTTTGGATAGATGGAAAACCGTAGATTCCACAAAATAGTCATTAGCCTTGTCCACAGTGGCAATTCCCTGGCACAAGATATAAGGTGACGACTATCTAATGAAACTGAAAATTCCACTTGTATCCTAAACTTGAAATCCTACTTTCTACAATAAAGATGAAAATAATCATTGCATAATCATGATAATTTTTTATACCCACGTTGGATTCCTTATATTCAAACAAGCCAAATTCTAGTCCAGATAGGAAACCCAAGACAATGAGAAGTTCAAACTCCTAAAAACTCTTAAACTCCTCAATCTAACCCAAGTAGGTCACAATATAATTAGATATTATTATTTGCCAAGAAAAACATAATTAGATATTTGTTTCTAACTAAAAGAAACCCTAAGAAGATAGAAAACCATCTCAAAATTAAAACCATATTCTAAACCTACAACACTACAAAGATGCAATATGAAATAAAATGTCCCAAATTCAATGATTAGAACTAAAACCGTAAAAATAATATCTCAATGAAGTTACTTTGTAAAATTAACTTCATCGAAAAGTAGCTCACGGTACAAACTCGAACATCAGTAATGATTGCATCATCTCTTATCCGCGTACTTTGAAATGACATGCAGCTAAGGTAAAGAAAATCTATAGTAGATATGTATTAAACCACCAATATAAAGCAGACTGAAACAAATCAAGAACTGAACCCAAAATAGGTAGACCCTAGTAACAATTTCAATGGTTCATTCATGTATTTGTTTTGTTTCATGCCCATCTTAGAGCAAATGCGCCATACAAATAATTAGCAAGTTTCTCTCTATTAGCAAGCCAGGTAGAATGGGAATTATGAATACAAATCCAACCCTTTGATCATCAAATCATTGGCTTGCTTGTCCAGCATCTAAAACAGGCGTGTTTTGGGAAGACCATGTGGTTCTCCCTTATGGAGTCACAAAGTGGGACATGAATACAGATCGCTCTTTCACCAGGTTTCAACCATCACCTTTTTATGTCATAAAAGCAGACCCATATAATTTCATGGTCATAGAAACTAATTGATAACAGCCATAAAAATGCCAGAATATGAAATAAACGGATAACATATAAAATAACTACAAATTTCATGATTCATCCAAGTGTAGGTGATACCCCAATAATGTGCTTTAAACGTAGGTTCATGTAATTCACTAATTGATGAAACCAATTATTTAGAATGGTAAATCAGCTTCTTCTTCTTTTTTTTTTTTTCTTTTCATATTGGCAACAAAAAGATATTTCGCTAAGAAAAAGAAGATTACAAAGATCCAAGAAGCTAATGCTAATACAAATTGAAGATATCAAAAATCCCATCTTTTGCTATGAATCGGTGATGGAATTGGCTTTACTCGAAACATGATTAAACACATGCATGAGTCTACGCTGTGCATACGTCAGGGTGAACTGCTTCATACTGTGGAACTGCAAATGGCTGATCAAAAAGATGTTTGATGAGGCACTCAAGAAATGATCTTTCCAATCTTTTGATCTGACAAAACGATCTCACTTTCAGTTAACAACCTTCGACTGTTCGAACAAGTTCCACCACCATTTAACGGACGTCGACTAGTTCATTTCCGTTAATAAGATCAGAGAATCTCCTCATGCTTGCCATTGATCTACTTCCCTCAGCTCCTCAGACAAAAAAAAGAAAAAGAAAAAACAAATGGTATTGAAATCACCTCTATTCATGTTATTAAAACGTAGTTACATTATATTGGCACTGTTATGGGGCCAATACAACCGTTATAGGCCACTACATCAATAAAGGGCATATTATGAAAGTCTTTATTTTCAATTTTCTCTCTCTTTTTTTTTTCCAATTCTTTATTCATTTCAACCATGAGGGAAGCTTAGAAACTAATTTTAAACTCAATCTAGGCCTATTTTGAGGGTCAAAAACGATAAGTTGAGGGGGAGTCGATGAACTGTCCACTATTGGAAAGTTTTGGGAAATATCAGAAGGGGTAAACCATCACATTTCCATCTTTTTTTTTGTTGTATTTATATGTAACTAGCCCTGATCCACCAAATCATGCTAGATTTGTGTTCGATTAGGACATACTTGATCAACTTTCAACAGGTCAAGCTAACATTGCCTGATATACAGCATTCTTACCTAGGAATTTACAAATAATTTCTTCCGGAACCCCAAACCACCCACTCCTCTGTTGATACCGCTATGTAATACCTTGCCTCTATTCACAACTTCCATGATGTCAAAATAGCATTAAGGTCAGCAAGCATATCACTCTTCAGCAAAGTATTCAGTCCATATATGTTTGTCATGATCCATTGAAAACCATTATCTCAAGACAAATCAAATAGCGGTAGAAAAACTTTCCACCTTTACTGATGCGGACACTAGGCCATTCAAAGCATATCAACGCAGGAGGCGTGCGTTACCCGTGTCAATGTGGTTAGATGACAGATACGGGTCGGGTCTCTAGAGGTTGAAGACCTTACACATGTGTTTGTGACATATGTAAGTTGCTTAGAGAAGACATTTGGACTGTTGGATCGCGAGGATGGTGTGATCAGGTCGTTGGATCGTCACGGCCCACTTTCATTACGCCACCTTCACGGCACTATCATTGGGGTCCATCGGGCATCTTAAATTTGCATTTAGTCTATGAACATTTGATTTATTTAAGTTTTGAGACAGTTTGCGCACAATTTTGTGCGATTTTTTTTTTTTGAAACTTTTTTTAGTAGGGGTATTTTGGTAATTTCATGTAATTACGAATTTATAAGGGTTGCCCTAAACCTATAGCATGTTATGTTATGTTTATGGAGAGAGAGAGAGAGAGAGAGAGAGAGAGAGAGAGAGAGAACTTTTTGCTTCTGACGATTTCGTCTTCAACTTCTAGTGAAGAGGGCGTGAGGCCTAGGTAAACGATTTCTCATCCTCTACTTCTTTCTCCTTCTCTCTTTTCTCAAGGTACTCTTTTCTTTAACCCCATTCTCTTCCTTTTCTCCTAGAATCTTTAGATCTAGAAGCTAAATTTTGTTTCTTTTTATATAAATCATTAGATCTCAAAAGATTTTTATTCCCACATAAAACCCATCACTCAAATCTAAATTTGAAGAACCACCCATTCTTTTTTGAATTTTTCAGATTTCCCAATCTAGGAAATTCCTATTTTTCTGGATTAGAAAATCCACTTGGATTATTAGATGGACCTATTGCAAGACGAAAGTTCTAACTTTCGCCGGATCCAACTAAATTCAGATTTTAAGATTCAGTACTTCGTATTTGTGATGGATGGCCCTAATCAATGCTATATTAACCTTATTTCTTTCTTGTGTTCATGATGTATAAGGCAGGCTGATATTTTATTTGTTTTTTAAGATTGCATGAATCTGCCCCTTTCAAATACCATGCTCATTTAAGGTTGGATTAGGCTGTCCTACATCATTTACACCCTCCATTGCAAAGAGTTTCACTTGCTCATGAAATATGCAGCATATCAAAGCATAGGCAAAATTATATGGCCATGCAATATAAACTATACAATAAAAATACTACTTTTGGTTCTTTCCTGCACCTCTACTCGTACACTACCTGCAAGAGCATGGGCCAAAGTATGCAAGATCCATGATGATCATCAAGGAGGCCTAGCCATGCAGATGGCGTTGGCTGAAAATCAGGTTCCACCCCTGCCTTTCTCACAAAAAAAAAAAAGGCCGGCCCACTCATCAGGTTGGGCCAGACATCTAAGTTGAATGTGGACATTTGGATGTCTACATGGTGTGGCATGCCAGATAGATTTCACACATGTCCACTCATGTGCGTGTGCATAGGTGCATGCATTGGATTAGCTAGCATCATAAATACTTGACTTCCAGGAACTTGTACCTCCACAAAGGACACAGAAAGAATGCCACAACATCCATAAAATGCTTTATAGTTCTAATAGGATAGAAGAAAAATTAAAAATAAATAAAATAAATGAGAATTTTAAATGTAGATCAGGGCAAGGACACGGAACCTGAAGATTGATATATCTATTTAAGGGGATCTTTTTCGATAGAAGGCGTATATCCCCATTTAGGGGCTCGTAAACAAACTTCCACCTCCGTGCCAAAGGCTTTAATACCAGCTTCGCCTGGTACTCATTGCTCTGAAAATTATAGAACTGAAGCAGAATAATTAAGTAAGAGACATCAATTGAAGTGTAACATGTGCTGAGGAATGCCACTTGCAAACATTTACACAACACAAATCCCAGCATTTTATTGCAAATGCCACATACCACAATTTCATTTTATTGAAATCAAAATAGATGCAGCACGATCACATTCATGAGCTCCGATTCATCATGCATTCATGTGCGGAACTATGTTCCACCAAAAATTTTCACAAAATGTCAAGAGATTGTCTAGGGGGATTCTTAGTCATTTTGTTATAAAGGTGTACCTCTAACCATTAAAAAAAATCATGCAAATGAAATAGATTACTCAACAAATGCAATAGACTAACACCACTTGGCCTAAGTCTCCTCACTTTCTTCTCTCTTCTCTTATTTTTCACCCTTTGAAAACCCAAAGCTCAATGGTGGATGGGGTATGTTTCAACATTAAGGTCTCAAATTTGAACGTAGCTTACCTAAAAGAACTATATTCTACAGATAAAAAATAGAACTTGGCATCAGATGCATTTCCTCCCCAAAGATGAAAAGAAACAATGCTCGAAGAAGGTGAAGCTTTGGGAGATCCAAGAGTAAATTGGAAATCGATTGGTAAGAAGATTCATCTCATTTTTACTTGATGTGACATACCATATGTTGCCAGCAAAAGTCAAATCATGCATAATGAACTTCTGATCTTGTTGCTTGCTGCATGCAACCCATGTTACTCATCTTTAGCCAGTTTACGGGATGTTGAGGTATCCTTGCCAAGTAAGAATTTGCAAACAAATAATCAAATTTTGGAGGTAGAAGTTCATATAGACATACTGGTCGAAGGTCTACATCTTAGTCATTGTATATACATTGGAAGTGACTTCTTTACTTGGAAAATTAAGAAGCTAACAGTTGTTGTGAGGTCCAGTGGGAAGCTAAATTCATGGCCATTGCCCATGGTACATTGAACAAATTTGGATGAAAACTCCCTCAACTGCTTTAAAGGTTGAACATCAACTCCCATTAAGGTTTATCAAGCAGCATTCAATTAGACAACAAAACACATTGAGGTCGATTGTCACTTTGTCAAGGAGAAGGCACCCATAAAAGAAGTTTCATGTGAAGCCAGCTTGCTAACATTCTTATGAAGGACCCTAGAATAACCAAGGTTCTTCAATTCTCCCTATGGGGCTATTTGGGGTGGGGATTTGGTACAAGCTTTTGTGAAATCCACAAATTCAAATCTATGCGGTCTGTTTTCCGTTGAGGATTTGCCAAATCCTTGAATTTTCCAAATCCATCCCCCATAAATCCTTGGATTTAGGGTGAACCCAAATCCCAAAAAAAAAAAAACTTAGAATATCCACAAAATGATAAAACTCTCTCAAAAGCATTCTCTTGCAATAAATGCATTATTATAGCCATAAACTCTCTCCAAATCCATGGATTTGTAGCTTGATCCCCAATGATGAACTTGAAATTTTGCCAAATCCAAATCCGCAAATCCATGAATTTGACAAGTTCATGGATTTATCAAATTCACATCCTCATCTCTCCAATCCAAGCGAGCCCCAAGTTGGGCATGACTAATATTTATGGATCACCTTAAGGTCAAAGCATTGAGAGATTATGTCAAGGTTATTTTAGTCATTTCTTATAAATGATATATTTGTACTTATCATAAAGTTATGCTAATGTAGTAGGTTAGTTGACCAATAAGGTAAACTGACACCTTTTGAAATTGAAAATACAATAACTTTTTTTTTATGGTATGTGAAAATGAGCTAGCTCATCTCAAGATTTAAAACAAAAACCATTTTTCGCAGCCATAAGCAAAGGTACGATCATTATCATATCAAAAGTGGGAAAAATAGATTGAGAGTATAACCTATGTTTCATGCAAGAAAAGGTGAGTTTGTTAGCAGCTTCTGTTACAAATTAGTATCTATTATAAATTGAAGCCATTCTACACACTGGAATAGCTTCTTATTTTGTAAGAGTAAGTTCCCAGCAGTAGCTTCTGGTGTGTTACCAAACTCTCCCTAAATAATCTCAAACAAGCAAATCATGCTGTTTCTGGAGAAATGATGCTTCAATACACTCAGTGCGAGTTAAAGGGAAGCGAGTTGCAGCTAGATATGTGGACGAACGAATCAATCAATCCGGAACACCCATTTGGTCCTCTGCATTCTTCATGGGCCACCTTCAGAAAATCACACTGATAACTGATTCGAGGAGCCTATCCAACTGAAAATTGGCCTTTCCTTTTATAATTGGCCACAGATGGGATGGTTAGGATCATTGGATTAAAGTGCTAATTGAGAATCATAGGCAATCTAAGACGGTACCTACCAAATGTACAGTTCAGATTGGTGACTGGATATTCCAGTCAACAATAATCCAAACCATCCATTTTTGCAGGACACCGATTCATAGATGGTCAAACCAACACGGGACCTACTGAACGGATGGTTCTGATTGACAATTGGGCTTTCTTGAAACCGTCTATTTCTTTACCCACTGTGACTTTTGCATGGTGGTCCATGAAGAGGTGGTCCGGACCAAATGGACAGTCCAGATCAGTACATCAAACTACCCCAGGCGCCTGAATCCAATGCATGTGTGTTCACATCTCCATACATGCATACGTGTATGTATGTGGGAATGGGGGAATTATCATATATATCCCGAACGTATGGTAATTACCATACGTCCGAGCTGTGTTGGGTCCACACGTGATTTTTGTGGAATCCAAACCGTGCATCTGGTGACTTCTTCATGCACACTGTATATACCAAGAATTCCGCTGCATCCCTTCATCCAGGTGAAGCACACCTGATGACTGGGTTGGATGGCACATTAACAAAACAGTGGGCCCCACATTCCATCTGGAAGTTCGAATGGTGGGAGCTCCGCTACCCAATCTCCACCATTATACCCTTTGTTGTGGCCCACTGGAGTAATGGATCAGGCTAGGTTTTGGGGCATAGATCTAACATTGTCGGGCGCATCTGATCGACGGTTTGGATGGCACAAACACATCATGGTGGGTCCCACAAACAAGTGTGGCGTGGAGGAGATACCTCCAAATTGAGACCGACTCGGAGTCCTTCAATCTCCTTCCTGAATTTGAGAAACAATTCCGAAGGGACCAAATTGATGTTGTAAGCATCCTCAGCCGTCGCTGCTTCTTCGTTGTAAGTTCCCTCCATCCCCAATCCGACGGTCCAAAACCAACGGATTTGGGAATTCAACTGCCACGATTAAATACCGAAAACCCCAAATACAAAATCCCAAAAAATCTAATAAATACTTATTCTACACTGAAATTAAAAAGAAAAGGGCAAAAAAACATTCACTTAGAGAAGAGATGAGCGAACGATTCTACCACGTATACGTACTTTATACGGTTGGAATACGTAGACGCGGAGAGTACGTGTGTACGGACAGCAGGAGCGGGAAGAGTAAGAAGGAAAGGTTGTACTCGCCGCAGTGAGAAGAGATTGCTGTTATGAGGGAGAGAACGTGCTGACGCATCAGGACGTCAGCAGTTTCCTGATGTGACCATTTACTACAAGTGTAGCCCATAGTTCATTGATCCAGACCGTTGATATTGAGATATATACTTCAGATAGGCTAGTAATAAAATTTATTTGATATTTAAAAATCAAAGACATCGATTGGGTGGAAATTTTATGGACCGTTAATTTTTGTTTAGAACCGTCTAATATTGGTCATGTAATGAAGGATTTAAGAAGTTCTGATTGTAAATATTTTTATTTATATTTATATAAAAATTTTGGAAAACAATATCAACGGTTCGGATTATCGAAAAAAATATCTACTTATATATGATAATTCATTGGATCGTACTCCGTACCGCACGGTATAGATGCATCTGGATTTTAAATTATCTACCGTGCGAAAACGCGACCCGAGCATTTGCACAGCATGTTTTTCTGGGATATTCCATCATCGTGGCGGATCTCACTTGATGAGAGGTTCGATGGCATACAAACATCACGGCGGACCCTATTTCCTGTTTGGGGATCTGGAGTTTTGATAGGAGCGGAGGACATTATTTCATCCTGGGCCAGGGGATATGTAGTCTCCTCGGTCTGGAGACTCTTGTACTAGTGGGACCTTGATCCACACCGTTGATCTGATAGGACTGGCTTTGGATGGACTGTGATCTGTATATCTCAAGACATGGCAATCTTAACCCTTTAATAGGTGGGCTGCAAGTTCAGGGTGCGTGTGGCCCACCTTTCAGTAACATAAACCATTTATTTGATCGTGCCGGCCATTTCGTAATATCTCATTTATTAGAAAATCTTAAACATCTGATGGAAATCAACAAGAATAACCAACGGTCCACAATTAATGGATGCCATGTCAGCAATTGGAAACATCTGATGGAGAGAGTAATCACATGAAAGAGCTCCAGAAGATCTGCCCCATATAGAGTTTTTTGGTTTTTTTAGAGGATTGTCCAATCACAAGGAAATTGGCCCATGGCCCACAAGCATGGTCTGTCCGCAGATCAACGGTCCCTAATGCGTGCACCGACAGTAGCGCGTCGGTGAAACTTCCGTAAAAAGAACTTTTGACACCCAGATCCATAGCTCAACTGGCAAGCTTAACTGGCAGACTGAGTGGAGATACCTCGTTTCAACACTCGAGGTCTTGGAACCGATCGCGGGGTGGCTAACAGGAGTGTGTGTGCTGACATGGGCGTGTACTGACAAGCTAACACAAAAAACAAAAAAAAACAAAAAAAACTTGTGCGGATTGACGGTGGGCTACGCGCCTGCGCCTGCGCCTATGCAGCCCAGGCAACGCCTATTCACACCCACATCTCAGCGTTTTGAAACGATAGTTAAAAGGGTACGGCTGTGGGGCCTACGGTGATGCATGTGCATTGCATCCACACTGTCCATCCGTTTTGAAAGCTCATTTTCAGGTATGATATTAAAAAATGAAGTAGATCCAAATCTCAGGTTGACCACACCACACTAAAAGTGTTAATAACCATTAAAAACTTCTTGTGGGACCTAAAAGTTTTGGATCAAGCTGATGTTTGTGTGGTTATTTTATAAATGTCTTTATGACCTTATCAACGGGTTGGATTAAGCATTTTGGTGATTCAATAACCATTGCTTCTTGTGTTGTGGTTCACTGGAGATCTAAATTTGCTTCATGTTTGGCACAATGCCTTAAAATGAGCTGTCAAATCAGACGGACGGCATGGATGTAAAGCACTCCCATCACAACGGACTCACATTCAAGGATCATTCCACCCTGGTGGATCCCTGAGCAGAGCCCAAATAAGTGGACTTGAGACCCATCCAGTCTCGAGTCCACTTAATTGGGACCTGTCCAGGACAAAGTTGAACCAGCCGGGGTGAATCATTTAGGTGACGCCTGGTTATGAAATGGACGGCATCCGACCGAGTCTAAGGGGTTGTTAGGCACTGTGGATTAGATGGGATTTGAGGGTTGTTTGGTAGCATAAAGTAACTAGGGGTTTCAAATACAGGGTGTATTCAATCCTCTCTTTGAAGGGGTTTTGTAATCCATGGTGAGAGCTTGGATTACACTTAAAATCATTTCAATAGTTGTAGGTGTAATATGTGTGTCACTGTACACTATTATTCTACTGGGCACATGGCCCATTAATGATGATCAGCACTATACAAACACTGTCTATGCAAATTAGCACCGTCCAAACATTGTACATGTAAATCAATAATTGAAAATCGTCAGTTAGTCACTTAGACATGATCTTGTGCTTGTGGCCCATCCAAGACCTGAAATTTCATCATTTTTAGGCAAAGCATATATTATAGCGGACTTATCACAACCATTGTGTCAAAAATTACGTATCTTACTAATAAGAGATATTAAAGTTGATTTAGTAATTAAATTCAAACTCCTGTAAACATACCATTGATAGGTACTTGTAGAATAAAGTTGATTCACACTCCAAGGTGCCAACACAATGGGAGGATTGCTAATCCTGGGGTTCCTTATGGACGCTCCCAAACAGGCCAATCAACTTGAACAAGTTGGACGTGTTTCAGGACGGACTAACCCGTGTCTTAATGTTTGGATCTCCAATCCCACCCAAAAGCTAGAATGGAGCCAACCCAACTAAAATAAATTGAATCACAAAAATCACGTGGGTTAGCCCATCTAATAATAGGGTTCTGATGATCTATTACTCCACTCAGTTTCATCAAGTAGTTTGAGTTATTTAAACATAACCATATCTAATAAGTGCTTTTAAACTATATATGTACCAATGAAAATGAGAATCACTTACAAATGTCATATAAACCATTTGATCTTTTTTTTCTTTCTTCTTTTTTTTTTTAAAATAATGGTGGCCCACAAACTATAGCATTCATCAAAGCCCAACCTTTAGGCCTACTTAATGAGCCTAAGCTCTACACTACTGGGCGAACAACTTGACAATTTATCCACATTAGCTGTAAAAATGAGATAATTGTCCTTAATTTCTTTCATAATGGAGCTCTCTTATAAAGATGTACCTGCCTAATTTTAGAATAAGCTAAATTTTAAGATGAGTTGTACAAAATTTAATTATTTATAAGACTATAATCTAATTACAAATCAAATATCTCAATAGTAATTTAGTGCTTTTAAGTCCTGTTATGGGAAGATTCGAGCCCCTTATAATTCCGAGGGCCGACGTTATGCTGACCCGATCGGATAGACGACTACCCTATGTGATGCCCACAACCGAAGGATTCACCGATGAGCTGCAAAGTTGCTTCGGCTCTGAGACTAATGACCGATTTGGCTCGAGACGATCTAAGACCAAAATAAGAGGAAACCCAACTCAATAGAATAGGCTCGACACTTCCACTCGAACCTCATGAAAAAGCCGTTCGGAACATCTGACTGGCAAGAGGCCAAGGCCATCAACTCGGCTCGGACTGTAAATGCGGCTACTGTTCGACAAAGGCTTGTAACCACTCTAATTGAGACCTTATCCGCCATAAGGATTAAGCTGAGGCCGGATCCTGAAGTGGGCGCGCCATGAGCTAAGCTTCAAAACTGCCATAAGTGGACGTGGCTAATTACTTTGCTCGCCGATATCCATGAAGTGCATAATATCCTACACGATCCTTGAATTGCATACAATATCCCCACGATCCGAAAATCCCACTGATTGAGTGAATTGTGCCGAGATTAATGGACCTAAACCGTCCAACAGTCAGGTATAAATACAATAAGACCTCATTGCTACAGGTACGCAAGATCTGATACTCTCCCTCTACCTTTCAACTTAGACTCGGATTCCCTTGACCTAACTTAGGCATTGGAGGGTCCCTCGACTTAGCCAGGGTCTCCTTGCTCACCCTTGGTGCAGGGTTAGGGTTCGTCGAAGGTTCGCCACACGGAGCGGAAGGTGATCCAAATTTTGACCTCAACATTTTTGGCGCCGTCTGTGAGAATCTGATACAAAAGGTCAGGTTCCTGTTCTCGAGCATAATGGCTAGAGGAAAGAAGAAAACAGTACCCGCGGAGCCAGAGCCAAATGAACAGACTCGTTCCTCCTCACTGCTTCATGCAGAATCAGCCCCGGGGCCCTCCCAGCGTTCTCGCAATCGGGCTAGTAAGTATCAAGCCATGCAGAATGAGATACAGGCCCTGCATGACGAAGTAAACCAGATGAAGCAACAACAGCAACCGTAACTGCGCCCAACTCAGGAAAACCTTGCCCCTGAGCCGATCGGTCCTGTTGTGAAAGCTCACTCCCCACCAAGAAGTACGAGGCACGAGGCGCCTCAACACCCCCAGATGCGGGTTTCGGGTCAGAATCCTCTTCTGACCCAAATCCGAGTCTCGGCTCGGAACACGGCAACTAGAGCTCCAACCAATGCTTCGATCACTTCAACCCTAGCACCAACGGACCTCCATCATTGGTTAGAACGGATGAGGGAAAGGAGAACACCAGAGATAGAAAACACCCAAGAAATCGTAGCGAAAAATAAGGACCCTTGGGAGAAACGGTTTGCGGAGCTCAACGACAAATTCCTAGCCTTGGAAAAGAAACAACAGCCGACATCAGTTTCCACCACCGTCCAGGCAATGATGGAAGAGACCGAGCCTCCCTTCACATCGGAAATCATGAACGAGGTGATGCCCCAGAGGTTCCGGATACCTCTAGTCATCCAATACTCTGGGTCCAGAGACCCATCCGAACATGTGGAAGCCTATCGCTCGTGAATGCAGATCCAGACGGCGACAGATGCCATGATGTGCTGAGGGTTCTCGATCACGCTCACGGGTTCCGCTCGGAGTTGGTACCGGCAGCTCAAACCAAATTCCATCAGTTCCTTCGCAGAGTTGAGTCGACTATTCTTTACCCAATTCATAAGTGGTAAGAGAAGTCGAAAGCCCAACACTCACCTGTTTGCTGTCAAGCAGGAGCCGAAGGAGTCGTTGAAAGACTACATCGCTCGCTTCAATGAGGAAGCACTGCTGATAGAAGATTACGACGACAAAATGGCTCTCGCTGCTGTGTTCAGCAGCCTAAAAGAAGAAAAATTCACCTTCTCCATCGGAAAGAATCCACCAAAGACGTTGGCCGAACTCGTTGCCAGATCTCAGAAATATACCAACGTGGAAGAATTCTCCAATGCCCGCAAAAGTGTCTAAGTGGCCGAGCCGAATGGTAAAGGGAAGAGGCCTAGGAACGAGGAATCTCATTAATCCAACAAAGGACCCAACGACCGCGCCCCTCGAGATCATCGCCGGAACAGAAGACCGGAGGGAAATTTTCGTTCCTACACCCCCCTTAACACATCCACCGAGCAGATTCTATTGGACATCCAAGGAGAAAAACTGCTGAATTGGCCCGTCTATATGAGAGCCGACCTGGATCATCGAGACAAGCGTAAGTACTGTCATTTTCACCGAGATCACGGTCATAATACAGCGGACTGTGTAGATCTCAAAGATGAAATCGAGACCCTTATTCGGAAGAGACACCTGCGCCGATATACCAAAGAAGGAAAAGCTACTCAGAAAGAAGAGAGAGAGCAAGAGCAGCCGAACACTACAACAGAAGAGCCCATCGAAATCCGTACCATCTTCGGGGGCTCATCCAGTGGCGGATATTCGAATAGGGCACGGAAAGCCCACTTTCGAAAGTCTGAACTGAGGCATTACGTCCACTTGACTGAGCGGCCTAGCAAGGAACTCCGGGTCAGCCCATGCACTCTGACTTTCACGGAAGAAAATCCACGCAGAATCCAGCATTTGCATGACGATGCCCTGGTAGTTGTTATGACCATAGCGAACCACAAGGTATACCGCATCCTGGTCGACACTGGGAGCTCGGCCGATGTGATCTATTCCGAAGCCTTTGAAAGAATGGGGATATCACGGTCTCACCTCAAACCTGTGAAGACCCCTCTGCACGGCTTTACCGGAGAAAGAGTAATCTCCGAACGAGCCATTTCCCTCCCTGTGACTGCGGGAAAAGGGCAGCACCAAATCACCCTTATGGTGGACTTCTTAGTTGTCAACGTACCATCGGTGCATAACGTCATCTTGGGCTGACCTTCCCTCAACGCAATGAGAGCGGTTGTCTCCACCAATCATCTGATGATGAAATTCCCTGTCGAGGATGGGATAGGATATCTCCGAGGCGATCAACGCGAGGCTCGGAGATGTTATGCTATAGCAGTCAAGAAGGGGTCGGTCAAGCAAACACTTACCATCAACATGCTGGACCTCAGAGGACCCGCGGAAGAATCATCCGTGAAAGATCTGGAGAAGGTACCGCTCGACGAGGTGGATCCGAGCAGGACTGTCCAGCTCGGAACTTCACTGAACCCTGAGCAGCGGTCTGAAATACTAACCTTCCTGCGGCAGCATAAAGACGTCTTTGCATGGTCACACGCAGACATGCTGGGGATCTCTCTTGATGTCTTGGTCCATAGGCTGAACGTGGACCCAGACCATAAACCGATAAAACAAAAAAGAAGACCATTTGATGTCAAGCGATACGAGGCCATTGCCGACGAGGTCTCCATCTTGCTCGATGTTGGTTTCATAGAGGAAGTATACTACCCCGACTGGATCGCAAATGTAGTCCTCGTTAAGAAGGCCAACAGGAAATGGCGGGTTTATGTAGACTACTCAGATTTAAACAAGGCGTGTCTGAAAGATATTTTCTCGTTGCCTCGGATCGATCAGTTGGTGGACAGCACAGCGGGACATGAATTACTCTCTTTCTTGGACGCATACTCTGGGTACAACCAGATCGCAATGCATCCACCTAACAGGCAGAAGACTACCTTTGTCACGAACAAGGGGCTCTACTGTTATCGGGTCATGTCGTTTGACATAAAGAATGCTGGGGCCACATACCAAAGACTAGTAAATCAGATGTTCGCCAAGCAGATCGGGCATACCATGGAAGTATACGTCGACGATATGTTGGTAAAAAGTATTAAGGCGTCCGATCACCTAACGGATCTCGGAGAAACGTTCACCGTCCTTCGAGAATTCAAATGAAGCTAAATCCCGTGAAGTGTGCTTTCGAAGTCGGTTCAAGAAAATTTCTTGGGTTTCAGGTCAGTCAGAGAGGCATCGAGGCGAGCCTCGACAAGATCAAAGCACTCCTCGACATGAGTTCACCTCGGACTGTCAAGGAAATACAATGCCTCACAGGGCGAGTCGTGGCACTCGGATGGTTCATATCCAGAGCAACAGATAATTGTCTCCCCTTCTTCCAACAGTTGATGGGTCATAAGAAGGCAGAGTGGATAACAAAGTGCGAACAAGCCTTCCAGCAACTGAAACAATATCTGGGCTCACCCCCCTGCTATCCAAGCCTGAAGAAGGTGAGCCCCTGTTCCTCTACCTCGCGGTCTCGGCCTTGGCCGTCAGCTCAGCCCTGAGCAGAGAGGTTGGAGGCAAGCAACACCTCATATATTACGTGAGCAAGGCTATGGTACCTGCAAAAACGAGATATCCGCCCCTGAAGAAGCTAGCACTCAACCTCGTTGTTTCAGCTCGAAGGTTACGTCCGTACTTCCAAGCTCATTCTATAGTTGTGTTGATCGACTCCCCTCTCAGACAAGTTCTTCAGAGGCCTGAGGTTTCAGGTCGGATGACCAAGTGGGCCATCGAACTTGATGAGTTCGACATCCAGTTTCGTTCAAGGACAACGATCAAAGGACAAGCTGTGGCCGACATCATTGCCGAATTCACCATTCCGAGCACAGAAGAGATCAGTACGGAAGTCGAAATGACTCCACCTAACCCCCTAGATGACCAAAAGGCGATATTGGACTCGGGATGGGTTCTCTATGTGGACGGGTCATCCAATATTAAAGGGGTCGGGGCCGGGTCCTAATCGCACCTGATTCAACGACTATCCAATACGCGATTAGACTCGAGTTCAAGGCCTCGAACAATGAGGCAGAGTACGAGGATTTACTAGCTGGACTCAGATTGGCGGCAAGTCTAGGTGTTCAGTCTCTCCAGGTCCGATGCGACTCTCTGCTGGTGGTAAATCACATTTCAATCGAATACGAAGCCAATGAGACAAGGATGATCGCTTATCTCGACGAGGCGAGGAAATTGATTGAAAAAATTTTGAGTTGCATTATCCATCAGATCTCAAGAACGAAAAATTCATGGGCCGACGCCCTAGCGAGGCTTGCCTCGGCCGCAGAAGGGAAGATCCCCGCAAGTCATCCCTGTTGAATTCATAGAACATTCGAGCATTGACAAGGCGGAGAAGAAGGAAGTCAATCCAATGCGTGCTACTCAGAGCTGTATGGACCCGATCTTTAACTACCTCACGTCTGGTGAGATCCCCTCGGATAAATTGGAAGCCAGACAACTGAGAGTCCAAGCAGCACGATACGTCATCCTGGACAGTATCCTATATAAAAAAGGGCATTCTCAGCCCTACTTCAGGTGTCTCTGACTCGATGAGGCAAAATATGTCATTCGGGAGATTCACGAAAGAATTTGCGAAAACCATTCCGACAGCTGAGCCTTGGCACTGAAGATACTCTGACAAGGATATTTCTAGCCGACTATCAAGGAGGATTCTAAAAACAACATTAAAAAATGCAACAAATGCCAACGCTTTACAACCGTGCTGAGGTAACCAGCAGAAGAAATGACCCCTATAAGCGGTCCCTGGCTGTTCGCTCAGTGGGGAATCGACATCATCAGCCCTTTGCTTACAGGAAAAGGGCAAGTCAAGTTCGTCATCGTTGCAGTCGACTACTTCACCAAGTGGGCCAAGGCCAAGCCTGTTACTAAAATCACAGAACAGACGGTGATTGACTTTGTCTGGAAAAACATCATCTGCCGGTTCGAGATTCCGCGCACCATTGTGTCAGACAATGGCCTACAGTTCGGCAACGACAAGTTCCGAAGCATGTGTCAAGAGCTCGGCATCACAAATGCTTACTCTTCTCCTTGACACCCCCAGTCCAATGGATAGGTGGAGGCAGTCAATAAAGTCATCAAGCACCATCTTAGAATGAAGTTGGAAAAAGCGAAAGACAGCTGGGCCGAGGAACTCCCATTCGTTCTCTGGGCCTACAGGACCACAACTCAGTCCTCAACTGGAGAAACTCCATTCTCGCTCTCTTATGGCTCGGAGGTGATGGTGGCAGTTGAAATTGGCATCCCTACGGCTCTGGTTAAGAGTTACAAAGAAAACCAAAACTCCGAGCAGATTGCGGCTAACTTGGATTTGCTCGAAAAAGTCAGAGACATCTTAAGGCTCCAAGTCGCGGCTCGGCATCAATAAGTTGTGTGATTCTACAATTCGAAAGTCAAGACCAGGCGGTTCCGTCCCGGGGGATTTGGTCCTTCACCGAGTATTCCAGAACACCGCTGAGCCGGGGGTTGGGACACTTGGACCTAACTGGGAAGGGCCCTACCAGGTTGTTCGGTCGACCAAACCAGGCTCCTACCACTTAAAAAATCTCGAGGGCCGTCAGCTCCCCCACCCCTGGAACTCTGAGCACCTAAAAGTTTACTATCCATGACGAAATAGCCTTTAAGGCTCTCAACAAATGTATGCCTCCGAGCAACAAGCCTTTAAGGCTCTTAATAAAATTTGTCTCTTCTTATCTACATGAATAAATTATTTACTAAGGAAAAGTTGCATCTCATATGCAGAGGCGGACTGGACGAGTTGATCCCATAAAGAATGGGTCAGAGCGTAAATCCACGAAAACTCGATAAGGCATCCCCTCTAAATCAGGGGAAAAGGTAAAAGATGACCCGACTCCCTAGTGGAGGAATTGGCCCGTCACCCGACTAACGACTGGAGCGGAGGTTTCTCGCCATTCGTGGGATGAGCCGACCCCCTAGGGGTTCGAACTCAAACAATGATCAGGCCATAAAAGCTTGAGAATTCTACGAGATGGCATTGGAAAGGGCTCGCCCATCAAGGGGTCGGCTCGGCTATGCCCAGAAATAAACCAACCTGTCAATGGATCGGTTCAGCAATCAACAATCAACAGCCATCGTCGAAAAAGTAACTACAAATTAACATGTATAAAAATAGTCATCCGAGCGCCCTTTTCAAAGGGTCAAAAATCATCATCATCCAAAAAGTCAAAAAATAAATCCACCCCAATATTTACAAAAAGTTATCAAGTTCCTGTCAGTCATGAGAAAAATATATGGAAAACTATGCAGTCGGAGGGGCTTCGGAATCGGGGGCTTGATTCGGGCAGACATCCTCCTCGGGCTTCTCTCCAGCGTCTTCAGACCACAGGGGTTTAAGGTTAAGGTTCAGATACAAGTCCTGGACCGCCTCGATGCAAGCATCGAAGCCACAGTTGTAAAACTTGGTGGCTTCGGCTTCCCTCTCCTTTAAGGCTTTAAAGGGGTCCACCGCCGCTGCCACCGCTACAGCTAGAGAGGCCTCGTCTTCAGCCCGTTGAGCCTCCATCACTTGAGAGATAGCTCGATTTCGCTCTTCCACCGCCTCGACCTTGGTCTGCTCCAAGACTTCACCCAATCGGGCATTCTCCTTCGAGAGAGAGTCCGCCAAAGCCTTAGCACGGGGTCATTTCAGTTGTAGCAGCGCCGCATCGAGCTTCGATGTCTCCTAGAACTCCCTGAAGCTGGCGCTCCCGAACTCTCCCTTCCTCAAGCTGTCGACACAGCTCATCTCGCTCTAATCGGAGGGAAGTGGCTTCATTCCGCAAGATCCCCACTTCGATCTTAAGGGCCTCCACCTCAGCCTCTCTCTTTTCTAACTCCCGCGCCCTCTCACAAGCCGAAAGGAGCTTCGGGACAGACTGAACAAAAATAAGAGAATCAACACTCGAAAGTAGTAGGTGCAAAAAGGCGAGGAAAGTTGATATAAATACCGTGTAAAATACGAAAGTCATGTCATTCAAGGAGCTGTCCGACTTGCTGAGGAGGCGGACTATATCCTCCTCTGGAGCATGTTTGGCAGCCCAAGGCGTCAGACAAGACAGGTGGTATCCTGGTTCGAACAGCTCGCCACTCGTCCCTACATGGGTCGAGCCTGCCGCTTCCCCAGCTCCATCCTGCTACCACCCGAGGCCTGAGCCTCGGCCCCGATATTATTCCCGACCTCAGGGGGGAGATTATGGCATCGGCCATCCGGACGGCATCCTCCAGCTCAGACGATGAGGGGATGGCTATGCAAGGGGCTGTAGGATGAGCCTCCTCAATGGGGGGAACGACGGTAGGAGGAAGGGAATGAGTTATAGTTGCTGCTGAAGGAGTTATGGTTGCTGGAGTCGGAATAATGATTGCTGAGATCCGGGTCTCGATGGGCACCACAGCGGAGGCTGCGGCAATGGGAGCTGCAGTTGGAGCTGCAAAAACAGGAGCAGGACAGAGGGGCCCCCTTCACGGGGAGCGGTCTGTCGTCTCCAGACGGTTGTCTTCGTCCGGGGCTCGGCCTTCAACATCTCCTCCGCCGTCGGGGCAACTTTCCTCCTCCGGGAACCAGATGCCTCGGCCATGCCTGCGTAGAGGATAGTTACTCAGCTAACGAAACGAATAAGTTTTGACCTCCCCAGAAGGAGACGGAAGAGAAACTTACTGAAGGATGTCGGGAGAGGCGGGGACTTGTAAAGCCCAGACTAGCGAAGGTTGGCGGCCGTGATCAGGTCCAACCAAGAGCGAAGCTCTCCCGATCGCGCCTTAGCCGTAGCAGCGCGATTTTTCTGGTCCGAGGTGAGGAGTGGCGTGCCCCTCGGGAAATCTAAAAGGATAAAAGAGAGCTTCAGTCAGACGAGAGTAAGTAAAAGAGGTAAAGGGAAGAAAAATGCTTAAAGTCCGACCTGATTTTGAGAATCGGGTGGGGACCCGAGTTATCAGGGTCTCGAGCTCCGCCACTGGCGCCTCCCACTCACCCGCAGCCCATAACCACTTATTCTTTCAGTCCTTGTTGGAAGACGGAAGATTCATCACCAACCTCGATCCTTTGCCACCTCGGGTCACGAAGTAGTACCATGGTTCTTGACTGTCATGCTTGACCAGGTACAAGCTTATCAGCACTTCTGGGGTCAGCTCCGGATTCCTGACTTGACGCCAGATGATGTAGGAAGAAATTAACACCCTCCAAGCATTGGGGGTAAACTGCCCAGGAGCTAGTCCGAGGGAGGTGGGGATGGCTCGGACGAAGGGATGCAAAGAAAGTCGGATTCCACATTGCAGTGCACAGAAAAATGGCAACTTCTCCCTTAGCGGGCGCGCCAACAGTATCAAGAGGCTCTGGGGCCATTATCCGCACGGAGTCTGGAATTTGAAACTCCGAGTGGATCCACCCTATCTAAGACTTTGATAGTATAGAGCCTCCGAGGACCACCTCTGAAGCCCGCCCGCTAATTGGCATCTCGGTGACCTCGGTGGTTGTGGCCCAGGTGGCTCAGGCGGCTTTCTTCTTGCCGGCCCGAAGGGTCCGAGCCCCCGCCTCCTTCTGTCTTCAAGGCGAGGGGAACAAGGGAACAACTTCAAAGGTTTTCAAGTCAGACGACATCTCGAAAGGAATGAATGCAAAGAGGCACGAGGAAGAAGACTCACCGGGAAGCGTTTCTGCCGGAAAGGCCTAATCGATCGGAATCGCCTGTCGAAAAACCTTGATCGGTCGGAATCGCCCTCGCCGAAAATCGCCACCTTTGGTAACAACTCAAACACAAAGCGCAGAAGTGAACAGAGGTTTCCGAATGAGGCTTATATAGACCTTGCCAAATCTCTGCATTAATGACAAGAAATGATGCCCGCAGCCGAATCGTCGCGAACCGGCTCCGAAGCTTATGTGGTCGCACACTTTAGCTCGGGCTCTGTAGAACAGTATGCCTCTGACATCGAGTAGCGTGCTCCGAATAAATGAAACGACGCCCGAGTAAGGAAAGCTCCATCCGAAACACTACTCAGGGCATACGTGGCAATAGGCCATAGGCGGACGACGATTCGAAATCTTAACCGTCCTACGCGACAATGCTTCAACATTTTTAAATCGTGATAATATCAGCATGTATGGAAGGTTCAGCAAATGAGGGAGTTGATCTTCCATATGCCTACCTTCGAGTCCGTAATCGACCTCGAAGAGTAAGGGGCTTCTATTATGGAAAGATCCGAGCCCCTTATAATTCCGAGTGCCGACGTCATGCTGACCCGATCGGATAGACGACTACCCTATGTGATGCCCACAACTGAAGGATTCACCGATGAGCCACAAAGTTGCTTCGGCTCTGAGACTAATGACCGATTCGGCTCGAGACGATCTAAGACCAAAATAGGAGGAAACCCAACTCGATAGAATAGGCCCGACACTTCCACTCGGATGTAACACCCTGAAAATTGGGGGTCGTGCATATACTCGACTCCCGAGTTTCCGGGGTCACTTATAGCTAATTTTCATTAATATGCGATCCAGTTTAAATACGCAGCCTGGAATCTCCTGGAACATGAAGTACATCCACACAAGTCCACTGAAATGAAAGAGACCGAATACAAATATAAATATATATACATGTCCAAAGGAATACATGGGTCGCATAAGATGCTACCCAACAAAATCACAAAAGAATAATATGACCAAAAAGAGTAAAACTAAGCCCCTGCTCAGCGATCCAATCCCACCTCTCAAGCTGGCGGAGAACCGTCCATCAACTGGAAGTAGGACAGCTCGTCCTCCTCCTCGAAGCTCGCCTCACCAGGCTCCTCCAGTCCCGAGTCACCTGCATCTATGAATGGGTCTGGTTGGTATTTTAAAACACCGTCCCAGAGTAGGAGTGAATGATCAACTCAGTGGGTGCTATTAGTCTTAAGTTATCACAGGCATCAATTTTGATATGATCTTAATGAAAAGTAAACAATCACACACATCTAAGTAATCTTATTAATGCGCATGTATGCAGCATGACATGATGCATGCCCTCACCACAACGCTCCCTCGTGCGACAACATCTAACGATCGCCAATGCCAACACTCCCTCAGTGCGACCTTGACTGCCGAGTCGCCACCCTAACTAGTGCAATGCAATGATTGTGTTAGCCGTGTGATTAGTTAGGTCCATTCATCCAGCAGATTTAGGAATCTGGTACACCCCACGTATCAATGCCCTAAACGGGTTGCGAGGCCAAGACCCCCCAATGCGTAAGGCCGAGACCCCGCGGTCCGTGATACCTTCGGGTTCCTCATTCCCGACTTCAAGCACATGAGGAGTGCCATGAGAAAGGGATCGCTCGCGGTCACTATGGGGAGGCGCGATACCCCAGCATAGGCCGACAGCTCGGACACAATGTCCCATTCCACCATGCCCGGCTCACAAGGCTGTGAACCAATTTCAAGTGGGTTATTGATGGGCTACAATGGTTGTAGGGTGGATCAGGTTCCATACATATGTGAGCAAACAAGGTTAACAATCAAGGTTGGTCAGGCGGTAGGCTAGACCTCACGGGTCAGGCGAGCGTGAGGCGTGTGACATCGGGCATGAGGGTCCCATGTAGTCGAACTACAGCCACCCGATCACACCCGCCCAAACCCATAAGTCCAACCATAGCGTAGTCCTACCGATGGGACTACCGTCTCTCCTCAAGTTCCTGACCAACCCAAGGGTAGGAATAGGGACTCATAGCATGCCAACCACCAAAGTAACATCAAGCATATTCAACACCATGTTCTCATGTTGCTCAACATACAATTCAAATTTCTCTAACAAGCAATTATTAATATCATGAATAAAGTGTATGTGTGTGGTGTGGGTTGGTGAGGAAGTTAACACTTCCTCCATGTTGAGAAATCATATGTACAAGAGCAATAAATCATACATCCAATGAAGCAACATCACATGGAAAAATTAAACAAGGCATGAACATGTAATCATCCATACACCAAATCATGTGCGAGGCAAGAACAATCATCACAAGAGTCAATCCAACAATTCCATATTATTTCAACAAACCTAAAATTCCTAGGCTTTCTCTAGATTCTCCTAATATGGCATCCAAGCAATCAAAATCATTAATCTCATACTAGAATTGGTGCTAGGCCACCTAAGATCAATAGTCCGCACATATGGATCGTTGGAGACTTGAAAAACGACCTACGAATGAGGCTTTTGGGGTCGGACAGCCGGATTCCCTAAAACAACCATTTGCATGTTAGAAATCCATGAAATTCATTCTCAATACATGGATTTCAAGAAAAAGGGGTGAGGGGTTTTACCTAGATGACCAACGGACGATTCTTGTGGTTGTAGTGTAGGGATTTCCTTGGAGAAATGGTGGAGAGTTGCAAGGTTGAGCTCCCTTGGGCCCCACCATCAACAACACCCTCCTTCACTCTCTTCTTCCTCTCTCTTTCTCCTTTCTTGTTTCTCCCTTTTCTCTCTTCTCTCTTCCTTTCCTCTAGGGCAAAATCGTATGGGGAGAGAGAGAGCCCAAATGAGGCCCTTTTATAATGCCAAATTTGGCATAAATGGCCCCAAAGGCTAGGTTTTCACTATACTAGACCTATAGGAGGGTCTTTCTAAGCTCTAGGGCCCACTATGAGGCGTACACATTGATTTACACCGTAGGATAGTTAGCCCTAATGATGATCTACGTATGGACATGATCGGCCCGCCATTTGGATGCGCCGATCGACAGATATGATTATAAATCTATTCAACGGTCACCGATAGTCGATCGGGGCAGCGGCTATACGGATATGAGTAGGAAAATATCCTTACTCCAAGGGTAAAGTTTGGTCGCAAACCGACGGTCCAAAATTCTCAACTTTGCATAAGAGTGGATGACTCAATTCACTTAAGTTTTAACTCCTTCCTTTAGGGTATTTGCACTTCTCATGCACTCGTCCTTCAGCTCAAGTTGACCGGTTCTGGACACTACCCAGGTCCGACTCCCGCGATGGACGTCGAGCCCAGTGAGACGGACATTATTCTATAGTTTTGGAACTAGTAGTCCACCAACGAGCGGTCTAGAGCTTGTTCGGAAAATCGGGGCGGTTCTGGTGGCCCTCTGACCATGAAACTTATAGGATAGGTGCAAAATTTGAGAATGATCAGATATGGGGTTTGGTCGCACGGGTCTGATTCGCGATCGACAGTCACCGTGCCACGATCGGGTCCTAGAGTTTGTGGACGGGTGTAGAAAAATTCATTAGACCTCCCCTGAAAATGTAGAAGAGATCCGATGACTGGATAGCCTTGTATCTCAGCTTCATTTGCGAGCGCCAGATTCCGGTCCTGGCATAAGTGGGGTGCATTTAGTCAGTGCCAGATCCCACTTCTGGGTGTCCACTGGGTCCGTGGTCCGCGATGGTCCACAAGCCCAGTGAGCTCTATGGTTTCCTAAATTTTTAGATTTTTCTGACCTTCCCGCGTCGCGGTACAGCCCGCACGGGCTGTCGCTAGGTGTAAACGACCATCTGGCTTAGAGGCCCGCACCAGGTTTTATCAGGACCTGTCTGGCCTAATCAATTGAGCAAATCTTGGTCTAATTTATTCGTGATACCTCACTACAAGTAGGTTAAACGAACTTTCTTATGGCAAATCCTACGTGGACACCCCAGGACATTGTTCTGGTTGGGTGGAACGTTACACTACACCTGATGTTCAAGTGATCAGACGGATTCATTGGCTTCCTACGGCTGATTAATCGGACTGGTACAGTTCTTTACTGGTACCACCCCTGTATACACTAACATTGAGTCCTTATGATTAATAAGTAATATTAGAAGTTAATTCAAAAAAAAAATTAAAGGAATTTTGGAAATCCAAAACAGTGAAAATTCAGGATGTTACAATCTACCCCCCTTAAAAATAATTTCGTCCCCGAAATCGCCTAAGGGTAATAAATAAAGATATTATTAGTTCGTTTGCTTAAGTTTTGTTGGTTTCGTATTTATATACGTTTTATAATAAGTACACTACCCTAGCTCATTGTGATCTACCCCCCTTAAAACTTTTTCACCCTGATGGTTTATTAAAATTTATTTATTTACCCCCCCTTTTTTTTAAAGATTAGATTCATGGTGATGACTTCCCTCTATCTAAAGTGAAATATTTATTTTCAATGTTAGACCAACACGGAGAGACGGTTATAGTGGGCTTTAACCCGATACGTTGATCATTTACCTGACCAGGGTAAAAGACTCATCGTATCCCTTCTTCATCCTGGTGGATCCTGATCTTCTGCTTGGTCAAAGCAGTGAGTCCATTGGTAGTCGCCCAGGATTGAGAATTGAGTCAAGCCGCGAATGCTTCGCAGGTGTATACTTCCGTAATTCCGTAGTCTAATCAATATAAATGTTTAGGGAACGACCATTATTGAAAAGTTTAAATCTCCTATTTATAAGGTTGTCCTTTGGGTCTTGGTCCGTGAGAGTTCTCATTTTAATTCTTGTCTAACTTAGTGATTTAAATATCCCACGGTGCGTATGGTCAAATGATTATCCAAAAAAAAGTTTCTAATAGTATAAAATCTTATATGTATATCACCATTTCGATCTCATGTCTAGTGGGTTAGGAGCAAACCGCACTTCAGTTTCCTAAACTTCGAGAGGGAAGGATGAATCGAAAGTTCTAAGGTATTTCAGAGGTTTAAAGTGCTAATAACGTTAAGAAGGATGCAGAAAAGGAAAGACAAAGAATGTCGTCTTCTCAATGTGGTACGAACCTTAATTCTTTAACAGAATAGAAAAACTTGACATATTTTACCATAGTCCGCCTTTAATATGAACTTTCGGAGCCTTAAACTGTGAAACCCAATCCTACTCAAGGGTCCTAATTCGATCGCATTGAAAACTACTTTAAATTAAAAAAAAATGTATATAAAAATTAGTCTAATCATAGGACGATTCCTAGTATTATTAGAAATAAACATTCTTATCTTTCACTGCATATTTGGTTTCTACTGCGGACCTATTTAAATTCAATCGATGATAACCTATTTTGCGTTCGCAACAAAACCCATTAATAGATTCAACTTGTTGTTTAGTTTCTGCTTCTAGAACTATTTCCAACACCCATAGCCTATCCTGGAACTTGCTTATCAGCTCATATTTTAGCAGAGTCTTCACCAGTCAACCATCTGTCTTTATGACTGATCTGTTTCCTAGCCACTTCCACACCCAACATTGGTACCAAAATCTAGCATTAAAAGTCCATGGTTACAAAGTATCTTTAATTGTAGACAACACAATATTCAGATAGGGATGTGTATATGGAATCACAGTTTATTTATTTTCATTTAGAGTAACCTCACCTATCTGTGATGAAGCACATTAGATGAATGGATTGGGTGGTAGATAAAGACCATGGTAGGCCCCGTATATAACTAACAGTGGATGTTCCTTCTCAACTATTTAATGAGATGGCCCATTTGAGTTTCAGATGATCATATTCTAGTTCAATGGTTGCCTTTGGAAGAATGAAAAGAAGAAGAAATGATTGAAGTAATGGGTTTTTTATGATGGGTTTGGAGAAGAAGAAAAGAAGAAGTAGGAGGAGATGGGTTTGAGGATGAGAAAGTGAGTGTGATGGAGTGGGAGTAGAGGGAAATGGGTTTAGAAGACAGGTTTGGATAAGGATTTGAGAATGAGATTCAGAAATGTGGGTTGGATATGAATTTGAAATGGGGTTTGAAGTTTGGGTTTTAAGATGGGTGTTGAGAATGTATTTTGAATTGGGTTTAACAATGGGTTTGGAGAAGATGAAGAGGAATGGGTAGAGGCCGGATGCTCTTGGATGGGTCTCTTGAAAATAAGTTTGAGGTCGGTTTTCATGAATGAGTTTAGAAAAGAAGGTTAAGAATGGGACGGAAATAAATGTTGGGAGTGGGTTTTAGGAGAGGAAAGATGAAGAGAATGAAGGAGTGTTGAAGGTGAGGAGGTTTGGAGAAGGGCGTAGAAAATGAGGATGGTTTGGGGAGAGCTAGTGGAGTCAATCAAGACTCAACTTCTGCTATAGCTCCAACAGGACAACAAAGGCAACTTATCGGATGGATTACCTAGCCCAAGCTGTTGAAGGGTCAGATCACACCCTCCACGTCGATGTGTTGGATCCTAGAGGTAACTTAAATCCCATTGATTAGGTGGACTATATAGCATCCTCAATAGCTTTCTTTACCTGGAAAGTTTTGGAGAATAGAAAGAAATTAAGGTCTGTGGCTGCAAACCTCAAAGGGTGTGCTCGAGTGGTGGCAACAGTACCAATTGGCCTATGAAAGGAAATGGAATGAAAAATATTAATAATTGGGCTAAAATGAAGTTAAAAATGGACAGTAAATTCTTGCCTCTTGATTATTACCACCTCATATAAAAATTTTCAATTGCAACAATCTAATGATTAATCTATGCCAAAGTATATAAAATCAATTTTTACAAATCATTGGGTTTTGTGAATGAGCTTATGGGAGTGAATGAGTTGATTGTCTTAAATGGGTCTTGTTGAAGGGGAATGTGATGAGAATGGGTAAAAAAAAAATAAAAAATGGGGGTGTTGAAGGGGATGTGTTGAGAATGGATTTGGTAAATGGGTTTGAGATGGTGTTGAGAATGGATTCGGTGATGGGTTTGTGAAGGAAGAGAAGATAGGTTTGGAGATGTTGAGTGAGATAAATTTGGAGATGAGTTTAAGAAAATGGATTTGAGGGATGAAAGTTGAGAAGTGATTAGAAATGAGTTGAAGAAATGAGATTGAGATAAGTTTGGAAAGGGTTTGAGAGAATGAGGATTGAGATGTGTTAGAGTGAAGAAGAAAATAGTGGGTTTGGGGATTGAGTTTTTAGATTGGGAGAGGAATAGTTTTTTTTCTAGAGTTTAGAAGAGATGATGGAGGGTAATGGGAGTAGTAGAGATAGGTTTTATGGACTCTACATAGTCCTTAGTGGCAAGGGAAATGGGCCCCACTCGTGTGTATGTTGAAAAGGAGGAGGGGATATATCTTGTAATGTTTCTTATACTTTTAGTAACTGAATTATATTTTTAAAATTTTTATAATGATTTACCATCAAGTTTTAGGTCATCTCACCAAATTTCATGTCATTTGGAGTTGTAAATAAATTATAAAAATTCTAGAAGTAACAGTCGTTTAAAACTAATGATTTTTGGACAGTTGTCAATTCACTCCAAATTTAATTATATTATAAATTTTATTTTATTTTTATATAAAACTAGACTTGTTAAGCTTCAATCTGGCTTTTGAATCACCTAAATCGGAGTTGTAACGAAGGAGATACGAATTTTTGAAGTCGGGCTGAAAATTACAAAAAACGGGCCACCCGGCCCGCTGGATCGGGCGCTGGCTGCGCCGGCCCGGGCGCTGTGGCGCCGGGCCTCTGGACCGTGGGCGCTGGCTGCGCCGGCCCGAGCGCTGTGGCGCCAGCCCGCTGGACGGTCGGGCGCTGGCGGCGCCGGTTGGGCGCTGTAGCGCCGAGGTGCACCTTACAACGATCATATCTCGCAAACCGGGATGAGTTATTCGACATACCATATATGAATTTGAGGTAGGAGAAGCCGATCTACGTAATAGGCCTATTTATTTTACAAGATTCCTATTATTTAGGGGCTAAAATCTAATTTTTCTATGATTTTACTATTTTTGGTGAAATTTCATTCACCCTCAAGTCTTTATCTCGGAATGGGTTGGAACTATCAATTTTGTCTTAAGACGATGGTTTCAAACATTTAATCCCTCAGTTTCGGTCCCATATTTCTCTTATTTCTAGTAAAATTTCATTCGCCCCTACCTAATTATCCCCAAATGGGTTGGAACTATCATGTTCGGCCCGATATTAGCTCATTTGGACTTGGACGATGATTTCAACCATCAAACATTTCGATTTCCAGCTCGTTCTTAACAATGTAATGGGGAAGTTCAAGAATAGAGTGATGATAGGGGAATATCTTATGGAGATATGTTAGAAAGAGGAATTTTTGACTTAGGCCGGTTTGACTAGTGGCATTTAGTTGTACTAAATGGGATTGCAATGCTAATCCCAACTCAAGATTTGGGAATGGCATGTCGGGAATGAGTGTGGGACGGAATTTAAAATTTATTTCATAAGCTTTGTAAAATAAGTCTTGTGGTGGAAGGTGTAATATGAGATTTCTAAATCCCATGATGATGAATTTTCAAGTGTAATTTGAAAGAAAATCCTAGGATTTACCTTTAATTGAATACATTCTAAACAGGGTATTGTAAAATATGGGATACACTCTATCCAGGGACAATACCTTACTCATGCATTTATTGATACTTTTACAATTCCATCCACCTTAATCCCACCTAATGCAGTTGACCAAATGGGCCCTTAGAGATTAGGTGGACTAGACTACCTAAATTTCCTAGTTAGTCGAATCGGGTCTTGCCGTTAAGTTCCCGAATTCTTGTCCGAGAACGGGCTAAGGCACTGTAGGACTCTCGGATCCCCTTCTCTAGCATTACTACTCCTTCTCGCTACTGAACCCTAATACCATGGAAGTCTCACCTTACGTCTAAGACTAGCGGTTCAAGTACTGGGATGGTTCTTAGCATTTCGTGTTTTCTATTGTGTTTCTTCTCAAGTCAGCGGACGCGTTGGTGAGTTCATGACCCATGGCCCAATTGATTCCAAACTATTGCTCTGATACCATCTTGTAACACCCTGAAAATCGGGGGTCGTGCATATACTCGACTCCCGAGTTCCTAGGGTCACTTATAGCTAATTTTCATTAATATGCGATCCAGTCTAAATACGCGCCTGGAATCTCCTGGAACATGAAGTACATTCACACAAGTCCACTGAAATGAAAGAGACCGAATACAAATATATATATATATATATACATGTCCAAAGGAATACATGGGTCGCATAAGATGCTACCCAACAAAATCACAAAAGAATAATATGACCAAAAAGAGTAAAACTAAGTCCCTGCTCAGCGATCCAATCCCGCCTCTCAAGCTGGCGGAGAACCGTCCATCAACTGGAAGTAGGACGGCTCGTCCTCCTCCTCGAAACTCGCCTCACCAGGCTCCCCCAGTCCCGAGTCACCTGCATCTATGAATGGGTCTGGTTGGTGTTTTAAAACACCGTCCCAGAGTAGGAGTGAGTGATCAACTTAGTGGGTGCTATTAGTCTTAAGTTATCACAGGCATTAATTTTGATATGATCTTAATGAAAAGCAAACAATCACACACATCTAAGTAATCTTATTAATGCGCATGTATGCAGCATGACATGATGCATGCCCTCACCACAATGCTCCCTCGTGCGACAACATCTAACGATCGCCAATGCCAACACTCCCTCAGTGCGACCTCGACTGCCGAGTCGCCACCCTAACTAGTGCAATGCAATGATCGTGTTAGCCGTGTGATTAGTTAGGTCTATTCATCCAGCAGATTTGGGAATCTGGTACACCCCACGTATCAATGCCCTAAACGGGTTGCGAGGCCAAGACCCCTCAATGCGTGAGGCCGAGACCCCGCGGTCCGTGATCCCGTCGGGTTCCTCATCCCCGACTTCAAGCACATGAGGAGTGCTATGAGAAAGGGATCGCTCGCGGTCACTATGAGGAGGCGCGGTACCCCAGCATAGGCCGACAGCTCGGACACAGTGTCACATTCCACCATGCCCGGCTCACGAGGCTGTGGACCAATTTCAAGTGGGTTATTGATGGGCTACAATGGTTGTAGGGTGGATCAGGTTCCATACATATGTGAGCAAACAAGGTTAACAATCAAGGTTGGTCAGGTGGTAGGCTAGACCTCACGGGTTAGGCGAGCGTGAGGCGTGTGACATCGGGCACGAGGGTCCCATGTAGTCGAACTACAGCCACCCGATCACACCCGCCCAAACCCATAAGTCCAACCATAGCATAGTCCTACCGATGAGACTACCGTCTCTCCTCAAGTTCCTGACCAACCCAAGGGTAGGAATAGGGACTCATAGCATGCCAACCACCAAAGTAACATCAAGCATATTCAACACCATGTTCTCATGTTGCTCAACATACAATTCAAATTTCTCTAACAAGCAATTATTAATATCATGAATAAAGTGTATGTGTGTGGTGTGGGTTGGTGAGGAAGTTAACACTTCCTCCATGTTGAGAAATCATATGTACAAGAGCAATAAATCATACATCCAATGAAGCAACATCACATGGAAAAATTAAACAAGGCATGAACATGTAATCATCCATACACCAAATCAGGTGCGAGGCAAGAACAATCATCACAAGAGTCAATCCAACAATTCCATATTATTTCAACAAACCTAAAATTCCTAGGCTTTCTCTAGATTCTCCTAATATGGCATCCAAGCAATCAAAATCATTAATCTCATACTAGAATTGGTGCTAGGCCACCTAAGATCAATAGTCCGCACCTATGAATCGTTGGAGACTTGGAAAACGACCTAGGAATGAGGTTTTTGGGGTCGGACGGCCGGATTCCCTAAAACAACCATTTGCATGTTAGAAATCCATGAAATTCATTCTCAATACATGGATTTCAAGAAAAAGGGGTGAGGGGTTTTACCTAGATGACCAACGGACGATTCTTGTGGTTGTAGTGTAGGGATTTCCTTGGAGAAATGGTGGAGAGTTGTAAGGTTGAGCTCCCTTGGGCCCCACCATCAACAATACCCTCCTTCACTTTCTTCTTCCTCTCTCTTTCTCCTTTCTTGTTTCTCCCTTTTCTCTCTTCTCTCTTCCTTTCCTCTAGGGCAAAATCGTATGGGGAGAGAGAGCCCAAATGAGGCCCTTTTATAATGCCAGATTTGGCATAAATGGCCCCAAAGGCTAGGTTTTCACTATACTAGACCTATAGGAGGGTCTTTCTAAGCTCTAGGGCCCACTATGAGGCGTACACATTGATTTACACCGTAGGATAGTTAGCCCTAATGATGATCTACATATGGACATGATCGGCCCGCCATTTGGATGCGCCGATCGACAGATATGATTAGAAATCTATTCAACGGTCACCGATAGTCGATCGGGGCCGCGGCTATACGGATATGAGTAGGGAAATATCCTTACTCCAAGGGTAAAGTTTGGTAGCAAACCGACGGTCCAAAATCCTCAACTTTGCATAAGAGTGGACGACTCAATTCACTTAAGTTTCAACTCCTTCTTTTAGGGTATTTGCACTTCTCATGCACTCGTCCTTCAACTCAAGTTGACCGGTTCTGGACACTACCCAGGTCCGACTCCCGCGATGGACGTCGAGCCCAGTGAGACGGACATTATTCTATAGTTTTGGAACTAGTGGTCCACCAACGAGCGGTCTAGAGCTTGTTCGGAAAATCGGGGCGGTTCTGGTGGCCCTCTGACCATGAAACTTATAGGATAGGTGCTCCATGGCCCGATGAAGGGCCATGCAAAATTTGAGAATGATCAGATATGGGATTTGGTCGCACGGGTCTGATTCGCGATCGACGGTCACCGTGCACGATCGGGTCATAGAGTTTGTGGACGGGTGTAGAAAAATTCATTAGACCTCCCCTGAAAATGTAGAAGAGATCCGATGGCTGGATAGCCTCGTATCTCAGCTTCATTTGCGAGCGCCAGATTCCGGTCCTGGCATAAGTGGGGTGCATTTAGTCAGTGCCAGATCCCACTTCTGGGTGTCCACTGGGTCCGTAGTCCGCGATGGTCCACAAGCCCAGTGAGCTCTATGGTTTCCTAAATTTTTAGATTTTTCTGACCTTCCCGCGTCGCGGTACAGCCCGCACGGGCTGTCGCTAGGTGTAAACGGTCATCTGGCTTGGAGGCCCGCACCAGGTTTTATCAGGACTTGTCTGGCCTAATCAATTGAACAAATCTTGGTCTAATTTATTTGTGATACCTCACTACAAGTAGATTAAACGAACTTTCTTATGGCAAATCCTACGTGGACGCCCCAGGACATTGTTCTGGTTGGGCGGGACGTTACACTACACCTGATGTTCAAGTGATCGGGCGGATTTATTGGCTTCCTACGGCTGATTAATCGGACTGGTGCGGTTCTTTACTGGTACCACCCCTGTATACACTAACATTGAGTCCTTATGATTAATAAGTAATATTATAAGTTAATTCAAAAAAAAAAAATTTAAAGGAATTTTGGAAATCCAAAACAGTGAAAATTCAGGATGTTACATCGGACCTCATGAAAAAGCCGTTCAGAACGTTCGACTGGTAAGAAGCCAAGGCCATCAGCTCAGCTCGGACTGTAAATGCGGCCACTGTTCGACGAAGGCTTGTAACCACTCTGATTGAGACCTTATCCGCCAGAAGGATCAAGTCGAGACTGGATCCTGGAGTCGGTGCACCATGAGCTAAGCTTAAAAACTGCTATAAGTGGACATGGCCGATTGCTTCGCTCGCCGATATGCATGAAGTGCATAATATCCTGCACGATCCTTGAATTGCATACAATATCCCCACGATCGGAAAATTTTACTGATTGAGTGAATCGTGCAGAGATTAACGGACCTAAACCATACAACAGTCAAGTATAAATACAATAAGACCCCATTGCTACAGGTACGCAAGATCTGACACTCTCCTTCTACCTTTCAACTTATACTCGGATTCCCTTGACCTAACTTAGGCATCGGAGGGTCATCCGGATTAGCTAGGGTCTCTTTTGCTCACCCTTGGTGCAGAGTTAGGGTTCGTCGAAGGTTCGCCACATGGAGCGAAAGGTGATCCAGATTTTGACCTCAACAAGTCCCATTTGAAACACATGAATGGCAATCAGGCATCGTTGCTTGCTTGCAATGAGTTTTATAGAACTCTACTTCGATATTTTCTTAAAAAAAACTTTGATACTCTGACAAAGTGTGACAAATGATACACACCCTTTTATAAATTACATATTAGGATGCAAGTAATTTAATAAAAAGACAAAATACGTGGGTTTCAATACAAAGATGTATCATGAACCATAAAATAATAATCATCATCATCATCTTAGCCTTATCCAGCTATGAACGATTCCTTATACTTATTTGATACTCCGGCAAGATGTGACAGATGATACACGTTCACTTAAAATTTTCATATGATTTAGTCGGTCTAATTTACGTTGTTAAATGCAACATGCACAATTTTTTAGTGGCTGTGTATCAAGCGTCATCGTACATTGGAGTATCAAATAATTGCACATCAAATTACGAAAGTGGCATGCATATGCATGCATCAGACACCGACCGCCCAAATCAAGCGTCCCAACTTTAGATTGGCCATAACAAGAAAATGAGGGATCGACACCAATGGGCTGATTGGTGGACATGTAATGGACGGTTTAAATGAAAATTAGTCCACCACATTCAACAAACAATGACCATCAATCAGAAGTTGGAATCGTTCGATCAATCTTCAAGTTGGTCTCACCATTTGGACGGTTTGGATTCATGCACGGATGGGCCACAGCATACAAAACAAATGTACAGCTAGAAAAAAAATGTTTTAACCGTCCGTTTTTCTTTGTACAATGTGGCCCACCCAAAAAATGAAATGACCTCATTTTCGAAACAAAAGATCCGAGCACTGTTTTCAACCAGATGGAAAGCTAAGATCTGTCACACACATGATCTTAAGGTTTGGACGGGTGTGATGACACTCATCCGAGTCGACTCGGACTCGGTAGGACCCAATCCAGTTTCACTCATGAGTCACCCTCAACTCAGGCGAGTTGGGCCGAGTCGCCAAATCTTCTAACCATGGCACACGTGTTCCATATTAACACGTGCGCGTGTGTAGGATTAGCCATCCTCATTCACACATCTATCAAACACTACATACGGTCACACAATCATTCACAACATCCGGCCGTCCATTGTTATGGCAGGTTTTGTCCAATAAAAGCTCAGAACAAAGCTTATTCTTCACATACGGTGGTGAAGAGAGGGACCATAGTAGGGCCCACCTGGGTAAAACTGTTGGATGTGATTATAGTATTCCCCACTCTGGTTAAGATCCACCCCTAGCTTGGATTGATCATAGCCGTTCAAATTATAATCGGGTTGCTGGTGTGTATGCTGAAAACCCAACTGCGTCGCCGGCCCAGCAATTTCAGTCCGTCCGTTTGCATTTCCAAAGCAGCTAAAATTACTACAAAATTTTAAAAAATAAAAAATAAAAAATCAACGGTTGGATGAATTCTGACATATGACAGGATCTTAAGATTTTAATAGTGATCCGATGCATCCTAAAAGAAACGTACCGTCGAGATTGTGCGATGTTGGGATCGTTGCGTACTCTCGCATTTAGCATATGATTCTCAGGTAACCAAGTGAAGCGTTGTGCCTGCAGATATCACGGTTTGAGGATTCAGTCTCTCCACCTGCAGCACACGTGCTGGATATTCAACGGTGCATAAGGTCGATGCACTCATTAGGTGGGCCACGTGTACGTCGAATGTAAACTTTGGCAAAATGGTGGTGGGCCACTGATCCGTGGACCAGACTGTTTTTTGCATATGCCCGTGATGTTTCACACACTTGCCAAGTTGGCATGTGTGTGCGTAACTGTGTATGGTACAGCCGCCCATATATTCTTCCACGTGAGCCAATGGGGTACGTGTGTAGAAGATCCAAGCCATCCATCAGGTGGGCCCCGATGGGAAGATGCCCCGGTCTAAAATCAATATGGTTAGCACGTCGGTTGGATTCTAGTGTACGAAACAAATGGACGGATTAGAAAACTTGATTTAGTCTTCCATTTCTTGTTATACACTGTGACCCACTTGACAAGCAGGCTGGGCTGGATTTGCTGCAGGGCATGTAGATGGTGGGGCCCACCTGATGGATGGTTCAGATGTTCTAAAATTTGGCATTACAGAAACTTCTTCAATCCAAACCATCCATATTTTGTATGGCATTGATAGGATGGAAAAGTACTTTCCATTTTGAATTTTCCATCACAAAAAATGGGAGAACCTATTGGACGGTCCTAATCGATGGTTGGGCTACCCACGTGAGCAGGGCCATCTTGTACAAAACTCAGGCTGTTGGGCCATCATGTACGCCACTTGGCGTAAAAGCCACTTGCAAATTGTTTTAGACCGTCCAATGTCGTTGCCCGTGTGGGCCCACCTGATACTTTGAAAAAAACCAGAGTTTTTAGTCAGACGATCTACACAGTGGGTCCCACCTGATACACAATCGGATATGTATCACACGTGTGGCTGAATGCGTGTGGGGCTAGCAACCTTCAACGTAACAAACCAAAGTTCAAGAATTTGAAGTGGCTTACCTGCAAGGCAGACAATGACTTATGCGTGCGTTTCTCAGCCAAGTGTACCTGTTTAGAAGAGGGCGATTTATACAAGAATGCATATTTCAAGCATCTAACTATTTTTTATCTGATGATCAATCCGAGCCGTTGGATCTGAGCAGATAAATCTAAGCATTGAAATCACCTTTAAAAATAAAATAAAATAAATCGTGAGCAACATGAACGTTTACATGCCTGGCTCATAAATAAGCCCTATCCACTTATCAGGTGGACCATAGTGCCACCGTTGCATGTGGAAAATTGTCAGTTAAAAGAGGGTATTAGCAAGAGCCTATATTCAACAACACATATGGCCCACCTGATAAGTGGACCAGCCTGTCCTTTGTGACTGTGTATCTTTCACATCGGGTTCCACCTGGTGCATGTGCCGGATATCTCGCTCATGTCAAAAGACTCGGTGACTCAGACCGTCTTGTTCAACCCGGAGTCAGGACTCACCCGAGTCACCTTGGTAAATCAGATCAGGTGCTTCAACTTTCTTCTTATTCCACTTGCTGAGTTTGGCTTGGCTGTGGTATATGTGGTACTTGAATATATATACACACACACACACATATTTATACACCCGGGCACAAAGTTTAGTAAGCATATTGACAATGTAACATGTGGGGGTACTTGAAGATATATGATGACACAGGGTATAATTCATGAGAGTATATATTAACACACGTGGGTTGCTTGAAAATGGATGGTGACATATGTTGTATATGCAATGGATGTAATATGTGGCGGGTGCTTAATGACGAAACATGTAAACATATATAAGACGTTAAAATATGAAGTATATGTAGGATACTGGAAAATAGATGACAGAATATGTGACATATGGAGTAGTAAATAAATCACTTGGTTTGCTTTCTAGTATAAAAATGAAAATTGAAGTTTTCATTCTTGAAATAAAGGTGAGTTATTTTATAGTCTAGGGGCATGTGATACTTAACATACATGAATGCACTCGGAATTATGGGCATGGTGAACATTAAAATAAAACTGTTTAAATTGTTAAGCCCTTTGTGACCAAATCACAGTCCCAAAATTAGATTGACCGAACAATTTAGCCTTTAATCCAAAGTAATAAAAAAAAACTTCAGAGAAATGCATCCCTACTCTTTTGTCTCATTTACATACATGATGCACTAAAAAATAGAATAAACTCATTTTTTTAATTGGCAACTAAAGATAGCCATTTGGTATTTCTCAAATCGAATAAAGTACAGGTTGAAATGAGCCAAGCTATAGCTTAAATATGGACTTTGGATGGCCCAAGTTTTAAAAGAGCCAGGGTTGTTTGGATGCAAACAAATTCATGTACTACGTGTGCTCATTTTTCATTAAGTATAATGTAACAACTAGTATGTACTAATGGATAGTCTACTCTTAACCTAAAAAGTGTTGAATTTTTTTTTAAATCATTTTTTACTCTCGTGTGAAAAACTATCCTTATTCATTTTATGTTTTAAAAGATTTTGATTGTTGAGTTCATCACTGAGTTAACTTAACCTTTCGAATTAAATTGCAAGGGTTCAGGCCCACATACAGTGAGTGCACCTTTAGGACCGGGTCATAGTTATTGTACCATAGAAGTCGATTGCTCTGGAAACTTGTTGTATTTGGGATGTTGTCCAATGGGAGTAAAGTCGATTTCAAGTCACTGACTTACGTCATGTCTCGACTCAACTTTATAACTCTTCTATCTCATTTCTTTTATTTTCTTTTTAATTTTCGGTTTTAATAATCTATTTGATTCAACCAAATATACTAATAATTTTAAAATCGAATTTGTTGAATTAAATAGACTATGGCTATTATAACTGTTAATGATTCCATCGAGTTATTCAAAATTAAACAGTTTGTTGGACAACACTTTAAATAGTGAAAAGCGTAGTTCATGTTTGCATCGACCACCCTTAAAGTTTCATACATATTATCTGGATAATTTACTATAAATTCAGCAAATCAAACTAAAGTCATAAATGAAAATAATTGTATAAATTGGATTCTAAAGTTTTTGTCCAATGAATTATATGTTTCTTACGAGTCTGCCAAAGACATTTGGACTCCGTTAGAAAAGAAGTACGTTCTAGAAGATGCAGGTGCTAAGAAACATTCAATCGTCAATTTTCTTAACTATAAAATGAAAGATGATAAACCTGTCACAAATTAGATTTATAATTTTTAAAATCTAATTCATGAATTGTCGTAAAAAAAAATTAAGTTGGATGAAGTATTTTTGTCAAGAGTACTGATAAAAAAGCTACCGCCCTCCTAAAAATAATATAAGGACAAAACGAAACATAAAAAGATCGGTGTCTTGTTAGAAACTACACTCGTACACATACGGATAGAAGATACTAATAGAAACATATATTAAAGTGTGTGTGTGTGTGTGTGTGTGTGTATATATATATATATATATATATATATATATATATATATATATAAAAGATAATATATATATAAAAGATAAATTAAAAGATGAATGTTATGAGATCAAGTTAGGAAAACAATAAGAAGAAAAATAAGAAATACAATAATTATGTAAAACTTAGACATTATGCCGATAAATGTAAGCCTAAAAATAAAAATACAAGCAATTAGTTGAAGAAAAAAGAAAACTTATATAATTATAGAAATCTAGGGTATTACATTAAAACCCCTATATTTAAGAAAAACAAAGATAAGTCTCAAAAAAATCTTGTGGAAGTTAGCAATAAGTCTGACATGATATTAGTTGTGGTGTCAAAAGTCTTTTTTTTAAAAAAAAAAAAACAACTTAGAGTGAATGCTACATACTTATTCAAATCGGCACATATGCAAAGATCATAACATATCTACCTCCTACCAAGCATCAGGAGATGATGAACAAATATTCATTGAGTAATGCTCAAACTTCTCCAGTTGTAGGGAAAGGGAAAGTACTTTTAAAACTTACTTATTGAAAGACTCTTATGTTGAATGATGTCCTACATGTGCCTGACATTAAAAGAAACTTGGTCTCTAGTTTGCTCCTCAGTAAGGCTGGTGTAAAGTTAGTATTTGATTTAGGCAAGCTTGTAATAATTAAAAATGAAATTTTTATGGGCAAGGGATACTGTAGTGTTGGATTATTCATTATAAATATATCTAATGATAATAATAAGACATCTAATTCTATTTATATCGTTGAACCTTTTTTATCAATGACATAGCATATTAGGTCATGTGAATACAACATTTTTAAAGAAAATAAAAATGGTAGGTTTATTACCTAATATATCAAATGAAGAATTTGATAAATTTGAAATGTGCATAGAATCACAATTCAGTAGAAAATCCTTTAAAAAAGTAGAATGATCCTTTGTTATATTAGTTGATACATAATAACTTGGATGATTTTAAAAATCAAATATCTAGAGATAGAAAAATATATTACATAAACTTTTGTAAATGATTACTCCATATTCACTAAAGTATATCTGTTAATAAACAAATATGAAGCTTTAAAAGCTTACTAATTATAAAACTGAGGTTGAAAATCAATTAAATATAAAGATTAAAAGACTTAAAACAGATAAAGAATGAGAGTATAAATCTTCCCAGTTTAGAGAATTGTGTGAAAATAGTAGGATGGTTCATTAAACTATAACTCTCTAAATACCATAATAGAACAGAATAACATATCGTAATAATAAAATTCTTAAGGAAATGATGAATATTATGTTAAATAATTCAGGTTTACCCGAAAATATGTAGGGAGTAGCAACTATGTCAGCTTGTCATATCCTAAATACGATTCATTTTAAGTCTTATGAACAAATATCATACGAACTTTGGAAAAATCATGTTCCTACTTATAAATATCTTAAAGTATGGGAGTGTTTTGCCAAAGTATAATTACCCAAAATTAAGAAAAGAAAACTAGGTCGTAAAACAAATGACTGTGCATTTTAGGCTACACAAAAAATAATGCAGCTTATAGATTTCTATTGGATAATATTCTGTATTTTAATATAATAATAAAAGCTAGAGATGCAGAGTTTATTGAGAACATATTCCATATGAAATTTAAGTTTATACCAATAGAAGAAGTTAATGAATCAGATATCACATATATCTGTAAAGATGTTGAGGTGGTAGAAGAACTATAACCAAGAAAATCTGTAGTATGAAGTTTAAGTATATATGTATATAATCATAGAAAAGAGTATTAGAATGCCTTATTTAAAATTCGGATATACCTAAAAGACATTATGGCCTATCATTTACATTATAGTGGTTATTCTGTTGTATTACAAGGATACAATGATACTAACTGGATCACTAATTCAAATGAAACAAAATTTACTAGTGGATATATATGTCTTCACTTTCGGTGGAGAAATCTCTTAAAAGTCTACCAAGCAAATATGTATCACTCAATCAATTATGAAATTCAAGTTTATTGCCTTAGAATATGTTGGATTAAATGTTGAGGGACTTAAAAATCTCTTAGCTAATGTGTCATTGTGGCCAAAGCCTGTATCATTCGTATCTATTCATTGTTATTGTCAAGTGGCTATAACAAAGGCAAAAGGCAAATTATATAATGGAAAGCGCAGACATATTAGACTCAAATATAATATAGTAAAATAAATATTGGGTGATGGAGTCATAACTATTGACTTTGTGAGGTCAGAAAAGAATTTGGTAGAGCCTCTGATCAAAGGATTATCTAAAATATTACTCAATGGTACATTGAAGAGAATGAAGCTGAGCCTAATATATGACTTACCAGTGTCAGCAACCCAACTTATACAAGTAGAAATCCCATGAGATAAGTTCAGTGAGTAAACAACATGACACAAGGTAGACAATTGCGCTAATGTAAAAAAGTGTAATGTCTCGAAAAAATCTGTACAAAGACCCGAGTACCACCTCAGGCAGAAGTCACTGAGGACCGAATCTTTGAGAAATTAGACAAAAAACTAATTAAGTACTAACCTGAATTAATCGGCGAATTAGATCGAACCACTTTCTATACGAACTGCAAAACCTCAAACTATTAGAATCACTAACCTAACATCTCCTAAAAACCTAGGATCAGTCTCAAAACCCAGTTGCTCTAGGAGCGCATTGAAACTCCATATCGAAACTGGACCGTGCATCAAAAGTCTGATGATTGCGAAACTATAAGGTTATGATCGCCTTACTGAGCTTGATAACCATCGCGAGAATCAAGTCCAAATAGTATCTAAAAATGCACAACTTGAGCTTGGAGCGAAGTGTGTGAGAAACATGAATATTATTTAGAAAATAAACTCAAACTTAAGTGAATTGGGTCGTTCGTTTACGGGCCAAATTTAAGGTTTCAGACCGTCAGATTCCGACCCAACTACACCCTTGTATCAGGAAAATTTTTCTGCACCCATTGGTATACTTGTGGCCCTAATCAAGTGACGATGACTGTTAAAACGGGTCCTCCACGATCGATCCACTAATCCGATCAGATTGAAATCTTAATCTGGCATAAATCCATTATTAGGGAACTTTCTCCAGACCGTATGCGAGCAATGGACCTCCAAATGAGCTTCATTGACCTGAAACAGACGCCTTTTCACTATAGCTTAAGTATACCATGACCCTGAGGGCATTGACATCACTTTTGGGCCTATATAAAGACCTTAACCCACCCTCTCTCATTCCATACGAAATTTCCTAACCCTAGGAGAGAGGAGAGAAAAGAGGAGAAAAAAGTGAGGAGAAGAGAGAAAGTTCAGGAGATCGTTATTGCGATTCATTCCCACTGCTCCTCATGTTGAATCACCACCCCACCATCGTTACACCATCGATTCCATATACGATTTGGGTAAGAAATCCTAACCCTAATCTCGTTTTAGGAATCCAAATAGAGGAATCGGTGAAATAGCTAACATATTTTATGATTTAGGTAGTCGTTGTGTCGTAAACAAAGGTGTGGTGTACGAACGGAGTTCGTAACAAGCATACCGACGAAAGGTTCAAACTATAAGCGTGTAGGTTATGGTTTTCAAGGCTTTCAATGTTAGCAATGATTTATGTCTGACTTGATTGCTGCCATATGATCTTAGTTATGACATTTTCAATATATCATGTATGTGTAAACTAAGTTGTATATTAAAATGCATTCCATGTATTTATTGAAATATTTGAATGAACAGGAAATTATGATTTATGTTACCCATTATTATTAATATAGGATTCATGTTTGTTGTACGTATGACAACTCCTATGTGAAAGGATTTGCCATAATATGTGTTATAACTAATTTATTACATGTATGTTTTGATGTGTAGTCTAAGTGTTTGATAAAACGTCTGATTGAGAAATTGTTTGTTGAAATGTAATTAATGAGGGTGTTAAGATAGGATTCTCAATTACCTTATCTATAGTTACAGTTTCTTTCATGTAATCTATTTTGCTACTACGTGATTTATGGATGAAATGCCTATGTATGATAACATGTGCAATATGGTTGTTAACATGCCCGAATGAGAATTGTATTTGAATTAGTTGTTAAATGCTGTTTCACTATCATATATGAATGCCTATTGTATTTGAGTATGATTGAGACTACTACGTAGTCCAAGCAATCGGTAATGGTTTTCGATTGAGTGGCCGAACTAACCTCGCCACAATAGATACGTTCGATGAATCCGAGTTGTATAGTGATTATCGGCAGTGACTAGGCCACGAGGAGTGCATATGTGCTTCATGTTGATTAATTTATCGTGCGCCCGTACCAATTGAACTTGTCAAGTAATCCGATTGGTCTAATGTGTGTTTACCATGTATGGATGCTCCTACTTGAATCTAAGGTATTACTTACAAATGTAAAGTCCGTTTAACCTTGGTACTACAATTCGCTAAGACTCATGAGCCGGACATGATGGTATGGGATACCGTGGTCGAGCTGTTGGCCTACGCTGGGGTGACGAGCCTCCCCATAGTGACCAGTAAGTAACTCAAAACTCGTGAGTCGAAGACGGTGGTATGGAACACTGTATTTGAGCTGTCGACCTATTTTAAGGTGACAAACCTTTCCGTAGTAACCTTGAGTATAAAATAAGCCTACGCTAAGGTGACGAGCCTTCCGTAGCGACCTGAACTTGCCTATCCACTGCTTTTCAAATTAGGAGTGATATTGCCCTATAACTTGCCTATCGTATGTGATTTAATAAGATTGACGACCCTAGATGGATTATTGTTTAGGTAAATGATAAAAAGGGAGTACCTTAGCTTCCCGAATCTGCTATATGAATAAGCTTAATCAAGAACTCGGCTAACACGTGCATGCACCACATTACATGTGCTTTGGCGAGGAAGTGCACGGTGAGATTAGCATGTGCGACCGTGAGATGGTGTCACTGAGGGAGTGCAGGCAAGGGCATGCATCATTATAACATATCATCTTTGCATTAACAAGAGTACTTAAGACATGATTATTGTACTGCTTTATCATTACTGCTTGACTGAATTGATAACATGTTAACCTTTTTCTTATAGTACCACTGAGTTGATCACTCACTCCCACTCTGGGACGGTGTTTTAAAACACCAACCAGACTCTATTTTAGCTGCAAATGATGGTGAGGCTTATGAAGCGGAGCCTGACTTCTACGACGATGAGGATGAGTTCTCCTATATGCAACTATCAGGTGGGTCTATGTAAACTATGTGCTGATCAACAGGACTACAGGGATACGAATTAGTTGGACATTACACTTTGTCATTTTGTTATTTGGAACAAATATGTATATATTCAGCTTAATGACATGATCATACTTTGGGAATTTATAACCACTTATATACTTTATATATCTATTATAGACTTCTGCTCGTTTAACTTAATTCTCTCTGGAGTATGATATGATGTTTTAGTATAATCTCACTCATGTTTAATGCACTAATATGGACAACATTTAATCATCATTATCTATATTGCATAAATGATTCGTTGGAACTCGGGAGTTGAGTTTCTACTCGACCCTCGATTTTCGGGCCATTAGAAAAAGTCATTTTTATGGTGTAGCAATGTGAGCAACAACATAAAATTATGAGTTTTTGGAACTCTTAAAAATCTATATCCATATATTTAGTGGTGTATACAGTTATTGTATATACTTAATGGAATTCACCTATATAGGTGTGGAGGTAAAGGCCACTTCCTATGATAATCTAAACGAATTTTCTAGGACATTCATAAAATTCAAGTAATGGTGCATAGCTGAAAAGCATCGAACAACAGAATCACTTGCAAAAGAAGAATTGCATAAGTGGTATGTACTTGCAATTTACACCAAAATGATTCAAGTTCAAGACTATGATGTCGCCTGGTTCCCGTAAATATATCTTGCTTACTCTAACGTCAGTTCAAGTCTACAGTGACACCGACACCATTACATAACTATTCTACATTAACTTGAAAACTTTTGATTTTGAAACATATAGGGAATTTTTGCATTTTATTTCAATATATATATATATATATATATATATATAATTTTATGTTTTCTTATGAAAAACTTTTCTTGTTCCTTTTCTATTTTAACTTAGTATTTTTGGGTTAAACTACAAGTTGTTCGAGTCCACGTACAGTAAGTGCATTGTTAGGACTGAGTCATAGTCATTATATCCTGGAGGTCGATTACTCTGAAAACTTGTTACACTTGGGACGTTGTTTAAAGGGAGCAAATTCGATTATTCATTATTTAGTGGTCCATGTATTAGACTGTCCAGATCCATCTTGACTATGACTATGGACCGAGTCATAGTCATTATATCCTGGAGGTCGAGTCCACTCACGTCATGCCTCAATTCAACTCTATAAGTTTTCTACCTCATTTCTTTTATTTTCTTTTTAGTTTTCAATTTTAATAGTCTACTTGATTCAACCAAATATACCAACAAAAAATTGAATATATTATGCATGCTAAAGTATCACGAGGTCTATTAAGAACATGATACTCTACACCATCCATCCATTTTGGAAGCACATTTTAGGTCATGAGCACAAAATTAAAGTATATTCAAAGCTCAAGTGAACCACACCCTAAGAAACGATGGGAATAATGACATCCATTATTAAAACCTTCCTAAGGCTTACGATGATGCTTATTTATCATCCAACATGTCAGTAAGGTCACATACACACGGATGAAGGGAAAACACTAATATCAACTTGATCCAAAACTTTTGTGGTCTCGAAGAAGTTTTCAACAATGAACATCATTATCCTCACTCTCCTATGATGTGGTCCACTTGAGCTTTGGATATGCTTCAATTTTGGGCTTATGTCCTATAATGAGCTGGTAAAAAGAAGGATGGCGTGGATAAGTCACATATATCACAATGTGGCCCACAATGTTCACTCAGTACACAATTTACTTTATTTAATTTAAGCATCCACATGTGTCATCATCAATCTTTACACACACACTACATATGTGTCATATATATATATATATATATATATATATATATATATATATATATATATATATATATATATCAATCAGTGTGTATATTCACTATTATATTACACTATCTATATTAAGCATTTCACATGTTCCGAGACTTTAACGTCTGAGGTGCTTGACTGATACAGAACAGTACCTGAGTCCCAGAAGTGCTTAGTTTCACATGTTCTAAGACTTAAATATTCGGGCATGCTTAACTAATACGGTGCAGTACTTGAATATCGGCATTCTATAGTAAATATAAGACGTCTTACTATGCATGACAAGAACAAGATAGCATATACAGGACACAACTTTAAATGCATCCAAACAGCCTCTAAAAGTCAATCTTAACAGGGCCTTCATCATCAGGCCCAAGCCTACAGGTGGGCCTCAATAGAAAATTTTGAAAATCCTAAGTTTGACCTGAACCATTCATCAGTGAGGCCAGAAGACTTGATTGGGCCATACCTTTCGCTTCTGAAGACGATTTATGGATTCCACCAGAGTCTCCTCCATTAATTGAATCTGGGCCAGGTCTTCCACTTCTTCTGGTTTGGTCCAGTAGCTGCAAAAGGCCCACAAACCATCAGATATTCCAGTGTAACCAATTGTTGTGAGACTACCAGTTAGCAAATGGCATCAAGCCTAACTCATTAGATTATAGAATGTAACGGTAATCTAGACCGTCAATTTGATATGTCACCTCATCGATGTGCCCATGGTTAGAGAAATTAGTGGTAATTGGCCGTTTCTAACCATTGGATCTGCAGAAGTTTTTCTGGGCCATTGACAACCCATAAAGGTTCATTGGATTGAATAATGATGAAATTCTAATCCATACAAATTTTGGGTTTTCTCATCCAAGAGGTGGTCCTTGTATTAGACTGTCCAGATCCATCTTGATTAGTACCCATTAGCACCAAAAACTATAAAAAATAATAATAATAAGGGGGAAAAACAGCATGATTTCAGATTCAATTTCATGCCACCCAAACGGCTCAGATTAGTTCTAAATGTGGCTGCCCCAACAATATATATCCTTCAAAATACCAATCCGGGTATGTCCAAACGCTACCCAAAATATAAAACCGTTCCAATGCAATTGAATGTAGTGAAATAAAAATAAAAAACCTCAATTTACGGTTCTTTTCTTGAATCTGTGCTTGCAGTAGCTTCTGTTGATTATGTAGATCCTGCATAGATCAGTGAAAGTGCTAATTAAGTTTTATGGTCGACTTTTGTGGGGCCCACATTTGTCCAATCACAGCTCAACTACATCAAGCCACTCATAAGGTGGGCCACATGCATACATCAAACATAAACAATTGGCCAACACTCGTCTAATAGTCTATTTCTTTCAACAGTGGCTTGATTTTTGGGCAAGGACAACATACAATGCAGCCCACCCAATGGACAGATTGGATCTGGACATGTGGGCCACATGGCTTGTGGGGTCCAGTGTAGTTGGGCCAAGATCGACAATACCTCAATCTTTTTTCTCCTGCAGAAATTAGCAACCAAACATCAAGACATGATTAGAATACACTTAATTGATTTTATACATTGAATTATCATTAAGCATTTCAAGAAAGAAATATCTACCCATCACCCAAAAGCCTTTGCACGTCGACATTGTGATCGAGCTTTCTGAATATTTTCTTCAATACCTACCGTCGGATTAGATCGGTCACAATCACATCGTAGGAGAAGAGTCGTCCTTTTGCAATGGCTACTCACGATGGTAGGTTTCCAAATCTCACGTGAGATCCCGATCGTTCATCTGGTGTGCCCCACCATGATTGTGCCATGGCCCAACAATCAGCTTGGTAATTGGATCATCAAATAAGCCCATGTTTGACCCACACACAATGAACAAGGCAACCTGGTTTCCGGGCCACAGGACAAAAACAGCATGGCCCACCAGACAATGGCCAGTAACTTGTACACATTTCCACAGAGAGTAGCCATAGCAGGGTTCAACGACTCAAAATCAGGAAAGAAAACTAATAAAAGGATCAAATCCGATCTTACATCAATGACCTCCAGTTTCCTGTAAAATGCAAGTTCAGAAAAAAGAGTTTCAAAATTAGACAACCATCAGTTTAATCTAATAAGGGCACATTTGGATGCTCAATCGAAATGAATTACAATAAAAGGAAATGACCCAAGTTGGGGTGACACCATTTTAATTCATAATGATGATTGAGCCCCAAGTTAGTAATTTCCTCTTTATTGAATTGAGTTATCATGATGATTCATTTCAATTGAGCATCCAAACGCACCCAAAACAAATTTCGCAGTCCTTATAAATAATATTGAGTTCAAACCTTTTTGATCTTTCGTGCAGTGGCACCATCGAAAATCTTTCTAGGACCCCATCCAATTCACTGAAAAATAAAAAGAAAGAAAGAAAAGAATAACATGGTTAATCCTCCATCTGAGATCCAAACCGCATATTAGTCATTTGATTTCATATTTATCTCAATGGAACTAATCTTATATGCAAAATCAATCAAAAGGATGATCTACTTAATCAATTTCAATAAAATATAGTTCACAACTCAATGCCCAATGAGTTAACTCATCCAAGTTCCGAGTCGATAGATGAGATTTTCAACATTGATATAAATAGCATAAAAATGATTAGCAATTTACCAATATGATTTTTTTCTAAGCGTGGAAACAGGTTTTTAGAATCCTAGTAATTGTCGTTACCAACGATACCAACGGTAACGGAATTAACGCCCAAAGCGTTACCTTATGTATGACTATGTACATGTAGACGTGGGCCGCCTCAAGCTTCCCGGCCCCGAATGCATGGATTGTCGCCTTGAGCTTCCCCAAATGCATGGATGATTGTAATCGAATGATCCAAGGTTATGGGCATTCCCTCATTCCACGTTGAAAATCACATTTTATAATCCACAAAAAAATGTAACAATAGAGGAAAAACAAAACCCAATTAGGAAATGGAATTAAGTCCATATTGACATTAGACCTTTGGGAGCAACTAATCACCATCAACATAGATCAATCTCATGAAATCTTAACCGTCGAAGATTTCCTGGCCTAGTGATAAACAATCGCCATCGAAAGAAGAAATCAACAAAAAATGAAATATGACCATTGGGCCACTTTAATCCATCAAGTTGAATTTGGATCTAATAACCTTGCAATAACACACATTCAATGGTTACTATTTTAGAAACAAGAAGCGATTCATTTATTTATTTAGAAGATAGGGCAGGATTTTATTACTTCCAATGGGCCAATAGCACAAGAACATAGAGAGAACAAAGAGCAGAGAGAACTTAGAACAATATAGTAGGCTCGCAACATGGAAAATAAATCAAACAATATAGTAGGATCGCGACATGGAAAATAAATCAAAACCTTCAAAAATAAGGATTTGAATTTACTTGCTCGCTCCAACACACATCGTCGGCCTTCCGCTGGGAGAGAACATAACGAGAGCAATATCGATGTCGCACAGGATCGATAGCTCCATTGCCTTCTTGGTAAGGCCCAGCTTGCGCTTTGAGTAAGTGATCTGGCGAGCAGTGAGGGTCTCCAGCCGCTGGATTTTGAGCTTGACTCTACCCATCTTCAGTACTACTTGAGACTACAGAAACCTTATTTTTCTTCTCAGTTTGTGTTTTGGGGGGATTGGCCAGCCAAACGAGAACACCCGACACTATGGCAAAGGGTTGTGAATTTAAAGGAGATTTCAGGCAATGGGAAGCCTTTCTGAGATTTCTTGCAATGATATCGAAACACAAACCCAAGTGTCAATATGCCTAGATTCTCTCCTATCTCCTCACACGCCTACCTCTCTCTCTCTCTCTCTCTCTCTCTCTCTCTCATACAAATACATGTAAGAGATGTGCATTGCTGCTCTAACTATCTAAAATTGCTCCTGGCCGTTCATCAGGGGACCTTACATCTCTCTCTCTCTCTTGAAGGGGAGGTGTGGTTGGTATAGTTGTAATTTGGGGGGAAGGTTGAGGGAAGATTTGAAGGCTAGATTCGACGTTCCAAATGAATTTCAGCTCACCTGACCCTGATTTTGCAAGGTGGTGAGAGGAGTGGCATTGAATCGGAGGTTTGCACAGTATCTCACGGCGTATTGTTGTAGGATTTAGAAAGCTATATTTGTTGAATCTTGGGTCATTTTTCAATGATCCAAACCGTTCATATGATGGACATTCCCTTGGATTGTGGATTTCATGAAAAAAAAAAATCATAATTGGAAGATTTCTTACTTTCTCTCAATGGGCCACAAAGCAATGTTTAAGGAGATGGTTTATATTCAGTGAAAATAGTTAAAATATTAAAGGGTTGAAATGTACCAAACGAGAGGTTTCTTTTTTTGTTACGGTACGCCTTAATCTTTGTGAGGCCCATCATATAAACGGTTTGGATTATTGAAACATGACCTAAATTCAATGGAAATCATTCAGATGTATTATATAAGAATAAGTGGGGACGTGTGTTGTAACAATCCTGGTTGGGGTGCCGGAAAAGGATTGGCTACTCCCCCTGCCATCAGCCAATGGCTGATGGTCGGTGCTCTGTGGGCCCCACCATGTTGTATGTGTTTCATCCATTCCGTCCATCTATTTTTATAGATCATTTTATTATATGAGACAAAAAATAAGATACATAACGATCTCAAGTGGACCACATTACAAGAAACGTGTCTATTGAATGTAGACCATTAAAAGATTTTTGGGGGCCATGAAAGTTTTGGATCAATCTGATATTTGTTTTTTCCATTCATCTAGGTCTGTATGACCTAATCAACATATTGGATGTCGAATAAACAGTACAGTGGACCTTAGGAGGATTTTAATGGTGGATATCCAATCACTATTATTTTCTTGTGCTGTGGTCCACCTGAGATTTATATCCCTCTCATTTTTTTATTAAGCCATAAAATGATCTTTAAAAATGGATGAACAGCATGGATGAAATGCATGCACCATGGTGGGGCCCACGGAGCAACGACCACCAGCCACCGGGCTGGTGGCAGGGGGAGTAGCCAATCCGTTCTCTGGGGTGCCGGTCTGGACGGTGTAGTTCATGCACGTAGAAGCCATTTCTATGTCAACATCGTTTTTCCTGGGTAGTGACTACATTTGTTGCCCGGTGGGGTCCACTTGCAAAAACGGATGGATGATCAGAGCTGTCCGTCTTTTGGGTGACATTAAAATTAATCTGGACCGTTGAGGAGAAATCTTAACGGTTCAAGTTTACTTTATCAAAGCAATGATTTGAATATTTTTATCAATGTAATTATTATTCTGTGGTCCATATACAATAGCAGCAGGAAGATGGACGGTTCCGATCATCCTGCTATTCGTCCATGTGGGTCCCATTGGTCGATGCACGCGGGTTCGCTTGGTCCGGGACTCACGGGAAAACGTGTCCCTGTCGGGTTCAGATTGTGTAAGTCGCGACTTATGTTCATTTGATACGGCGTGCCTCTGTAGGGCCAAGATGCAGCGATATTCCGATGATTGAAAACCTCCATATTTTAACATATATAGTAAGGGAAACAAATTCTATTTTTAACGCTGAAAGTATGACGCCGACCGTTGATTTGTGAAGTTGAATCCAAACCACCAAAATTTTCCTTTTGACGTCTGATGTTCAACCACAAATATCAATGATAAGAATCAATAGTTCAATGATATTTTTTGAATTAAACCCATCTATAGTTGGAATAAAATCTTTTACCGATCTAACCATCTGATCATCTATGGAAGTGGGCCCCATGAGGAAACGTGTACTGCTGAGTGTAAATCGCGTTGAATGGAAGACTAATACTCACAGCTGCGGGGTTGAATGGAAGCGGATTAGCTGCCGCCCTGGCCGCACCGAAGAAGGTGTGGCCCTTACCGTGGGGCCCACTTTGATGTATTTGTGATATATCCATGCCGTAAATACGGCTTTAAATATCATTTTAGACCATAAAACTAAAAATGGAGAAGATCCAATTCTCAGGTGGATCATACCATACGAAACAGTGGATTTTGACCATTAATGGGCTACAAAAGTTTTCGATCAAGCTTATATTCCTTTTTCCCTTCATCCATATTTTTATGATCTTATCAACCGTTTGTATGGAAAAAAATAAAAATAAAAATTACGGTGGGCCTTAGGAAGTTTTTAATGGTATGGCATACAGTCACCGTTGTTTCCTAAAGTATGGCCCACCTGAGAATGGGATCTTATTATTTTTGGGGTTATTACTCTAAAATGTCCTGAAAAAACAGAAGGACGGTGTGGATATAGAATGAATGTATCAAGGTAGCCCCAGGGGTAGGGCTGCACCGTCTTTGTGAGGCCGGGGCCGCACCTAATCCCCTCCCGATTTGAGCGGGGAGTGGTTGAATGCCTTGGTTGCTCCGAGCCAGCACGGGTGTTGTGGGAAGAGGGAGTTCTTTTAAGTAGTTTAAGATGATGACCGTAGATTCGGAAGACCCGCAATATAGAGTATCAATCAATACCGTCCATCTACTTTCCCATATTTTGGATGCCAAATTTTTGAAAACATAAATCATCAGATGATCTTCACCATCTGAACGGTGGTATAAAAATCAAGGAAATGTAGAAAACTAGTCAGTATTGAGTGCATCCATTGGATAGAATGTACTGATTAGATTATTTAATGGTACTATTTTTTTAGACTAAATTTTGATAGTAGCACCATATGAACGGTTCTGATTGGTGGATAACTCAACCAAATCTACTATGGAGAGAAGGCCCTACCGTATTTGTGTTCTTCCGGCTCTACCGTATCAATTCCGGGCTTTTAATACGCAGGTTACATGCATGGGCGCGGATTGGGTAAGGCAGGGAAAACAGCTTAGTTGACGTGGATTGCGTACTGATAGCGTCAGCGGCGAGGTGGCTACTGACAGTGATCTGTGGGCCCCATCATAATGTATGTATCCTATCCACGCCTTCCATCCATTTTTTCAGACTATTTTATGGTATTATACCAAAAACGAGGTATATCTAAATCACATATGGACCACACCATTGAAAAGATTGGTGATTGAACACTCACCATTAAAACTTCTTAGGGCCACAAAAGTTTTGGATTAAGCTGATATTTGCATTTTCTCTTCGTCCAGGTGTACGTGACTTAATCAACAGGTTGGATGGCATATAAACATTACAGTCAGCTTAGGAAGTTTTTAATGGTGAGCATTCAACTGCAGCTGTTTTCTTGTGGTGTGGTCACTTGAGATTTATATATATGTCCCTCATTTTCGCAAGCGTACCATATAATGATCTGAAAAAAACGATGGACGGCTTCGATAAAACATAAAAAATCATACGGGGCCAACGGAGCACTGTCAGTAGCCACCTCCCTTCTGACGCTGTCAGCACGCAATCCGCGTCCCAGCTTAGTGGGTGAGGCCTAACAGTCGGGCTCACAAAGGTATACGTGTTCTATATCCATACCGTCCATCGGATTTTTCAGATGAATTTAAGGTATTTTTTTTTTAAAAAATGAGTAATATATAAATCTCAAGTAGACCACAAAGTTAGTATTGAATTCCCACCATTAAAATCTTCTTGTGGGCCACGAGTTTTGGATCAAACTTCTATTTGTGTTTTACCTTCATCCAGGTCTACGTGACCTTATCAAAATGTTAGATGGAGAATAAACATTATAGTGGGCCCTAGGAAGTTTTTAATGGTGGGCATTTAATCACTACTGTTTTCCTCTGGTGTGATCCACCTAATATTTGGATCTACCTAATTTTTGGGACCAGACAATAAAATAATCTGGAAAAACTTATGGACGGCATGGATATACAATACATAGATCGAGATGAAAACACGGTCAGGCGCTCACCCACTAAGCTGTCGTCGCTGCCTCACCTACTCCGCGTTCTACATGCAGGCCGGAAGGGTGGCGCGCACACAGAAAAACTAGAGAAAAAGGTTCGATACTCTGGCAGAGTATGACAGATGATACGCAGGCACGCACTTAGAAATTGCATACGTGGATAAATTAATTCAAATTGCACCATCCAAATTATGGGATCAATTTTATATGTTCTGTGAAAAAATTTAGGCTTATTTGATTATCTCATTATCAGATCGGTGGACATTTATTGGACGGATGAGAACCACACACAAGTCTGATCATCAAGCGAACCACAGATGTAACTTAAATATAGACGGCTAGAGTTTTTTTTTTTTTTCTAGCCATTGATTTTTCTCATACATGTGTGGCCCACTTGATGAATCGGTGGCCTTACTATCCGACGGTGCATGTTTTGTTGAGACCCATCCCATGAATGGCCCGGATCACCTTATATGTACTATATCACCTTACAATAAAGTCATTTCCACTCATCCACTGTACACGTGGCATACATGCATGCAGGCTAATCTGGACCATCCAGATCGTGGCCCTCACTGCAGATTGAGCATGGTCCCAAAAAGAACTGATCCGACGGACCTAAATATTCAGTTGCTGGTTGAGTAGCTCAAAAGGAAATATTCAGCCATCGAAATCTATTACAAATCATATGGGGTTCTGTGGGCCCCACCATAATGTATGCATTTTATCCATGCCGTTCATCTATTTTTCTAGATCATTGTTGGGCTTGATCTCAAAAGCGAGGCAGATATAAATCTCAGGTTGACCATACCATAGGAAAAAAAGTACAGATTGAATGTCCACCGTTAAAAACCTCCTAAGGCCCACTGAAAAGTTTATTGGACATCCTACCTGTTGATTAGGTCCAATGGGAAATACAAATACAAGCTTGATCCGAAACTTTTGTGGCCCCAAATAATGGTGGGCATTCAATTGACACTGTTTCATGTGATGTGGTCCACTTGAAAATTTGATCTATCTCAATTTTTAGATCATGCCATGAAATGATCTTGAAAAATGGATAGTCGGCATTGATGAAACACATACATCATGGCGGGGCTCAAAGAGCACCCCACACTTAATGTGCTGATGTCACCAAATGTGTTTTTTCTATCCTTACATATGGGCTGACGTCACCAAATGTGTTTTATCTAAATTATCCTTACATATAGGCTGACGTCACCAAATGTGTTTTATCTAAATTATCCTTACATAAAACAATCTTTGGAAGAAAATTAGACAGATCCAAAGTTCAAGTGGACCACACCATACAAAGCAGTAGAGATCCAACATCTGTCCTTGTAAACTTTTTAAGGGTCTTAGAAGTTTTGGATCAATTTAATAGTTGTTTTCTTAGTCCTTTTGTGTGGGTTTACCTGCCCTTATAAATAGATTAGATTGCAAATAAACATTACAGACAAAGCAGTAGAGATCCAACATCTGTCCTTGTAAACTTTTTAAGGGTCTTAATAGTTTTGGATCAATTTAATAGTTGTTTTCTTATTCCTTTTGTGTGGGTTTACCTGCCCTTATAAATAGATTAGATTGCAAATAAACATTACAGTACGCCTTGAGAAAGTTTCAACGGTGGAAATCACTTGTGCTCTACTTAAGCTTTGTTTTTTTTAATGATTACAGAAGTTCCGGATCAATTTAATATTTGTATTATTTTTTTTTTCCCTTCGTGTCTATGTAACCTAATGAACCAATAGGATTGCAAATAAACATTATAATGAGCCCTGAGAAGGTTTCAAGAATGGGAATTATTGTCTTCAGTGCTTCCCGTAATGTGGTCCACTAGAACTTTGTTTTTTTTTTATTTATTTATTAAAGGTTATAGAAGTTTTGGGTCAACCTAATTCTTATCTTTTTTTTTTTCTTTTTTTTTCCTTACCTCTAATCTACCTCATTTTTGGGTTAATGGTATAAAATGATCTCACCAAATGTATGGACGGTATGGATATAATACATAAATCATGTTGGGTCACACAGAACTTGGTTATTACACCGAACAATTTATCTCAATAAGCGTGTGCAAGGAAACACCCATATTCATAGCTCAACTGGCAGACTGAGTGGAGATACCTCGTTTCAACACTTGAGGTCTTGGTATCGATCCGTAGTGGAGGTGGCTATGTAACATCCTGGATTTTCACTATTTTGGATTTTCAAAAATCTATCAATTTTTATTTTTTTTAATTTTATTTAATTAACCTAAATATTACTTAATAACCATTAGCACTTAATGTCAGTGTATACAGGGGTGGTACCAGTAAAGAGCCGCACCAGTTCGATTAACCATGTAACGTTCCGTCCAACCAGAACAGTGTACTGAGGCGTCCACGTAGGATTTGCCACAGGACCGTTCGTTTAAGCTACTCGTAGTGAGGTACTATAAATAAATTAGACCAAGATTAGCCCAATTGAATAGGTCAGACGGGTCCTGATAGAACCTGGTGCGGGCCTCCAAGCCAGATGACCGTTAACACCTAGCGACAGCTCGTGCAGGCTATACCGCAACACGAGAAGATCAAAAAATTATAAAAATTTAGGAGAGCATAGATTTCACTGGGCTTGGAAACCATCGCAGACCACGGACCTAGTGAACACTCAGAAATAGAATCTGATACTTGCCAGATGCGCCCCACCAATGCTAGAATTGAAATCTGATACGGGTAAATAAAACTGAGATTTCAGGCATTTCAGCCGTCGGATTTCTTCTAAATTTACGGTAAAGGTCTAATGTATTTTTCTACGCCCGCCCACAAAATCTGGGTCCCGATCGTGGCACGGTGACCGTTGATCGTGAATCGGACCCGTGAGACCAAACCCCATATCCGATCGTCCCCAAATTTTGCATGGCCCTTCATCGGGATATGGAGCACCTATCCTATTAGTTTCATGGCCAGAGGGCCACCAGAACTACCCCGATTCTCTAAACAAGCTCTACACCGCTCGTTGGTGGGCCACTAGTTCCAAAACTATAGAATAATGTCCATCTTACTGGGCTTGACACCCATCGCAGGAATTAGACCAGGGTACTGTCCAAAACTGCTCAACTTAAGCCGAAGGACGAGTGCATAAGAAGTGCAAATACCTTAAAGGAATGAGTTGGAACTTAAGTGAATTAAGTCATCCTCTCTTATGCAAAGTTGAGGATTTCGGACCGTCAGTTTGCGACCAAACTTTACCCGTGGAGTAAGGATATTTCCCTGCTCATATCTGTATAGCCGCAGCCCTGATTAACTATCGGTGACCGTTGAACAGACTTTTAATTATATCTGTCGATCGGCGCGTCCAAATGGCGGGTCGATCATATACCTATGTAGATCATCATTAGGACCAATTATCCAACGGTGGGTGTCGACTCTTACGCCTCATAGTGGGCCCTAGAGCTTAGAAAGACCCTCTCATAGGTCTAGTATAGTAAAAATCTAGCACTTGGGGCCATTTGCACCAAATCTGGCATTATAAAAAGGCATCATTTGGGGCACCCCTCTCCCCATACGAATTTGCCCTAGAGAAGGAAGGAGAGAAGAGAGAAAATGGAGAAGAGAAAGGAGGAGAAAGAGAGAGGAAGAAGAAAGGAAATGAGTATGTGGTAGGAAGTGGGGCCCAAGGAGCTTAACCTTGCAACTCTCTACCCATTCTCCAAGGAAACCTCCACCAAACCCACCCATGCCAAAAAGCGGAGGTAAGAATAGTATATTTCCCTTCGATAGAACAACTTAGTGTAGATTTCTAGGCATTAATGTTATCTTTCTTGATTTTGATTTAAGAAATGGTGGTTTTACCCAAATCCCCAAACCCTAAGATCTCAAGAACGAAAATCTCCCCTTAAAGTGCGGACTATTATCCTTAGGTGGCCTAGTACCAATTATAGTTGGAGGTAAATGATTTTGTTTGCTGGGTATGTTGTATGAAAGAATTTAGAGGAACTTAGGGATGACATGTTGTTGGAATTGTATGAGTTGCATGTTTATTTCTCTTTGATGTTAATCTTGCCTCTCTCATGATCTAGTGTATGGATGATTACATGCTCATGTTTGGTTGATTTCTTTTTCTCATATGTGTTGCTTTATATTGTGTATGATTCATTTGCTCTTATATATTTGATCCCTTGAGGTGTAGGAAGTGCTTAACTTCTTCACCAACCCACACCACACACATACACCTTATTCATGATATTAATAGTTTGCTTGCTAGAAAAATTTGAATTGTATGTTGAGCAACATGAGAACATGGTGTTGAATATGCTTGATGTTACATTGGTAGTTGGCATGCTATGAGTCACTGTTCCTACCCTTGGGTTGGTTAGGAATATGAGGAGAGCGGAGGTAGTTCCGTTGGTAGGACTACCTTGAGGCTAAACCCATGGGTTTGGGCTAGTACGTGTGGGCGGTAGTACTTAGACTATATGGGTCGCTTGTACCCGATATCGTTCTGCCACATACTTGCTTGGGCTCGTGCGGTTTAGTCCACTGGCTGACCTACCTGGTTTGTTAACCTTGTTTGCTCACATATCTATGGAAACTGGAACACCCTACCACAGTTGTAGCCCATCGATACCGGATGGAATATTGATCCACAATCTCGTGAGCCGGGTATGGTGGAATGGGACACTGTGTCCGATCTGTTAGCCTACGCTGGGGTGACGCGCCTCCCCGTAGTGACCGCGAGCGATCCCACATTCAGCACTCTCCATGTGCTTGAAGTCGGGGATGAGGGAAACCCGATGGGGTCAAGGATCGCGAGGTCTCGGCCTCACACATTGGGGGCCTTGGCTTCGTAACTAGTTAAGGGCATTTGATATGTGGGGTGTATCAGATTCTCAAATCTGCTGGATAAATGGACTTAACTAAGAACCCGGTTAACGTCATCATTGCATGACATTAGCTAGGTTGGCGACTCGGCAGTCGAGGTCGCTCTGAGGAAGTGTTGACATATGCGATTGTTAGACGGAATCGCTCGAGGGAGAGTTGTGGTGAGGGCATACATCATATCATCCACCATGCATGTGTATTAATAAAATTAGTTAGGTATTTGTGAATGATTGTTTTTCATTAAATTCATATTATAACTGATGCTCGTTATAACTTAAGACTAATAGTACCCACTGAGTTGATCACTCACTCCTACTCTGGGACGGTATTTTAAAACACTAACCAAACCCGCTCGTAGATGCAGGAGATACAGATTACGTGGAGCTTGGTGATGCGAGTTTTGAGGAGGAGGACGGGTTCCCTTAGTTCCAGTTGATGAGCGGGACCTCGTCGGATCAGTAGATGGGTCGTTGGATCGTCAAGCAGCAGCTCAACTTTATTCTTTTGGGCATGCCATTCTTTTTGTGATTTTGTTGGGCGTCACCTTGTGCGCCCGTTTGTATTCTTTTGGACATGTATATATAAGTATAGTTGATTTTCTTCTATTTCAGTAGATTTGTGTGGTTGTGCTTCATGTTCTAGGAAATTCCATAATGCGCATTTAGACTGGATTAATTGCATATTAATGAAAATCAGTTATAAGTGACCCCAGGAACTCGGGAGTTGAGCGTATGCACGACCCTCGATTTCTAAGGCGTTACAAGCTAACATGGAGTGTGCGTCCTGCCATGCCCCCCCCCCACCCCCCCAAAAAAAAAAAAAAAAAAAGCGTGTGCAAGGAAAGCTATGTTGGCCCACCATAATGTATGTTGATGTGGCATTCAATCCTTCCATCTTTCTAACTTATTTGAAGATGAGAACTAAAAAAGGCTGATAAATAACTAAAGTAGGCCAGGCCCAGATTGGGATGACAGGCGCAAACTGTGGCTATTGGGACGGGAGCGAGACCCAATTAATAAGAGGTTTGGGCCCAGGACGATGTGACTGCCTGCCACTTTCACAGGCACGCGTATGTATAGTCATAGTCCATCCGAGCATAAATGTTTCCTCTTGAGTTTGGTAAGGCCGTAAATGGTCCTGGGCCCAAGAAAGTAGAAGTTTGAATAGGCTCCGGCCCAAGAATCCAGGGCCGGCCCGGCCCACTGCCGGTGGAGCCATTGCATCTTCGTGCGACATGATCCTGTACCGTACATGTGGCACATAATATGATGATCCTGACCATTCACTCTATTGGGTTCAGCATTGATTGACTAGATACCAGAAAATGTTTTGATTGGTGTATCTTAACCATCTAATAAATTGAATTTTCTCACTGAATATGAGCCGTTGATGGCTGGAGTCTTATAGTTTGTGCGTATACCCACCGATTAAAGTGGTTGAGTTGTCCAAACAGATTTTTCTTTCTAGTTTGGCCCACCTACTGTTTTTAATATTATATGAACGGTTTCGATATATTAAATGGATGCCACGTGTGCACTAATAACACGGAGGCACGTACTTTCCACGACTCCAGATATAGCAATTCCGATAATAGATCCGAAATATCCTCATCGGATCCAAAATGATTGCCACGTGAGCTCAGATAGGTGCACCCAGCCACAGTTGCTAAGGTGCAGGACCAAAGTCAATCATCGTGTGGGCCCCACCTGTTATCCCGGTCTTTAAGGATCTGACCAATACATATGAAGAATGGACCATTGAAAAGAGAATCTACGGTCAAGGTTCAACGCACCTGTTGCCCGTTAGAGCTGAGCTGGACTGACTTTTTCTCAAGGGAGTCTACACGGTGGGGTCCACCTGATAAGCGGCCTCTATCTAGCTATTGCAGATGCATGACTGCACCTTTCCGGTTCTTAGCACTCACACGTGGCATCATTTGAAATGCTTGCAAGATCCAAGCTGCTCGCCATGTGGGCCCCACACGTACCTGATCTGGTGGGTCCCACATGTGCTTCAAATGCGAACATCTGTCAGTTGCCAGTTGAAAAGGGTAGTTGTGGGCCCACCAGATGGTTGCATGGACCTTTGTGCAGAGAATCTACAGAAGCGGGCCCACCTGATGAGCATTTTGGACCAAAGCTCGTTGGCAAGTGCGGCATCGTCTGGGTCCAGTTTTCTTGTACAAGCATGTGCGAGATCCAAGCAGTTCATCAGGTGGGCCTCAGAATATTAGATGGAAGGGGGAAAATCAGTCCAGTTCCATGATCTGGTGGGCCACACATGTCCATTTGAATGTAACCGTTGGACGACTTACACCGATCTACGGGAACAAGTAAGGCCCACTTGCACAGGAGGGGCCAATCAATCCGCCCCACGTGGATAGTTAGATTCTCTCATGCGCGTGCCGGCGCGGTTTCGGTGGATCACCCTATTCACCAGGGTGGGTGCATCCCTGACTGTGGGGCCCACCTTGATGTATTTGAGTTATATCCACTCCGTCCATCCATTTTTTAAGATGATTTTAGATTATTATCATGAAAAGGGTAAGCGTATCCAATTCTCATGTGGACCACACCATAGGAAAGAGTGGTGAATGATCACTGAAAGCTTCTGTGGCCACAAAAGTTTTGGATCAAGCTGATATTTTAGTAGTCCCTTCATCCTTCATCCAGGTCGTTGTGACCTTATAGGTTGGACGGAAAATAAAAATTCCGTTGCCCCAAAGAAGTTTTTAACGGTGAGCATTCAATCACCACTGTTTCCAGTGGTATGGTCCACCTAAGATTTGGATCTCATTTATTTCTGGTACAGTACCCTAAAATAATCTTTCAAAACGGATGGACGGATACAAGGTGGGCCCCACAGTAAGGGATACACCCACCTTGGTGATCCGTGGATCCACCGTAGCCACGCCACTCGCGTGCAGTTGAATCGTAACGTAAGTTACCCAAATGATGCCACGTGTTCGGATTAGGTTCACATGACCAGAGATCAGACGGACGCGGATTTCCTGCGAAAGGCTTTCGCAGGAAGTTCCTGCGCAAGTATGCTGGGTGGGGCCCACTACAATGTATGATAGAAATTCATTCCATCCATCGGTTTTGAGAGCTCATTTTAAGACGTGGGACTAAAAATTAGGTGGATACAAAACTCAAGTGGGTCACACCAGAGGGAAAATTGTGGAAAGAAATTCCCACCGTTGAAACCTTCTTGGACTCTATCTTAATGTTTATACGCTATCCAAACCGTTTATAATGTCATTCCGAATGTGATGAAGTGAAAACACCAAAAATATAGCTTGATATAGAACTTTTATGGCCAAAATAATGGTTCAACTGTTCTCACTGAATACCCAATGTTTCCTCTCGTGTGGCTCATATGAGTGTTATATAAATCTATTTTTTGGTCTCACGTCCTAAAATGATCTCTCAAAATGAATGGACTGAGTGGATTTTACACAAACATCTTGGTGGGTCCCACGCAGCATCCTTGCGCAGGAACTTCCTGCGAAAGGCTTTCGCACCCGCGTCCAGATCAGACGAGGGTCGGTCTCTGTTTGTCAGCAGGATAAAAGATAAATGCTGCGTATCGCCCGCGTGAAAACAATTGGAATTTCGCGGTACATCTGATAATTTCTTTTATATTTCACAAGATCTCTACCGTTCATTACAATGAAAATAAAATTTACAAAATTTTCAATATAAATGTTTTTCGTCTTGCTCATCATATAGATCATATTTTTGAATTAATTTGGACCGTTCGATATGAAAGACGACCCTCGTTATGGTTTAAGTCGTATCCGTTGCATAATTCGATAATTACAGTGGCCGTATCTGATGAATGGATCAGATATTTATACGTTATACGTGTCTTCACTCGTGCCACATTGACCCATCTATCTCAAGCGCACGGGTACCCTTATCATTGCTTTTAAAGAGAGAAGTACCTTACAACTTCAGATGTAGAAATCCCGTACGACAATAAGCTCTGTGGGGCCATACGTGAAGGATGTATGAAATCTAATCCGTCAATCAGTTGGGCCAACTCATTATAGTTCAAGATTAAAAAAATAGAACCATATAAAACTGAGTAAAGACATCATACCACAGTGACCATTAGATATGGGGCCGCGCACAATTGGGATCTTCATCGGACCCACCTTGATGTTAATAAGACATCCAACTGTTGATAAGTTGATCCACGTAAAGATGAAGTGAAAACAAGAAATTATCATTATCATCATGATCCAGAACTTGGGTGGACCGAAAGAAGCTTTCAATGGTAAGCGTTCCCATCTCACTTCCTCATCTGATCTGTTTGTGGCTCATTTAAGTTTTGAATCTTACTGATTGCCTGAATTTCGTCTTAGAATGATCTTTCGAAACTGATGGACGGAGTAGATTTCTCGCAGACATAACGGTGGGCCCTACGGAGCCTTTTTCACTCGCTCCATGCAACTATGGTGTCATAATAAATGCGCGTCGGAGACGGAAGCAGATTGGCTGGTGTTAGAAGTTGGGCGGGCTCAACCCGACATTGGGTTGGGCACAACTGGATATATAGGTCTGATCTCAAGCGTGGGCTATACAAACACTGACCCGGTAAGACTTCGGTCGGGCCCAGGTTGTAGTCTCGGGTTGTCTGGCCCAACCTGAACCTAATCAATATATTAGTTACTTATAAATTATAATTGAGTGTGGGTTGTTTGTGTCGAAGGCACATTATTAATATTGGGTCTCATTTGTTCATGTCATTTTTAAGGACTTGAGCTAACATGATATGCCAAATTTCTCTCTTTCAAATAGATTGTGTTCTATGCTACATGACTATTAACGGAGTAGTTGTTCTATATTTTAGCTTGCTTGTTTTTTTATAAAAAAAAAAAATAAAGTTCTTATGATAAATAATCACATATATAATTAATAAAATCATAGATATAAAAAATAAATTTTATATTAAAATATAATAAACTAATGTAATGATAAAAATATTAGCACGTATACACTTGACCAACCCGACTAACACGACTAAGCCCGCTTGAGTTAAGCTTGGGTTGAAAATTTCCAACCTGAGATTGGAATATGTTGGGTTAGGATTGAGGTATAAGACCCTTGGATTGGATTAGGGTTAAGCGCTAATCCAACCCAACCTGCCGGACTTTCAGCCCTAGTAGGCGTACCTTACACTAGTTATATAGTTGCTGTAATTACGTGTCATGCCAAGACTAGCACTGTTCGTGAGCTCCGAGTTGTACGAATGGTTTAAAGGAAATCAAAGTTACGTGGCCCCACAGTGATGTATTTCTTATATCTACATCACCTGTCTATTTTTTAAATCATTTTAAAGTATTATAAAAAAAATAATCATATCTAAATATCATCTGCACCACAGCATAAATAACAGGAGATAATGATTTTAAGGTCTAAAATACCTGAATGAACTGGAAAAATAAATTTTATATTGATCGAAAACTTCTATTACTAAAAAAAGCTTTCAATGGTAAACATTTAATATCTCACTTGTTTTTTCAGTGTTATCCATTTGATAGTTAGATCTGTCTTATCTTTTGTCTCAATTCTTAAAATGTGCTTGCCAAATAGATGGACGGTTTGGATATAACACATACCTTAACATTGTACCCACGGAACTTGCTGACGTCCAAACAGCGGCAACATAGCTGGTGTGAGGTACGCCAGCCAATCCGCTTCCGTCGAAAACGGAAGGGAGTCACGTTCGATGTGACCCAGAAGCACGTGATAGATAAGACATTTCTCCAACGGACGCGGTAATATAAATAGTCTTGACATGTGGATAGATCATGATCGTCCGATTAAAGGCTCTTGCGACCACGTGAGATCATGGGAAAAGGCACCTGTTGTGGGACCCACTACGGCGAATCTTCGAAGGAGATGCTCGGCGCCACGGCGAGAGACTTGAGTTCATGCTATTATCGCTTGCTCTTGGAGCCGATTTCTGGCACGGACATCTCATGAGCCGTTCAAAAGGCAAGCGGCTTCGGTGGATTCCCGGATGCACCGAGGTGGGTGGATCCCTGACGTGGAGCCCACTGTGATTTAATTTCCTTATATCCACGCCGTCCATCAGTATTTAGAACTCATTTTAGAGCATGATCCAAAAAATTAAGTAAATCCAAGTCTCAGGTGGACCATAATATAGAAACGGTTGTAATTGATCATTAAAAACTTCTCATGGTCCACAAAAGTTTTAGATGAAGTTGATATTAGTGCGCTATCTTCATCCAGGCCTCTGTGTTGGATGGAAAATAAACATTCCGGTGGCCCCATGAAGTTTTCAATGGTGGGGATTCGGTCACTACTATTTACTTTGGTGTTGTTCACATGAGATATGGATCTGCTTCATTTTCTGGATCATTATCTAAAATGAGCTTTGAAAATGGATGGACGGTGTGGATGTAAGTCACATATACCAGGGCCCAGAGTTAGGTATCCACTGACTTTGATGGATCCGGGATCCACCCAAATCACACCAGTTCAAAAATCGGCGGCTAACGTACGGCCGCGAATGAATGGGACGCGATTTCGCTAGTGATTCCAACAGCAGCCAGCTAGCCAGTTTCAAAGCCCCGTCCTCCCCACTATGATGTATTTGTTTCATACGCCGTAGGTCAATTTTGCCAGCTCATTTGATGGCAAAAGCCAAAAAATGAGGCAGATTCAAGTCCCTGGGGGAGCGGATTAGGTGAGAATCAAGCCTCAACCAATATGGTGCGGCCCTTACCGTGGGCCCCACACGGTGATGTGTATTTTCTGTATTATCCACCCTCTCCATCCGTTTTATCAAAAAAACACAACAGAGAGAAGGAGAAAAAAAAAACAAAATAATAAAACACAACAGAGAGAAGAAAAATTAGACCCAAGTATCAAATTTATTTATTTATTTTTCGAGTTAGTTTGTCGGTGCACACCCATGTCAGTACACACCAATGTTAGCCACCCCCAATAGGGATCTTTACCAAGACCTCAAGTGTTGAAACGAGGTACCTCCACTCAGTCTGCCAGTTGAGCTATGGATCTGACCCAGGTATCAACTATGCCATACCATGAAAAACATCAGTGATTGGCCATTAATGAGCCACAAAAGTTTTGGATCACGCTGATATTTGTTTTTCACCTTCATCCAAGCTTAAGTGACCTTATCAACAGATTGCATAGCAAATAAAAACCTGAACATTAAAGTGCACCCTAATAAGGTTTTTAATGGCATGGTGTACAAAATGATTTGAAAAAAAAATAAAAATAAATGAACGGGGTGGATACAGAAAAAACACATCAAGGTGGGATCTTACAGTAAGTGTTACCGTATGCCTTAGTGCGAGATGGAAGAATTGATGACACAAATAGACAACTTAATACGGTCCGGCTTATACAATCGAGCGTGTCATCGTGGGGAGCTCATGTGCTTTTCGTAAAGAAAAAAATGAGACATTGTGATTGTACGTCGACTACCGCAAGTTGAATCAGGTCACGGTAAAAAAACAAGTATCCACTGCTTAAGATTGATGACCTGTTCGATCAACTGAATGGTGCCTAATACTTTTTAAAGATATATTTAAAATCTGGGTACCACCAGCTGTGAGTTAGATAAGAAGATATACTGAAGATGCCTCTGAGGATAAGCTTCAGGCATTACGAGTTTCTTGTAATGCCATTTGCTCTTATGAACATTTTTGCAGTGTTCATGGATCTTATAAACATGGTGTTTAGACCTTACTTATATAGGTTTGTCACCATGGTTATGGACGACATCTTGGTATATTCGAAGAGCCGAGAAGACCATGAAGAGCATCTGCAAGGGATCTTTGATACACTTAGGCAAGATCATTTGTTCGCGCATATTGGTAAGTGCAATTTCTGGAAGGAAGAAATGAAATTCTTGGGGTATGTAGTTTCGAAGTAGGGTACAGAGGAGTTTTCTCAGACTAGTTGGCTACTATCAACGGTTCATTAAGAACTTTTCAAAGACAGCCCACCCGCTATCCTAACTCACTCGTGAAGATATCAAGTTCACTTAGAATGAGAAAGCAGCAGCGACAATTTAAGAGCTTAAGGACAAATTGACGTCTACACCTGTACTTGTACTGCCTAAGCAAGGGGTCAAGTACACCATCTACAATGTTGCATCCCGTGTTGAGTTGGAATGTGTTTTCATGCAAGAGGACTGAGCGATCATGTATGCCCCACGTCAATTGAGGAAGTACGAGGAGGACAACCCCACTCATGATCTGGAGTTGGTGGCAGTAATATTTGCGTTAAAATTGTAAAGGCATTATCTTTATGGCGAAGTATTTGAACTCTTTTGCAATCATAAGAGCCTCAAGTACATCTTCACTTAACGGGACTTGAATATGAGGCAGCGTCGTTTAATGAAAATATTAAAAGACTTTAAGTTTGATGTGTCTTACCACCTTTACAAGGCCAACTTGGTAGTCGACGCTTTGAGCCGCAAGAAAACTCACGAATTCAGGGCTCTGCTAATGGTGGAAGAGTGGAACATGATGGATTTTATGTGAGACTTTGAGGTAAAAGTGAGTGTTAAAGAACCGTTCGAGAGCATAGCTCATCTTCACCTCCAGCCAGCCATAGATGTTCGAATTATTGAAGCTCAAGATTGGGATGAGCAATTGATAAGAATGAAGGAAAGAGTGGACGAGGATGATGATTCAAAGCTAGGGTACCGCCATTCTATCATGGGTCTCATCCGGATCACGAGGCTCGTAGCAATCGTAACGACTACTCACCCGTGTCCCTTGGCTCCAGCAAGTTGCGAAATAAGTGTTGAAGTCGGTTGTTGAGGGAGTGTTTGATTGTAAGGCTCATGCATCATTCCATTATAACATTTATGTAATAAAAAGATTAGACAAGAAGTGTCTGTTTACTTGTGATATCATTACTTACACTGATTGGATTGATAGCATGTGCAACTTAGAATAAATGGAACTGTTGATGCAGAAATATGGAAGTCCTCCTTAGACCACTTGAGTCGTTCAAGAGAAGACAAGGATGGAGACCCTAGCTGTAGCAGGGGACCCTTCGATGCCAAAGTTAGACAGACAAACTAGGTCTAGTAGAACATAAAGGTTTTGGGTGTATTTTTTGAGTTGGATTGTTCTACCTTCTACCATTAGGGATGCTCCTATTTATAGGTGAGAGATGACGGTGGCATAGAGGATGATCTCTCCATTTAGCAGGAGCGTATTGTAGAGGGATTAGGATCTCAGGTGTTTTGTAATGATCTTTCGAAATCTTGGGCAAAGATCTCAAATAGACCCATGTTGCGATTATTTCTCAAGATCCTCGGCTGAAATCTTGGACGAGTAGATTTTGTAATATTTAGACATTGGTATCATGTCAGAACTAGTAGAAACGCGTGATAATAGGTTGAGCTTGCGAGTTCGGTGTAGCCTATAAGATCAATCCGAATGATGTCTTGCCGATCTTGATCTTTTAATGAGTCATGGTTGAGTTTTTCCTTGACATCAAGCATATCAATGACTTGCCAACCTGCCCTTCGGAGTCGCATCAGAGGGTCGTGACCGAGCTCCTTTCCTTAGTATAATATGGACGGATGACCGTCCTCTTCATTTTGTCATATGGTGTGGGATCGTACTTCGAGGTCCTTTTTCAGGAGATGTTCCGAGCATCAGCTCGGAAATGTATGGGTCCATGGAAGGGCTTGGCGTCTGACGGAAACAGAGAGATTCCATCTCCTGATGGCCAAACTCGGGGTTGTTCAATGAAGTACAATAGAGTGTTCTTCCCTGGCCATTAAAGAGCTCCTTGGTCATGACTAGTGTTGGCTGACCTCCTCGCATTGTGCATATATGTCTGAGCTGGTTTTTTCTCAGTGGCTAGTCCATTTTTACCCATAACAGGAACCAGTGAGTTGATCATCCACTGAAACTCTGAGACAGTATTTTAAAACACAAATCAGGCATTACTATAGATGTAGAAGTTACTAAGACATATGCATTGGATCTAGAGGGTAGTACGCAATCCCCACTCGAATTTGGGGGAGTAAATTATGTGAGACCTCATCATCGAGGTGAGTGGAACCCCTGACTGTGGGGCCCACTGTGATGTGAGTACATCCACACCGTCCATCTGTATTGAAAGCTCATTTATGGGCATGATCCAAAAAAATGAAGGTAGCTTCAAATCCCAAATGGACCATAGTACATGAAATAGTGGTGATTGGTGATTAAAAACTTCTTACGAGCCACAAAAGCTTTGGATCAAGATGATATTTGTGTAGTCTCTTCAACTAGGTGTTTGTGACCTTATCAACAGGTTGGATGGTAAATAAACATTTCGGTGGAATCCATGAAGTTTTTAATGGTGAGGATTAAATCACGACTGCTTACTATGGTGTGGTCCGTTGAAATTTGTGTTAGCTTCATTTTTGAGATAATGCCCTAAAATGAACTTTCAAAATGGTTGGATAGTCAAAGTCCCACCCACGTTGGTGGATATGGGGGACCGTGGTGCCCACCTTGATGTATGCATTCTAAATCCACTTTGCCCATCTATATGCCTAAATCATTTTAGGGCATTATACAAAAAATGAAGCAAATCCAATTATCAAGTGGGCCATACCATAAGAAACAATGGTTATTGGCCACTAATGGGCCATGAAAGTTCTGGGCCATATGAGATTTGGATCATCCTCATTTTTGGGATGATTTCCTAAAATGATTTCGAAAAATGAATGGATGGCGTAGATAAAAACACATAAATTATGATGGGGGCACACAACATCGTCCAATAATTAAGGGCCACTGACATCGTCAGTACACAATCTGGATCCGCTAAGGTGGGTGGGACCCCTGATTGTGGAGCCCATTGTGATGTATATGACTACATCCATGCTAACCATCTGTATTGAAAGCTCATTCTTGAGCATGATCTAAAAAATTAAGTGGATCCAAATCTTAGATAGACCATAGTACATGGAATCAATGGTAAATGACTATTAAAAACTTCTTGTTGGCCATAAAAGCTTTGGATAAAGATGTTATTTGTGTGGTCTCTTCATCTAGGTCTTTTTTTAATCTTATCAACAGGTTAGATGGCAAATAAACATTCCGGTAAAATCAATGAAGTTCTTAATGGTAGGGATTCAATCACGACGGTCTCGTGGGGGTAAATGTATCAAATTAATATATTTTGAACATTTCAGACCTTAGTTAACAAACATGTTGTTATAGATTCAATACTAGTTTTCTGACTTTAGATTTAGATTTCAGATTCAGACTTTGGACTTTAAAATTAACAAACATGCCCTTAATTTGACCAACGATGTACAAATTTAGTAGATTGTAATGAAATGCAAGAGGAATTTTTACCGCAAAATTCTTTAGAGATTTACATTTTACCAAAAACTATCCCTACAAAAGGAAATACAATGGAGATGCTTTTTAGATTAGGAAGTACTACAATGTCTTCATGTGGTTTTCTTTTTATTTTAAATTTTTTTACTACAAAATTCCTCCAAATTTTGATTTTTCCAAATAATGGCTGGGCAATTGAAAGTTCCTGGGACATGCTTTTGGATGGAGGAATTATCAAAATATCCTCATCTATTTTTTATTTTTTTATTTTTCTTCTTTAAAAGTAGTGAAATCAAGAATCATGGGGCTCATTGTGGTATATGTATAACATCCAACCCGTCCAATATCTGCAACCCACCATGGTTATCACAATAACAAAAAAAATATGGCCAATCAAATAGTTAGATGAGCGACACTTGAATTTGGATGTTTACGAGGGGTGTACATTATTTTTTATGGTTTTCCCTAACTTATGAATGAACTTGCCATATATTTTTGCTCATTTAAATGTCAAACACATACCATGTATCAAATCTCGATTCTCCACTTTTCAAAGAAAAATGATACAATTTCTTCTCTTAAAAAGCACAACCTATGAGTTTTAGTTCTTAAAGGCATTATTTGGCATAATTCAAAGTGTTGAAGGATTTTGATGTAAAAAATCCTTTATTTTAAAAAAATCAATAAAGTCGAGTATTGTGAGGCCCACGGGTATAGCTATAACACCCAATTTATCTAACATATGAACTTTGACATGGTTCACGACAATAAAAAAAATCTCACCAATGGCACTGGATGGGCTACATGTGAATTTGGATGTTTTTGAGTAGGGTATGTTAGCCTATCTTATCATTGAATTCACCAGCTTTTTGGTCCATCCCATAATCATTTTGTGTTTGGTGATGGGACATACACCTCATGGGCCCCAGAAATATCAATGCACCACTTTCTAAAAGAAAAACTCAAACAAGGATATTTAGATAATCATATATACTCTTCAAGAAGCACTCTCCATTAATTTCAGTTCATAGAGGCATTATTTAGTAAAATTTAAAATTTTAGGGAATGATATTTTCAATAAAAGATACCTAAAATAATAAGGTATTTTAATTTAAAATATAGTTAAAAAAGATATCAAGCTATATAAATTTTAAAATAGTGACCTAACTTTTTTATATATAAAACTCTTAAATAAAGACTATGCATAATCCCGGAAAGGAAAGCATGCCTTTGCAACAAAGGTAGAAAGATAACAATGAGTGTCTAGTCCCAAGGCTTAGTGGTAGATATACTTTGTTTCAACAATGAGACAAGGGAACTTGGGTGTAGGTGGGTGTGTGAGTGTGTGGGATGTGGCGTGTGTAAAATAAAAGAACTATAACAAAGATAGCTTATCTCCAATTCAATGCACGCGTCTCCTGTGCCCATTGTATTGAATGTATAATCATTTAACTTCAAGCACTCACATGTGCGGTTATAAAATGTTAAGTTGTTGATATATGTCACATGTGAATGGCTGGACACATTAAATGCTTAATGCATCCATGCAAGGGCTCTGTGGGGCCTATTGTGATGTATGGGTTTTATCAACACTGCATGCCCATCCATTTTTTCAGATATTTTAGGACATGAGTTTAAATATTAGGCACGTCTAATGCTAAGTGGACTGCACCACATGAAGCAACAATGATAATGAAAATCACCGTTAAAACTTTCTTATAGTTTGTTTTCCATCCAACCTGTTCATAAAGGTCACATAGACTTGGATTAAGGTAAAACACAAATATCATATTGATCCAAAACTTCTGCCATTCACAACAAGTTTTTAATAGTGGGAGTTCAATCCCAACTTTGTTCCACTTAAGCCTTGGACCTGCCTATTTTTGAGTTTATATTTTAAAGTAATTTGAAAAAAATAGATAGATGGTGTAGATAAAGCCCATACATCACGGTGGGCCCTAGAGCCCTGCTTGGACAGATTATTGTCCAATCAGCAGGACTCAATCCACTTCCATAAAAATATGGATATGTGCCATATATATATATATATATATGGAAAAGGTATTATACACTCGACCTTGCCATAACATTCCGTAAGGTTGAGCGCTGTCATATTGCTGGCCGTCGGATGGAGACAGTTTGCATCCAATGGCTGATGCTTTAACGCATGATGAAAGAGAGAAACCAACATGACTTAAACAGCCGTAAATAGTATGGCATGTTGTGTATGTGAAATCCACTTGGCCTATGAGTATGGTTGTCCATACTAAGCCCTAGGGGTGAAAATAAAATACCCAAATTCACAGCTCATGTAGGCAACATCACAGGAAAGGAAGCAACAGGTATGGTATGGGACGGTAATGATAAGTTTGTGTTTGTGGGGCTTCATGTCTCTTCTTTCTACAAACAAACGCGTTGTGAATCTGTGATTCACTTGAATGATGAAGTGACGATTTAAAAAAGAAAAGAAGAAAAAAAACTTAGGTGGGCCATGACACATGAATTAAGGGACGCAACTTGCATATTGAATGATCCATAGCCACATGGATACTGGTTGATGCTCTGTGGGCCCATCATAATGTATGTGTTTTATCCACCCTATTTGTTCTATGATTAACAGGTCCACTAGAGTTATCCACTTAGATCAATTAGCTAAGTTTTTAATTAGATGGTAGAAAATCACTAGTGCATGATATAGTGGTATTTTTATAAGGATTTTATCCATGGAGGTAGGATTATTTTGATTGCATGAGCCTAAAAATTATGCAGATAGGAATTTAAGTTGGACCATGTCATAGGAAATAACGGTGATTGAACGCCTATTATTGAAGAATTTCTAAGGCTCACTATGATATTTGTTTGCTATCTAACCTGCTGATTAGATTTCACAGACCTGATGAAGAAAATAAATAAATGTTAGCTTGATCCAAAACTTTTGTGGCCCTGACAAGGTTTTAATAGTGAGCGTTCAATCACCACTATTTCCCGTGGTGTGGTCCACCTGAGATTTAGATCTGCTTCATTTATAGATTTATTCTCTAAAATGATCTAGTAAAATAGATGGATGGCGTGGATAGAGCGCATACATCATGGTGGGTCCACATAGCACCGATCAATAGCAATGTGGCTACCGACTGGCTAAAGGCTTGGGGAGTTTCGGTGCACGGCCTTGTCATGTAGCCATCTGTACAATCGGGTCTCTGGCTGTGTGGGGAGTGGATTAGCTGTTACCCTGATAACACCTTTGTGGGTACCTTAATCATGTGAGGCCCACTTGATGTATCTTTTTGTATATCCATGTTGTCTATATAGTTTCTCATCTCATTTTACCCATCTCAGGTGGACCATATAGTAAAAACAGTAATGAATAACTATTAGGGCCTGTTTGGGAGCGTGGATTTGGAACCCCCTAGATTCAGAACCCCCTGGATTGGATTGGAAACCCCCTGGATTGGCACTCCTCCTAGTGTGTTTGGCACCCTGGGGTGTGAATCAACTTTAATTCAAAAATACCTATGGATGGTATATTTATAAGAGTTTGAATTTAATTACTAAATCAACTTTAATATCCCTAATTAGTGAGATATATAAATTTTGACACTATGGCTATAATAAGCCCATTGAAATATATGCTTTGCCTGAAAATGATGAAATTCTGAGTTTCAGATGGGCCACAAGCACAAGATCATGTCTGATTGACTAACCAATGATTTTTAATCATTGATTAATATGGATAATGTTTAGACGGTGCTGATCATCATTAGTGGGCCATGTGCCCAATAGAATGATAGTGTACACACATCTTACACCTACAATTATTGAAATGATTTTACGTGTAATTTTATCTCTCACCATGGATTGCAAACCCCTCCAAAGAGGGGATTAAAAACCCCCTAGATTTGAAACCCTAGTTACTTTGCTGCTAAAGAACCAAGGGGATTTGAAACCCCCTCCAATCCGCCGTGCCAAATGATCCCTTAGGGCCCCCTTTGCTTGTATGGATTTGGAAACTTTTGGATTTCAAACCCTTTGAATTTGTGTTTGCAAACCTAGGTTGAATCAACTTTAATCCACAAGTAGCTATGTATAATATATTTACATAAGTTTGAATTTAATTACTAAATCAACTTTAATATTTTGAATTTAATTATTAAATTAACTTTAATATATTTAATTAGTAAATAGGTGGACTGGATTTTTGCATCAATAATATGTAGTGTTTGACACAAGTTGTAATAAGTCCGTTAAAATATATACTTTGCCTGGAAATAATAAAATTCCAAGTCTCATATGGGCCACAAGCACAAGATCATGTCAGAGTGGCTAACCAACAATTTAGACAATGTTGATCATCATATTAAATGTCCAATATTTGGATAATGTTGAATATCATATTAAAGTAATTATAGTGATGCAATTGATAATCTAATTATTTTAAGATATTATTAGTAGGAGTTGTGTCCAATAAATTAATAGAGCAATGACACACATGTTACACCTGCAACTCTAGTAAAAATTTTAGATGTAATACAAGCTTTCACTCTGGATTTAAAATTCTCATTTACCGCCTCAAATCATTTCAAATCCCCCGAATCCTGGTGCCAAACGACCCTTAAAAACTTTCGGTGGACTACAAAAATTTGCGGTCAATCTGATCTCTTTATATATCTTTCATCCAGATAATCTAGACGGCGTCGATTTTGCGAAAAGCCTACAATAGACCCTTTGGAATTTTAATGGGAAGGCACTCAATTACCGCTGTTTCCTGTTGTGTGGTCCACCAGAGATTTGGATCTGAATAAATTTTGGTCACTCGTCCTAAAATGGGATGGAGAAACGTATGGACGGCGTGGATATACAAGACATCATCAAGGTGGGGCCCGCGGCAGGGGTAACACCCACTGATCTGTTACCCGGGTAACACTTGAAACGCTGCCGGTTGGGTGACACTCTCGTGCAAGCAGACCTTCCTCCAGCGTACATGCGGCAATCAGAACCCTCCATCCAGTCAGCTCTCGTGTGAAACTACGAATCACCGCCGTTCACAGCCTTTATGCTTAGATGGTTAACCATCAAAAGTCAACAAGGAAAAAAGTGCCAGATGTGACGTGCAGGATTATCTAATTAGAATGAACTTTGCATTGTCCCCCCATTATTGTACGGTCCACTAAATGGACAGTCATGATCCACCTTTTCTTTTCCACGTGTACAGTTGCGATAATGTATCAGCAGTTCGGTTTGCCTCTGTCGCGCTTCAGAATACAGCATCTGTCGCCATCCACTGAGGCCTACATACTGAGATAATCCTATGATCTGAACCGTCTATATTCTCTTTACTACGGTTTTAATTGTTATTCTTACTTTTATTTTTTTAGATTTGGAATAAACTATTGGATCTTTTAATCGTTCTAGGTATATCATTACAGAAAGTTATGATAAATAAATCATCCATTCAGTGTAAAATTCTCAAAATAATCCCTATAACACAGTTTCCAAAATATGGACGGTTCTGATCGTTGGATCACTAGGGGTGTGGGCCCAAATGTGCGGCGACAGACGCTTGAACCTATGTCGCAGCAGAGAAAAACGAATTTATGGATGATGACTTGTCAGCTTTCTCCAGCCGGTAGAGTCGGCTCGAAGTCATCCATCCGAGCTGATCAGTGGTGAGAGGAAGAGAGGGGACAAAGATCTTGTCCAGGATGTGCGGGGCCCACCACTCCACGTCTGCTCGTATCCGTTCAGATAAGTCTCGCTCGCCCAAGAACCTCCGCCCTTTGCCACGTCACCACCTCAAAATCCACCCATCCACGCGTCGACATCATACTCCCCATCACCCAAAAGCGACGCCACGTGGCATCATATCAAGCCCCAAGAAAAAAAAATCCCAGGCACGCTCGAATACATGTCGAAGAATTAAAATACGGTACATCGTGACTTTATACTTTGAATCTGGGTCATCTTGCAATGATCGAAACCGTTCATACGACGAGTCTCAGTTTTTATGGTGGAAATTCAACAAAATCAATGCTTTAGTTTGACCATTTTAACATTTAATAATTTGGATCTTTTACTTTGAATATGATCGGTCACCGTAACCTTTGTATAATCAAAGGTTTGAAATATTCAATCCGGGAGTTTTTCTGGGCATCCCCTATCCAAAGAGAGCCTTATCGAGTGACGGTTTGGGCCACTGAGATAAATCCAAATCCAACGGCTAGAGTTTCGACGTATCTTTCATCGGGATGGATTCGAGCAAACCTAGCTACTTGAAACGGCACCATCTGCGGTCAGTCTGGTCAGTCCGTTTCGGTCAGGCTCCCTATGAAGAAGATATAAGGAAGACTTTGATACTCTGGCAGAGTGTGAAGGATGATACGCAGACACTTGGAAACTGCGTACGAGGCATAAAATTAATTCAAGTGAAACCGTCCAAATTATAGATGCAATCTGAACCATAACTTGTGCTTGTTTGATTATCAGATGATTATAAGATTGATGGACATTTATTGGATGGATCAAAATAAAAATATCCGACGGCCTTATTTCAGCAAACAAGTATCTAGTAATCATGGTTAGAATCGTTTCCCAAAAAATCTGATTTTTGAATTGTAACTCAGTGACAGTAATTTCCACAATTTAGTCGGTCTAATTTAAGTCTGTATTTGACATTTTATACCATTTCCAAGTGCCTGTGTATCAAGCTTCATGGTCAGCCAGAGTATCAAATATGTCCACTTCGGATTTTTACAAGATAGAGAGAGTGCCGTCTGGATGCTGCCGCTGTACAGTAGTCCGTGGACGGGATGTAATATACGTAAGGAGAATTTCCCAAAGATCTGCACCGTCCATTTCCGGTCTCCGCATGAAAGGACATTAATCCAAACACAGTAATTTCTTAGAATGGACCACCCTTTGGTTGGCCCTGCGAATTTGTGATTTTAGACTGTGGGTCCCACTTCATACCGCGCGCATGGTGAGACGATCTTGACCTCGAATATTGATGGTCTCTTGCGACGTACGCGGTTTGGCATGTGACCCCTGGAGGTGGGCATTGAGCCCAGTCGAGGCCAGGTGGAGCTATTCAAGCTCAGCTCGGCTTATACATCCTGTATTCGAGTTCAAGCTTAGCCTTGAGCTCAACATTGAAGCTTGGCTTGTTTGCCTAAGCTATTGAGTCGAGTTAGTGGTTCAAGTCGAGTTAAGTTTATCTCAAGTCGAGCTCGAGCTTGTTGAGTGAGAGAATAATAGATTTTATTTTTGTTCCTTTTCTATTGATGAAAAATTTAAAAATTTTAGAAAAAATTGAAGTAAAATTCAATTAAAAAATCAAACAAAGCTTCGAATCGAATGAGGAAACCTGCAAGAACCGATCTATTCTTGATCTTCTTTCACTAACAGAAATCCAAGTATTAAAAAAGAAACAGAACAGAACACAGATCAGAAATTCAAGTAAAGAGATCTAACTAATCAGATCAATGAATTTTCTTGAAACTTTAACAAATTTGAGAAGAATCCATCTCAAATTTTTTTGATTTCTTATCTAAGAAGTAAATCTCAAGACATTGCAATCATATTATTATAGAGCTAAAATGAAAATAAAAAATAAAAAAATTCCACCAAATGGATTATAAGAAAAGTAAGGTACAGATTCTCTTTCTTGAAAATAATATACTTATCAATCAAGCTAAGTCAAGCTTGACTTCGAGCTTCAAGTCGAGTCGAGTCGAATTGAAATGTCTCATGATTAAACTCGGCTCGAATTCAACTCAAGCTGCGAAACATTAGCTTGGCTTGGCCCCAAGCCAAGTCAATTCAAGCTGACTCGAGCTGAGTTGAGCAGTTATCCAAGTTAACTCGACTCATGAATAGCCTTAGTGACCCCACACCAACCAGCTAGATGTTGTCGTGGTACTCATCATGATGTTATGTGTTTTATCCATGTTGTCTATCCATTTTTTCATTTCACTTTAGGGCACCACCCAAAAAAATGAGACAGATCAAAAGCTACGGTGGACCACACTACAAAAAACAGTAAGGATTGGATGTTTACCATTGAAAACTTAAAGATGTTCTGATATTTTTGTTTTTCATGTATAACTTTATGAACCGGTTGGATGGCAAATGAACTTTACGGCATACCTCAGGTGAGTTTCAAATGTGGGTGTCACTCTCTTTATTATTTCCTGTGGTCCATTTGAAATTTGGATCTTATGAAAAAAAATGGATGGACGGAATGGATAAAACAAATAAATCATGTAAGAGCCACAAGCTGTCTGCTGTCTGGGTCACAGCCAAACCGCGTCCCAAGTCCGACCAAACTGCAAATAATTGAAGCTGCGTATTGAAACCTTCACGTGAGAAGGAGCGGGGCTTCGCGGAACACGTGCAAATAACATGCTCGTATGAGAGATCTGAACCATTAATCAGGTAGGACAGACTTCGAGCTTTCTCATACTAATAATAAGATGGTTTAATTTACCAGACAGGCCACACAAGTTCAATGTGAACCGTTGGAAATTATTTCGTATCCGTCCGTTTTCTCACACGAGTATATCCATTCTGATCAGCGGATCAGATTTGTGGCTCATGAAATTCTCACGGCGTGACCCACCTAATGATGGCACGGATCTTTCACACGTAGTTAACTCCAGCACGTGTGGTAACAATTGTGTACGCCACTCTCCAGTTCTGGCAAGTGGGGACACTGTTCGCTAATCCAGACCATTGGTCTGTTGCGTCCTATCCTGAATAGGCTTTGTCGAAAAAATATCCTCAAAAAAACAATCTTAACCTTTGAATGTGGCCAATCTTAACTGAAGGATAGAAAGTTACGGAGAGAAATATAACAGCGGTTCATTTTCAAATTAAAAAACAAGCATGATCGGTAAAGAGGATCTTACAGAATGAGAGTTTCTTAGTCCATGGTGCATCCGTGGTCGGATGCAACAGATCAACGGTCCTATTTCTCTATCGATGGCCCCCACTCAACAGATAGGAAACCCGCGTAAACTGTCCCATGACTCGGCCGCGTATCATGTAATTAATTCCTCCTATCGGATAAGCCTCCGTTGAAACTTCTCCCTCATTTATTCAACACACTCTCTCTCTCCGTCTCTCTCCTTATCTATCTCTCCTTATCTCCCTCTCTCAGCTATGGCGGATTTAGTCACGTGACTGTCACGTGCTTACGGGAACAAAACCCTAACCCTAACCCTAGAATCTCATCTGAAAGCCCGTCCGTGTTCCTCCTTTTCTGAAAATTATCTGCAATTTGAAGATGTCGATCGCTTTGGAGAGCAGCAGCGCCAGGATCGAGCGGTCGGGATTTATCCGCGGGATATCTCCCTGCATCTCGATCTTCGATCCGCCGGAGCCTGGCCGGAACATGCCGCAGGGAGATCGCCGGTTCGCGGCGGCTGATCCAACGCCGAAGGTGGCGGATGAAGAGGAGGAAACTTCTTGCAGTTCGTCGATCGGGAGGAACAGCGATTGCTTGGGCGGGCCGTCGTCGGGTTCGGACGGTGAGGATTCGGGGGAGGTGCAAAGCTCGTACAAGGGGCCGTTGGATATGATGGATGCGTTGGAGGAGTCTTTGCCGATCAGGTATAGATGGGCAGGCCACCTGTAATCTCCGGAGTGCGGGTCACTGTATTCTCTACCTTTTTTTTAGCGTTTCTGTGTTGAAATTCTGATTCTTTTATATTTATGTCTTTTAGGGGGTTTTTATTGCTGAATCAAAATATTCGATTCCGAGTTTTTCTAATTTTGGAGAGTTTTGGGAAAATTGGATTTTTTCTTTTTTTGGAAAAAACCTCTGATTGTTATGTTCGAGGATTGGTTAGTATGTGGAACTGTAAATTGAAAGATGATTTCTTTTTCTTTTTTTTTTTTAGTAAAAAAGATTTCTTCTTTTTTCTTTTATTTAAATTTGGGTAGTTTTCGTTTAGGCCATGTTTGGTTGCAGCAAATATCTAGAAATTTTATGATCTTTGTCTAATTTGGTGCAAAATATCAGGAAATTTCATGAAATTGGCTGCAACCAAACGCAGCCTCAGTATTTTCTGTTCTTGGGGGTGCATAGAGAGGGGATTTGTATTGACAATTGGGAAACTTTTACTTATTTTATTTATTTATGTTTTTGTACTTGTTTTATTTGGTGAGGATTTCCGTCAGAAATTGATATATATATATATATATATATATATAGAGAGAGAGAGAGAGAGAGAGAGAGAGAGAGAGAGAGAGAGAGAGAGATTTCTCTTCGATATATAAAGATGAATTTCTTGACTTGGGTTTTTCCTTTGGGGGCGCCTAATTACACTGATCTGCTCCCCCCCATTTTTCATTTGCAGAATTGTTGTAGTACAGAATTGTACTTATTCTATTCAACAAATGGGGAAAAATGGGTGCAAGCAAATGAATCATGTTGGATGTAGATATTACTTCCCTTTCCTTTTGGGGAAATTCATGTATCCGGAATTTGGGTTTCTTTTCCAACCTTCATCAGATTATGCTGCTTGTTATTAGGTCGTGCTTTCATCTATGGGATGAACTGTGATTTGGGTTTTTTAATTGCTGTCTATGATTTTGTGATTTGGACTTTTTAGGGCCTGTTTGGATGCCTGTAACTTTTCTAAAATGTAACAAAGTTACACGTGACTTTGTTACAGTTTGTGTTTGGGGGAGGAAAGTCACAGGTAACTTTCTCTCTAACCTGTGACTTTCTCACAGGAGAAAGAGGCGAAAATCTTACAGGCACTTGAGTCGTTTTTCAAGTTACCTGTATCTTTGATACATGTAACGGTTGGAAATTTTGAAATGAAAATCGTTGGGAACAATCGCACCTGCATTGAAGAAGCGTACCTACCTTCTCAGACGGAGTGAAGGCGTCCGTTTCCCTCTCTCAGTCTCATCTCCCTCTCCCAGTCTCCTTCTCCCTCTCCGATCCAGCTTCAGCAGGGTTAGAAAACCCCTTTCTTTCTTTCTTTCCTTTTTTTTTTTTTTTTCATCAGGGTTGACGGAGGCAGTTTGGCTAGAGGCGTGGGTAATGTCCAATGGTCTGTGGGATCCACCATCCTGGATTTGTTTTATCCATGCCATCCGTTCATTATTTTGGATTGTTTTAGGGCTTGATTCCAAAAATGAGGCATATCTAAATCTCAGGTGGGCCACACCACACAAAATAGTAATGATTGAAAGTCCTTGGGCCACTGTAATGTTTGTTTCACATCCAACCTGTTGATTAGGTCAGAAAGACCTGGATGAAGGGAACAAAACAAATATCAGTTTGATCCAAAACATCAATGGCCTACCAAAAGTATTTAATGGGGGGCATTCAATCAACATTGTTTCTAGTGATTTGGTCCCCTGAGATTTTGATGTACCTTATTTTTGAGTTGATTTCTTAAAATGATCTAGAATAATGGATAGATGGTGTGGATAAAACAAATACATCATAGTGGGGCCCACATTCCATTGTTCATTTTGTATAAGTGGGGCTTGTTGGTCAGTGCAACTTGTCCCCGTGTAGGTCCCAAATCTGTTTTAACATACGGTTTTTTAAACACTCCCAATTTCTATTTGCATTGAGATTCCTCACGTCCTCAGGTGTTTTGAAATTGAGTGCCCACTGCATTGTTAGCATATCCATTTTCAAACAGTCCCAAGTTCCATTTGCATCTGGATTCTTGCCTGTTGTCAAAGGTACATCGAAGTGTTAAGATATCTGGTTTTAAACATCCCTTGATATTGGTCCATTTTAATAATGTCCCACTTTGAGATTTTAACTGCTAATGCAGAATTTGGTGGAAGCAGCTTCCTATGCTTGTGATTTCTCTTTAACTGATCCTTGCCAACAAGAGTCACTCCGGTGGGAAATTTTTGCTTGGATATCTTACCTTAAGTTTTTTTTTTTTTTTCCCTATATTACAAGCATTTTGAAAACGTGAGCCCACTTTTATGGCCCACCTGTTGATTTGTTTAGCCTAAGAATCAACCAAACTATTCATTTACAAGGGCTTGATAAAATGGAATAATTTTATCTAATCTGTTTTATGTGTAAATCTGATTTTTCAATGATTCCCTATTTCAAGCTCTACTTAGTGTGAATATATAACTTATTACCCGTCATAAAGTTACAAGTTATCCAAACACAAAAAGTAAGTTACCTGTAAGTAAGTTACAACTTATATCCAAACAGGATTACCTGTAACTTACTTACACCTGTAAGGTACATGTAACTTTCTTACAACTTAAAAAAGTTACAAGCATCCAAACAGGCCCTTAATTGCTGTCTATGATTTTGTGATTTGGGTTTTCTAATTGTTGTCTTTTTTCTTGAAATTGCAAAATCCTGTTTTCTACACAAAACAATTGGGATTTTTACTACTGCCTTCGCTGCCCGCCTTAAGAGGCTTTTAAATGCCATTGATTTAGAAGGGAGAACCTGCATACACATCTTCCCAGAATCCACAACGTATTTCGAAATTGGACATTTAAATTCCAATTTTAGGACTTTTTTTGGACTCCTACACATCGAATATGGGCAGTGGCAGATATGTGTGCACCTGACCCTCAGTTTGCACAGTCTGCACTTGACCCACACGTTTGGCCATCCGGACACCGCGATTTTTATTTATTTTTTCTCCTTTACTTTCATTCTGCAGTTCTGATTCCTTTGGTCATGGAAAACAACTTGTGCAATTGAGTACTAAAAAAAATAATTCTTTGATCACAACTGTTCAATCTGAGACCCCGCCACTGAACTCACCATCCAGTCTTCTTTTGGAATGGTTGAAATAGATTGGGAGTTGGGACCCATCTTTAATGATTGAATTCTTTCTTTGATGGGAGTGGGGGAAAAGAAAATCTTGTATTTGTAATAGGGAATTGGCTTCTTTTGAAGAAGTAGAACTTGTAATCAGAAACATATTCTATGAATTTGGGTTTTCTGTGACTCTTCATCTTACCGATAACCACTTGTTGCACAAAGTCAATAGTCCCACTCCCACATGTAATAGGGTTTATAGGATCCTGCAGCCAAGGGTATGCACAGCATATCTGGGTTTTTAGTTGGGACAAGTGGAGTTCATGGTTCAGTGGTCCAGATTGTTGATCTGTTCAGTCCCACTGTGGATGGACCATGCCCCAAAGAATTCCAAGATTGGAAATCCTAGCTGCCATTCATGGAGAAGATATGGTAATGATGGAACTAGTAACTACATAAGATTCTATTGAAAACGAATCCTAATGATTCATTGGGTGGGATTGACAGTGTTGGAAATAATTCGAAACTATATTGATGGAATAAATTTAAAACAAACAACAAAGAAAATGGAATCAAACAGTTAATTAAAGATGAACATATATAATACATATATTCAATTAAAACAATCTAGAATAGGACAAAAGTTTGATACCAGAAGAGCTAAGGCATGTTACTGAAAATATTGGTGCTCCTCAAGTTACTGCGTTTGTATGGCTAGTGGGTAAGGGGCGAATCTCACCAGGTGCGTTTTCCTTATCATGGATGACTGTTTGGTGCTCCTCCTCGAGTTATTGCGTTTGTATGGTTAGTGGGTAAGAGGCGAATCTTAACAGTGGACAATTTGCAAAGGCCGGGTCTCCTTCTGCCAAACGTATGTTTGATGTGCATGGGGGATGCAGAATTAACTAATCATTTATTCATCCATTGTCATTATGCAATACAAGTGTGGGATTGTTTTCTTCTCATTCTTGGTGTAGAGTTGGTGATGTTGAATTCGGTTTTTGATCTCTTGTGGGCTTGGTATGGTGGAGTAGGCAAATCTACAAAGGTTTTGTGGCGATTGATTATTACTGCTATCTTTTGGATTCTCTAATGACCGTTGCTTTAATAACAGGGATGTATCAGTGTTGGACTATATTCGTAAGATTAAATTTTATCCCTTGCCTTGAATCGAATAAGGAGAATGGTGAAAAGCCCTAATATTAGATTATTGGCATTTAGGTTTGTGAAGAAAACCATAAAGTGGGGACTATGGATGGAGCTTGGGTTACACTTATTACCACAGGTGCACGCACCGGGCTGTGGACATGGCGTGTGCGTGTGGATATGGGATGTCCTCTCGCTCTTATCTTTTTGTTTGAATTTCATTTTCAAATTATAAATTTGAATTTGAATTTCTATTTTCTCTATATCCCGTGCATGCATTGAGCTACACCGAGCCAGGCCATGGACATGGCATGTGCGTGTGGGTATGGGGTGTCCCCCTGCGTCCCATACATTTCATTGAGACAGTTTTCCTTTTTATTTTCTTGTAAATTTTGGGCAAAATAATGCAAGTCAGATTCGTGGGGTTCAGATCCAGGGTGCACTTGATCTGAACCATTGGTCAAGTGGAGAGTTGCTGTATCCTAGAGGCAGAAAGCTGCGATCCAGTGAAACAACTGATCGTTCCAGATCTAATCGGCGATTATCTGTCTTTAAGACAACATTTTTCAGTAACATGCCTCGGCCCTTCTAGTTTCAGATTTTTGTCTCATTCGTGATTGTTTTAATTGAATATATGTATTAGCTGTTCATCTTCAATTAATTTTTTCATTCCAGTTTCTGGGTTATTGCTTTTAAATTTATTTCATCAATTTAGTTTCAAATGATTTCCAACACTTAAGCGGTCAGGGTGGCTGATGGACCTTGCCCCAAAAAACTCCAATACTGGGAAACCCAGCCACCATTTGCTGGCTTTATCTCAGTTATATGTGAACCATTCCTGTATTTCTCTTCTTAACAGTCTATATCTGCTAGCCACAAAGTGAAGGGTAAGTATTTTCCTATCAAGAAGATCTTGCAGAAATGCCCCTTCCACAGTTAAGGCCCAATAAACCAGTGGGCTGGATTCTGGATCACTGAACCACATGTAACAGCAGTAAACTGTTATTAGAATCCACTGTCAAAATTGATGTCTTGGCTTACATGCTATCTTTGCTAGGATCAGGTTCCCTTACCGATCTGTTTACTGTGCTTGCAGGCGGGGTATCTCTAAGTTTTACTGTGGCAAATCAAAATCCTTCACAAGCCTGGCAGACACTTCTTCTTCCGCTAAAGATCTAGCAAAACCAGACAATGCCTACAATAGGAAACGCAAGAATTTGCTGGCCTTCACTCACTATTTGGACAGGAACCGCAATTCTCCTCTGAGAAGCACCGCAGGCAGTATATCCAAGAGACCCGCCAATTCCAGCCGAAGCACATTGGCTCTTGGTGTTGCCATGAGCAGCTCCGAGAGCAGCATGAGCGAGGAGCATGAGCCCCGTCTTCCACCTCTCCACCCTCAAGGGAAATCTCCAATCTGCCGGTCGCCATCTCAATGGTCTTTCTCATCGAGATCCTTCTCCTTGTCGGATTTGCAAGGTGCTAGTAGTAACTCGCCAATCTGCCTCAGAGATAAGCACAAGAAGTTCTGCTAGTTTTTCTGCATGCCATTCCTGCCCTCCTTTCTTCTCCTGTGGCAGATTCTAAGGTAAGAAAGTGAGTTGTCATTTTCACATATGGAAGCGGTTACGATCTGAATTTGCCTCACTGTTCTTCTTTTTCATGTAAATGATGCATTTCTCTTTTGTCTGTTACATGTTATTTCAAAAAACCATGTTGTGGCTTCTCGGGAGTACATCGAAGGAATACTGTTTTTACATTCTCCGTCTGTACATGCATGCGTATTTATGTTGCAGTAGGTTTCTTACTAGATGTGCCTTCTATTGTTTTTATCATGTGCCCCTGCCCCCATTTATTGATCATGTGATTTTCGAGTATGGGCCATCCATGAAGTGGTCTTCTGGTTTGATCCAAATTAATGGGCTGTGTGTAAATAACTTAATTTCATGAGTGTGGTCAACCCATCAGTCCTCCAACTTCAGTGCTATACTCGTCAAGTGTATAGCAGTTCTGGATTTAAGTGCTAAATCATCGTGTAGTGGTTTTGGATTTAGCAGTAGAATGGATGGTGGCCATGGAGGGTGGATCTCAAAAAGCAAGCAGATGGGTGCAAGCTCTCTAATTCTGGATTAGAGGACAACTGGTGTTTCAAAACCGGACCACATTTGGATCTGAACATCTGCCAAACTCGAATGTTAAAACCATGACATCTACTCATAAACCTGTAGCCCAGACCACTATGTTAGGAGTAAGCTGTGTGCTAAATCCTTATATTGTAATGATTTTAGATCCCGGAGATTTCCAGGCAGGAATGGGTCAGCACGGGTCTGATAGCTTGGACTGAACCACCCACAAAAACGGGTCGTGTCCTGGTTCTGGTTCTAAAACATTGGAATCAGCCCTTTTTTGGGCTTTTGACATTTCAACCACCTTTTGGGCTATTGCCTAAATACTCCGTTGCCTTTTAAGTGTTCCTAAATATAACCCTACATTTTCGGCCATTAGAAAGAAAACCCTACAATCAATGAGTCATACTTGCAGGTAGTGTGATTTCACAGGATGGTTTAGATTGGTCTAGACCACTGGCTAATGGTTTGGATCAATCGTCGTGGGTCCGACATGCAACCTAGTACCTAGTGACTGGGAATGTTGCATCTACGTCCCACCAATTGGTGGGGGAGTTCCACCAAACGGTTGCTTATTTTTCCTAATAGCTGGTCTTTGTGCTTTCCTTCACACTAACATATGTCAAAAACAAAAGGCCAACTGAGGGAAGTATTTGACAGTAGTTTAAAAGGCATGGGTGTATTTGGGTATAGGTCAGAAACCAGGGGTGTATATGTGAAAAGCATTTTTTTTCTTTGTCTCTGGATCATGATTTTCTTTTCATGCTAATCCATGTATAAAGCAATTGAAGTTAGGAACTTTCTTCTGGCTTTCGTAACTCGATTTGACTCGAGATCAGATAAATCCATCCTTCCATAAGAGTTTGGGTTACACAGCGGCACGGAAGGCTGGGATACTCAGCCTAACCTTGGCCGCTAGCCTGTGGTATTTGGATTTTACTTTCGGGACTCAACACTTGAAATCTAGGCCTTCTCCAAGGGTATGCATGGAATGCTTGCGTTTTTGTTTTGTCTCGCTGTGGCCCGTGGTCCATTTATCCAAACCATTGGTGGTCTGGGCGAAACCAGCATGGATGGACCATGCTCTAACCTACTTGATAAGATCTTAGCCACCATTCGTTTGTTCTTCAGTTGAATGTGGGACAGTGCTATATTCTACTCTTCTGCATCTATTCGTCTGCTGCAGATTGAAAGGTTAGGATTTTTTTTCTATTCAGAGAACTCTTATGTTGGAGCATGGCTCATGCATGCCGGTTTAAAATAGTCTGGAATACTGAACTGCAGGCCTCAATTCTACAAATGAAAACCGTGAATCATCCATGGTCGTGGTGAGCATGGTTTTTTGACTCAGCGGACTTGGACAGACTCATTCAATACTGATTTAAATTGCAACTCAGCCGAGTTGAGGTGACTCATACAAGTACTCGTGCTCCATTCTCACTACTGAGTGACCGAGTCCAAGTTGACTTGGACGAGTCACATCCTGACTCGGACTCGGCTGAGCTGTCAATCCAACGGAGTTCGGAGATCCGAAGATTTCCCCTATACCTACCTGGTGGAATGATTATAAGAATGATTATAAGAAATAGGAAGTGAAAGATGGCGGGGAATAAAAATTTAGGTTGCATCAAGCAACTGGTTATTGGTAATGAGATCTCATTTCTGCTCAGCACAAAACATATAGTAGTTTTCTAGCTTCTCCATGCCATTTTCAGCTTGCAAGTGATCTTGGAGGCTATGTTTGGATGCACAATTGAATTGAATTGGATTGGGGATGGCCGGTTTATGGAGAGGAACCGGCAAAAGCTACTGCTTCTAACTAGGAGAGTAGAGGCAACAGTTGAGGAAGTCACAATCTGATTATTTCCCATTTTTACTAGTCTAGTAAATTGCAATCCAATTCGATGGTGCATCCAAACATCCACAGGGTGTGGAGGATTGCCAGAAAAAAAAGGGGTTATTTTCATGAGGTTTCCTACAATCATCGGGATTACAGCTGTTGGATCTGGAGCCATGTTTGAATGATCCAAACAGTTTCTATGATGGGTTTGTAGGGGATAGGCATACCCAGATAGAAACAGTCAGATTGGAATATTTTGACCGTTTGATTGCTTAATTTTTGTATTGACATGTTTGGACATCCTAACATTTGGATATATTTCTTTTGCTGTAGACAGCTCTTTCAGCCTTCTGATTTTGCTTGAAAACCCATCTCGTGTCAATTTATATTGCGTGCATGGTTATGACTAAAAGAAAGACTGGGTCGACTAGGTCTAACTCGTTAGGTCCGAAATCCTCGTCCGGCCACCCATGAGTCGGCTTGAATTGTCTAGGTGTGGTGTTTAACCGGATCCAATACCACAGAGTCCGAGTTGACTCAGATGAATTGCAGGTACTCATCTGAGTCTTGAAAGCATGACTGCATTGTATAGGGTCCATTTCGGTAAGAGATTTTATGATTAAGTCTAATCCTGATTTTGATGGGCCCCACGTAAAATCGAAGGATGACGTTTAGTGCTGATCGGTCAGGGGCCCCTCGGCATAGAATCGAAAGATGGCGTTTATCGCTGATCGGGCCGAAATGCGTACACTGGTCTTACTGTGTCTATAACATCTATAAGAGTATTTCAATAGAACTTAAAACCGCAAATTACAAATGTATACTCATTTTGTATTTATAAGTTTCTCCTGTTAGTGCCAAGGTGATTATCAGTCCTTGCCCTCATCAATCGTTCATATCCATTGAAAAGTCTTTACCATCTGGGCCGCATGAGGGCTTACCAATCAGCACATGTTGCATGGTTCCAGCACTAACTGCACATGCATAGCACACGTAGCTATATGACAATCAATCTCAAACATGGTGTTTGGCAAGCTTTGCGAGGACTCCGATGGCGATGGAGTTGATGTAGGTGGTCGGCTCGAGCTTGGATGAGTCCCAGCGCTGGTCTGCAAAGTTGTCGTAGCGGTCGGGCCCGCCGACGAAGGCACCAGTCAGCTCATTGGGGTTGGGTGCGTTTTTGTTGTACCAGTGGACAAAGCTCATGGCGCAGTTCACTATCTCATTCGACGATAGCACAGGGACCGACGCGCCGCGGTGGTGGGGCTGCTTTGGTGACTTGCTACCAAATCCGACCATGTACGACTGGCCCAATGGATTATTGCCTAGCAAATAGTCCATCTGCACATAATAAAAAATCCACATCAGTGAATATTAGAACGACGAAACTGGGCCAGGACAGCGTGCCCCATTTTGGAGTGCCGCCGATGTTATGCCCGCGAGTAGGCCCAGGAAAGTACTTGTGGGCCCAAATTCCATTTGGCAATTTCATGGACCTAAGATCCAACAGGCTAGAAGGACACTGATCGATCTGTGGACCTATGCCCATATACGGTCAACAATGATTATATACTGTGGGCCTATCCCAAAGGTAGATCTGAATATCTGGGCCCAGTTTCATGTCTTCCAAGGCCCAACTGGCCCAACTTGTTTAAACATTGATGGGCCTAGTTCTGGGCTTTTGGGCCCAGTCTTTTGAACTTGTGGGGACGTAGACGGTCGTGTGTTCTAGCACCGGCGGCATACCTGTTGTTTAGCGAAGGCCATAAGGCGGTTCGAATCGAACTGCTGATCGCCGCACGAGACGGTTTGCTTGTGTTTGGCAAGCATGTCGCTGTAGACGCTGAGCAGAAACGCGGTGCTCGTGACGTACTGTGTGTTAGCGCCATCCCGTAGGTGAATCAGACCACCTGACATGTTGTATAGGATATGAATGGGTGAGCATGCAATCCATGTATATATGCCATGCTCATAGTGCTGGGGTGGGCCCGCCAGGAAGGATGGGCCGGATAAATGGGCTTAGCCCATGTCATAGTTATACAGGCCCATGTACTCCAAGCCCGGGCAGTATTTGCTTCTGTGTTAGTTTCGCACCAATAAGAAAATGGTAGTGACTCTTCAAACGTACAAATTGCATTGTTGCATGGTAATCCAAACCGTCAAAACCTCGGACTTAGCTGTGGACGCGGCATAAGTAAAAAAATTGTATTGATAAAATAATATTAATAGTCTGATTTTTTCCCTTGGAACATGGACCACTCTCTATTTTACTTTTAACCATCCATTTGATAGCTGTTAAATGGATGGTTAGGATTGTTTGATCATTCTGTTATTTGTGGTATAAACGACCCAAAATGGGACCAACAATTTGGACGGTCTCCATAGCTGTATATTGGTGCCACATGGGGGGAGAATATAGTCACCACCATTTTTAAATGGTCCAAAACCAACATAACAGTCTTGCACCTGCCCCGCTACAATGTACTAAACTGTAGGTATAAATAATATACGTGCATGTCAATCCACACCGTTAAAATCTTGAGCACTGTTTTGGATGGAGCACATTCCCATACAATATAATTGGACAATCGCTGATTGCTTGCCATCAATCGAAGATCTGGCAGTGAATATTCAGCGGTCCAAATTCGACAGTTGAAAGTGAATGTTTAAGATCAAACGGCCAATTTGATTTTTGGGCATGTTTTACCCAATGTCATAATTTTGACGGCTTAGATTCGTTAAAAAATAAAAAATAAAAAAAAATAAATCATGGTTAGGGCTTTTTTATTAATATATTTTTTAATCTGCTGCATTTGGAAGAAAAAGAAAAAAATAAGTTGTGGTGTTGCTGTTGCCACGTCAGTCGTACGTCTTAAAAAAAAAAAAAATTCTGGAAATTTTGAAAAGAGAGAGAAAAAAAAGAGTACCTGGAGTAATGTAGACTTGGTGGTACTGACTATCTGGAAGTACTGCGCAAACGAAATTATCTGCTTGCGTCTTGTAATTCTGCAGATTTTCATCTCCCAAGAAATGCAGCTGCACCATAGAATTGTAGGTGCGCATGTATCAATTTATATACTATTCCTGATGGACAATACGTTATTGTAGATGCCATATTTTTTACATCAGTACCATGAAAACGGTGGGCCCCACTATTAAAATGACGTGGCACAAAAAATTAGGCTGGTCTACTCATCAGATTGGCCACACAGTTGAATCAATGGTCCTAATTAACGTAAATTTGTGGGCCATTTGGTAAGTGGATAAAGCTGATTTTTTTGGAGAGTGGCCTTAATGGTGGGGTCTACTGTTTTCATGGTACGGATGTCCTACTCAAGTGGCTTGTTTGAGGGAAAGATGGTAAGAGGTGATCAAGGGTAACCTGCCAACATGCCACTTGTGGAGGAAAATCAGCACCGTACAAACGGTAGACCCCACTAGGAAGGTCACCTTTAATGAAATTTAGGTTGAGCCTCTCAATAGGTGGGCCACAACTGTATGGATGTCCATTGATGAGTGGAGCCGCCTGTTATTTTGTCCCAAGTTATCTTCATGGTAGGGTCTACCGTTTCAATGGTACCGATGTCCTCACTACTGGTCCCTGTCTGATCACATGACTATAAATTATAGTGCTCCTAGTTGATAGATCTGGTCCGTCCATTAATTTCAGAATCCATTCAATGGGTTACCACATGAAAACAACACTGATCGGATGATCAAATCCATCTTTGATTAGGCCTCAGTTTTTACAGCCATCCATTTTCAAACCCAAGTATCAAACACTTAGGATCACTTAACAGCATTGACTCTTTAGATTCATAAGAAATCCAGAATGGGATCCAACAAATGGATGGATCATATTGTCAACTGGACCTATTTTTATAGAAAAGATCTGGACCATCCATTTTAGTGGCTGTTGATCGGATGGTTAAGAAGTTCCCTAAGATGAAATCCGAGAAAGGGAGAGAGAGTATCGTACGCCGGAGAGTAGGATCTGGACACCAGCGTATTTGAGATCCCAGCTGAACTCAGCAACACTGGCACTGATGGCTTCCTCTGTTATGTATTTGTAATACGTTGGTCTGTTTGTTGCGATGTATAGCCATGTAGCTGCCCACAACAGCTCATCCTGCATGCACGTGTACCCAGTTACATACACCTCTTTCTTTTTTCTTTTTTCTTATTTATTTATTTTTCTTTTGATCTTTGCATGCTTTGTGTATATACATGAAGACATTTAAAAAAAAAAAAAAAAAACCCATATAAATAGGGCCTACCTTGATGATCACATACTTTCGGATGCATGGTACTTACCAGTCGTTCGAGCTGTGTGGGGCCCACCTTGATGTTTGAGTTCCATCCAACCCATCCATTATATGTTCGCCCTGATGTCAGATCCATGTACCAGAGTCTAGGTTGATCCATAACTTAGGTGGGCCACAACAGCTGTATGTGTATATATATAGGTTTTAGGGGTCATTGTATAGGAGAAGTTCAACCAGATGCACGGTCTGGATTCCACATACACATCACGGGTGGGCCCACAAAACTCAAATGTATGATAGCTGCTACACGTTCTCAAACGCATGTGATTATTCTTTGGATCGCAAGTGAATTACCATATGTTGGAGATGTGTGGGACCCACCGTCGTGGATGACCCCCATAGGCGAACATCTTTTACTTCAACGGCTAGAATCATGTGATGGGTCATCACCATTCTAAAAATGACACGACTCATCAATTGTACACACAGCGTAGTTGGGTGGCAATCCAGACCGTTCAAATCGTGGACCCGACTGCGGATAGGTTTTAACCCAAAATTTGCACGGTGAGGATGATAGTAACCATCTGATTGGTCTTTGAAATTTTTTGACCACTGGCTACTTCACTTTTGACCATCCATTTGATATATATCAATTGGATGGTCATGATTGCTTTACCAATTTTGTAGAGGCATGCTCCATGCATGATGAGCCTCACAATTTGGACGGCCTGGATAGCACTGCATGACTTCTGTGGAGATGAGTCCCCACCATTTTCAAGATGGTGGTGAATGGTCACAGAGTAGGATCTCAATCCCTACTCCACGCATGATATATAGTCCATTCATCAGGTGGTCCCATCTTTTAAAAACTAGAAAAAAAACTCAACTGAGTCAACTCGACTAGATTTCACCAATACTACAAGAAAAACTCAGTGACTCATGACTCCAATAAACAATGGGTGGACCACATCTGTTTGACTATATGGGCCTTTCTCCAGTTCATCTTAACCGTCCATTTTTTTTTCCAGATGTGGCCCACCTGATTATGTGAGAGAAAGAAATCTTACATTGTAGCCAGAGAAAGAACAGTAGAAGGGGCATTCTCCATCAAAGGTTCCTTTATGGTTCTTTGCAAACTGAAAAAGCTGTAGCAAACGCACAGACAAGAAGACGAAAATCAGGGCCCAGCCCAACTGGGGTGTATAAGTATCCCACCCATCCACATACACCGGGCGGGAATCCAGACCTTATTCCAAAAATCACATTTTGAATACAAATCAAGATTCCCGCCAACCAGTACTCCACTGGAGCACTGTAAGTTATAGTGCTCTTAGTTGCATTGGAACACTAATCCAATCCATTGATCTGACCGTTCATTAGGTCCAGCACACGTTTCATGGGTTATCATGCAAACATCTAACCGTTCTAACAAATATAACCGTTTAATCAACAGCCTTTATGGATGGTCAAGATCACTCACACAAAAATAAAGGCATGGAATGCTCATGATTCTAAATAATCACTTTTGTTGGGCAACTGTGTCCATCTAATCCATGGCTTGAAAAATGGATGGCTATAGAAATAAGGCTAAATAATGGATGGATTGGATAATCTGATTGGAGCACTTTTTTCATCATAGCCCAATGGGCAGCTCGGATTGGGTTGTCCAATTGAAATGAAAATAGCTATAGAAATAGGCCAAATAATGGATGGATTGATTTTTGCATCATAGCCCAATGTGCAGCTCAGATCTATACATTGGACTGTCCAAGTGAACTAACACCAATGACTATATAAATAAGGCCAAATAATGGATAGATTGGATCATTTGATTGGTGCGATTTTTGCATCAAAGACCATTGGACAACTCCTATTGGATTGTCCAAGTGAACTAATGCAAATGGCCTTAGAAATCCAAATAATGGATAGATTGGATCATCTAATGGGCATGATTTTAGCATCATAGCCTAATGGGCAGCTCAGATCGATAGATTGAACTGTCCAAGTGAACTAATGCAAATGGTTATACCAATTAGGCCAAATAATGGATAGACTGGATCTTTTCTGATAAGCATGATTTTTTGCATCATAGTTCAATGAGTGGCTCAGATCGAATGATTGGACTGTCCAAGTGAACTAATGCCACTGAGAGTACTATATCTTATAGTACTAACATTTCTCTCCCATTAATCATTAAATAGATTAGAAGATTAGTTCACTCACTAATTTCGCTTTGTTGAGCAGGCTTCGGGAGTACTTGTGATCAACGTTCCTAAACACAATCGAGGAGGCGGCCAATGCAGCGGACGTCTCAGCTGCTATCTCAGTGCCAGGCATGCTCTGATTGATCTGCATAAGCGTTCTTGGTGTAGCCATGTTCTCCGGCCGAATCCAACATTCGTGATCGGCAATCGGGTCTCCCACCTTGACGATGACGATGAATACAAAAATTAAAAAAAAAACCATAATGATTATATTTTAATCTTTTCAATGGAATTATATATATACATACACACACACCTGCCCGCCTTCTTATGTCAGCACTCGTGTGCACCCTTGCATACATGTCATGAGCAAAGAATCTGAATGGTCCACGTGCTGTGGCACCCCTTGAAACTTTATAAGTTCAACTTTCAGCCCAGTTCAAAACTCTAATGCGCCATCATAAAGAGGTAACGGTTTCCTTTTGCCATAGCCCACCAAAGTTTTGTATCAAGCTGAAAGTTGGGCCCATAGGATTTCAAGAGGTGTTGCAACACGTGGACCATCCAGATTCTGTGCCCATATATATATACACACACACACACACACACATACGAAAATGGTTCTAATCAGTTGACCTCACAGGAACTTCCCAGGAGGTTGAGCTGTGTGGGCCCACTGTGATGTGTGTTGAACATCAAAACTGATGCATTTGATGGGTCCCCTTTAAATATGGGATGCCAAAAATCAGCTATACACGGAACTCAAGTGGGCCATATTATCTAAAATCATGTGAAGATATGCCTAAAACATATAAAAGCACTTTGTGGGGCTCACTTGAAATTTTGATGCATCTGAAACTTGGTCTAACCACTCACCCAAGTGGGACACACATAATTAATGGGCTGGATTTATGAACCACATCTCGGTAGGCCTAACAAATGGTTATGAATGTTTTAATGGGAGGGTAACCCCTCTCAACTTTTGTACGTGGTGTGGCCCACAAAATTTATGGATTGACTTGATTTTTAAGCCTACGCCAACCATAGAATGATGCATCTGATTGATGGGGTAGATGTTTGACACGCATCACGGTGGGGCCCACACATATCGACCTTATGGGAAGTTACCATGAGGTCGACCACGTGGAACCATTTCCCATATATATATAGAGAGAGAGAGAGAGAGAGAGAGAGAGAGTGTGTGTGTGTTTGGCTTGTGGGGCCCTTGGCTATGCGATCCAAACCGTTGATTTGTTGTTTCTCATTGATCTTGGAATCTACTTGATAGGATAATCTAAACCTTTTGATGGAAGGTTAAGAAAAGAAATATGACAATGGTACACATTGAGCGGAAATCATTCCGATTATTAGCGGCCAGCATCTTCCAATCAGTGAGATTTTGTGATGGATCACCGACCATGGACCCCACTTGTCAGAATTCAAAACCTCGTGAGTAATATGCCAAGATCCGGGCCATCATTTCAATCTTCCTGTTAGATAACAAGACACCCACCTATATATATGGGCCGACTTACCCATCCGACTTGATGGTGCAGGTGGGCCCCTACCAATTCCTACCAGATGGCCCAGTTAATCGATGAGCCAGAGAGGGCCAGTTTCACAAAATCAAGGCCATCCCTGACCTTCTGTTCTCTCCAACGGTGTATGATTACGATGGATTGGAACTGGGCCATCAATTTCAGGCCCAACTAATGAACAGACCAGATTCATGCCTGTTTCGTAACAGGTGGGCCCAAACTGGGCCATCGCTATGCATAAAGAAGGAAAAAAAAATGCTATATAAATTTAGCCCATATTTTTGTGATGAGATCTAAGAATAGATGGCCCACCTGGACCCACAAGGTATTTCGTCTAGCAGCAGCTTTGAGGAAAAAATCCGTCCCCCACCGGATCGCAGAGTATACATTTTCGAGCTCTCCGGCCGCCTTCAGCTCAGCCCGGTAGAAGAGTGCTCCCCAAGAGAGAGTTGTGATGGTGAATGCCATGGGAAATCCATACTTCACATTGTCACCTGCATCATAGTATCCACCAACAAGGTCCACCTGGACGCCGATGGATTGATCATCCACTTTAGCTCGATTCATAATAGCCCTTAATAAGGATTTGGTGGGCAACATGATCTCTACATCATATCAATCCATGCATATTAAAAAATATGAGTGGAGAGTGCTTCGATAAGAAATGAATGTATTTCGATTGGTTGAAATATCTACATTCAATAATATCAAGGAAAGATGGGAAAACCTTTTTCATCATTAATTTTATTAATTCTAAATTTCGATTACATCTTCAAATTTCTCTTGATTTTAAAAATAAGTGCATTTAAATGTTTAATAGGTACTGATATAATGTTTAGAGGTTGCAGCCACCCCAAATCAAAAGTAGTTTTTTTGTGCCCAAATGGACACTTCTTTCATCAATCTAAGCTGTTCACGTAAGAAAATGGCACCCCCACGTGCTTGATGGACCACCTCAGTGATCAATCAAAGCGTGTACCTTTTTCCTTTATTAGAAAATTCTCAAAACATGCTTGTAGAATGAATTGATATTTTATTTTTATTGTTATGCAGTTGGTTGAGTCGAACATCGTAGGGCCCATTTGGATTACCTATCCAACATGTAACGTGTCCAACAGGTGCGCCGATCATATGATCGGACGAACAAAAAAATCAGGTTGATAAAATCATCAAATCGGCCACAAGCAAACATAAAAGATTTTGGGTTGTCTATGTTGTTTCCTATAGTATGGCCTACCTGGTGATTATATTGGTTTGATGTTTTTATTTCTGTAATCATCATGGTGGGGCGCACCTGTTGGATGGTTTGGATGTCACACGCATACCACGTGGACATTAATAAACTTTGGAAGCTCAAGAAGCTAAAACTGTATTAAAATCAAACCAACCAACAATAATAATAAAACAAATCACAATTTTAAAAAAAAATAATAATTTTTTTAAAGAAAAAAGAAAAAAAGAAGAAAAGTAAAACACCCACATTCTCAAGGTTGCCGTCTTGGAGACCAGAGTCACCCCGCCATGGGATCCGCGAGTTCTTGAGTTTCCCGGACCGTTGCGCCTCGAGGAACAAAATCGATTTCGTAAGCGCCTCCTTGTAATTAAAATCTCCATTAACGGCCGTGATCGATCCGCCCACGACCGCGAGCCATACCACGATAACGAATTTCACCGCTGTGGTCGTGGACCCCATCCGGCCGATGATCGGAATCGGATTAAAGAAATCGACAAAATGAAAATGGAAAATCAAAATTTCAATTTAGGGAGTTGTAATTTGGTGGATATTAAGCGAATAATCAGGTTTAAGTATAAACGAGTTTGTGGCCGTTATCACTTTCCGTTATTTCAGGTGCCAAACTAGGGGTGGGTGGCGTTTTGGTTGTGGCGGGAAACTGACGGCGTTAGTTTTGGCCGTTGGGATGGAGTCCTACGTGGCTTGGTGGGATTGGTTGGAGATGAAAGCGGGTATTTTTGTCGGGTTTTGGGCAAGATGGAACGTACGGTATAGGGCGTTTTGACGGAGTATGGGCTGTGTAACCGTATAAAATACGTATTTTTTACTTAGTTTGGACTGATGTGGGTTTTCTTTGCTATATTTAGGGGTTGGATACGTAGTGGTGGAAAAATATACGTATTGGGTATTTTGAGGGTGGTCTGGAAGTACGGTTGTTTGGATGGTTGAGATTAAAAGGAATTAGAAATGAGGCCCACAATAAGAGAAGAAAAATGGATGCCCGGGCTTGTAATCTGGAGCGCTCGTTTGGTGGGGCCCATGATGTATGTACTAGAAATCACATGATCCTGAGATCTGGACCTTCTGATCTTTGACCTGAAAATAGATTATTAAATTAATCAGTGGACCATTGGATCAAGATCCAACGGTGCTGAGAAGTGGGGCTACGATAGATCTTACCACCATCTCAAGAAAAATGGAGGCAAGTGGGGCCCACTTTAAATTGGCATCAGATCTTGAGATGAAGGTGATAACGCACAACGTTTGGCCAATCTTTCCAAAGATTGAGCGACTTTCATTGGACGGTGATAAGCCAGTATTGCAGTGGCAGTTGCTGGGCCGGTGCGAAAGGACGGTTGGGATATATTTCTAAAATAATAGAAAAACGACCTCACTGCTATGTCAGTTACATCGAGTAGCATATGGATATGACAGTCCGACCAATGGATCTGGACCGTTCATTTGGTTGAGACCACCCTTGATGGGTCATTCATAAGAATTACAACATTGTACGGGCCGGAGGATCCTAGTAGCCGTTCATTTTCCAACGTACTGTTGGCCATCACTTTAATAACTATTCCTTTCCCATACCCCAGATGGAGATCATTACCACCTTTTGATCGAATGATCCAGCAATCCTAATCAGATGATAGGATCCTTCAATCAGTGCGGTCCACGCAGACCAAATGGACAGCCCAGATCAATCGATCGGTCCACCCAAGTGCCCAAATGCAACTCAATGCACTGTAAATAATAGTGCAATAAACATACACAAACCAATGTTTTAAAACTCAGCCCGAACCAGTCCAACATCTGATGCCCATAAATTAACAAAACAAAAAAAATACGACTTGATCAGAAGATCCATACCGTTGGTCAAGGTGGACCATACCAATCCTCGGAAACAGATGGACCTGATCACCAGACGTTTTGAACGGTTTCTTTCCCGGAATGAGTTTTCAGTGACATAACCCATTTTGGTGGCCAGGTCACTCCCACCATCCACTCCACTCAAACAGCTGACTGATCAACGTGGACGGTTGACGGTTTCTTTCCCGAAATGGGTTTTTAGTGGCCCACCGGTCCTGATTTTGACTCAAATAAAAAAAGGAAAAAAACAAACCATTTACTTACCTCTAAAGAAAGGAGTGAGAGTAGCAACAGCTCTTTGGAGGGTTGAGATGTGCTGACTGATGAATTCTCCTGATCTAATATTGTATTTGGGTCTGATCATATGAAGGTTTGAAATAGGTAATGAGAGAGAAGTCTGGAAGGTATCAACCATGCAAATCTACCTTTAGCTCAACTGCAAGAAAGGAACATTTTATTAGAATAATCAGCTGTTAAGGAAAGTGCCCAGAAGAAATGGGCCCCACTATTGTGATTGGTGTTAGTCTACCTCACTTTGTCACCAATGATCAATCCGGATCGTTGGTTTCATGGGCCCCATTTTGATTGGAGCATTGTCCATCCATTAAAAGGATGATATTGACCGTTTGATTTTCCTATATCGACTGCCTGATACAGTTTATTTTGGACTGTTTATCTTGGGTGCTCTGATTGGATGGTTAGATTGTCCGATCCACTTGTCTTTTGGGCTAACGTCGGTCCAGATTGTCCGTTCACTGATCGGACAATACTAACCATTGATCTCTCGTTCTTTTCGACCGTCTATTTTAGGAACACATAAAGATGGTTTGGGTCGTACAAATATACTCCATCCAAGTGGGACCCATGGTTTGGACGGTCTGGATTGGGAAATGAATGACACGTGCATGCTGGATGGCAAGCATGAGTACGCTTACTTTTATCTTTCCAAAGAAAAATTCCTGTCCGTCTCCACACTCCTCAGAAAAGATAATCACCGTGCATGGAGAGGAATTACAAGATACCCACACGAGGATGTACGTAGTGTACTCTATTTTCACTTTGTACAAGTGAGGCCCCTATTTCAGCGATCCTCACCATTGATCTGCTGGATCATACTGTGGATGGACCATGACCCAAAGATCTCGTTGATAGGACTATTGTAACCCTCTATCTTGTTGGCTGGAAATAGACGGTTGAGAAGAGAAGCACAGGAAAAATCCACATTCATCTGAAAAGTGGCTGAAGATTCATCTAAAATATTAATGGTACAAACTCTTGTGTTTCTCACTTTATACACTTCAATTTATAACCGACTTGGTTCCAGTACACGTGGCAAACGTGTACAAGATCTGAACCGCTCATCAGGCAGGCTCTATGCTGGATGGGCCGTGATCTGAAAATCATATGCATCAGACAATCCTAACCATTTGAGCAGATGACTTTTGGAGAAAGAAATGAACAGTCAATAAAAAAAGTCGATTGTCGTTCCTTTGACAGTCCCCTAAAAGCATTCTCCAATCTAAGGGTTAGGATTGCCTGATAAGTTTTGGCTTTTGGGTATGGCAAATCCAAGGTGGGCCTACCTGATGATCGGATCAGATCCCATGCATGGAAAGAAAAACACCAAGCACACTCTGGATTTTGGGTATTACATGCAAGGCTTGTTAGCTCCCACACGCAGCACAAGTGTTCGTCTGTCATACGTGCGGGGACATCTAAGCCGTGCATAACGTGGACCGCACCATGCAGAAAATCTGGATGAAGAATCCAGATCTATCTGCTCATCAGCCGGTTAATCCGTACGAAAATAATGGACAGCTTTAAAAAATAAAAAATACATTTACCGTCCACATTTATGGGCCACCTTGTGAATGGACGGCCCTGATTTATAATGCCGAGCAAGATAAAGATGCTTTTTTCTTGTTCTGAATGGATGCGGATTTCCTGCTACCCTGGAAGCTAGGTCGGGGCCACCTCGATGTTTGTGAGAAATCCACTCCGTTTATCTGTTTTTCCAGCTCATGTTAGGACGTATGTTAAAAAATGAGACAGATCCAAAGCTGAAGTGGATCACACGACAAGAAAAAGTGGAAGGGAAATGACTGCCGTTGAAACCTTCCGGGGGTCCACACCGTGATGTTTATATGCCATCTAAACCGTTCATAAGATCATTCCCACTGGGATGAACGGAAGACATGGAAATATTAACTTGATCCGAAAATTACTGAGGCCCAGTTCTGTGTCCCCAAAAAATTTTGAACGGTGGGCGTTCATTCTACAATTTTCCCTGACGTGTGGCCCGCTTGTTTTTTGGATCTACCTCATTTTTTGGGACAAATCCTAACATGAGCTGGAAAAACGGATGGACGGGGTAGATTTCTCACAAAAATCAGGATGGCCCCACCTGGCTTCCTACAGCAAAAACCTCCGTCCTGGATATCGACTGTACATTTGGAGCTCACCTATTGGTGATCTAGACCGTTCATCTGGAAGATCCTACTATGGATGGACTATAATGTGAAAATTCTCTCCTTCAAAAGGCATCAACCTTCTAATTCACGGCCTACGGATATTTTAACCATCAGAACAGAACCGAGCGCTGTTAGATATTGATGAGAAAGTCCTCTGAATCCCGATTGAACTTTTGATGGCGGAACAGAAAGATACTGCGCCGATAGAAAGGCAAAATTCATTTTACCTCTGTCGCGACTAAGGATTCAGCATAGGCGGCCACCAAGTGGGGTCCACATGCAGAGCGCTCTAATAATCGGAACCGTTCATGTTCTGGACAGTAAGCCATATGGGCTACCAGCAAAATACTTACACTGGATGTATGATTGTGACTATCGCTCTCTGCAGATGAATTTAGAGCAATGAAAGGTGATTATGAGATAATAGCTTATTGATGATAACCTCTAGAATATTGACGGTCCAAATCATTGGACCATCACAGCATGTGGGTCCCAGAAGGTGGCGACACACGCGGTATCCTCAGACGCGACAGACGCAAAACGAACTCATGAACACCAAGAAAACATGGATTTACGTGGTTCGTCATCGCACGTGAATATATCCACAGGCTTGTAGAATTCTACCCATCCACACGCGCGTGCTAAACGTGACGCATGTATAAGAGATCCCATCCTTCCATCGTTTGAGACCATACCGTTTAGATCATCTATCCTAAAAATAGAATCGTTTCACTCCACTGGTGGCCACATTGTACTGGTGGCCACATTGTACGGTTCAGATGTATGGGAGAGAAAAAAAAAATATGATTCAACCCTCCATTGGTTCTGTACATAATAGCAAACAAGGGCCTGATTTTTGGGCCAGAAGATCTGATCAGTGTGGTCCACCCCATGCGAAGTTCAAATTTCACAGACACGTGCTCGCGTGTAGATGGGTAGGGCTCCAAGCGTGCGGGCTCAGCAAGAACGCGTGCTTGTGATTGCAAAATCAGGAAATTTACAATTTTAGCTCTCGCATGATCTGCTAGCCGAACAAATTCGCTCATGTGGGGCCCATCTTTAGGTGACTCAGTAGCCATTGGTGGGAGATCCCCTAAATTTATTTTGTGGGCCACCATGCAAAAATCAAAATGATAGACGATCAGATCCATTCCTGATTTTTCTTATTTTTGTAGCCCTCCTTTACAGGAACCATGATGAGATGGTTAAGATAGACCTATATCATACTAGATGTATCGAAAGTGATAACCAGACAATACAAGTAAACGACGATGAGATTAATAAAAATTGAAGTAATTTTCAGAATTTAAATGACAACCACTCTAAGAGCATAGAAATAGAAGGAATCATAAACTCAAATGATGCCCGGAGAAAGATGAGAACAAGAAAGACCCTTGGACCAAATGGTTTACCAATGAAGGTTTGGAAGTGCACGGGAAATACCGGATTAGTTCAATGGACAGTTTTTCAATGAAATTTTAAGATTTAATATATATATATATATATATATATATATAACGTCAAGCGAGAAGAAGAAAGTTATTACAATACTTGTAGGAACAAAAGAGATACAGAGTCACACTAAGTATCATGGGATTAAACTTATGTGCCATACTATAAACTTTGGGAGAAAGTAATTGAGCAAGATTAAGGCATGAGACTGCCAGATCATTAGTTTGCTTTCATACTTGAGTGGTCTACAATTGAAGCTATTAATCTACTTAGATAATTAATGAAAAATATAAGGATATGTATGAGGAAGCGGTAATGATTGTGCTGACCAGGAGCGGAGAGACAAGCGGTTCACAATTACCGTGGGCTTGCACCAAGCATTGGCATTGAGGCTACACCTTTTTGCATTAGTTATAGACAAGTTAATGAGACAATTGAAGGACGAGATCTCATGGCATATGTTTTTTTGCAGATGGCATAGTTTTAATTGACAAGACAATGGAGCACATAAACACAGCTAGATTTATGGAGGAATGCTTCAAAATCTAAATGATTTAAAATTAGTAGAACTAAAACAGAGTATATAGAATGTAATTTTAGTAGAAGTAAGGGTAATAGTTAGTGAAGATATTTGACGAAGGAGTTTCCCAAAATATTTACTTTCGATAGATTGAGAAAGATGTTGCATATAGAATTCAAGCTGGGTGGAAGAAATGGTTAGTGCCCGCCATGCTTTATGAGATAGAATGTTGGATAGTTGAGGAACAACATGTTCATAGGATAAGTGTAGTTGAGATGGATATGTTGCAGATGACAAAGGGTAGACTTAGAAATGAATGCATATGGAGGAACTGACGAGCAGCACCAATAGATAATAAGATGAGAGAAAGTAAACTCAGATGGTTTGGTCATGTGCAACAGAGACCAAGAACTGCCCCGCTTAGGAGTGAGTTGGTATAAGTTGAAGGCTCTAAAAGGGCATGAACGAAGGTAGTAAGAAAAGACTTGATGACCTACGGTCTAACTGAAGGTCTGGCCCTTGGTAGAGTGGGATGGTAGAACAACATTTACCTAGTCGACCCCAATTAATTAGGATAAAAGGGTTAGATGATGATGATGACGACATTAAATTATTTTCTTCATCCCACCCAGCCAAGCCACCAAGTCCAGGATAGACCAGACTGAGTGGCTAACAGAGTCCCTAGCATGAGTTCAAACCATGGGCCCCACATGTACAGAATCCTGCACCTAAGCAAAATTGGAATACAAAACAAGTGTAATGATGCAAGGGAAACTCAATCTGTTTCACACAGCAGAACTCATCACCTGTTTTCATCTGAAATAAAGACCAAGCAATCCAGAGATCCCAAATGGAATCTCTATCCGTCTGACCCAAGCAGACGCACAAAATTCCATCATCGATTCAACCAAGAGTCCATGGCAAAAAACGAACGGGCATGATCGCGGAATAGCACAAAAAGCAGCTTGACCTTAGACGCCCTTTTCCCAGTATAAAACAGCAGCAGCAAGAAAGGCCATAGACTTCTCTTTCAGTGTAAGTTGAGTGAGCGGCAAATGAGTTGGGTATTTATCTTGTGATCAGAGAGAGACTCTTCCTTTCTTTTGGGTATTGAAAAATCTGGTCCTGTGCTTTAGAGGTGGATTTGGGTTTCAAAAGTGTGGCGTCCCAGCTACAACAAACCGGCCTCAATGAGATTTCTCCTCCGCAAGGACTCATCCACCAGCTTGAACGTCTTTTTCACGAGCTTCTGGTCTAAGGCTGTCGTTCGGTATATCTTGAAGACCCGGTCCACACGGTCAGGGGCGGTACTTTGGAAATATAGTTCCTCGAATTTCTTCTTCACAAACCTGTTCCATTGCTTGGATCAAGATGTACTAGATTGATAGATGAAAGAGAGCAGAGAGAGATGGATGTCTATGTGGAAATTCTGTCCATTCCGGATAGAACGCATTGGTGGAGCCAATGAAGAACACCCCAGTAAGGCAAAAGCATAAGAGGTTTCCTTGAAAACATCCCCACGTATTGCAATAAGATGCACCAGGACTAGCCCATTGGATTTGGGTTCTTTTGTTCTTTTCTTTTTTTCAGAACCAAACCATTTATTTTATGGGGCTCCCCTTGGATGGGGGATTTCCAGAAAAACTCTCAGATTAAATACCTCAACCCTTCAATTATGTTAAAGTTATGTTGACAGTTCATGTTCAAATCAAAGCAAAAGAGACAAATTATCGAAGGGTTGAAATAATCCAATTGGGATTTTTTATTTTCTGATTTGCTAATTTTTCCACCACAGAAAAGTGAGACTCATCACATAAGCGGTTTGGATTATTGGAAGATTATACAGATTCAAAGGCTGTCCTGAAGTTGAATTATTGAATTGCAATACATTGGGATGTATTGAGAAAACCTCAAAGTGCAAATACATGTGCATTTTTTATTTTTTTTTAAAGAGAAAGTCACTGAATTCCTTAAGGTTCTTTTCCGATGATCCAGCAGACTTGATCCTAGTGGTAAATTGGGTCAGACACAGGTAGAACCTGATCCAACCCACTTACCTCCCTACCCTCAATTGTCCATGAATAAATGATTGTCATGAAAGACAGTGATTGTGTTTTGTTGATTTTGTATTTGAAAAGGTCTTTGAGTTCCTTAAGGTCACTTACTCGTATGCGTGCTCGATCTCTTGCTTTCCTGATGTGGAAGGCTGGTAATCTTTAAACCACTCACATACATTTAATGGTACCTGCAAAAGACAGAAGGTTAGAGATATCCCCCAATGCAACTTCTGGTAGATGCATGACGTTAAGGAAACTCACTTTTAGAACCTTCTTCTCAAATATATCAAACTTGTTTAGGAACAGCATGAAGGATGTCTTCTACACGAAAGGAAACAAATTTGAGTAAGGAAAAAAAAAAAAAACTGCAGCGAGCTATATCCCTCAAGAGAAATGCTATTATCTGGGCACACCACCGACATGTCATAGTCCTAGGACTAAGACGACTCTGACACAACTAGTCCAAGTCGACTTGGAATTCGTTGGACCCATTCTGGTTTGATATCCCGAGTCATGCCTGCATCAGGCTGATTTGACACCAATGCAGTCGAGTTCTGACTCAACTCAAGACCGAACGAGTCAGTCCGAGCCATGGAGTCTTTCAACCATGCATCAGATGCAGTTCCTTTGACATGTGTCAAAAATGTGTGGTGATTGGGATTGTTGATCTGGTGGGCCAGCTCAACATGGGTTGGTTCTAGGCCAGAGAGTCCTAATGATAGGGAAACTCTGACACTCAAATTATTGGACGATTCCTCTGCTTTCACGCTGACTGCCCCGTTTCCTGGCCACTAATCGGATAGCAACCACGGCCCTTCCACTGGATTTTTTTTTTTTTGGACTATGGAAAATCCGCATGGCGCTCACCAAATAAACATTCCTGATCTTCGGACCCAAGCACCACATGTACGATAGAGATGTCCCAATAAGCACATTGTGGAACTCTATTATGCATGCAGGTCATAGCAGCATTCCCCTTTCCCTGAATGTAGAACACAACAGTTCTATGCATAGGCATCATTGAGTAAAAACCTCAAAGCATGGTTGCTTTAAGACCCAGTCAAAAAGCTCCTTAGTCTCCATCATTCGGTTCTTGGTTTCATCCTCAAAGAGCATCTGATCATACCTGGACCATCATCATTATGTTAAGCATGGTTTAGTTTGAGAAAAAGCATGTAAGGAAAAAAAAGAAAAGGAAGAAGATGAACGACTGGTGTGCATGCAGGTATGAATTGGTCCCAGTAGTATACATGTTATTCGTGTCTCCCCATGGATCTTGCACCTAAAGATATCACACTCTGATTTCAGCTGGAACTCATGAAAGGGCCCATCTTGCTCGAGTCCCAGCCCATGCCATCCAACATGTGTCACCAGATGGGCCCCAATGGCTGCTAGTTCAGATGGCTTGAATGTTACATCCGCTAGGCACCATCATGGACAGGCCAGACTCCAAGATCGAAGTTCACTAGATGTTGTCCATTTGAATGCCAACAAATGGACAGTCAGGATCAACAATCAGCATTGTTTTTTGAACCATAGGTCGTCCGAAGTAACAGCACCAGATGGATAGTTCATATCATCCAAAACATGCACACCTATGCTTATTTCTGGTCTTCAAAACCATCATAAGCTCAAAATTTTTATGAGGTTTGCAAATCCCGCATGTGTGTATAAGGCAGTGTCTACACACACCATCATGTGTGAAGCATGTCGCATGGGAGCAAGGTGTCCAAGATGCCTATCAGCTTGGCCCACCATGAATCAAGTCTATCAACTGATCTGGTGGTCCTAAGGGTGGCGATGGTCCAGGTAACCTGTCTGACCTTGCTTTGGAGGGGCTTGGGCCTCACATGTGTGGCCTGATCACTTCTTGGGTTGGCCTTGGGCTCAAGTCATTTTAGCCCGGCACGATCCAACCCGATTTTATATGCACATGTCATACTCGCATCCTCTGGATATGTCATTCATCCTTGGTTGGCAACCCATCCATATTGAATGTAAGACTGTTGGTTTCATTCCTCTTAAATGTCTATTTCTTTGTGCATGTGTAGCCCACTCAATGGATCATGGTGTGCCATAAAGGTAACGGTGGCAACCGCTATACGTTACGGTGGATCACTTGATCAATGGATCTTGGTGTGTCGTAAAAGCCGTTACAGGACCATAGAGGCTTTTATGTAAAGGTAACAATGGCAACCGCTATATGTTACGGGGTCGTAACAGCCATTATCAAAAAATTAACTTGTAACCACTGTTAACGGCCCGTTACACCCCCTGTGAAGGCCGTAACAACCCCATAATGGTCTATTACGGGGCAAATACGAGTTTTTCAAATTTCTTTTTCAACATTATAGGGCAGATATAGTTTTTTTGTTTTTTTTTTTTTTCAATAAAAAAGGAGACCGTAATGGCAATTATGGGAGCCGTAACAACCATTACGACCCATATCGTAAAGGTAACGATGGTGGCTGTTACGGCCACGGTTACCATTACGGAATACCTTGCTATCTATAGATTAGAAACATTCAAGCTAACAACAGGGGTTTTTATCAATTTTTGGCTCTGGCCAGCTTGGGTTGGGCCAAGGCCTAACGGAGCTTTCCGGGCTCAGGTGGGCTGGGCACTGGAGCCTTAAGCCCGGCCCAACCCAACCCCTCAGCCAGTTGCCAGCCCTAATTGGGCCATAGTTTATGAAACAATGGACAGATGGAAGACCTTGTCGTGTTTCTCTAAGCCACCCATTTATTTCCAACATTGTGGCACACCTAATAAGTGGACCAGCCAAGTCCTAACGAAGTTTTCCAGGCCTGGGCTCAGGCTGGGCTGGAGGCTGGATCTCGCACCTAGGTGTGCCAATAGAAACATGAGTTGGTGCGTAGATTGGCTTGCCCTACGCACAAGCCTGAGACTATCAAACCAACAAACTATATAACCTTGCAGGAGCTTTTCAATTTATTTCATTTTGGATGAACAACATTGGAGTTTGTGGAAAAGCTTCTCGCTTATGGAGCAACTTCCATCAAAACAAAGTAGCACTGTTATTTGGGGCGTTCTCCAGTGGTTCTGGTACCATAATGAACTTGCGGTGGTACCGGGCTGATGAGGAGCCCAAGTGATGTCTAAATGACATCCACTGTCCATCAGAGGCGTCACCTCCACTTACGTCCAGGGACCCAAAATCAGGCTGATCTGTGAATCAGACAGGCCATAGAACAGGAAACAAGTTTGTGGGGGACACTACCCTTGATTTTCACTGAGGCTAGATGAAAGGTATGAATGGCATGGATTTCATATATACAACAGGGCGGATCCCCCGCACAAAGCAACAGTGGCCGTTCCCTCTCAAATCGATCACTGTGCTGTGGCCCACCTTAGGGCTCTAGCAGTAAAATGAGTTGGCATCTGATGGATGGTTTGGATGTCATGCACACATCACATGGACCCCACCACAGGCCGGTACCACTGTGCTTATGGTGGTAACAGTATCTCAGGAGTGCACCCCCTGTCATTTTGGTCAAGTATGATTGATGTGTTACCAACAAAACATGCAAATCCTTCGCTGATATTTGTAGGAATATTAAAAGAATGGGAGGCTTACTCGCTTATGGCGGCACAGAATATTACAGCTGTAACACCTTCAAACAGATGAATCCACTTCCTTCTCTCATTTCTCTGGCCTCCCACATCGAAAAGTCTATAAACTTCACCGCTTTTTTTATTCTCTCCCACAGGGCTGCAGAAACCATTCTCAATAGTGTATACTTATCTGAACATTTACATCAAACATGTATGCCTCATAGAAATGGATGCTAGTGCTACTCAATAAACATCACCGAAACATGCTGGTGTGGGTGAAACCATAAGTGCATAAAATGGCATATCAATAGATTGATGCAGACTTTATTCATTAAGTTGGAGAAACCCGAAAAAAATGACGAATGTATTCCAAATATAATGCGTTAAAGGAGACCGAACTCTGGGCTTCATCCCTAAAATAACTTTGCCAAATCATGCATGATTCATAGAAGAGGTTTGATGATTGCCGGTGCACGTATGGACCATATGCAAACCAAGGTGTTCCGCATCCGTTACGATACGCTTATCGTAAAGGCCGACACGTATAGGTAACGGATATAACTGTTACGCAATACGGGGGTGAAATGGGGCGGTTAGTTTTTTGGGACCGTATCGGTCGTTATGGGGCATAATGACCGTTACCCCCGTAACGGTTTAAAATTTTTAAATTTTTTTTTTTTTTTAAAAGGCCACTTTTTTCAATTTAAATCCATTCCTCCTCCTCTCCTTCTTTTTTTTTTTCAAAAACTGTCCTAGATCATTTTACAATAGATTTCGACCACTCTTACTATAGTTTTTAATATTAAAATCGTAGATTGAAGTGATTTGAGCAAATAGAAGCTCCAATGGCCTTTTTTTTTCAAAAAATTGAAAAAGTAGTATTTATGCAATTTTTCTTATTTCTAGTTTTAATGCTTGATTGTGATGTGTAAACATTAGATACATATAATCATGTTCACATATTCACTAAACAGCCCGATACAACACTCTCACCAAAGAGTGGACCGTTACACTATCATAAACATTTTATTTTTATTTTTATTTTATTTTTTTACACTATCATAAACATGTTCAAAACAAAAAATGAATACATATTTGTAATATTTGCATTATTATTGATTTTCTAAATATTTTTTTCAGAATTTATTGGGCAAAAGAAAATTTTCAACTATTACAATGGTCGTAATAGTCGTTACGCCGATACTTGTATCGGCCGTTACAGCCAATACCCGTATCGGTAATGGTGGTGACTGTTACGGCCACCGTTACTGATACGGAATACCTAGATGCAAACCTACCTAGATGGCAACACATGCACCAAAAAGGCATGTGGGTGCCAATCCAAGCTGTCCATCAGGTGGATCCTGTGCATACATGCCTTGTTGCAAAACATATTGAGAGTCCAGTCACCAACCAGACCGCAACATTAGAAATAAATGGATGGCTTAGAAAAACATGGGCAAGTTTTGCTTATCTGATCATTTGTTTCATAAACTACGGCCTACCTGATCAGTGCATTTGACCTGAATTTTTGGGACAGGGCATCTACATGGTACATCCCATGAATTCCACGCCCATATGCTACATTGGCGTATGTGGTGGTGTGCAGGCTGCCTTAGATTAGCAAACCTCTTTTTAAGGATATAGGAAAAATACCAGAACTGCATGTTCCTCTTGCAAATAAATTATTACAAAGCAAAAGAGTGGGCCATTATAAAAGCACTCTTTTGTTCAGAACAAAGGCTTACCTAAACTGGATTTCCACAACACCTGTTGTTCGAACTCTTGCATGAAGAACGTCTTCCTGCAAAATCCGACAATGGCATTTACGAAGCTCATTCACAAAGGTATAACTCTAAAAGCCAAAATATAAGCATTACTTAGTGGAGACAGAATAAATAAAAATATTGCCAAATACTGCAGATATATTCCCAAACACATATAATGAAATGCCAAAAAAACAAAAGAAAAAAAAAGAAGAAGAAGATCTTATTGATTTAGCTTTTGAAACCTTTGTTGGAACATAATTCACATCAGACAATCGTTGCAAATTCTCCATGAAGTAGTGGGCACAATCTGGAACTTGGAGTTCGTTCCCACGAGAATAAGTTTCCTGCATTCCACAAGAATAAGAACCTAACTATTATGAAAATATCCATTTAATGCTAATGGAGAAGGTGGAAATAGCTAAAAGAATTACAAATTTACGACCAAGTAACCAGTTGAAGCAGACAACTTTTTTTTTTGAAGAAGAAGAAAACGGTGTGGGGTGTATATCAACCTTCTGGGCTGATCTTCATGAAATAGAAGTTACCTGAATGGCAGGATCCCTCCACAAAGTTTCTATCTCCTGCGCAAGCTCTTTAGTTAAACGTGGATAGTCCAACCTGCCTCCAATTTCAGACAATCTTTCTCCAGTCTCCTAATACCATGAAGAAAGAAAAAACCAATATTTACCAAATACAATCATCCTCCAACAAGCATTGGGAGACAAGACAGGGATGCAGATAGGGATGCAGATAGAGATGGCAATGCAGATAAAAACAGGGATGCAGATAGAGACAAGACAGGGAAGCAGATAGAGATGGCAATGCAGATAAAAACATCATTGCGGGCATGTGTAGGGAAAAGGTACTATGAGGTCAACCTCATGGGAGCTTCCCATAAGGTCAAGTTCTGTGGGCCCCACCATGATGTGTGTCAGACATCCACCCCCTCCATCATATGTGCCCCTCCCATTATGGGCCATGGGCCCAAAAATCAGGCCAACCCATGACTTAGGAAGGCCAGACCACAAGGAATAGCTGGGAGTGGAAGCCCACCCATCAAAACCTTCATGATTGTATGTGGGACCCACCAAGATGTGGTTTAGATGCCTCACCTGTCCATTGTCTCCAACCTGGATGAGGAGTCACACCAAATTTCACGCCATTCCCCCACCAAGTGATTTTACATGTTTTAGGCATGATTTTGCATGATTCCCAATGACGTGACCCACTGAGAGAGAGAGAGAGAGAGAGAGAGAGAGAGAGAGAGAGAGAGAGAGATGTAAATGAGTACCAGATCTTCGTATAAAGCATTTGTCATTTACAACTACCTACTAGATTTCTTGGGAAATTTCCTCCATCTATCCCTACCACTGGCTACTAAACCTCCCTCATCCATCCCAATTACAAGAGAGGAGAGAGATGATCTCCCTCAGGCTGATCTGCCTGCAAATGAACTCACCTCTGTATGGAAATCGGCAAACGAAATGTTTATCCTCGAGGAGTTCAATTTCTTCTCCAAACCCATTCATGGAGATAACATCAATCTCATGGCAAGACAATGACATCGAGGTTGACTATCACTTTGTTCACAAGAAGTTTCCTAAAGGGATTATTGTTTACCACTTAGTCTTTTAATCAGATAGTATTGATGTTAAGTAAGCTGTTAATCAAATCCTGACAGAACCATTTGGTGGAAAAGCTGTCAAAACTCCCTGGCTTGAGGTGGTGTTGAGCAAACATCTTTTCATATCTGTATTTTGCTGTATATGTTTGTATGAAATGGTATCCTTGTCTTTTCTAAACTTTTATCATTAAGGATATTTGCTCAGATTCACATGTATTTATATTCATTAAATCATTTGAAGCCAGCAGATACATCTCCTCCCCGATTTTGGGTCCTTTGTTAATAGGAGTCCCTATTAGGACTGCTGAACTTAATAAGGGATTCTCATGCCTCCTATATGACTAGAACAACATTGCCTGTGAACAAAATACAAACTGCTTCCATGATTCAATTGTGCATAAACGATTTAGTCACTACCATTCTATATGGTCCCTCGTAGACTACGAACCATGAAGATAAGTCTGCAATTTTGACACAGAAAGGAATGGTTAAGTCAAAGAAGCGACACAAACACGTGCATAGTTTTCAGCATATGATGAGTGGGTACACACACATAGTTCTTAACTGGTAAACAAGCACTTCCATGATCGGAACCAAAACACCCTACCAACATGTTAATTAAATGGAACCAGAACCATATGCACCAAGCATTTCCCCTGTGCATGCATTGGAAACAAGTTTGTGGAAAAGTAAAATGTTCATGGGATCAAAGGAAAATTGCATATGCATAAAAACTTGAATCCAGACATGTATCATGCATACAGAGGTCAAGTTGTTTTATTCAATCACATATCTAATATAATGCATAAGTAAATGTTAAGTAAATGGAAGTGAGACGTCTGTGTTAATGTGTGGCAAGAAACCACAATTCTGCTGGTGAATGGCCATGAAGCAAGAGCACATATAAAAGAAATAAAACTGCATGGAGATGCAATTGCAGGAATAGGAAAGGCATATTCAAACCTTATTCTCAGGGGATATAACATACTTCGAGAAATCCGATTCATTTTGAGCAAATTCCTTTGACCCATCATACAATATCTGTAAGAAAACATCGACATAGGCTTGAGAAAAAAAAAAGTATTATAATTCACATCATTGCAAAATTTACATATATCCTGTGAGCAGTTGACACTGTATGTTACTGCAAAAGGGAAATAACCAACACACCCTTTCCAGTATTGCGTACTTTAATTGTCTGATACACGTTGGCATGAATAACTGATATATAGCTCCGAAGTTCTGCCTCATCAAAGCCAGTTTGAAAGAGTAGTTTTATCTGTGCGATAAAGGAAACATTATGGTTGATTTCAGATTGAAATAATGGAAGAGTAGAGTTCATGTTTCAGAATACAAGGAAGAACTTGATCTGTCTGACCTGTTTAAAAATTGTGGACTTCCCAGACTCTCCCGCCCCTATGCACAAAAGGGGGTCATCCAAGATCAACAGAATCATGCAGAAAGATCTCAGTAAAACACAAAATAGGATACAGAAAGAAATTAAAAATAATCAGAAAAAAGGGTGATTTCAGAATTATACATCCAAAGAAGACAAGCAAGGTAAACAAATAAACAGGGTAAACCAAATATTACAATAGCAAGATGTCAAGGTGTCGGGGTTGACTCCTGATTTAGACATTTTTGGCTCTACTTGTACATATGAGAGGCTTGTAAATAATGTGTGGAGACCATGGAAAAAAATGTTACACGTTAAAGGGTCATAACGACCATAACGGCCGTTATGGAAAAAAATGACATGCAGCCACCGTTAATGGCATGTTACGCTCCCTGTAAAGGTTGTAACAGCCCCATAATGGTCTATTACAGGGCAGATATAGGTTTTTCAGATTTTTTTCAACATTATGGGACAAATGCATGTCCCCCCCCCCCCCCAATAAAAATAGAGACCATAACAGCCGTTTCAGTGGCTGTAACAGCTGTTATGACCCGTATCATAAAGGTAACGGTGGTGACCGTTATAGCTACCGTTACCGTTACGGAATACCTTGGTGGAGGCTTCTAGAGTAGGCCACAGTCATGTGGAGAATATAGAGAATTCTAGAGATATCTCGAACATGGTAGAGTTGTGTAGAGATCTCTGGAGGGTTCCGGAGTTCTCTGGTTAAGTTTTGGTAGCTATGATGTGAGGAAGAGTCTTGAAGTTTTCTAGAGCATTCTTGACCATTGGATGAAAGCCATTTAGCATAATCCTAACAACTGATTTAAAAAGTCTAGCAAATTCCTGAATCTATATAAATTTTTTCCCAACTGCCCGCGCGCATGCACCGGGGGGTGGGGGGGTGTTCACTCTCTTGTATTCTCACTAAGCCCTCGGAGTGTAGAACTTGGTGGTGCAAGTGGGGGTTAAGCTGACTCAAATAGTGTTGGGGCATTGTGCAGATACCTCATGCATGGTAATTCTAAGGAGTTGCAAGTCTGTGACAAAGAGGTGTAACTTCAGAAATATGTATGTTGATGTTTCTCCGTCAATAGAATGACAACATATGGCACACTGGTGCTCTAGCTAAGATCAGTTTAATGCCACGTGGTAGGTTTCTGCATCTGTATGTTGATGAAAAATATGTTGTAGCTTTCTAAAGCGTTGACCATTGGCTGCTTAATGCGACTCTATAAGCAATGAAATAATGAACATAAGCTATATTTGCAACACGTAATAAATATAACAATGATGCATACCTAGTAATAATAACTTTTGGATGTGCTTTTCTGCCTTTGTTTCTTGAGCAATCCGCCTCTCAATCTCCACAGCCTGAAATGGCACAAATGACAAGCATGTTGAAGGATACAAACAAATTATCAACACATAAGAGATTTCCCAATAGCATTGTTAAATATCAAATGAGAAATTTCACTGAGATATTTAACCGAACTAGGTAAATAATCAATAAAAAGCATGTATCTAACAATGCAGAATCCTGACCTGTGCACTTTCTTCAGCATCAGTTTCAGTGACGTGCTGTTGTCTGCTGCAGAGTAAGCCCATGCTGTCTATTATTGCAATGGACAGCATGGAACTTACACTAGTAAAGCTGTGTCAAATGTCCTTAGGATCTTCCAGTATTGGACAACTTCCCCTTTGGGAATGGCGAAATAACGCATTCGATGCTACCTACGACAAGCTGCAAAATATTGGGTGCATTCAAGAGTTGTTACAATCCCTTAGTAAAATAAAGAAAAACTGTTTGCCCAAAAAAAAAAATGAATGAATGAAGTAAAACCAACCAACTGTTTCAAATTAGTGCCTTGGACAGGACATAGCAACCTGGTTCTCAGTTAGATATGGGGTTCCCCACATGTTTGTCAAAATTCAAAATAAAGAGAAGAGTAGCCTAAATCATAGTTCACAAACCCAAACTTGAAGTCGCAACAAGACTAGGTCAGTCACTGGGTGAAGCAGACCTGGAACTCTGTGGGTTAAACAGCTAGATCCAGAATAACTTTATATTGTATTAGCAATAATAATTTTAGTCCATTGCCCTTTTGCTAGGCAGGTGTAGGATAAATTTTTGTTGTTGTTTGGAATGGCGTGGTGATGCCAAAGTCAGTCTTGGATCTTTTTTGGGCTTAGCATTGCAGAGGGGTATGGAAAGTTGGGAGGTATGTTTGGAGGCTTTGCTTGCAGGATCGTGGACAATTTGGCAGGAAAGGAATAACCATTGTTTCAACAATTTGTTGGGGAGCATCTTGGGGGTCTTTAGCAATGTCAAAAGTTTTGTAATTGAGTGGGCGTTGGTATATCCTACAATGAGAGAGTGCTTATTCTCGTCCTGTTTGGGATGTGTTGAGGGTCAAATATTGCATATTAGACCCAAGTTATTACCTGAATTTACGAACATGATACTGTTTAACGACCTATTTTAATCGTATTTGTGTTACAAGGTGAATTTAGGAGCCTGGACTGAAAAAGGGTACTAAAAGCATAGATTTAACACTCAGAAATCACCAAGGCAAGGGACAGACCTTAGAGGACCGAGATCGAAGAATTACACGCCAAAGATCTAAGAAAATCACATGATCAACGATGAAGAGGCCTGAAAATCGTTCAGAATACAAGATCACAGGGTTCCCACCATCTGTTCGGCTCGAAACTTTATATCTAGCCTGAGGACCCTAATTTAACCGTAAACGTCAAATTTCAGCCATTGGATCCTTGTGGAAGTGGCCCAACGGACAGATCAGCACATGAATCATCAATCTGGGGCCCACCTGATATCTAGATATGCTTCAATTTTGGTCTCAACCCCTTAAATGGGGTGACAAAATGGATGGACGGAGCGGATTTCGCATATGCATCGCAGTGGACCCCACATGAGCATGTGGGAGTGCACAGGCGGTGCAATCCCGCACCACACCGTGACCGTGGACTCGGTCAACACCTCCTTCCACGACCCATCTCACGCAAGCGTCCAGCGAACACACCTGTCGCTGCCGGTTGTTCTCAGTGGGCCACACCCATTGTCCAAACGAACGATCTGGATCATCCATTGCGTCCAGGAGGTGGCCACGACCCTAGCCATGGTGGCCTTTGGTCTCATGCACACGTACACACGTGGATCGCCAGAAAATGCAAGATGAACGACGAGTTGATTTGATACAGTAGACCGCACCAAAACTCGACCAAAATCACTCCCTTCCGACTGAAATTTCACTAGGAATCCAATGAACGGGGTGGATTTCACCAAAAACATTATTGTAGGGCCCACTGAGCAGCCCAGTGCAGTAACATGCGCAAGAAACGTCTCATGCTGCCGGTTTTCACGGCCGACGTGGCCCACTGTCCGTGAATCTGATCAGTAATCCGGACCGACCATCTTGTAGACCATCCGAAGGGACGTTGATTTTTATGTTTTTGGTGGACGCTAGGAGAACCAACGGGAGCAGCATTCTCGGGCCTTTTTCGTTGCGTGCGCACGGTGCTGCGTAAGAGAGAACCGACTTAACACCTCTCCAACCTATAAAAGAGAGAGAGAGAGAGGGACATGGGAAATCCATCTCTAGACGTGGAAGAGAAGAGAGAGCGAGAAAGCGTGGGTCGGCCGTGGGTCGGCTGTGGATAGCCTTGGGTTTAATCTTTCCTATTCATTGTTTCTTTTTCTTCTTTCCTTTAAGTTTAGATGATCATGGTTATGGCTAGCTAAACCTCTTGGCTAGGGCTAAGAGGTGAAGCTTGTAGCATGATGGGCGGTTTTCTATTGCTTTGATTCATGGTTGTTGAACTCTCTTTGATTTAAGTTTGATTATAAGGAATATTCATAGTTTTTAATGGTTTGTTGTAACTTAAATTACAGTAGATCTGCGATAGCTTTGAGTATGCTCTTTTCATTATAGGGTTTGTAAATTTGGGAACCCTGTTGTTCACCATCGTCTCCTGGGCATGGTTGGATGATGGAATCCTTCCTAACATTCATACATCTCTCAGATTGGATGTGGATTGGTTAAATTTTGTTGTTTGCTTTGTCTCATGGGCATGGTTTTGTGATGGAATCAATTCTAATTCTCATACCTCTCATCTTTTGAAAACTGGATTAAAGGAAGTTCAGATTTGAATTTTAATGATATATCTTCCAACTGGATGAAGATGGGACTCTGATTCAGTTGTGCTCTTGAATCAAGCATAGATCTCCCTGATCTCTACAAGTGGATCCTGGGCACCCTAGTTCCCCACCTTTGAATTTTACAAGTTTTAGTTTAAGATTTCGCCATTATTCTCTTAAATTTACCCGATTTAGATTACATCTTCGCCTAGTTCTAGTTCAAGTTACTTTTAGATTACATACAAGGTTCAGTCCCTGTGAATTCGACCTCGGTCTTACCGAGATTATTACTACATCACAACCCTATACTTGGGGTGTGAACAAGTTTTTGGGATGCATTATAAATTGCTGTACATTGCTGACTTTTTTGCCTTTCTATTAATAAAATCGTCATCTTTCAAAAAAAATAAAATTATACTGCCATTCAAAACAGAAAAAATAGTAAAAATAATAACAATACTACTATAAAATTGTCCACGAGCATGAACCAACTATCGTGTGAGATCAAGTAATAAAATTATAGTGCTTGTTCTGGGTTTGTGTGTGTGTGTGTATTCGAAAGTGATATTGTTGTAGGACTAATGCATGAACCAACTATCGTGTGAGATCAATTAATAAAATTAAGATAATTACCAAAAAAACATAAACATTGTCATAATCATCACAAATACTATGAAAACCAAAAAAACATCATGCATAATCCTAGCCTAAGTTACCAACATCGTCACATAATATCATTAAATAAAAGGAAACTAGGATCTAATGAATGTAGAGACATCAATTAGCATAGGGTATAATCTATCTCAAAGTTGAAGACCTAATACAGCCTATGGTAAATTTAGGGTTATGGAAATTGGGAAAAACTAGGAATTAAGGTTTATGGAATTAAATTGGGTGAAAGGTTTAAACGGTTTATAGGTTAGGATATAGGAATTAGGGTTTTAGATAGAAAGGGTATAAGGATTTTGGGTGAATTGAATAATGGGTAAAAGCTAGGGTTTGGTAATTTGAGAAAGTAGGAAAGTTAGGGATTTTAGGTTTAGGTTTAGGGTTTGGAAAAGAGAAAAAGGGGTTTTGATTTTAAGGGTAATGGGAAAGTTAGGTTTAAGAGAAGAAGAAGATTTATGATGGAAGAGTTGAAGAAATTGAAGAAACTACCTTGATGGAGGGAAGAGAGATGATGATGTGAGGGTAGATGGAGATCTCGCACCTCCTTTGATAAAGATTAGCCTCGCACCAATCTCTCTTCCAAATCACATGAAAGTTTCTTCAAATCTCATGAAGATGAAAGAAAAAGAAAAAAATAACCAAAGCTTCTTTCGTTTTTTTTTTTTTTTTTTTCCACAAAATCCAATGAGGAAGAGGGTCACACACCTACCCCCTTTTATAGATCCAAGAAAATTCAAAAATTACAATAAATAACTTGTTTTGTAGATTTTAACAAAAATAACCATAGTCTAAATAAAATCAACTAAAAATACTCATAATGGTGTCCAAACATAACATAAACAAAATTAAATCATATAAGCTGATAAAGTCTAAGAAAAACTAGTGTGGACAATCCATGATCAATGGCCTGATTATGTAATACAACGGCCCGATCGTCACGTCCCTCCAATCCAACAGTCTAGATCACTCCATAAAGTAGCACATGTGCATCTTCCCAATGTAGGGTCTTCCAGATGCTCGCACATGCATGTAGGGTCTTCAACACAATCATGAGTACTCACCTAGCCACAGGGAAATTGGTGCGGCCTACCTCGTCCTCTAATACGTACGCAAAGGGGTACGTAAAGTGATGTCCTTATCAGATATGCAATTGCTTCCTAATATGTAGCTATTGTGGGCATTGCTTAAGGTGTATTTTGATGGTAGTTGAACTAAACTGAAACAATCCAATTCAATGATGAAGACCAAAACCCTCATTGCAATTCCATTCGGTTGAAGCCTAGACCTGAAATTATCACCATTTCAATTTGGGGGCTAGTCCGTCTTTATTACTAGAGCGGGCCTCACTTTTTCATTTCCACTTTTGCAGCTCCAACTCAATCAACATCCAAACAACTCGGACAGACTTCGAGTTCATCCCTTAAGAGACTCATGGCAATGGAGGATCTTGATGTAGGCCCACAACTCACAATAAGGCCCAGCATGTGACTGATTTTGGACTTTTTTTTTATAGATTTGGGGCATAAATATTAAGAATTGCAAATTACTATTTGTGCAAGATATGGGGGCTGATTTAGAGATATGATTAAAGATTTTGAGGATAATTTCCTAGATTTGCTCTTACGATTATTAGGTTGTTTCCATCATAGGTAAATAAGATTGATTTTTGTCTTTAAGGTCTAAAAATGAGGAGGTGGTGTAGGAGGTAGGCATTTCAAATTTTTTGAGTAATGAATTTTCTAAGTATTGTAAGAGAAGAACATTGATATCAATAAAGTCATTTCTCCCTCTCTACTCAAATATTCTTGCGGGTGTACTCTAGTCCATTTGTTTGTGATTCAAATGTCGAGATCTCATTGATTCAATAATTGGGTTATACCATTTTAGTATCAAAGCAAGTCATCTTTGGGATTTTCGACTCTACATCATCTTCTAATGGCTTCGAACGGGATGACACGGGAAGAGTTTACGCAAGTAACCCAAGTGATCCAAGCACTCACAGATAGTTCAATTCACACATACGGTAGGCAATCTCATTAATCAAATGAAAGAGCTCCGACATAGAGGGAATTCAGTACAGAGATAGTAGTTCAATTCACACATACAGTAGACAATCTCATTAATCAAATGAAAGAGATCCGACATAGAGGGAATTTGGAGTGAAGTTGGAGCAAGTGGACACGTATGGGAAGGTTCCTACCAAGGTCCTAGCCAACAATGGGCAACATTGGCTTGTGAAAACACCAGCGATCAAATCCTTCGATTGTTGGAACATGACAGAGAGCCCGAAATTAAGGTACAGATTCGATAATTTCATTGTCTTTTGCATGTTGATGACTTGGTCAGTTGGCTAAGCAAAGTGAAAAAAGCAACTGAGTACAAGGAAATCATAGAGAATCGGAATGTTAAGTAGGTAGCCATAAAGTTTTTTTTTTGTCACACATTAATATGATTGGACAACCTCCATACTGAACAAATCCGTTAAAGGAGAAAGTAAATTCTTGAAAAAATATGAAAAAGAAGTTAAAAAGAGAAGTTCTTACCCGCAACCTATGCCTAAACCTCTATCAAAGATATCACGATTTATGTCAAGGGAACAAATCAATAAATTAATACACCGAAGAGTTCTATATGTTGACATCACAGGCAGGGTTTGATGAGTATGAGGAACAAAATATTTCAAGATATCTTAATAGTCTTAATGTGAGCATAAAAGTGAATTGGCTTTCAAAGATGTATTTAAGATGTCAATGCATATACATTTGCACTAAAACCCAATGAGATAATCAACTGAGAAGCTGGGAGACGCTTTGATGTCCTATGAGAACTACCATCAACAATGAGGCAACCTACTAACTTCCCATGTAAGGCAACCATACGGCCTCCCATAGGTCGAGGTACGATAGACCAACATATAACAATGAAACCAAGCTTAACCAAAAGGTGGTTATAGATGAGGCATCGGCGCACCAAGACGGGGCAAAATAACCCTCCTTCACATATTTTCAAGTGTGGACAGCCAAGACACCATTCTTTTCAATGTCCTGACACATCAGTCCACAATTAAAAGTAAATTTAGCAAAGGAGAATATGTTGAAGACACTCATGGTTGCATACAAATGAAAGCTAAAGATGACACAAAAGAATATACATACAAGCTGGGGTTGGTTGTTGGCCAAGCCAAGCCGAGCTATGCCAAGCTCGACTCGTGTACAACTCTACACACACACACAAAAACTTGAAGGAGAGAACAAAAGACAGTACTACTTGTTAGCCGCTCATACACAGTCAGAATTATAGGGGCCCCATGCATCAAGATGTAAAGACTACCCAACCATACTCACTCTGCACATGTGGAGCCCATGTTTTGTTAATCCAGAACGTTAATCTGAGGGGACCCCACATGGACAAGGGACACCCCAAAAATCTTAGACAATGGATAATCCTATCAATCTGCCCTACACCCTTTTCCCAGACCAATTACCATTGTCCACTGACCAAAGTATCAAGACCTTCCAATCTAGGAGAATTTAAAGGCATCACCAATCAACACCAACACCCATCCAATCAAACAGTCCAGATCACTGAACCACTCACATCTGAACGCATTCGAACCCTAAAATCCATCCATGCATGCACATCATACCCACTTGGCGAGCAAACTGGGACCCCAATTATGGTAATGTACACAGTGGGGCCCACCTAATGAACTGCTCAGATTGCATAATCGTGTGCCTATATATAGCATTCCAATCCTACTCATGTAATTAATATCTACATTTCTCTTTCACAGAATGGTGCTAGAGATCAACAGCATCCATCCACCACATCCATACATACATACATCTGTATAGAATTCATTTTTATTTTTCTTTTATTTTATGAATCAGATGTGGAAAATTACTGCAAGAGATGCCGCCAACCGCTTCAATTCAGATTAATCGCGATTTGTATTTATCGCGATCGGAACAAGAAATTACAAGAAATCGAACTCCGAAAACAGAATCCAAACCCAAAAAAATGCAGCAAAAATCATTTTGAAAATCAATTCATGCATGTTACCGAAAATAAATAAATAAAAGATTCCATATACCGCATCTGAAATTACAGCAAGAATCCCAATCCAAAAGCAGTCATGGAAATATGAGAAAATTACATAAATTGCCACTGATGAAAGAAAGGAAATTAGGTCGAAGTGACTCCAAAAGCGTCATTTTCACAGTAATATAAATAAATAAATAAATAACGGTATATAGAATTTTTATTTAACAAAAAAAAAAAAAACTAAGGTAGAGATCAGTACCACCGAGAATGGAAGACCCGCGCGCGCGAGAGAGCGAGAGAGAAAGAGAAAGGAGAGAGAGATCTCAGCTGTCTGTGGAAGAGTGGAGTTTGGATGGGGGGGCTTTTGCTGCTAAATCTGGAGGGAGAGTGGTGGGGCCCACCGAAAGCTGCTGCCAGGCTTTTTTCTTTTTTTCTTTTTTTCTTTTCCTTTTTTTTCTTTTTTCTTTTTTTTTTTTCTGGTGGTCGTCGGTCAAAGAAGAATACAATAGTCTTCCTCTTGGAAATACTGTCTGTCTTCTTATGGAGTTCGTCTCGCCTCTGTCGCGACATTCAAATGCAGCGCGTGTCTACTACCGCTGGGACCCACATGATGATATGATCCGGTGAATCGAACTGTCTATATTCATTTAATACAATAGGTAAATATTTGATATAATTATTCTTCATTAGTTTTCTTAACAGTTGATTTTAAAGTTGTACATCTAGCAATTGAAAAATATTTCATTATTTTAAATTCATTTATCTATATTTAAGGCCATTATTATCAATTCCATATCATAGATAAATATAATGGACGGTTCAGATCATTATATCACAGATAATGTGAGGCCCAGTTGAAGGCGACGCTTGATGGTTTCTGAGTCGCGATGGAGGAAAAGTACTTGTCCGGATATGGAGTTGTACTCGTGGTGTTAGTTTTGAACCATTTAGAAAATGGTGGTGACTAATCCTCCTCACATGCGGCACTGATGAAGAGGTATCCACACCGTCAAAATTGTGGCTTCCGTTGTTGATAGAACATATACATAAAATCACACTGATAAATAAGTCCTAGCCATCAATTTACTGGTATCAAAAGGTGTGTTAAAGTAAACAGTGAGTGGTCCAAATTAATCAGAAAATTCAGGTGGTCAGTATTATTTTATAATATTAATTTTTAATCATATATTTTCAGTTGTTTCATAAATTTGGACGGCCTGGATTTCTGTGTAACCTTGCCGTGTCTACGTTAAAAACGTTAATATCATTTTTTTTTAAATGATGCAGGACTAGCATAGGGGTCTAGACAGTTAGAAAAAGAGCAGTGCACACGCTCGAGTGCATTTTGTAAGTATACTCTCTCACACGTGGAAATAGAAACATATGTGTAGATCTTATCCGATCATCAATATCTCACCACTTTTTTGATTCCACAACGAAAAATCTATATAGTATGTGATCGTGTGGGACACACGCGTTCATGTTAAATGAACGGTTAGTGAAAATTGATTTGCCAGCACAGTACAATGTAAATGTGTGGCCATATGATTAATATATCTGCGTGATTTTTGGGTATTTACATCTTCCCATTTGATGATTTTCCTGATGAGTGGCTCTGATGTACCGCTTGCATGTCTCATTTTCACGTGTGAGGCGAGTACACTTATTACGAACCGCACTCGAGCGAGTACCCTTCCGATATCTCTTGTTGTCTTGTGACGCGGATTAGGTGGTGTTGCCCGCACCACCCCCAGCGTGGTGTGGTGATGTGTTGGACGCTGTGGGCAGCACATTGATATATATTTATTAAATCCAATCCGTCCATCAGTTTTCAAAACTCATTTTATTGTACGAAAAAAATTAAAAAAATAAAAAATTTTCTGTGGGCGACACTAAAGGAAAGAGTGATGATTGAACGTACACCATTATAAAAAATTGAGGGCTACGAAAGTTTTGGATCAAGCTGATATTTGTTTTTTCTCTTCATCCAGATCTTTGTGACCTTATCAACATTATGGATGGAAAATAAAAATTAGCCCTAGAAAGGTTGCAACGGTGGGTGTCATTATCCCCACTGTTTCCTGTGGTATGGTCCACTTAAGCAACGTATCTGCTTTAAAAAAAAAAAAAAAAATCTAAAATGAACTATATAAAAACGGATGGACGGCGTGGATCTAAAATATATATATATATATATATATATATATATATATATATATCAAAGTGGGCCCCGCAGCACTCAACACATCACCATCCACCACTGGGGGTGGGGTGGGCACAACAAGTAATCAGCCTCCGTTGTCTTGATGCACTCCCTTGTGCTTTTGCTACAGCTTAGGAACCGAGTAACGACAACTGATACAGGGGACCCGTGCGAGTGGGATGGACATAAGCGTGGCAGGGATGTGTGACATCCTGGCCATTCATCAGGTGGGTCCACCATGTACATTCCCTGGCCCAGAGTCAGGCTGGTCCGCTCCTCGTGTGGGCCACACGCGTGAGAAAAATAACCACTAGAAAGAATGACCAACATTCCATAATCAGCACACGTGAAAATCGCACGGATACAACAATCCTGATCGTCCATTTGACGGCCACCAAGTGGACGGTTAGAAACAAAACCAATGACGATCCAAATTCAATGGGAAAGCTGGATGATTAAGATCATCCAATCAATGCGATTTCAGAGATATACACTCTCCAAAATGGGCCCCGATTCGGATGGTCTTGATTGACTTTCACGTATGCCCCACTGAACAGGGTGCAGATACCACAACATACTAAACTGTGATAAACGCATATCGTAGTCCCCATCATGACACGGTCTGATCTTTCTACGTCAAGGGCGAGAGAGAAATCGCCGAGTAGACTTCAGGTGGATTGTTTCAGTGAAGAAGTTATACAATACTCTGGCGTTGTACGTAAGATCGTATGCATACACCCACCCAACGTACTGGTACCATGTATATCTATTAATCCTGACCGTTCATTCCTGGAATTCCCTGGGCTATTCAAATTCTAGTGACTAGAGTATGCTATCCATTCTATTTTACCGTTGTATTTGGACCCTTACCCATTTTCATTTTAGCCATCCATTAGATGGATACTGATGGGATGAACGGTATTATAAGAATACTGTAGTTAACAGCCATAACCGTCCAAAGTGGGGTCCATTAATTGAACGGTCAATTGAGGGTAGGCGTGTGTAGTGTTTATAGTTTGTCATAGTATGCTAGAGTACCGGAAGATTCATTTTTTATTTTATTTGAATATTTCAGTCTCTTAAAAAATTAAAAATGAAATTAGTCTGATAATCGTGATTGACCGTTCATCTGGAGTGACAAATCATGATAGACCTGTGATGTGGACCGTTCATCCTTTTGACCCGCGATGTATTAGACTTTTTATTATTGAAATGTGAACCTTAGATCCTTCTTCCTTAAGAAGAATGCTCATGTACACACTCAGCTGAAAGATAAGTTACCATCCAGCCAATGGATAACTTCCAATTTGTCATGTTTGAGAAAATCAAATCCGTCCATTGGGTTGGTCTTTCCATGAGGCTCACCTATTACAAAATGAGCGTGATCCATTCATCAGGTGGGTCACCTTCGAAAACAATGATAGCAGCTAATGTATGAGAAATATTGTTGTGGCCCACCCGATGTATTATAGATCGGGCTGATTTTATGAGGGGTAATCAATATTGTTGTGGCCAACATTTTGAACGGGCTTGATGTTGCACACACATATCAGAATGCAAGTTATTCATTGGGCAGATAATTAATATTAGTCCAACCCACTTGACATGATCATCTCTCCTTTCTTATGTCATCAATATGTGGACCAAAGGTGGTAAAAGGCCATGATTGTCAAACACGACAAATGCTAATGGACTATCAATCGGGTTTTGAAATATGTTTCACATGTTGTTGCACATTTAATCAAAATAGGCCACACGTGTAAGTGAGGGCTTAGATTAGTTGTTTAGTTCGTGCCACCTTATACTCAACTAGAGATTTTGATTGAATTGTTGGTGTCCATCGTGCTAAGATAGATTGGAAATTACATTGGGATCTAGATATCCTCCCAATGACTATTGATTTATGCCCCCATTTATTTGATTTGTGAAAGGGTAAGGGCTAGCCCTTCCTAATGAGTTCTTTTTTGCTTTGCGACGGTAAAGTCTATAGCTTGACTCTCACTTTCAATTGCCTTAAGTTTGCATACTTCTCAAATGAATAAAAATGTACAAAGAAGCATGACAAGGCTAAATAAATGTTGACTTTACGAATATTGAAATATGTAATCTATTACTATTGACAAGATAATTATCAACTAGATAAGTCATAAATGAAAGCAAAAGTAATCTAACATAAATAAATGATTCACTTATCGAATTGATGTATAAACAATAGAATCGAAACTCAATTAAACATGATCCTACAACTTAAGGTTAAGGATATTTACTCATACTCTTAGGTTATTGTACTAGGAGTCACTATAAAATAGCTATTTATACAACTAAAGAAGGATAAATGAAGGGTAAATGAATGTGTTTTCCATGGGGCCTCGAGTTCTTCTTCGTGTGCTCCTTTTTAGCTTGTTGAGGCGATGAAACCCCTCATTATGCTTCCTTTGTTGTTTTTGATCCTTCGCGCTCACATTGCCGTTTTGGATATGGAAATTCCTTTTATTACTTCAAAATTGTTGACTTTGATTGGGAAAAATGACTCTAGCCAGATCTGAACTCACTAGCTTCTCGTAGTTGATCTACCGTGAAGATGTTTGTAGCCCACTAAAGACCAAGTCTGGAGCTGGAGCCACCAAAGTTTCTCTGACGAAAATAACTAGACCAAGATCCGCAAACCTCGAGGACTAGATCTGGGCCAATCATAGCCAATCAACATCTATGTTGATGGCCCACCTTGACAACATTAAGATATTGGACAGTGCAAATCAAACCACCTCCTGTATTTAACCATCCAATAGGTGATGGTCCGTGTGAGGTGGAGTTTGGCACCCGATAGCGATATATTATTGGGCTAGGTTGGATTTAATTCTCTCATTCTCTTGATTTCGATTAATGTGCAAAATGGGGAACCTGACCGATCCGATGTGTCTATATCTCTCGACTTAAGACCGAACCACAATCTAATTGACTTGGACATAGGCCTGATCTCCTGATATTTAGAACTTTCTCGATCATTGTTGCTTCTCGAAACGTCTCTAGAAATATATCTTATTTTGGAAAGACTGTGATAGATAGTTTTACCGAAAATATCATCACCATATTCGTGATTAGATCTGTTCTCTTAGTAGGTCTTTTATAGACATGCTTGGTATGTTGTCTCATAAATGGGCACAGTGATCATGGCCACGTGGCATATAATAATTCATCCACTAAAGGTATGCATAAGGGTCTGTGTCATCACATTAATAATGGAATGTATAATATCAAAGGAAAATCAACAAAGATCTCTTTAAGTGTGAGTACATCTTTCATGTGTACCAAATATATAAGTTGGACCATGCTAGGGTGTCAAAATTGGGCGTAAACACACCCCATGACTAAGGGTGTAAGTGGGCCAAGTTTGGGCTAAGTATGAGTAAGGGTGTACATCGAGTTGAACTGAGTCGAGCTGGCCTCAGCTTGACTCGGCTCGGCTTAGTCCTCAAGCCTGATTGGCCAGCTCGGCTTGGTTCGGTCAGCAGCTCGAGCCAGCTCAGGACGAGCTCGAGCCAAGATCGAGCCAAGTTCATCATTGAGGCATTTTCACAAACATCTGGACTACACTTTCAAAATCTCACTATATTTGAGATAGCAGTAACGGTTTTACAGGCATTTTATCAAACACCTTCTAAGCAACATAAAAATCAAGAAAAAAAGGGTGTTGGTTTCATATTCATACCTTCCTTACCACCAGCCACACTTCTTTGAGTCATTTCATCAAACATTTGGTGAGCAACATCAATATCAAAGCAACCGAGTCACCAAACTGGTTTGATCCAAGTTTGATTCGAGCTAGGTTCAATCCAAGTTGAGTCGAGCTGGGGCCAGCTCAAACTCATTTTCGAGCTCAAAAAATCAGCTCGACTCGGCTTGAACTCAACTACTTACCAAGTTGAATCGAGCTTTTTCAAGTCGAGTCGAGCGAGCTAACCGATCTAGCTCGGTTCGTGTACACCCCTAAGTATGAGTACCCATGTCATGTCAAAAATGGGTCCATGCACCCATCTCATGTGCAATAGGGGCACCCACCACACATCAGATGTCCATTTATGATTTTACACACGCACTATAGATCTGTGCTCTTTAAGTCCACTGTTGATGTGCGATAGACATCCATCCAATTAATCAAATGCACCCTTTCATGGTGAGCTATGGGCTTAAAAATCAGGCTAATTTATGACTTAGGTGGCCACACTAATGACAAAGTTGAGAATGAATGCTTGCCCATTGAAACTTTCTTAATTGTATATAAGGCCTAGCGAGATGTGGTTTAGACATCCAGCCCATCCCTTATTATGTCCCACTTGAACGAGAGATCACACCAAATTTTATGCCATTCCAAAACTCAAGCAAGCCCCACTAGGTGCTTTTAGATGTTCTAGGCATGATTTCTCATGATTTCAAAAGATGTGACCCGCCTAAGTTCCGGATACAATTGATTTTTGGTACATCCCATAATCTAGAGAGGACCTACCAAATGCACAACATGGATGCCCATCATACATCACGGTGGGGCCATCATGAGAATAAAAAGTAAAGCTTGTTTGGTTACCCTCACTAGATTTTTTAACATTATTTTGAGCAATTAAAAGTGAAAATACTTAGATAGCCACATTTCAACAAACAAGCATGTATAAATCATAGGTTTGGATTGTTAATATGACTTTCGAACCGTTATTTAATGACAATGATTTCTACATAGTTTAGTTAAAAATATTGTTTGTGGCCTACACAATTTCTAAGTTCTTGCCTATCAATTGTCATAAATAGCTTGAATATAAAGCAAATCTGCTAGCACTTGTACCACAAGCTATTTTACATCTCTGGTGGGCCACATGTCTACATCAAAATAAATAATTGATAGGTTTGATCCAAACGTTCTACTTCTTTAATTAATGGGTTGTGTGTGTATGTAACTTACCTGTTTTTAATCAATTGGAGAATTTCATGTATGAGTTGAGTTGGGGTGGACCGGAAGCAGATAAGGTGTAGCACTGGCCTCACCCAAGATGATGTGGCCCTTATTGTGAGGCCGATCTCAACGTATTTTATATCATGTCATCCATCCGTTTTGCTAAATCATTTTAAAGCGTAAGCCGAAAAAGTAAAGCTTGTTTGGTTACCCTCACTAGATTTTTTAACATTATTTTGAGCAATTAAAAGTGAAAATACTTAGCCACATTTCAACAAACAAGCATCTATAAATCATAGGTTTGGATTGTTAATATGACTTTCGAACCGTTATTTAATGACAATGATTTCTACATAGTTTAGTTAAAAATATTGTTTGCCGCCTACACAATTTCTAAGTTCTTGCCTATCAATTGTCATAAATAGCTTGAATATCAAGCAAATCTGCTAGCACTTGTACCACAAGCTATTTTACATCTATGGTGGGCCACATGTCTACATCAAAATAAATAATTGATAGGTTTGATCCAAACATTCTACTTCTTTAATTAATGGGTTGTGTGTGTATGTAACTTACCTGTTTTTAATCAATTGGAGAATTTCATGTATGAGTTGAGTTGGGGTGGACCGGAAGCAGATAAGGTGTAGCACTAGCCTCACCCAAGATGATGTGGCCCTTATTGTCAGGCCATCTCGATGTATGTATTTTATATCATGTCATCCATCCGTTTTGCTAAATCATTTTAAAGCATAAGCCGAAAAATAAATCAGATCCAAATCTCTGGTGTACCATGCTATATAAAACAGTGATGATTGAATGTCCTGCTGTTAAAGACTTCCTAGGGCCCACTGTAATGTTTTCTTAGTGTTTATTTACCATTCAACTTGTTGATATGGTCATAAAAACCTAGAATAAGGGAAAAAATAATATCAGCTTGATCAAAACTTTTGTGGCTCATAAGAAATTTTTAAATGTCAAAAACCATTCTTTCTTATAATATGGTCCACTTGAAATTTGGTCAGCGTCATTTTTAGGCTCATACCTAAAAATGACACAACGGAACAGATGAATAGAGTGGATATAGAATATATATACATCAAGGTGGGCCCCATGGTAAGGGCCGCGCTGTCTCAGGTGAGTCTGGGGCGGCACCTAATTGGCTCCCGGAGTATACCCACACCCGGCCATTGACACACCTACCAATGGCAGCTACCATGTGGGGCCTACTTCTCATGGAAAAATAGCACAAATCTGAGCCATTCATCAAATAGTGTACACAATGACCATGCCTTGTACTAAAAATAAATAAAAATTAATACATTGGTTCGCTTGTCAGGCAGCTTACATTGGTGCTGGAAAATGCATGGGCAGTTATATTACAGGGATTTTCATCCCAATATTCTTCAAGAATTATGAATTTACCAAATAATACTTTTGCTACATGAGTTCACAGGTTCTAACCTCAGTCCTCATTCACCTTTTTATTAAAAAACATTCAAGGGGCGTTTCGATCGTAAGTTGCTTAATATAAGTTTCTTGTGCCACAAGTAACTTATTTCAGTTTTTGCTTATTAAGAAAATAAGTATATTTGGTACACACCGTGCTTATCAGCTTCTCCTTTCTTTAGTCTCTCTCATGCCTTTCTCTGCAAAACGTAGAAAAGCTACTCATATTAAAAAAAAAAAAAAAAATTAAAAAAAAGGCGCTGAAGTGATAAAGTACTTCTAAGGAAAAAAAAACCAAAAAGTTACTTATAACTAATCATAAACGAAACTTATTTGAAATAAGTTATTTATCTACTGCTATAAGTAGAAAAAGTAACTTATTTGGTGTTATCCAAAGGAGCCCTCAGTGACTCATCTTGAGTCATATAGAGTCGTGTCAAAATAACTCAGTGAGTTTACTGAGTCAGAACCAAGTCACGCTTGGCTGCAAGTTTCCTACTGACTCACCTCAATTCCCCACTGAGTTGAGTTGACTCAGCTGAGTTTCAAGTCTAGTCACCAAGTTTTATAACTGTTGCACTAAGCATGATGTAGAGTTGTGGTTGATTTGGGCTTAGGAGTGGGGAAGCATTTATTTCAAGATAGTGTAAGTTAGGAAGCAGAAATGGCACTTGGTTAGAAAGATCATGCAACTAAGTTCCATGTTGAATCCCTTTGACATCTTCAAAATCAGCAAGCTGAATTAATAAACTTCTTCATATAGTATGTATTCTCAACACAGAGTTAATATTCTGTAATGGCAACTGTTGGCGTAATGGTCAATACCGTTAACTTTATTATAAGGATCGTAACAGTTGTTACAGCTCCCATAACAGCTATTACAGTCACTTTTTTTTATTGAAAGAAAAATAATTCAAAAAACTCATATGTGTCATGTAATATTGAAAAAAATCTGAAAAACCTTTGATTGCCCCATAACAGGCCATTAAGAGGTTGTTACAACCTTTACAAGGGGTGTAATAGATTGTTAACATGTTGTTTTTTCCACAGTGGGTATTACGACCCCGTGGCGTATAACAGTTGCTACCGTTATCCTTACGTAACGACATTTAAAGCCTCATATGCGTGTACGGCACACCAAGCTTGGAGTATACTTTTCGGCAATTATGTTTCAAGAAATCACAACATACCACAAAAAACCTTTTAACGAATATCTTGATGGAAATTTGCTTATCTTTCTCCCAAAGGCTTGTTTAAATTCTTTGAAATATAAATTGCCGAAACGTATGTCCATGAAAATGGAATTTTTGTTGTTTGTTTTTATAATTTTTTTGAAAACATCACTTTCATTTTTATTTCATTTTATTTATAAAAAAAAAAATGCTCATTTTGGCTTTCTTTCCTCAAACTTAAAAAATATTATTTTTAGAAAATTAGAATGTGAGGAAATGATCACTTTTTATAAAGGGGAATTTTGCGACTGTACGACCCATTTATGGCCCTATTTACGAGACCGAGCCCACCTTATTTTCCCTTGCGAGAATACGCCCCAGCTGTACGGATGGCTTGCCAAAGGTCGAAAATGCCCCTGCTTGTTCCTTCAAGCGGATAGGTGGTGCTCGAAGACGAGCGCTGACACACTTCGAACTCCGAGTTGTACGAACGGTTCAAAAGATATCAAAGTTACATGGGCCCCACAGTTACGTCGTTTCAAGTGCATTATCAAAAAAAAAAAAATCATATCCAAAAATCAGCTGGACCACACCACAAAGAGCAACGGGAAAATTGATTTTCACCGTTAAAAATTTTCTACGGCCCACCATAACATTTATTTTCCATCCAATCCATTCACAAGGTCACAAAAGCCTGGATGAAGAGGGGAAAAAAATTTCATAATGATCCAAAACTTCTGTGACCCCTAAAAGGGTTTTAATGGTAGACGTTCAATCCTCCACAGCCTTTTACAGTGTGGTCCACTTGATAGCTAGATCTGGCTTATTTTTTGTCTCAAGCCTTAATACGAGTTCGTCGAATATATGGACGGTTTGGATATAACACATACCTTATAATAGGACCCACAAAAATCGATGGGGATTACAATAGTAAAAAAATAAAATAATAATAAATAAATAGGCCAGGAACTTATGGCGTTGGTGTTTTCTATAGCTACGGATTATAACCGTAGCCATAGCCGTAGCTCCTACCGTTTCAATATATCTTTTTATATGTATCGAAGGTCTTTCGATTAATCGAAAAAGGTCCAGAACTGTCCAACTAGTTTGCCTCAAAAATCCTGCAATTTTCGATACATATCGAGGAGTATTCGATATGTATCGAAGGTGATATGACCAATAACTACGGATTATAACCGTAGCCATAACTGTAGTCTATGCCAGTTTATGAAATTTTTATTTTTTTTATTTTTTTTTTTTTTTTACATAGATAAATTTATTCTACCTACAATTTTCTCTAATACATATTTATATAAATATGTATATATAAGCATACAAAAAAAAATTTCTCTCTTTTTTTTTTCATTTTTTTCTTTATTCATTTAATGAGAATATCTCCTAAACCAAAATTAGTTACTTGACGTACCCTATATGATTTTGGGGTAGGAGAAGCTACTTTAGCCAACCAACCTGGTTATTTTTCAAGATTCCATTAGATCTATGGTCGAAAATCCATTTCATTCACTTCGCGGTCAATTTCAATCAGTTCGCGGTCAATTTCAATCATTTCATTTACTTCGCGATCAATTCCATGCATTTCACGGTCAATCCCAGCAATTCTGTTTTGATTCATGGTCATTTCCATGCATTTCACGGTCAATTCCCTTTACTTCACGGTCATTTGCATGCATTTCACTGTTAATTCGCTTCAATTCATGATCATTCTCATGCATTTCATGGTCATCCCAAACTATTCCATGTTGATTCACGGTCATTTCGAGGCATTTCACTGTCAATTCCCTTCACGATCATTTGCATGCATTTCACGGTCAATTCGCTTCAATTCATGATCATTCTCATGCATTTCACGGTCATCCCAAACAATTCCGTGTTGATTCACGGTCATTTCGAGGCATTTCACGGTCAATTCCCCTCACTTCACGGTCAATTGCATGCATTTCGCGGTCAATTCACTCCAAACCATGATCATTCTCATGCATTTCACGGTCGTCCCAAACAATTCCGTGTTGATTCACGGTCATTTCGAGGCATTTCGCGGTCAATTCCCTTCACTTTACGGTCAGTTGCATGCATTTCGCGGTCAATTCGCTTCAAACCATGATCATTCCCATGCATTTCACGGTCATCCCAAACAGTTCCGTGTTGATTCACGGTCGTTTTGAGGCATTTCGCGGTCAATTCCCTTCACTCCAAGGTCATTTGCATGCATTTTGCGGTCAAATTGCTTCAAACCATGATCATTCCCATGCATTTTACGGTCATCCCAAACAATTCCGTGTTGATTCACGGTCGTTTCGAGGCATTTCGCGGTCAATTCCCTTCACTTCACGGTCATTTGCATGCATTTCGCGGTCAATTTGCTTCAAATTATGATCATTCTCATGCATTTCACGGTAGTCCCAAACAATTCCGTGTTGATTCACGGTCGTTTCGAGGCATTTCGCGGTCAATTCCCTTCACTCCACGGTCATTTGCATGCATTTCGCGGTCAATTCGCTTCAAATTATGATCATTCTCATGCATTTCACGGTAGTCTCAAACAATTCCGTGTTGATTCACGGTCGTTTCGAGGTATTTCGCGGTCAATTCCCTTCACTTCACGGTCAGTTGCATGCATTTCGCGATCAAATCACTTCAAAACATGATCATTCCCATGCATTTCACGGTCGTCCCAAACAATTCCGTGTTGATTCACGGTCGTTTCGAGGCATTTCGCGGTCAATTCCCTTCACTCCATGGTCATTTGCATGCATTTCGCGGTCAAATTGCTTCAAACCATGATCATTGCCATGCATTCCACGGTCGTCCCAAACAATTTCGTGTTGATTCATGGTCGTTTCGAGGCATTTCGCGGTCAATTCCCTTCACTCCACGGTCATTTGCATGCATTTCGCGGTCAAATTGCTTCAAACCATGATCATTCTCATGCATTTCACGGTCGTCCCAAACAATTCTGTGTTGATTCACGGTCGTTTCGAGGCATTTCGGGGTCAATTCCCTTCACTCCACGGTCATTTGCATGCATTTCGTGGTCAAATTGCTTCAAACCATGATCATTCTCATGCATTTCACGGTCGTCCCAAACAATTCCGTGTTGATTCACGGTCGTTTCGAGGCATTTCGCGGTCAATTCCCTTCACTTCACGGTCATTTGCATGCATTTCGCGGTCAATTAGCTTCAAACCATGATCATTCCCATGCATTTCACGGTCGTCCCAAACAATTCCGTGTTGATTCACGGTCGTTTCGAGGCATTTCGCGGTCAATTCCCTTCACTCCACGGTCATTTGCATGCATTTCGCGGTCAAATTGCTTCAAACCATGATCATTCCCATGCATTCCACGGTCGTCCTAAACAATTCCGTGTTGATTCACGGTCGTTTTGAGGCATTTCGCGGTCAATTCCCTTCACTTCACGGTCATTTGCATGCATTTTGCGGTCAATTCGCTTCAAACCATGATCATTCCCATGCATTTCACGGTAGTCCCAAACAATTCCGTGTTGATTCACGGTCGTTTCGAGGCATTTCGCGGTCAATTCCATTCACTTCACGGTCAGTTGCATGCATTTCGCGGTCAATTCGCTTCAAACCATGCTCATTCCCATGCATTTCACGGTCGTCCCAAACAATTCCATGTTGATTCACGGTCGTTTTGAGGCATTTCACGGTCAATTCCCTTCACTCCACGGTCATTTGCATGCATTTCGCGGTTAAATTGCTTCAAACCATTGCTTCAAACCATGATCATTCTCATGCATTTCACGGTAGTCCCAAACAATTCCGTGTTGATTCACGGTTGTTTCGAGGCATTTCGCGGTCAATTCCCTTCACTTCACGGTCATTTGCATGCATTTCGCGGTCAATTCGCTTTAAACCATGATCATTCCCATGCACTTCACGGTCGTCCCAAACAATTCCGTGTTGATTCACGGTCGTTTCGAGGCATTTCGCGATCAATTCCCTTCACTTCACGGTCATTTGCATGCATTTCGCGGTCAATTCGCTTCAAACCATGATCATTCCCATGCATTTCACGGTCATCCCAAACAATTCCGTGTTGATTCACGGTTGTTTCGAGGCATTTCGCGGTCAATTCCCTTCACTCCACGATCATTTGCATGCATTTCGTGGTCAAATTGCTTCAAACCATGATCATTCCCATGCATTTCACGGTCGTCCCAAACAATTCCGTGTTGATTCACGGTCGTTTCGAGGCATTTCGCGGTCAATTCCCTTCACTCCACGGTCATTTGCATGCATTTCGTGGTCAAATTGCTTCAAACCATGATCATTCCCATGCATTTCACGGTCGTCCCAAACAATTCTGTGTTGATTCACGGTCGTTTCGAGGCATTTCACGGTCAATTCCCTTCACTTCACGGTCATTTGCATGCATTTCGCGGTCAATTCGCTTCAAACCATGATCATTCCCATGCATTTCACGGTCGTCCCAAACAATTCCGTGTTGATTCACGGTCGTTTTGAGGCATTTCGCGGTCAATTCCCTTCACTCCACGGTCATTTGCATGCATTTCGCGGTCAAATTGCTTCAAACCATGATCATTCCCATGCATTTCACGGTCGTCCCAAACAATTCCGTGTTGATTCACAGTCGTTTTGAGGCATTTCGCGGTCAATTCCCTTCACTTCACGGTCATTTGCATGCATTTCCAGGTTCAAATCGCTTCAAAACCATGATCATTCCCATGCATTTCACGGTAGTCCCAAACAATTCGATGATTGGAATTCATCAAGGCGTTTGAGGCATTTCGAGCTCAATTCCCTTCACTTCACGGACAGTTGCATGCATTTCGCGAATTCGCTTCAAACCATGATCATTCCCATGCATTTCACGATGTCCCAAATCAATTGCCATGTTGATTCACGGTCGTTTTGAGGCATTTCGACGGTCGAATTCCCTTACACTCACTGGTCATTTGCAATGCATTTCGCGGTTAAATTGCTTCAAACCATTGCTTCAAACCATGATCATTCTCATGCATTTCACGGTAGTCCCAAACAATTCCGTGTTGATTCACGGTTGTTTCGAGGCATTTCGCGGTCAATTCCCTTCACTTCACGGTCAGTTGCATGCATTTCGCGGTCAATTCGCTTCAAACCATGATCATTCCCATGCACTTCACGGTCGTCCCAAACAATTCCGTGTTGATTCACGGTCGTTTCGAGGCATTTCGCGATCAATTCCCTTCACTTCACGGTCATTTGCATGCATTTCGCGGTCAATTCGCTTCAAACCATGATCATTCCCATGCATTTCACGGTCATCCCAAACAATTCCGTGTTGATTCACGGTTGTTTCGAGGCATTTCGCGGTCAATTCCCTTCACTCCACGATCATTTGCATGCATTTCGCGGTCAAATTGCTTCAAACCATGATCATTCCCATACATTTCACGGTCGTCCCAAACAATTCTGTGTTGATTCACGGTCGTTTCGAGGCATTTCACGGTCAATTCCCTTCACTTCATGGTCATTTGCATGCATTTCGCGGTCAATTCGCTTCAAACCATGATCATTCCCATGCACGTCACGGTTGTCCCAAACAATTCCGTGTTGATTCACCGTCGTTTCAAGGCATTTCGCGGTCAATTCCCTTCACTTCATGGTCATTTGCATGCATTTCGCAGTCAATTCACTTCAAACCATGATCATTCCCATGCATTTCACGGTTGTCCCAAACAATTCCGCGTTGATTCACGGTCGTTTTGAGGCATTTCGCGGTCAATTCCCTTCACTTCACGGTCAGTTGCATGCATTTCTGACCGTGAAGTGAAGGGAATTGACCGCGAAATGCCTCGAAATGACCGTGAATCAACACGGAATAATTTGGGATGACCGTGAAGTGCATGGGAATGATCATGAATTGAAGTGAATTGACCGGGAAATGCATGCAAATGACCGTGAAGTGAAGGGAATTGACCGTGAAATGCCTCGAAATGACCGTGAATCAACACGGAATAGTTTGGGATGACCGTGAAATACATGGAATTGTCCGTGAAGTGGAGGGAATTGACGGTGAAATGCATGGAAATGACCACGAACTGATTGAAATTGACCGTAAAGTGAATGAAATGGATTTTCGACCATTGACCTGATGGAATCTTGAAAAATAACTAGGTTAGTTGGCTAAAGTAGCTTCTCCTACCCCAAAATCATATAGGGTACATCAAGTAACTAATTTTGGTTTAGAAGATATTCTTATTAAATGCATAGAGAAATAAATGAAAAAAAGAGAGAAATTTTTTTTTTTATATGCTTATATATACATATTTATATAAATATGTATTAGAGAAAATTGTGGGTAGAATAAAGTTCTCCATGTAAAAAATAAAAAATAAAAAAATAAAAAAAATTTGCATAGACTTTTATGGACTGCAGTTATGGCTATGGCTATAATATGTAGCTATATCTTCGATACGTATCGAATACACTTCGATTAATCAAAAATTGCATGATTTTTTATGCAAAGTTGCTGGACAGTTTTGGACCTTTTTCGATACATCGAAAGACATTCGATGTATCGAAGTACATATCGAAAGACCTTCGATGCATGGTAGAGGACATATTGAAATTGCATTGGCTGAGGTTAACTCTACGGTTATAATCCGTAGCCATAGATACCAGGCATTTTTATTTTCCCTGTTGTAATCCCCACTGCCTTTGTGGGTCCTGTTATGATGTATGTTTTATATTCAAACCGTCCATCTATTAGGCGAACTCATACTAACTCTTGGGAAGAAAAATAAAATAGATTTAGCTATCAAGTGGATTACACTGTAAAAGGCGGTGGAAGATTGAACGTCTACCATTTTAGGGTCCCAGAAGTTTTGGATCATTACCAAATTTGTTTTTCCTCTTCATCCAGGTGTTTGTGACATTATGAATAGATTGGATGGAAAATAAATGTTATGGTGGGCCCTACAAAAGTTTCAACGGTGAAAATCAATTTTCTGCTGCTCTTTGTGGTGTGGTCCAGTTGCTCTTTGGATATGATTTTTTTTGCTTGGATAATGCTCCGAAATGATCTCGAAATATGGATGAACGTTGTGGATATAATAAATACATAACTGTGGGGCCATGTCACGTTGATCTCTTTTGAACCGTTCGTATATCCCGGAGTTCGAGGAGCGTCAGCGCTCGTCTTCGAGCAGCGGCCGATCCGCTTGAAGGAAAAAGCAAGTGCGTTTTGGACCTTTGGCAAGCCATCCGTACAGCTGGGGCTTATATTTCAAGGTAAAATAAGGTGGGCTTGGTCTCGTAAATGGCCATAAATGGGTCGTACAGTTGCAAATTTCCCTTTTATAAAGTGCCCCCACATGATAGATACATGTACCACCACTTATATACTAAATATCCCCCATGTATTAATGTACCACATATGTAGCGTATACCACCATCCACTTTAAAGCGTCATGCATGCATTATCGTTGTTTTTTTTTTTTTTTTTTTTTTGAGTTAGCTTGTTGGTACATACCCATGTCAGTACACACACTCCATGTTAGCCACCCCCGTTGGGGATCGATGCCAAGACCTCAAAGTGACGAGGTATCTCCACTCAGTCTACCAGTTGAGCTATGGATCTGGGCGTCATGCATGCACTATTGTATCACATGGGTAACTTGTGTTATCACCCATTTTTTAAGAATTCATGTTTCAATGTGCCACACACCCTAATGTACTATATGTAACATGTGTCACTCTGTCTTTAAACATCATGCATGTGCCACATGTGTCAAATGAATATTATTCATCTTTTAGTACTTCACATATGAATAACATATGCAACATGTTGCATGTGCCATTAATCGCCCTTAAATACTCCACATATGCCCCAATTCATCTTTAAGTGCATCAACATACTACATGTTCTAATGTGCTATATGTGCAACATGTGTTACTATCGCCTTCAAACATCCAGCATATGCAAATTCGCCTACTATATTATAATGCAACATGTGCCATCAATAATATTTAATTACACCACATATGCTGCACATGTCAACATGTCACATATACCAATATATTATGTATGACAGTGTGATACATGTGCCATAATTCATACTTAGCATATACTTGTCACTTTTTATCTTCAAGTAGAATTTTTATTAATGTTTTTTACAAACAAAATAAATTAAGAAATTAATATAATTTTTTTAAAAATAAAAAGATATAAATTTCAATTTCTCACTATTTTTTAAAAATAGTGTTTCCTAAAAAACACAATTTTCTTGGAGATTTTTTTATTTCCCGATCCAAACAGGCCCTAGGAGGAAATATGCAAATCTGGCACTTAATTACCCCAATAAAACATTACTGGTGTTTTTGCAATTTGAATTGCTTATATGGTGGGCCCTGATGGATGAAAGGTGTCAGAAAATCTCACATTGGACCATTGTAGTCATCCAGCTGTGTCCCCTTCAATTGTAGACCGTCGAAATTGATTGGACAACTAAACGATAGCACATCTGATGGTAGTGCCCTCGAAATCAACAGCCTATATTACCCCATGAGAGTCATTTGATGAAATCGGATTGCGTACTGAGTTACTCAGTGAGCTCTTATCGCACTGAGTAAACTCAGTTGGGCCCACCTTGAATGTATGTGGTCTATCCACGCCGTCTATCCATTTTTCATTCTAATTTAAGGGGTTGAGCCCAAAATTGAAGCATATCGAAAGAGCAAGTGGATCATACCACAGGAAAAGTGGGGATAATAATTTCCACCGTTGAAACCTTGCTTGGCCCCACAGTGATGTTTATTTTTCATCCAACCTATTCATAAGATCATATAGACATGGATGAAGGTAAAACACAAATATAAGCTTGATCCAAAACTTCTGTGGCCCCAGAGAATTTTTCAACGATAGACGTTGAATTCAACTGTTTCCTATGGTGTGGTCCATTTGAACATTGTATATGATTCATTTATTGCCCCAAGCCTAAAATTATGTTTTAAAATGTATGGACGGAGCAGATAGAATAAATAAATCATGGTGGATCTCACAGAGTTTACTCAGTACGCTAAGCGTAGTGAGTTACTGCGCAATCCGCTTCCTCATTTGATACTCTGGCAGCCTGTATGTTAATCGATATGCAGCGCAGGCGCAAAGAAATTACACAGGTGGCATGTATTAAACCAAATAAAAACCATTTCAATCGAGGAACACACTGTAATAAGTTATAATTACAAAATCAGATTGCCTAAACACCCCTAACTTCTAGATTGTGGAGATTGTTTACTGAAAGAGTCTATTTAAAACTAAATTTTAAAATTAAAAATTAAAAATTAAAAATTAAAAAAAATCCTTATTAATATGGAAATCACATTCAGGTACATTTTTCATAAAGTTTTCAAAAATCTACCTCATTAATCAGCATAATTATCATTCCACTACCTTTACAGATGCTACGAGAACAAATGGGTGGGTGGCTCAGGTGGGCCCCACTGTGATGTTCATGTATAATCCCACTGATTAGTATGTCCGTCAACTCATATTAGGCTAAGAGCCCAAAAATTAGTTCCATTGATAATTCAGGTGGACTACATGATTGTAAGCAATGTACAATACAATAAGCCAATACTCGACCTCCAAATTGTTTCCTTGTGAATGATGTTTTGGACTCATGCCTAAATGATTGTGTAGAAAGGAGTCCAACGATTGGAGTGGATTTCATATAATCTTCATGGTATTCCCCTAAAAATCAAGGGTAGTCATCTGTCTCCCAACTGTTTCTTTTGGTGTGGCCCACCAAAATCATAAATTAGTTCCATACAAGTTCCATAGGTAAAAAAATCAGCCTATGGAACTTGTATGGAACTAATTATCTAATGATCAGAGTGAATCTTACATAAACATAATGGTGGGCCCCATCAAAATCAAGAGCAGAGTCCCATTCAAGTTCTTTTCTTCTTATAATACTCTCTGTACCGGATACATGGCACTTTAATTTTTGTTGGGGCTCACCAAGATGTTTGTGTAACATCTACTCTGATCATTAGATGTGTAATCTTAGTTTAAGTGCAGATTAAAAAAATCGAGATGACTTGTGATTTATGTGTGCCCCAAAAACAAAAACAAAAAAACAAAAAAAGTTTAGGAGAAATGTTCACCCTTGAATTTTACAAGGCCCACAGTGATGATTATATGAAATCCACTCCGGGTTTTGGAGCCTAAAATCTAGGCCCATCAATAATTCAAGTGAGCCTTACCAAGGGAAACATTTTAGAGGGTGATCATTACCCCTATACACTGTTTCCAATCATGTGATTCACCTGAATATGTGAATCACTGATTGGGGTGATTTTTGGGCCCTTGTCCTAACATGAGGTGATGCAGCTGGTGGTTAGGATGCACTTTACATAAATATCACAGTGGGGCCCACCCAAGCAACCGACCCATTTGCTGGCCAACTGGCCATTAAAAAAAAAAAAAAAAACTGAACAGAATGCAGTGGGATGATAATAATGCTGATTGATGATATAGCTATTTGAAAACCTTTTTGAAAATGGTAACAAGATTTAAATCCCATATTAATTAGGTAGTTCCTTGTAAAATTCCCTTACCAAAATAGGACCATTGAATATTTTTCATTGCAACCAACCGATAAATACCTACCAATCTAATGGCCATGTAATCAAATGTATTTTTATTTATAAAACATCTAAATTAGAACCCATATTTTACCTAGTTAAATTTGAATTGAATATTTATGCTCTAATTTCCCTTGAGACACCATTTCTTTATTTATGTAATTGTAGTTAATATACTTTTATTAGGATATGAGAGTGGATATAATTTTATAAACAACCCTATCTCCTAAACTTTTCTTTTCTTCTTCTTTTCTTCTACCAACTCTTTTGGGTCCACTCAAGGTGGCCAATAAGAGGAACTCAATTGCATTGCCCAAGTCCATCGCGGGACCATTCCATTCCCCCTTAAACATGACAAGTAAATCAGCCTCAATCACCAACTCGCAATCCTAGAGAAGCAATCTGTTATGGAAGACGGTGAAAAATTGAATCAGATTCATTAAAATTTCATATATTGATTCTCCAAGAGCAAATGATAAACCAACCTCCTCGAAGGTAGTCCTCTTAATTGACAAGAGCAAAGCGGCCGAGGTGAAGATTTCACCTCTCTTTGATTATGGTGAGACTCATACAAACACTAGAAAGAGTGTATTTAAATGGTAGGTGCTGATGAGAATGGGAGCCCATGGCATTTGAAATTGATGGGTTTTGCTTATGCAATTGAAGGACTGAAAGATGTTCCATTATTCCATCAAAATGTGCATTTTTTCCAAGAAAAGTTCCCAAGGATGATTATAATAATAGAGAAGATTGTTTACTCACATTCATATATTCCAGGAGAAGTGGCATGTGTAGTGTAGGGCTGTCAATATGCTGGGCTCAGGCCAGGCAAAATCAAAATTTTAATTAGGGTTGACCCTAGTTTAAAATCTGGGCCAAAGCTAACCTCAGGCTCAGACCATTGACAGCCCTAGGCACATGAAACACATGAACAAAGAGGATGAGAAGAATAAAGGATGGAAATTTGAAAAGAAATTTTGTACTAAAGGTGAGAGCTACATCCACACACACAGAGAGAGAGAGAGAGAGAGAGAGAGAGAGAGAGAGAGAGGAGTGTGCTCATGGTTTCAACAGTGGGTAACTGATCTCCATATTTTCTTGTGTCATGGCCTACTTGAGCTTTAGATCTACCTTTTTTTTTTTCTTCTTTTTTTTTTAACCGACATCCCAACATGAGCTGGAGCAACAAATGTACGGTTTGAATTTCACACAATCATCATAGCTAGAGGTGTACACGAGCAAAGTAAGCTCGGTTACTCACTCGACTCGACTCGGCATGAGTTTGAGCCAAGCACGAGCATGAGTTTGATACTCGTTTTGATTACGAGTAGAGTACGAGCTGGGCAATACTCGACTCGGTAATCAACTCGTGTGCTAGACTCGTACCGTGTGGTGTTGATTTATTATTATTAGTTTTTTATATAAATTGTTAATATATTTCAGAAATTGATATCATATATTGCTAATATATGTTGAAATTGTTAATATATGTTAATACAGCTAATATATGTTAAAATTGTTAATATATGTTAATACAGCTAATATATGTTAAATTTGTTGCTCGAAAACCCTACTCGAATTGGGCTCAAATTCGAACTCAGACTCGAACTCAACTCAGCTCGATTTCTGCTCGTACTCGAACGAGTAGATCACGAGCAGGGAATCCATGCTCGATGCCCGAGCAGAGCCGAGTACAAGTAGGACGCGGGCAGTGCGAGCCGAGCATGAGCTGAGCAATACTTGGCTCTGCTCGACTCGTATACAACTCTAATCACAGCAGGCCTCAAAACCTTTGTTACAGTCTCCCTACCACACTTGGATTTCACACAGTCAACAAATATTTGTTGCAAGGTAAAATCTAAGGTATTTGACAGATTTTTACAAGTGAAAACATAACATACCTCAAACAAAAATCATATGTTTTACTTCCCCCAATACTCCTCACTTCATTTTAAATTCTCACATGTCCTTTGATTACACTCCTAACTTCATTTCAAACTCTCCCATGTCCTTTGATTAAACTCCCAACTTCATTTAAAACCGTCTCCCATGTCCTTTAAATATTCAAAGTTTTCTACCCTAGCGTTCCCATTTTGTACCGTTGAGGCCCATGGTTCATCCAAGCTGTTGATATTATTAGATTTCACATAGTATAATCCATGCACCAAAAGTTGTCCAAGGTGGGAATTTCCTACCTAACCCTCAAATTGACAATACAGCGAGATCCTAGGTACAAACTGAAAAGGGCCTACATGTTCTGTTATTCAGCCATCATACTTAGGGTTAATGCAACCTGTTCACTCTCCAAGTATAGGGTTGTGATGTAGTAATAAACTCGGTGAGACTGAGGTCGAATCCGAAGGGACTGAAACCTGTACGTTATCTGAACTAGGTAGAATTAAAATTAGACTAAGATGAAATCTAAATCGAATGGTTTTTAAGGAATAATAGTGAAATATTACTCTAAAACTTAAGGAATTCAGAAGAAGGAAATTAGGGATTCAGAGGATCCACTTGTAGAGATCAGGGAGATCTTATGCCTGAGTCAAGAATTATAAAAATTAAACTGAACTTACTTGATCTAGTTTTCACAAGATGAAAAGTATATGAATTAGAATGGATTCCATCATCTAACCATGCCCAGGAGACAAAGCAAACAACAGAATTAAACTAATTACTAACCAATTAACAATGCATAAAGGTTAGGAAGGGTACCGTCATCAGACCATGCCCATGAGACAATGATGAACAACAAGGCTTCCTGACATCATAAACATAAAAGGGAGAAAGAAATACTCAAAGCCATCGTGGATCTATTGTAATTTCAGTCACAACAAACCATTAAAAACTGAAAGCATTCCATGAAATCAACTAGCATCAAAATCAGTTCAACATGAATCAAAACCATAGGAGTACTCCCATCACGCCACAAGCTTCACCTCTTAGCCCTAGCTAAGAGGTTTAGCCTGACATAATTGGGCTAAAACTCTCAAACATCATAAGGAAAAGAACAAAATAAAAACTAAAAATTCTCTCTTTTTCCTTCTCTGAAGATTGAATCCACGTCAAGCCCAAGCCTTTTCCCCGATTTATCTTCTCCCTCTTTCTTTTCTCTCTTATAGCGTCTACTGATCGTGGCTGGGTCGATGGAGTGCGTAACAAGCAAGTCGATGAAGCTTCCACAGCTCCTTTCGCAGCTACGTGCGAAGCACGAACGCGGAAGCTCTTGCGCGGGCTGCCGATGGGGCCCATCTTATATGACGTTTGCGAAATCCACACCGTCTATCATCTTCTCCTCGAAATTTTGACCAGATATGGAGAGTTATAGTTGTCCGTTGATGCAGCCCACTGAGACAATCAGGCTGCAATGGCAGCTGAACGGTCTTCTTGCGATCGCTGATACGATCCTGTGAATGTACATGGCCGCCAAAGATCAGCATGAATTTGATTGGTTTTGCTTCCTCTACCTGATGGATGACTCGGATTAAGCCTTTACTGCATGATGGTGGCCCACAACGAATGGACGCAGCCTCAGTTGCGAAACAGAGTCGATGCATGTCAACTCTGTGAAGTGTGATGGCCCACTGATTGCTGTCAGATGGAAGATCCATATCGTCTATTGAAATCTACTCGAAAAACCATTCGGGTATGGCAGTTTTTGGATTGAATTCCGTGTGGCCCACAATATCTTCTACTCCGCCGTTCATCCTGCATTTAACGGTTAGGATTCTGCAACATCTTACATGATCTCAAGAGGCCACCTTGGTGAGGTAAATACCCCACCTATGCACACAATGGACGGTCCCGATTGATGATATGTATGAGGAGTGGGGCCCACTAGTGAGAAACGGAAGCACAATGGGAGCACGCCGTGTCCTTTCTTGAGTTGGAGAAGATGGAGTCGGTCAGCGTTAGCTGACCAATTTTGAGAAATCCAGTGCACGGCTAGTGCACTTGTGCACCATGCACACGTGATATAAATGAGATCCTATGGAAATGTTCATGAGAAATCCGCTCCTTCCATCCATATTTTCAGCTCATTTAACGCGTTGAGACCAATTTTGAGGCATATCCAGTTAGCAGGTGGGCCCCAGATCGTTGATATGGGGGTGATCTGTCCGTTGGGCTTCTTCTAGAGGGATCCGATGGATGAAAATCGACGTGTACAGTTCAGTTTATTTATGGTCCTCAGGCGATGTATGCAGTTTCAAGCTGAACGAATGGTGAGAACCCTGCGATTTTACACTCTGGACATCTTTCAAGCCACTTGAGCTTCAGTTTCTCGGTTTCCCCAGATTTTTGTCGTGTATATCTATTGATCTCGGTCTCTTGGAGTCCATCCCATGCTTTGGTGAATTTTGAGCACTAAATCTCAATTTTAAGCACCATTTTTTAGTCCCAGCTCGTAATTGTACCCTGCATTACAAACGCGATTAAATCGGACCAGTACACAGTATCATGTTCGTAAATTCGAGTAATAATTGGAGTCTGATATCCAATATTTGACCCTCAACACAACCAAAGCACAAGAATTGGCTTTCAGTGCATGGAAAATGAGAATCTTGATTATGTATAGCAATGACAAGTATAGAACTATAATGCAATGTGAATCAGCTATATGTTCCCTTGCCTCGGGCTGTCAAAATAAACCCCCTTGTCTATGCACAAACATCAACTAACCAGATTAAATATCATTTAAACACACTAGGCATCCCCTTTCAAGCTGAGGGACGGTCATTATCAAGATACCTGGATTCCACTTTGCAAAAGGGCAGAAAATAAGGCTCATCTTCCTCCCTGTGCTATCAGGGAAGCAAAAGCCAGCCAAACACAAATTTGTCTAAATTGATGACAATTTTTATACGAACGCATGCGCCAAATCAGCCCATTATTCTTTTAGTACATGTCCCACCAACCCCAGTCACCCAAATATGGGGCCCACCAGAAACCTATACATCTGCTGGGGTTGAATAAAATAGTAATTTTAAAAAAAAAGGTCATCAATAAAGACAACTATATTAAGAACTTGCAAACACCCATTACATTACAACAATGAAGTAGATTTATTTTTTTAAAACGTACAACAATAAAGTCGATATTATCTTAATAAATCCCTATAATTGAAAACTTCATATTATCAGCAAACTGTAACAGAAGATGCAGATGCGCTCTCATAATAGCCTCTTCTGCTATTTCCACATCTTTGGAACTGATAACAGCAGCCTCCCTTTGGACCCCCTCTTTTTTTTTTCTTTTTTTTTTTTTGTTTTCTTAATTTCTGTTAGTCTTCTTCGGCTTTTGCTTCCACAATCCCACATTCTTCTGTACAAAACATTCATTATATACAATGAAACAATGGAGTAGAGCTACCGGTTATGCATCCATGGTATAGATGGATGGATGGATGGATGGATTGGTTGGGTCAGCTTCTCCGGAGAGGCCGGCTTGAGACGGTCAGGCCCCGGTCATACATGCGTTGGATCTCCTCCCTGTATTCTGTCAATGACTTGTCAGGTATGGCTGGGGTCAGCTCCACAACATCTCCCATCTTCAGTTTCTGGGCAGGGTCACTCACAGGCTCGTGGTTCAGCCTAGGCCTCAGCTCTTCCTTGACGGGGAACCTGTAAGGAGACCACCTCGAACTCCCACGCCCCACTCTCTCCAGCAGGTCCATCATCGTCGAGTTCTCCGGGAACTCCTGCACCGACATCTGTAACAACATCACAGTTCATCAGACACCTACGCACCACACCACAACAATTCAACATTTTATAAAAATTATATCGTCAAAAGGAACCAGATGCTAAAATCGGGACGGTGAAAAATATGGAAAAAAGGAGAAATGCATGCAAGTAAAAAAGAAAAAGAGGGCATGGAGAATCAGTTGGGCCCCAACAACCACACCAGCCAGACATGTAAAAATGTAACATCACTTAATGTGTCCCAAAAATGGCACAGTTAAGAATTAGGATCGGTATTTCAGTGAACCCATATTTTGGTCAAACCCAATCCACTAAACTGCTCGGTTATGTCATACGATAGGCCACATGATAATTTCTCACCTATCAGATAATCCCTAATAGTACAATGGCAACGCAAATGACACATTTAAATTGTTCCAGGCCAGGATGGTTATGATCATCTCATGGGAGAGACTTTTGAGGAATCTATCATCAACCACAGGGCCCAATATATGAATTATTTGGATCAGCAGCAGGTGTGGCCCACATGAATAGTTTGTCGGACCACACAAAAGCTTGATTGAGCATATGATCATATCTTGTAGAAGGCCAAGAAAGAGATGGAAGCAAAGGAGGACCATAAAAGTGAGTTCACCCACCTTCTCATTTTCTATCATGATGACAAAAACAGGTCCATCGTGGTCACAGTTAGGTACATAAGAATATGGGCAGTCCTCTGAGTGCAAGGGAAATGGGCAGGGCGGCCTGATCGAATCAGCACTTCCAACGGACGAGGCCCGGTCCTTGTTCATTGTCTCACACTGCCAAGTCACGACCCACCTGGCCCACTCAACCATCTGAAGCACATAAGACGAGTGCTTGCAGTCACCTTCCTTGTATCTCCAGTGTGCAGCGAATCCGAATTCAGCCTGCAAATGCATCTCCTTGGTTCGGATCTGAACTTCCAACGGGACCATGTCTTCACCCACCACAACAGTGTGCAGAGATCGGTACCTGTAAAACACAATGAAGGTCAGAGGAAAAAAGAAGAGAAGAGAATTACATCATATCCACATTATCAAGTGCATACCCATTGAACTTGGGATGGGTTATGTAGTCCTTGAGCTTTCCAGGGACTTTGGGCCATAGCCGATGAACAACGTCCAGTGCCGTATAACAGTCTTCCTCGTTCTCAACTATCAAACGCAGGCCATGAATATCATGAATTTCATCCATACATAGCTTCTTCCTGCAAATAATTTACATCATCATCATCATCACCAAACCCTAACGTTACATCAAACTGCATTGAGGTTTGTCGTTTCTATGTGCAACCATGTGTGCCGATTTGGCACATCTACCACATCCTGGGTGGACCACACTGGGTAGATGCCCTGGCCCATAAAACAGACCGGTCCAATAATCAAGTAGGTCACCTGTACTGAAGAATGGACTGTTAAGAAAACATTCAAAACATCCAAATTTTCACTTATGTGGAGCCCACCTGATTATTAGGTCAGTCTAATTTTGAGCAGGGCATCTACACTGTTGGGCCACCTAAATGCATGGTTTGGATGTGGCAAATGTGAAACCTTGATATGTGTGTCCACGTATGAGTGGGCATGTAGAATGCAGAACTAGAAGACACTCTTAGCATTGCCCAGAGTGTGAACGTGTGTATGTTTGGAAAGGGGGTGATGAGGACATCATGCACACACCCGCCCGCACACCACCACTCCTATGCACATACATATGCAAAAGGAGGACTCCACCATCGATCTGACTCGATGACGACGTCCAGGGAGGGCTCTTAGTTAGAAGACAAGTTTTGGTTCAAAAAAAGTGGGCCCGATAGTCAAGAAAAGTCTATCATGGGATCTCATGATCGTGACCCACTCGTTGGATTAATTTCATATTTTAAGTTTTGCTTATTGTTATTATTTAGAACATTGTGAACGCTTTAGATTTCTCTGTTTAGTTTTTATTTTAGTTTACTTCATCACCAAGTAATAGGTTGCGCACATGGTGCGAGTTTTGGGGTATAGGATTTTTCCTATAAATAGACACCCCTTATAGTTCTTTTAATTCATTGAAGTTAATAAAATAAAAAAAAATTTATTTTATGTTTCTGTTCTCTTCATGAGTTGTGGAAGAATTCAAAAGTGGGTGCGAAGCCCTCCCTTTTCGAAGGGCTAACTACCATGGTACGAAGCCACATCGATCCCGATTCACCCCCATTCTCCATCATCTTTTTTTTCCATCTTCCCCCACCATCCGTACTTCGAATTCGTCCATTTTGTTGCATTAGATTTCTTCATTACAGCAGATTTCCAGATTTCGGCCCGCAGGCGAGCTGAAACTTCGGCGGAGCACCACACTCAGGCCAGAGCTCAGATCGACGTCAAATTGGGGGGTTTAGCAGTCCAAGCCTGGCCGACCAAGGCCTAGGAATCCGTTTCTGGATTCCGTCCCCCACCACACGTGCGGCCAGCCTCAGGCGCACGTGTGCCGGCACCTGACTCGCTGTCCACACGCAGGGACTGTCTTGGGTTCAGGTTTCTTTCTATTTTCCTCTCTTTTATACATAATTTCATAAATCTTGACCCTAGATTATATTATCCCTAATTGATTTACCCCTTTTCTCATCCTAGGATTCATTGAATTGAGATTGGGGAATCTCTTGGATTAAGGACTGATTCTTATGCATGTGTGGTTGATTTCTATTTCCCTTTGAGTACTGTTTGGTTCATAATTTTCATTGATCCAGCCCTAACGTGTGTAGGCTTGGATCCGCATAGATTCCCCTTTAATTGAATGTTTGGATTTTCATGTGGGATGTGGAATTTGTGTGATTGTTTCTGAATTGGTGTGATCTAAGCCTGAAATCTTGCATATCATATTTAAATTCACGTCCTACATCAGAGAAGGGGGGGGAGGGGGGGGGGGTCCTAAATTCTTTTAAGTGACACAACTCGATTTGAACAATTCATTCATACTATTGGCGACAAGCTACAGTGTAAAAGTCAGTGTGTCAGATTATTTGAACCATAAGATCAAGAGTATGAAAAACTAAATAGTCAAGATCAAGTGGAGAAACAAAATGGGTCCAACCAATCATCACCTTGAAACATCTATTTAATAGATTTGACATTGTATTGATTATGATTCCAAAGAAGCACTTCGATTTGATGATGCTAACCATCCAATCTATGGCTCACACCAAAAAAAAAGGATGGTGGTAAACGATGGCCCACATTAAGAGGGTTAGGCTTCATCCAAGCAGAATGATTTTTTTCACCATGGCTTGCCACTTGTCAATTAAAAAGCATTGGGGGATGTTTCCAATGACGCCATGAAGGTGGGGACATCAGCATTTCCCCATACACGCAGATGCACACACACAGACACAGAAGGGGGGAGGAGACCCACATTGAGAGGGTTAGGCTTCATCCAAGCAGCATGATTTTTTTACCATGGCACGCCACTTGTCAATTAAAAGCATTGACAAATATGTGTGTGTGTGTGCGCGCGCGTGGGTGGGTGGGGGGGAGAGAGAGAGAGAGCATACTTCAACATTTTGGAGTAAATGCTGTACAAGCTTTTGTGCCTCCCTGATAGAACATGATAACAAACTGCTCCCTCTTTGAGAGCTTGCTTTAGTTTCTCTATGGCTGAAGTAATCATCGCTTCATCGAAGGTCTTAATGAGTTTGGAGGAGAGTTCTTCATGCTGCTCTGGGTTGAGATGCTTGAAGCACAGGTTCTCTAGATGCTCCTTCCAAGTTGAGATCCCCAGACGATTAGCCAAGGGAACAAAGATCTCCAATGTTTCCTTTGCAAACCTCTGTTGTTTGGGCATGGGCAAAGCCCCCAATGTCATCATGTTATGCAGCCTGTCTGCCAGTTTTATGAGGACTGCTCGAGCATCAGCCATCGCAAGGAACATGGTGTGCAAGCGGTCTGCCTCAACAGTTCTGCTTGCAGTGTTGTTTTCACGGGCAAGCTTGCTCAACTGGCTTAACTTAGAGACCTGCAAAATATGAAACAGCAAACGAAGCTTAACTTCAATATCTCTACTCTCTAGTCAAAATTATGCATAACAAAAGAACACTGGATTTGTTGCATAGAAGCTTTCATCTTTATGATCTAGAGACCTTTCCCGTAAAGATGCAGTCTAACAAAACAGTAAGAAATGCCCAAAATTTTCTGATGCATACACCCCCTTTTCTACTTCTGGTAGTATAATTGTAATACTTCATAGTGCTATCCTACTAATTAGAGTATTAAAGGGGGTGTATGCGTAAAAAAATGAGGCATGTTCATTTCCCAAAAACAAATACACAAGAATGGTAACAAATACACAAAACCATCACGTTACTCATATATAAGACCACACGTGTGCGCGCGCGCGCACACACACACAGATATCAACCCATGTAAAAGTAATGAAACATGAAACTTACAGGACACATTTAATGCAAATGGTATAAATTGTATCAACTACAGGTCCAATGGCTATGCTGCTACAATTGACATGAGGGCATCTATTAGTTCCTCAATCCACTGCTTCCAAAGAAGAAGAAACTTGTAACATTGTATGTGTTAAGGGAAATTCTAAAAACCAACATCTCCTCGATAAACAGAGGCCAGAGTGACACAGACACGGAATACTGAACTTCATTGATATTGCAATACTATGAATGATTTTGAATGGCCAAAAAGGTTTTCAGTTATCTGTTGGTACATGTGGTTAATGACTCTTAACATTCATGAAATAAATAGCAGAGTGTACTGGACAATATGCAGGAACTTAAAAAATTACTTGGAAAATGCACAAGTGGCAGACGAATGATACAAGTAGTCAAATTAAAACATCCAAATTATGAAACCCAGTGTAGATGTATCATGAACCAAAAATTATGCTTGTTTGATATCTTACTATCAGATTGGTGGACATTTATTGGAAATTTAAAAATGAAACATATCCAATGGTCCTATCTCCACAAACAAGTATCCAAGAATCAGAGATCAGGTCAGAAGTGTTCAACCAATATGGTCTTGGGATTTTGACTTGGATACAGTAGACTGCACAATCTAGTCGGTTTTATTTGAGTTAATATATGCCACATCTACAATTTCTGAGTGCCTGCATATCAAGTGTCATGCACAGCCTGAGTATCATATAACTCCTATAAACTAAAAGGAATAAACCTTTGGTTTAACAGCTTTCTTAAATAAATGCAGATAAGATCTCCTACAACCATTAGTCAGTACCAAACTAAATTACTCGCAATCCCAAGGTCTCAATCTGAGATGAATGTGTTAAGTTTTCTAACTAAATCATATACAATCCAGGGTCTCAATATGAAACAGACATGTTTAGTTTGAACAAGCAAATGAAAGAATCCCATGAACTGGACAAGCGAGAAATACAAGATGATACTGTTTGGATGATCAAAACCCTAAGCATGGCCAATGGAGTTACAGCACTCAACTCTTGCGACAGCATACATGGACCCTGCTGAAACATAACTCCACCAAAAAACCCTTCTGAACTGAAACTTTACCAAAAATCATGTGTTTAACCGCACAAATTCTGTCAAGCAGCCAAACTGTCTCAAAAAAAAAAACGAAGGGCTAAGAAGCCACACATTCCCAGAAAACAAGCAAAAAATGGAGGTTTCCATTCAATTGTTTCCTGCAGCATAAGAGAAAAGGGATGATATAAGTTTTGTGTCAAGTATGTAACTAAGCATCTCTCTCTGACTGATGAAGAAACAGCAGACAATATCAGGGATGAGGGAACAGATAACTTGAAAATTGCAGTAAAATGGTGGCAAGTCCAGCAAATCCCCTTTAACAGCAACACGGCATATCTTAAATTACATTGCAAAACAATAGTGTCAAAGCCAACTTTGCTCAGCTCTCAAGAGATTTAAAGTCACTATAGAAAGAGGATAAAATAAAATCCAGGCAACTGTAAACAGCAGTTCAAGCCAAGAAAGTCCAGCAGAACTTGGCCACCAAGCTGCTTAGGTATGCCTTCTGAGTAAACCAGATTCTACTACAAGCTATGTAGCCAGCTACAGTAGCACCCAACATCTAGTAGAACTTTTTTTTGAAAGGTGCAATTTTATTAGGCCAGAGCTGAAAAAACAAGAACAAAGAGAAAAAAACAGAAGAAAAGAAATCTATGCTAAAAAGAGAAAAAGGAGAATTACAACAGCAGCAGCCCCTGGGCCACACAAAGGCCCGGAGGAGGCCAAAAGAAACCCACAATTCACGGAGCCCAATCCCAGAATAATAAAACTGCTTTGGCAATCTAGTTGAACTTCATGTGCAGCATTCCTAAAATGGCATCTCTCAAAAAAAGGCGTTTCTAAAATGGCAATCTATTCACACCATGATTCAAGATTCTGGCTAAGATGCTGACCTGCGAACAAGCAACTTTGGAAAGAGTAACAAGAGTGACATAAAAAAACAAAATAAATAAATAAAAATGGGTGCACAGGTGTGGGTTGAAGAAGAAAAGTGCACATGGATATTGAAAGAAAGGGTGAAAATTTTCCTATCAACCATGGTTTAAGAGATTTCTCATCTTTTCAGAAACAGTCTGCCTATTATGAAGTTGACTGCTGAGGAATGACTAAACAATCACTAGTCCATCAAATGGAAATTGATGCAGCGCTTCCAACCTCACACAGTTATAATTAAGGAGCTAGAAGCACAGAGAAAAATGAGCCAAACCCAAGAATTAAGTATGAAGACCAAGCAGCCGTTAAAAACAGCATCATATTTAATAGTTCCCTGCTTGCTGTTATGACAACAACTCCAACACCCAGATTGCTTTAACAACATCAACAGAAATTTAATTTAGTTCTTCTTTGCCAACTGGATACAACGACAGATAACATCATGGGCATGACCATAGTTAGCAGAACAGCATACAACAACAACAAAAAAAAAGGTACAGGAAATATCCGTGTTTACTTCAGCTTCAACCATTAAAAATGCAGTCAGAATTGGTCTAAAAACAGCAATGCCAAAAATTCAGATAATGAAAAGTTGGGGTTTAATACAGTTTGGATTAACAAAAACACTGAGAGAAAAACGGCTAGCATCATATTTAATAGTTCCCGCTTGCCGTTATGAATTATGATAACAACTCCAACACCCAGATTGCTTTAACAGCATCAACAGAAATTTAATTCAGTTCTTCTTTGCTAACTGGATACAACAACAGATAACATCATGGGCATGACCATATTTAGCAGAACAGCATACGACAAAAAAAAGGTACAGGAACTGTCCATATTTAATTCAGTTTCGACCATTAAAAATACAGTCAGATTTGGTCAAGAAACGGAAATGCCAAAAATTCAGAGAATGAAAAGTTCAGGTTAATACACTTTGGATTAACAAAAACACTGCAAGAAAAATGGCAATATATTTGCATATATGCGTCTTTATATTATATATAAACAAGGCTAAAATAACTTTAATTAAAATAATCAGAATTATGCATTAATAGTAATACATATGGATAGCCAAATGGTGTTCTTTGCATCTCTCAAATCCCTTTCAAGTAGTCACGTGCAAATTACTCCATCTCTACTTAAAATTTTTACGTTCTACTCAATTTTATCAATGGGTGGCAACTGCCAATCTCTATTTTTTAAATTGCCCCCAGAGTTTTTTAAATTTATTAAAATAAAAAAAAATTAATAATAATAATAATAATAAAAGAACAAACATGTTTTATTGAAATGAAACATGTTTAATTCAGTTTGCCCGAAAAAATAAAAAATGCGCCCATCTTTTGAATTATAGAAAGTTTTAAGCGTTTAACCATACGGGTTTTTCTTTTCAAAAATACGGAGTTTTGCTAACAGAGGGTACGGCACTAGCACTACATGTAAATAATACATACCTGCATCTCCATTATGAGGGAACCCACAAATTCAAGATTTTGCTCTGATATTCAACATATACCGTCCACAAAGAGTCAAATAAGGTAGCCATGTGAGTTCTGAACAGGCTAAACAGTCAAGCTCCATAGATCCTATTGGGAATGCTAACCATCCTGAAGATGTATCATTGTCTTCACAAATGAATGGGGAAGCAAGAAACCATAAAATCCACAGAACTTTAACAATGTTGGAAATCAAGAACTTGATCTAGAAGCATGGCATTTATAGAAACACGTCTGAAGTTTATCTTGCGATCTGAAACAAAGTTTCTTTTTTTCCTTTTTCTTTTTTTATGAGTAAATCAAAGTATGATGACAACCTAGCAGTAACACAAAACCAGATTGCGGTTGGAGAACCCAACAAATTTGATGTACTGAACATATATGCCCATATGCAGTTTCCATTCAAAAACATATCTCTTTCAGAATTCAAACTAACAGAAATAACCATTCCCTGATAGATCAGTAAGACAGAAACTCATGAAAAGGCATACATACCCCTTCAACCAAATCAGCAACTCCAGCTCCGAATGTCCGGAAAATATAATCGTAGCTCATGAAAGAATCATCGAGTGTATCGTGTAGAAGCCCTGCTGCGACAACTGTTGCATTGGCGCCAATCATCGCAAGCAAAACTGCTGTCTCCACACAATGCTGCAAGTATGGATCCCCGCTTGCTCGCATCTAAAAACAAATAACACAAAACCCATCTCAGATGTCACACAACCCAAATCTTCCAGATCCAAGAATTCTGTAAAAGGTAGCAATTCAAATAACCCAAATTCCACAAATAATGCAATTCAAATAACCATACATTCCATAGAAATGAGTAGTTCAAATAACCTAAATTGATATCTCCAAAACAAAAACGAAAAAAAAAAAAAAACAATGTAAAATCTCAATTCAAATAACTTGAAATTCCTACGAAATCCAAAACACGATTTCAAAAAAAATTGGTGGCAATTTCATTATTAAAAAAAAAAATGGTGACCCAAATAAACTGAATCTTCTAAGCCAGAATTCCCTACAAAATTGCAGTTGAAATAGACCAAAAGTCTATGCAGAATGCATTTTTCAAATAGACGAAAATTCCATACAAAATAGCAATTTGAACCATCCAAATCTCCCAAGATAAAATCCACATAAAATGAAACAGAAATGACCTGAAGCTCCATAGCCAATAATTCATACAAACTTCGGAATTCAAACATCCTAAACTAACTCCATATAAGATAACGATTCAAAATAATCCAAATTCCACAACAAATCGCAATTTAAACACTCCCAAAATTTCACACACAATCACAAATCAAACACCCGAAATTCCATAACAAGACCGCAATCCACATAACCCAAAATTTCACACCCCACCTCCCCAAAAAAAAAAAAAAAGATTTTACCTGTCCTCGATGTGCTTTCTCTGCCTCATAGAACGCCTTCACCACAAGTTCCTCGTGGAATATCTTATGCCTCGATTGAGCACCCAACAACAACTCCTTCGCATACGATTCGCACCCCATCTCTTCGAAGCTATCCTCCATGCCGAACGAAAACTCTTCGACAATCCCCACCGATGAATCCCGGCTATCACGCTCCACGCTGCCGCCTGGCATCGGGAAGCTCGGGGAGTCATAATCGATACAAGATCCCAGCGCATGCCGTACAAACCTGTTGAAAAGCCCATCCCGGCCCGCCCGGAAGGACGGCACCGGCAGATGCATCATCGGCGACGGGCTTCTAGAAGAGGACGCCCCACCGACGCTACTGCACGAGACAGGCCCGTGGAAGACAGACACCGGGCTGGGGTCCCGGCATTTGAGCGACGAGTAGCAGCCGAATTCATCGGCCCGATCATGGCGTAGCTGGCAGTGATGATCATCAACGCTGCCTGTCGCGAAGCTCGACGAAGACGACGAGTGGCGGACGGACGGCGACGAGAAGAGGCAGGAAAGGCCACCAACGACGATCGGCTTCTGCGCGACAGCTGCCGATGAAGACGACGACGATGGAGGGCGGGGATTCAATTCGTAGTCGGACGACGAGCAGGGGAACGGCGTGGAGCAGACGCTGCTCGGCGGGATGGCGTGAAGGGCGATCGTCGGGACTGCCATGTAAACAACCTGATCGGGAGGGATAATTTAGGGATTCCTGCCTTTCGTCTGCAGATCCAGAGTCGAAAATGCTTCGAGAAGTTTTATATACAAGATACAGAAAGGGGATCTTTCACACCCTAGGCGACTCGGAACGAAATAGGAGTCAAAGACGATGCTATTTACAGAATTGCCATTGGAGATTTGACGAAGAAGGCGCTGAAACCCTGAGAGAGAGTGAGAGAGAGGGATTTTGATTTCTTTGATTCTTTTGAGAAGAAAATGAAACGAACCTTCTCTTCTGTTCTTCTCTTTTCCTTTATTTTCTTTTATATTTTCTGTCGTTGCTTCGCGGCCAGGGAAAGTAATTGGATGAAATTACTGTAATGCCCTTGGCGTTTTCCTGGAATAACGAAAATGCCTCCTTTGGTTCTCTGCTCCTACACGGCATCGGTTGTTTTCTGTCTGTGGGCTGTGTTTGACTCTTTTTATAGAGTTTGTTTTTGTCTATCGCGACTTACGGCGTTGCACATGTCACCGCCCACTTGGCCCCACACTTAACCCAGAGGTGTACACGAGTCGAACCGAGTCCAAGCTCGGCCATTTGCTGATCCATCTCCTACTCGGCTCAGGTCAATCCTCAAGTCTAGTTGGTCAGCTCAGCTCGGCTCAAATAGTGTCTCGGGTCATTCAAGCCATGATTGAGCTAAGTTCACCTATACAGCATTTTCATAATTATATAATCCGTGCCTTCAAAATCTCACCATATGTAAAATAACAATAATAATTTTACAAGTATTTAGATGAAATATCTTCCAAGCAACATAAATATCAAGAAAAGAATGATATTTCTGTGATATTAATACCTTCGTTGCCACCCACTGCCCTTAGTTATTTTATCAAACACTTGGAGAGTAACATCAATATCAAAGTAACTAAGTTGACTAACTACTTCAATCTGAGTTCAATTCGAGTTGGATTTGATTCAAGTTGAGTCGAGCTCAAGTAAACCTCATAACCATGTTTAGAAATTTTTCTACCTCAAAAAATCAGCTTGAGCCGGCTGGAACTCAATTTCAATTTGTGTTTTTTCAAGTTGGGTCGAGCAAGATAACCGAGCTAACTCAGTTCGCGTACAGCCCTACCCACAATGTGTGCTTTTCCAATGACTCGAACCGTCCGTATTCTCTTTTTTTTCCACAAGTAAGCTCTAGTAACGTAATTTAGCTTATTGAGGATCCTACCTTCTGTGTTTTAGATTTGAATTCATGCCATTGAAACTCATATTCGTTATTTAAATTTATCTTCGAAAAATGATGATAAAGTTCATCTTTGTTAAACTCGAATTTATGGTATGAAGTACAAAATATGGACGGTTACGATCATTGGAACACTGGGCATGTGGACCCCAGTGACACTGGATGTTGCCTTTACCGTGGGACCCACCTTAATGATTTTGCTTTGCACTCGATGTTACCTTTACCCTGGTCTTTTTATGTAGCCAATCCGTTGCTTTGCACTCGAGCTTTGCTTGGCCACGCGGGGATATTACTATATTAATTATTATTAGGGATACCATCCACACACGCCACCACATGTGTTATAGTGTCAGATAGGTGCAAATATTAAACCGTCCATCAGGTGGGTCAGGCCGTTTATATTCCACTTCACAGATCAATGATGGGGATCATAATTCTGGATTGCCCATTTATCTACTAGAATAATGCCAATGATATGGACCGCTCGGATCATCCAACCATTTTAACAGTAGCAATGTTGCGGTGCAAATGCTTATCTGCAATCCTATCTGGACCGTGAGTTCCATTATCCATGGTACACGCTACCGAGCAGAAGGTGTCAAGTCCAATCGGTTGGACGAAAAGTTACAGTCCACAGCAAATAGCTTCTAAGATTTTTTGTGTTAGAGAAATCCAATCCGTCCAGTAGGTTTGTTTAATCATGTGGATCACTTTATAAAAAAGGAAACCACATCCAGTCATTGAGAAGAGGGCATATGTATTTTTCTATTTATCAATGGTTATATATTATTTTCTATGCTGTGGTCCAAATGATAATTAGATGGGGATGATTTTTGCATTAAATGATTCTCTTCGTGGGACTAATGAATTCAATGGGTTGAATGTCGCACAAACTTCATATGTTTGGAGTTATCGGTTGGATGTCCCATGACTTCTAATCCAACCGGTTGGACTTGAGACCGTACAGAGTAATGGGTAACTGATGCTTTGCGTAGTACGAGATAACTATTAATTCTGAATTTGTGGGGCCCATGAATCATTGATCCTAACCACTGATCTTCTGTGACGTATTGTGGATGGGCCATGCTCGAAACAACACCTTTATAGGTAAATAGGAACTTTTCTATTTGTGGGCTAAAAATAGACGGTTAGATATAAATACGACTACGCTCCACAGTCACTGGAGGAAAATTTATCCAAAGGATTTTGGGACATGGCCCGTCACAAGCGGAGTTAAACAGAGATATGGTCTGTTTCTGTGCACGATATACACTCGTTTTCAACTCAACAAGTGGGACCCATTGCCGGATAATCCAGACCATTAGTCTGTTTGCGTCCCACCTTCGATGGATTAGACCTTAAACGCATCGTTGAATAGCTATTCTAATCTTTTAACTCATTGCTTTAAAATAGACGGTTAAGAAGATAAATGCAACAACAGTTACGCTCAATATATGGATGGTTTGGATTACCAGATCACGGCCCACTCCTGGTCAGAAATGAAAACCTGCGCACGCTGAGCAGAGATTGTACCATCGGACCGACTTGGCTGCGACCCTGGAACCAGCGATGTGGGCCGTCCATCCGCTTTTCCAGCTTTATCTAGAGCATGACCCCAAAAATGGAGCAGACAAAAATTTCAGGTGGACGACACCACAGGAAAAAGTGTTCAGCAACCATTAAAATCTTTTTGTGCCCTGTTTGATACTTTTGTAGAGTATGATAATGCATAGGCATGCACGAAGCCGCTGGACGGGTGGGGTACAAATACCATAATCCAAACCATCAAAATCATGTGATCTGTTATAGATTGGGTACTCCCCAAATCGGATTGATTAGACGTTCTCTCTTATTAGTGGCGATTTATTTGAAGAACTTTAACTTGTCATTTTAACCGTCCATTGATGGGCACTAGTCAGACGGTTAGGATTTATTTCCAGACGATAACTTTTACTGTTTGGATCAAGGTACCATCATGCCATTTATACAATCCTGGCCATCCCTTTAGTTGCCTTTGAAGAACAACTTACATGTAAATGAAGGACCAGATTTCATCTGTAACTAGGTTAGGAGGAATCTTCCCCCACCAGAAAGATAAAATAAATTAATTAAAAAAAATAAATCCATTCCGACAATCGCTGTTTTAGGAGAAAGATCTGATGTAATTTTGATGAGTTATTACAAATACATACATCTCAATTTTATCCGATTGGTGGGCCACATTAAGCATGTGATATATCTTGAAAGTCCGTTGATTGATGATCTTATCCATCCAACCAATGCTTATCGATTAGATGGCTCAGGAATTTATATAAAAAGAATGAACATTCCATTTTCAAAAGTAAAATCGAGCCGTTCATATTGTCCTTTTGGTGTAAATTATGGGCCATAAGCCATTCCAAAAATGGTGGACACTTTTTGGACGGCGTGGATTGATATACATCCCACTCCTACATGTATGATGGAACATGCATGCATATCGTTCACCATACAACTTGTCCCGAGATTTTCGGGATCGAAGATCCTCCTATAGGATTTTCGGGACTGTGTTTTCATTTACACTGTTTTTTTTCTTATTTAGCTTGATCCTGACCGACTCTAGTGATGAGTGGATCTCAGCTAGCTACAAGGATAACTATTTGCTTTCCATCGGATGAAATGGAACCGATTCATAATCAATATCTTCTCCTAGTTCGATAGTCGATTTTGTAACCGACCCAAATATGGGTTGGTTTTATAGTCGGTCGGGTGGTTTCTGAGCTTAGGGCTGTAATTGGGCTCTTTGGATGTTGCTGCCTCGTTTACCGAGTCAACTTTATACATCTTATGTACTCCGCCTTTGTGACTCATGACTTTATAAGCCTCGGTTAGGATTCGTTTTCCGCAACCCAAGCTAAGTCTCTCCTTTAGGCGTTTAGTTTGATTGTCTCGGTTCAGCTTGTTGCTTTGAATTCACGGGCAGTATCAGTAGAGTTGGTCCATTCCATAACCGAGCCTTCGAACTTGTACTATTTTTCCATTAACATCGTTCACCATACAACTCGTGAAGCTATCCAAATCTAGAGATTCTAAACCATGCATTTGGATCAGATCGTTACAGATATGGATCTTTTTATCCGATGCTCGGGCCGAGTAATTGTACCATACATTCGGCCTTTAATCTGTCCAAGTGGTGCCATGGATCACCATCCAAAACCTCGACGTGGTGGGACCTACCGTGGATGGCCCACAAACCAAAAAAAAATTTTAAAAATCCTTAAATCTAACCATCCTATCTAAAAAATACCAGCCCTTTGATTGTTTTGATTGGATACCACTGTCTAATTTTCATCCTTAACCATTCACAGCTGAACCCATACTATCAAAGGTTTGGATTAGCGAGAAATGGTCCCCACGTGTGCAAATCAACTTGCAGATTGAGCCAACCATCCCATAGTGGGGCCCACCAAGGAGTCGCCTCCTTATTGTGGAATGCGGACACCAACCTTTCGGGATGAACGGATTGGGTGCGACCGTGACAAAGCCCACCTTGATCTATGTATGGTATATTTATCTTATCCATCCGTTTTGCCGGCTCATTTTAGGAGATATCATCCCAGTGAAATAAATACATATCCAAAGTAGACTTTGCTATTTTTTGTTAAACAGGCTTGTTAGCTACAAAAGTTAATATTAATTTTTTGTTCCCTTGTATGCAGGTCTTTATGACCTTATCAACGGGTTAGATGACAAATAAATGTTATGGTGGGCCATTGCATTAAGAAGTTTTTAATAATGGACATTCATTCATCACTGTTTTATATAGCTGGTCTATGTGAGATTTGGATCTGGTTAATTTTTTTAACCTCCTATCCTAAAATGAACTGTAAAAATGAATGGACGTCATATATATAGATGCATATATCCGAGATGACCCAACGGTCGGGGCGGCACCACGTCGGGCGAGGCCGGGCCGCACTCCCTTGGGGTATCTAACCTAGATGCAGGAACTAGCTATCGTGTTGTGGTCCACGCACACGTAGAATTGCAGATCTGCTGTCCTTGACCGACGCAAGCGGGTCCAAACGCCATCCACTAATGTGCACAGATCTACGGTCCAGAACCGACACACTAAGGGCGTGTCTGGGCGGTGGGATTAAAAAGGATTAGTTGGGATGGGATTAAAAAACATAATTATTACGGATGGTAGGGATTGCCCAGTCGCCATGGGATAAGATTAATACTTGTAACACAACGGTACATTGAATGGATATACCCAACATCATTTGAAATTACTGAGAATAATAACATGTGTTATATCTAAACTGTTCATTTGTTTTGTAACCTCATTTTATGGCATGGGCCTAAAAATGAGGTAGATCCAAAACTTATATGGCCCTAAAGAAGTTTTCAACAGTAAGTATTCAATCCCTATTGCTTTCTATGGTGGGTCCACTTGAGCTTTAGATTTACCTAATTTTTTGGCCCATGCACTAAAACAATCTCAAAAAATGGATAGACGGCGTGGATATAGCCCACGCATCATGGTGGGACGTACACAACTTGCTAACATTGAGTGAAATTTGCACGGACCAATGCAATTTCATCAAATCTAATTCCAAGCTTTTCCATTCTTCCCAAACATAGAGCGGATTTGGCACAGGATCAGATGAATCCCATCCCACCTAATCCCTTCTAATCCCATAGCCCAAACACGCCTCTACCGAGATGTCTACCATATATGTGGCATGTTAACCACTCATCATTAGGCCTGATTTCAGACAGGCCACGATGGGAAACCATAAGTATTCAACAACCTGTCATCATCATGGGCCCACTTGACGAATGGTTCCAAACACTGTACTTGTACCATAACCATCTACTGTAGACGGTGGATGAGACCACGAATTCACGTGGTAGGGCGAACCTTTCCCGGGTATAAAAAAATTTTAAAAAAAAAAGAAAAGAAAAGAAAAGAAGGCACTGTTTAAGCGGATGGAATGCAGGCTGCTACGCGAGTAAGAATTAAATCCTACACGCAGGCACGCTTGCCCCGCCCACCCGTACTGAGGTTCTCTAAAATACATCGTGAGGAATTAGAATATTTTACATTGGGACGTTATCCATTCGATCGAGCTTCTTTATAATGATCTGAACCGTTTATATGATGGAAATTGTTGATGCGAAAATCTGGTTCACCCTCTTAGACCTTCGTGTACCTGCACCAAAAGAGGACAAAGGAGACCTTGGCTTAAGCAGGGGACCCTCCGATGCCAAAGTCAGGCCTGGATTCCGGGTCTAAGCGTATTAAGGGGTTTTGAGATAGAAGTTCTTGCTTTCTCCTTCCAGACCAGGGAGGTCCTCCTTTTATAGCTGCTGGAGCCTTTATTCGTACGAGGATTCTTCTCCTGATATCGTGCGCGGGATCCTCTCCTGGTATCACGGAGACAGGATCATGCCTATCTCCAGTCTTCGTCCGATCCCGTGAGCTTCGGGGTCGGGGATCTTGTCCCAAGATATTCGGGATGAGGCTTTATCTTGCGTTGGCCGATCCGATAAGAAGATCGACCCGATGCATGCCCGGATTGCTGATGTGTAGTCCGAGCCGACTCAACTTCCGTCTCGGCTCAGTAAACCATGCCTCGGATCCGACACATCCTTTGGCGACCCGAGGCATAGAGTCCGAGTATCCGAACTTCGTATCTTTTGTGCCCAACAGTAAGCCCCCTTACTCCGTGTGTTTCATATGACACTTAGGAGTAGCGAGTTTTGAGTCGGTTCATAGCTCAGTCCGAGACAGCAAGTAATCATTTAATGCGTTTGTGTCACCTTTGACGGGAGACGGTTCAGTTTCTGACATCGCATGCGCCGTCAGCCGTCAAATCGCTCACCCCGCCAATGAGGGTTGGACACGTAACAAGGGCATTATTATCGTCAGTAGACGTGCGCCACGTGTCTAGTGGGGGAGTCGATGAAGGCGTCGAATCATTTCCCCATTAATTGCTTCCGCCATATAACAATTCTATAAAATGGTGGGGGTCCCGCATTTCAAACTTTTATTGCCATTCCCGCTTTACATTTCCCTTGGAACCTTTTCGGCCTTGCGTCTTCTTCTTTTCCTCTCTCTTAACTGCCAGCGCCTCCTCTCGCCATTCCCGTCTTCCTTTCTTTCTCCGGTGAGTCTTTCCTTCCTCTTTATCTAGTGATAATGGCGGATAGAGGTCCTCGAAGTCCCCAGGAGGGAGTTTCCGGAGATGAGGGCGAAGCGCGACGTTTTTGGAATGTTGCGGATCGCCCTCCTTACTGACAGAGATAGCAGTCGATGCTAACGCTGCTTTTCTTTCTGAGATGGTTGCTGAAGCTCCGGCGGAGCGCCCTGCCTCCGTTGATCCTTCTCGTGGTGGGTCGTCTTTATTAACCCGCCCGGGAAGGCCTAATTTTCCAAGGGGTATGGAGGAAGAAGAGGAGGAAGAAGAGGAAATGTTGATTGCCAAGGGAACCTCTGGATCGGTTCCTGTTGATGAGTTGGCACACGCCGAGTCCGAAGGAGAAGGATCGGGGGATGATCTAAGCGGCCCGGTTCCTTCAGTTTTGACTGAGGCGGATTTAGACAGAATCCGAATCGGGTATCACATCCCCGAATCGGTTATCACTTATTTCCCCCGTCCGAATGACTTGCCGGATCATCCTCCTGCTGGGGCGGTCGCGATCTACCAAGTCTCAATGCAATGCGGCTTGCATTTGCCCCTTCAGGCCATTGTCCGGGGAGTTCTATCTCGTATTCAGATTGCCCCGGGACAAATAGTTCCGAATGGGTGGAGGAACTTATTCGGGTGTGCGGTGTTGTGGGCTGAGATGGAACAGCCACAGCTAACAGTCGACGAGTTTCTTCACTTGTACCAAGTTCGCGTGAACCCGAACTACCCCGGCTTTTATGTCTTTGCTGCTTGGCGGGGCGGAGGCGGCTCCCTAATAACTGACCCTCCCACTTCCAACAAACATTGGAGAGAACGTTGGTTTTGGGCCTGTGGTCGCTGGGAGACGGCTGAGTCCGGGTCCTGCGAGGCACGTATTCCTCGGGCGTTCCAAAGAGCAGGTGACTGGGCTCTTCTCTCTCGCCCTTCTTTATTTTTGTAATACTCTGAGTCTGACGGGCTTGTGTCTGGCAGATATTCCGAAGAAGCGGCCTAAGCTCGGCTCCAGTGCTTCAGCTCGGATCAAAGAGTTGATGGCGTTGGATCCAGCAGATAGGTCCTGAAAGGTGCTTTTACAGCCGGAGCGTCTTCATCTCACAGGTCTAGACTCGGCCGTCACAGGTAATTGAAAATGTATCTTCATGCATCTTCTGAATTTTCCCTGACTTACTTCATTTTATTTTTTTTTTTAGATTTGCCCGAAGCTCGACCCAATCTTAGGAGTGCTCCCGAACCGGCTCCCTCGAAAATGACTGGAGCTCGTCCTGCAGAAAGTGGTGTTGGGGATGGTTCCCTGGGCCTTAGCCCATGGGGGCGAAAAAGAGTTCATCAGCCTCTACAACGCTCCCTCATCGCAAACCGTCGGCCATGCGGCGAGGGTGCTTTTCGAACTCGCTCCCTACTTGATTAAGGCCAGTAAGGAGTTATCTTCGGCTCATCGGATGCAGGCTCTTCTGTCGGAAGCCGAAGGGCGACGCGAGGAAGCCGAGATTCGGGTCGGCGTTCTGACAGACGAGGCGGCCCTTGCCCGGAAAGCTGCCGAAGACGCAAAGGCAGAGGCGGCCCTCTCCAGGAGAGCCCTTGATGAAGCACAAGCCGAGGTTACTCGGGTGTTGGCTCTCCTTTTCAAAGCTGAGGAAGAGAACCGACGAGTTCTGGCAGTCCATGCCTCTTGTGCAGATGACTTGGCTCGGGCTAAGCTTGAGGCGGCGGGGCTTGTCCAGCAGGCCAACGAGAAGACTTGGGAGGCTGAGAAGGCGATGGACCAAGCCGTCCAAACTTTTCTTGAGTCAGCGGAGTTCGAGAATGAGAGGGATCGCTTGTTCCAAAGCGGATATCTGGAATGTATCAAAGATATAAAGAAATCCTTTCCTGACCTCGATCTCTCGGAAATTGAGGGTGGAGGAGCCTCGGAATCCGAGAATCCGGACGCCGCTGCTGGGGATGAGGCCGGGACATGCGAGGATGCTTCGGGTACTGGCTCTACGGGAGGACAGTGACCAGGGCCCCTTTTTCTTGTTTTTTTTTTTTTAAATGTATTCACATGTTGTACCCGCATATGGCCGATGAATGAAAGAAAACACTTGGTTTTATTCATTTGACTTAGCTTTGATCTTTCTTAGTTCAGAGTTTTTAAACATTGAGTATCGAGCTAAGGATAGTAAACCTTGAGGTGCTCAGCGTTCCAAGGATGAGGCAATGACTGTCCGTTTAGATCTTCTAGCCGATACGTTCCTGGTCGGATGGTGCCCGAGACGATATAGGGTCCTTCCCAATTGGGTCCCAACGTACCCGACCCAACTTCCTTGGTATTGGAAAATACTTTTCGGAGAACCATATCTCCGATTCGAAACCTCCTGGTCTTAACTCGGGTATTGTAGAACCGAGCCACCTGTCGTTGCCGTGCCTACGTGCGTAACCGTCCCACTTCCCTTTGTTCGTCCAAAAGGTCTAGCCCGAGTGCAAGGAGTTCTTCATTTTCTTCCGCATTGAACGAAGTGACTCGAGCTGAAGGTAATCCGATTTCAACGGGAGTGACGGCTTCCGAGCCATACGCGAGTGAAAAGGGAGTTTCTCCTGTGGCGGTTCGGGCTGTAGTTCGGTAAGCCCAGAGAATTTTCGGGAGCTCTTCGGCCCATGCTCCTTTGGCTCGGTCAAGCTTGGTCCGAAGGTGTTGCTTAATAATCTTGTTGACCGCCTCAACTTGTCCGTTAGTTTGGGGATGATGAGGTGAAGAATAGACATTTCTAATTTTGAGGTTGTCGCACATTTCGCGAAAGCTTCTGTTATCAAATTGCCTTCCATTGTCTGTAATAATGGTACGGGGTACTCCGAATTGGCAGATAATGTTTTTCCACACAAACTCGGTGATCTTCTGCTCGGTTATTTTAGCTAATGGCTCTGCCTCGGCCCATTTCGTGAAGTAATCCACTGCTACCACAACAAACTTGGTCTAACCTTTCCCCATAGGGAGTGGACCTATGATGTCGACGCCCCACTGTGCGAAGGGCCAGGGACCAGTCATCGGTGTCAGTGCCTCGGGGGCTTGCCTCGGAATTGCCGCGAACCGTTGACATTTGTCGCATTTTTGGACGAGCTTGCGAGCGTCGTGTTGGATAGTGGGCCAGTAATATCCCTGTCGTAGGACCTTGTGGGCGAGAGATCGCCCTCCAGAGTGGTTTCCGCAGAGTCCTTCATGAATTTCACGTAGTACATAGTTTGCCTCACTGGGTTTGAGGCACCGCAGCAACGGGGCGTAGTATCCTTTCTTGTAAAGGGTTCGGTTGAGTATGGTGTAACGGGAGGCCCGGATCTTAACTCGTCGAGCCTCGGCACGATCTTCAGGCAACTTTCCCTTGTCAAGGTATTGGCGGATTGGATCGGTCCAGGATGGTTCCGAGTCGATTGTATTGACGGCCTCGCTAATTGGTTCATTTATACTAGGCTTATCGACGTATTCGACAAGGACGGACCTGGGTATATCATCTTCATCGGCGGAGGCGAGCTTTGCTAATAAATCGGCTTTGCCATTTTCTGTACGAGGGATCCGAGCGACATGACAGAGTTGAAATCTATTGATAAGTTCTTTCGCTTTTTCCATGTATGCCCTTAATTGATCTTTCCGTATCTGGTATATACCGGTAACTTGATTAACAACCAACTGAGAGTCGCTGAAAACATTTAGGTACGTGACTCCCATGCTGGCGGCGAGTCGGAGGCCGAGTAACAATGCTTCATATTCTGCTGTATTGTTCGACGCTTGGAATCCAAGTCGTAAGGCATACTGTATATAGGTATGATCGGGGGTTTCCAGCACGACCCCAGCCCCACTTGCCTTCGAGTTGGAAGAACCGTCGACAAACAGTTTCCAGGGTAGGGTCGATGGAGCGGTTGTTGTTGGAACTGCAACATCCTTTGGTATATCGTCGATCGGGGGTTTGGTTGGTGGTGTTCCCTCGGCAATAAAATCAGCTACGGCTTGCCCTTTGATTGCTATCTTCGGTCTGTACTGAATGTCAAACTCACTCAGTTCGATAGCCCACTTCGTGAGTCGGCCGGAAGCTTCTGGTTTCTGCAATACCTGGTGGAGCGGAAGATCGGTCATCACGATGATGGTATGGGCATGAAATATGGCCTGAGTCGGCGAGAGGAAGTTATCAAAGCCAAGGCCACTTTTTCCAAGCTTGGGTATCTCGTTTCTGCTGGCAATAACGCTTTGCTAACGTAATAGACCGGCAGTTGCTGCCTCGGATACTGCTAGGTAAAGGAGCAGGGACTCCCCTGATTCGGATTTTGATAAGAGAGGCGGAGAACCGAGATATGATTTTAATTGTTGGAATGCCGCTTCACATTCTTCCGTCCAACCCATTGTTTGTCTTCCTTTCAACTGTTTGAAGAAAGGGAGACATTTATCCGTGGCTCTGGACAGGAACCGATTAAGTGCCGCGACTCGTCCAGTCAACCTTTGGACATCCTTAATGGTCTTAGGGGATTCCATATCGACCAAAGCCTTTATCTTCTCAGGGTTTTCCTCTATTCCTCGCTGACTAACCAAGAAACCGAGGAACTTTCCAGAGCTCACCCCAAAAGCACATTTACTCGGATTCAGCTTCATCCGGAACTTTCGTAGGATGAGAAACATTTCCTCCAAATCATTCACATGATCTGCCGCGTGTATACTTTTTACGAGCATGTCGTCAATGTATACTTCCATGGTTCGGCCTATAAGCCGAGCAAAGATTTTGTTAACTAATCTTTGATAAGTTGCGCCGGCATTCTTCAGACCAAATGGCATCACTCGGTAACAATAAAGACCCTTGTCGGTGACAAAGGTAGTTTTTGATTTATCTGTTTGATGCATTACAATTTGATTATATCCCGAATAAGCATCCATGAAGCTGAGAAGTTCATGTCCGGCGGTACTATCTACTAGCTGGTCTATCCTCGGAAGCGGAAAGCTATCCTTTGGGCAGGCTTTATTTAAGTCAGTATAGTCAATACAGACTCGCCACTTCCCGTTGGATTTCTTTACAAGCACGACATTCGCGACCCATTCTGGATAGTGTATTTCTTCTATGAAACTAGCCTGGAGGAGTTTATTGACTTCTTCTTCAACGATAGCGTATTTTTCAGGGCCGAGCGGTCGTCCCTTCTGTCGGATCGGTCGATACGACGGATCGATGCTGAGTCGGTGAGTCATCACAGAGGGGTCGATCCCGGGCATATCTTCATGACACCGGGCAAATACGTCGGCGTACCTATGGAGCAGGGCTATCAGCTTTTCTTTCAAGAGGGACTGTAAGGACGAGCCAATTCGTACCGTCTTAGACCCATCTGTTTCGGCCAAGGGGACTGAAATAAGATCTTCGGCCGGTTGCCCTCGTTCATGATTCTCGCCCCGGGGGTCCAATGATTCGATCGTTGATATGTTGATCGGACTTTTGTCGGCCGCTCCCTTTACAGCTATCATGTAACAACGCCTCGCATCTTGCTGGTCTCCTTTGACAATTCCTACTCCCGACTCGGTCGGGAATTTAAGTGAAAGATGGTATGTGGATACCACGGCCTGGAGGAGGCTCAATAAAGGTCGGCCGAGTATTGCGTTGTATACTGAGGGTTGATCGACGACCAAGAATTCAATCATCATCGTCGTCTGACATGGGGCACTACCAGCAGTGAGTGGTAACGAGACAATCCCTTCAGGCAGCACCTGTCCTCCGAAAAAATCGATCAACGGGGTCCGAACTGGGCGTAGCATGGACCGTTCGATCCCCATTTTGTCGAACGCCTGAGTAAATAACACGTCTGCAGATGACCCCGTATCGACGAGTATCCGGAACACTTTTCGGTTAGCGATAGTCAGGGTGACAATCAATGCGTCATCGTGGGGGTGATGGATACCTCGGGCATCTTCCTCTGTGAATGAGATGCAATATCTTTCCCTTTTCTTCTCCTTTGGTGGCCGATCTATGATCATAAGCTCGGACTTAGGCTGACTGAGCCTCCTCGCGTGATTCTTTCGAGCATTGTTCGAGTCGCCCCCACCTCGCGGGCCGCCGATAATTGTCCGGATTTCTTCCATAGGTTGAGTCTCGGTCGCGGACGTCCCTCAGCTACCCCAGCTTTAACCACATACTCTTTGAGTCGGCCGTCCCTTATGAGTCGTTCGATCTCTTCCTTTAGGTGTCGGCAATCGCTTGTGTTATGCCCGTGATCACGGTGATAATGGCAGTATTTATCCTTATCCCGCCGATTAGGATTACTCCTGAGCTTACTGGGCCAGTTGACAAAGCCTTCGCTTTTGATTTCCATCAATACCTGTTCCTGAGTCTTGTTCAGGGGAGTATATATGGAAAATCTTCGATCTGGCCGTTTGCCTGACCTTCGCTCATCATGCGCTTGATCATCCTTGCGTTTTCTTCCTCCGGCCGAGTCGGCCTCCTTTTTGGCCGACTCTTTGACCGAAGTTTTGGTTTCGCGCAGAATTCGCGTTTCCTCGGCGTTTGCGTACTTATCTGACCGCGCCATAAATTCTGCCAAAGTATCAGGCGGAGTTTTGTCTAGAGATGCCAGGAATGACTTATCTCTAACTCCTTGCATGAGTGCATTGAGAGCCGTTTCTTCTGAATGCTTTCGAACCTGAAGGGATTCGAAATTGAAACGCTTGATATAATCTTTCAATAGCTCTCCCTGCTTTTGAACTATGTTGTTCAAATGTGCAGGGGGCTTCAATTTCTTTTTTTCGCCGATGAAGTTTGTGAGGAAGGCGTCGCTCAGCTCAACGAATGAGCTGATGGACTTTGGTTTCAACTGTTTGAACCACAACTGAGCTACATCGGTCAATGTAAGAGAAAATGCCCGACACATCACTGCATCCGAGGCATCGTGGAGCTCCATATAGGTTCTGAAGCATTCGATGTGCTCCGTCGGGTCGGTTTTGCCGGTGAAATGAGTGATTTGAGGTAAGCGAAACCTCTCAGGCAACCGAGCCTTCATTACCGAGTCCACAAAGGGGGGTGCCTTAGCTTCGGATCTGGCCGAGTACATATTCCGGCCATACTTTATGTCTGCCATCTCTTTCCCCATTTCTTCCCGTACTTCTCTTTTAAAATTTTGAATCTTGGCCTTCCAAGGTTCACTGCTTTCGGCCGTGTCTTCCATGGAAGGGCGGTTGCGCCTTCTTCGTTCTATCTCGTGTCGAAGATCGGTCGGGGGCAGGGAAGCGTTGGCCGATTGCGCTGGAGATGGTTCTGACTCGCCTTGGGGTTGGCTCGGCCGCAGAGACTGCGACGCGGAGGGTTGAGGATCAACCGCCGCCGTTGGAACGCGCGCTGTCTCCTTGAGGATGCGGGAGTGGCTGCATTTGCTGTTGATACATTCGTTCCAGCATCTGCTTCATCATATTCATATCGGACCGGATTTCTTGAACCTCCTGGTCCAATCGCCCGTCGTTGCGACCCCGCTGATTGTTGCTTGTTCTGGCTGCCCCTCGTTGGCTGTTGTTAGGTGGGTTCTGGGCTGCGGGGACCGCGGCTGGACCCGCTGGCCCTGTAATCGCATTCTCATTCAAATCTTCTTCAGGGACCGTCCTTCTAGTCATCACCATGGAATTCAATATAGAAATACGAAATGACTTTTTTGCATGTTCCCACAGACGGCGCCAAACTGTTGATGCGAAAATCTGGTTCACCCTCTTAGACCTTCGTGTACCTGCACCAAAAGAGGACAAAGGAGACCCTGGCTTAAGCAGGGGACCCTCCGATGCCAAAGTCAGGCCTGGATTCCGGGTCTAAGCGTATTAAGGGGTTTTGAGATAGAAGTTCTTGCCTTCTCCTTCCAGACCAGGGAGGTCCTCCTTTTATAGCTGCTGAAGCCTTTATTCGTACGAGGATTCTTCTCCTGATATCGTGCGCGGGATCCTCTCCTGGTATCACGGAGACAGGATCGTGCCTATCTCCAGTCTTCGTCCGATCCCGTGAGCTTCGGGGTCGGGGATCTTGTCCCAAGATATTCGGGATGAGGCTTTATCTTGCGTTGGCCGATCCGATAAGAAGATCGACCCGATGCATGCCCGGATTGCTGATGTGTAGTCCGAGCCGACTCAACTTTCGTCTCGGCTCAGTAAACCATGCCTCGGATCCGACACATCCTTTGGCGACCCGAGGCATAGAGTCCGAGTATCCGAACTTCGTATCCTTTGTGCCCAACAGGAATCATTTTGGATGGGTGAATTATAAAAAGGTTAAATTATATTAAAAAATTTTAAAACTTTAATTTTTGAATGAAATTTCAACGTCCAGAGTCAAATTAAAAAGTCAAGATAAAAATTTTGAAAATGAGCTATGAAATTTTTATAGGTCTACAACGTAAGTTAAGAAAAATCATATAAACGGTTTGGATCGTTGATATACGACACTCAATCCAATGGCTAAAGTTCGAATGCATCCTTCCACAGCACGTCGGGATGTATTCTAGCAAAGTTCTGGAAGGGGTTTGATACACTGAAACAGTTTGAACTCATGGATGTATGTTGTCGTTTGCATACATTTGCCGCAATAGGAACCTTGCACATACTAGGCCACTTAGATGGGACTTCACCAAGATATAACCTGATGAGATGATCCTAACGGTCCGATAGGTAGATACTAAAACGAATTTAATTCAACAAACAAACATTCATTGATCAGATCTTAGGATCGTCCAATGAACCTGATTCTGGAAATCAGGTCATTCAAAATCTGGGACAGAAATTTGGACGGTTTGGACTTCGGTATATATACACCAAGTGCAGGAAAACTCTGTGCATGTGTACAAATTCTTATGCTTTAACATGTATCTTTTTTATTCTGCATGTAAAGTCGCATTACGCATGTGCATGCAATCTCGGGAGCGGATTAGGTGCGGCCCCGGACTCACCCAAGACGGTGCAGCCCTTACCGTGGGGCCCACTTTATGCATATATATTCTATATCCACTCCGTCCATATGTTTTTACAGATCATTTTAGTGCATGTTCCAACAAATGAAGCAGATTCATTTCTCAGGGACCGTACAATAGGAAAGAGTGTTGTTCGACCATTAATGAGCCAAAAAAGATTTTGATCAAGCCGATATTTGTTTTTTTCCATTCATCTAGGTTTATGTGTCTTTATAAACAGGTTTGATGGTAAATAAACGTTACCTAAAACTTACAGTAAGCCCTAGGAAGTTTTTAATGGAAGCGCATTCGGTACACCTGGGATTTGTATTTTCTTCGTTTCGTTCATGGGATCATACCACAAAATGGTCTCGAAAAAACAGATGGATGGAGTGGATACAGAATAAATTCATGAAGGTGGGCCCCACAGTAAGGGCCGCGCCGTCCGGGGCCGCATCTAATCCGCCCCATGCGACTTATTTGAAGGCATGCGGCCGACAGTAGGGAAACTGATTGGCTAGTGGCTACTCACCCTCCACTAACAAATAGCTAGTGATCGGTGCTCTGTGGACTCCAACATGATGTATGTGTCTCATCCATGCCGTCCATCCATTTTTACAGATAAATTTATTTTATCAATCCAAAACTGAGGTATATAAAAATCTCAAGTGGGCCACACAGTGTTGATTGAATTCTCACCATTAAAAACTTCTTGGGGCTACGAAAGTTTTGGATCAAGCTTATATTTGTCCTTTACCTTCATCCAGGTCTGCATGACCTAATCTACAGGCTTGATGTCAAATAAAAATTACAGTGGGCCCTGGGGGGTTTTTAATGGTAGGCATTCAATCACTACTGTTTTCTCATGGTGTTGTCCACCTGAGATTTTTATCTGTCTCATTTACTGGTTTAAGTATTAAAATTATGTCTAAAAATGATGGACGGTGTGGATAAAACACATAGATCATGGTGGGGCCCACAGAGCACAGACCACTAGCCACCTGGCTAGTGTCAGCGTCACTAGCCAAACCGCGTCCCAGTTTCAGTGATACAATCTTTTTTTTCTTAGGGGGACCAAGCACATAAGAAGTGGCGCCCACCTGATGGACGGCCAAGATCTACGGTCGCACTGACGTGAACCATGCTGGCGCGTGTGCGCTCGAGTAGGAACTTGGTCCTTCTCACTTCAGCAGGATTTTTCTCGGGAACGCTTGCTCAAGCAGCTCAACGATAATGAAAGGAACGTTTTGTTTCTGCAATGACACGCAGTCATATCCACGCGCGACACACGTAAGAGCCCTGGATACGTGACACATGGCGTGATACTGGACGTTCATCAGGTGGGACATCAAGTGACTTCTCTATTATAAAATAATCTTCCCATCATCTCATATTAGCCACACGTACGTTCAATTCAGACCACCAGTTATATTTAGACATATCAAGGTCATTCTTCACATGCGGTCCGAATCTCAGGTGGGCCACGTCCTTTTTGAGTCACACGTGATAGACGGTCAGATCTATATAAATATACCATATGGATGCGTGTGCAGCGCTTGTGTTGGCTCGTGCAGATGCGCATGCAATTCGTGAATGTTAGAAGTGGAGCACGTGTCGACTAGCGCAGAGAGATTACAGGCACGTGGTCAGCGTTTGGTTCTGACACGTTTCAAGGTTGTCTCCATACAGAAACGGCAGCTGAGAGATTGCTGAATATCCGAAACGGCGTACTCACAGCCAGAAGCATTCTCAGACACGTGTCGGAATACGACTGTACACATGTCTTTCATGAAGAAAGATCAACGGACCTGCAATCCAACGCATCATGCATCCTGACCATTCAGTTTTGCATTTGAACATGAATTGCTGGCTTTTTTTCTTCTTTTCAGCCGTCCATTTGATTGCACCCAATCAAAGGCCTACATTCATCAGACTCCTGTAACTTCTGAAGCCTGTCCCACCAATGATCATGGCAACGACTTGGACAGTCCTGATTGACATATATGCAAATAAACATTCGGGTGGCCCCAAAATGTTTTTAATGGCGGGTATTCAATCATCACTGTTTCCTATTGTGTGGTCCACCTGATATTTGGATCTGGTTCATTTTTTGGGATCATGCACTAAAATAAGCTATCAAAACGTATGGACAGCGTGGATGTAAGGTACATACATCAAGGTGGGCCCCACTGTCAGAGATCCACCGACCTCCAGATCCCGGAGGATGCGCTGATCAGGTGGGCCCCACACGCATGTAGAAGTTCTGGACATCGTTTCTTGTCATGGCCCTGCCACTTGAGTGTACCGGCCTGGCTGCGAGATTGGGTAACCTTCACATTGGGGACCACCTTGCGAGTGGCCCATACATAACACACGTGCGCCAAATTACACACGTTGGACGGTCGACGTTTTGCTCACCCATAGCTTTGGCATTTCTCGTGTTCCAAGGACAGGGATGGTCAGAACTTCTTGCCAAACCGCCAATTGTTAGGGACCACCGAATTGGCGGTCCTTAGACGTCCACGTGGCCTCGTGACGCAGGGTAGGTGGTGCATGGCCGACTATCACGTCTTACGTGAATAGTAAGCGTTCACATTATGTATTGAGGAGTTAAATGATACTCAGGCTGAGTATGATGCTTGATGCACGGGCACATGGAAAGTGTACCGTGACATATGTTTTAAAATCAAAATGAAAACACATATACCATGCCTCTAAGTCAAAATCCCAATATCCGATCGATTGAATTGTTCTCACGTATTGGTGGACATTAGTGGTGGAAATAAGATCACGGGATATTTTTAGTTTTTAACCGTCCAAAATTGTACCATAATTCAATAGAAAGATAACTGTTTAGCTATGTTCTAACATTTCCAAATTAGATAGCTAGATAGCTAACATATGGCAACAACATCACATGGATGATTATAACAAGATCCTTGAAAAATATAACTCATATGATCAATAGAAAGAAGATCATACAAAGTGAAGATGTATATTGTTGGGTACATACGCCACATGATCAGGTGAATTAGGATAAGCAGTTGTCATATGGATGTATAGAAAATACCATAGTTTATATAATGACATGCAAACATTAATTTTTCATATTACATATGACAAAATATAATTAATTATGCCTACCATAGTTTAGGCCTATGCCAACTTAGTATAATTTTATAATGCAATGTTGCTTATTATTATATTCTCATAACTGCTCTTAGTTTAAATTTATTGTTATGACTCATCTATTGTTAGCAACGCAATTTTATAGAAAGCATGATATGATTAGATTACTTGTACTTCTATTTTACATGTATAAGTACACAACTGCATTATTATGAAGATTGTTCAGTTTCAAATGGAGAGTTATGAAACTCTTCTTATCATGTGTTAGGTGATTTCATTGAATATCTTATCATGAAGCCTTAATTTTCTCAACCGTGGCAACGAATAAACAATTAAATCATGTATTAGGTGATTTTATTGACCATCTTATCATGAAGCCTTATTTTTCTCTACCGTAGCAACAAACAAACAATTGAACCATTAACCAAGCACTTGGTTCTTGCCAACTCTTCAAACAATATGTCAACCCCACTAGCATCTCATTACAAGTTTGGTCCCACAACCAAGTCCTCGCACAAACCATCGGAAATATGCTATCAACAAGCCATCTTGACACAAAGTTTAGCTTCCAACCAAGTAACAAACAAATAACCTTCCTGCATCTAACAAGTCTCTTGTTAGGAAGCTTAATTTTTTGTTGGGTGATGAACCTTTTTTTTTTTTTTAGCTCGTTAGTACACTCCATTGTCACTTCACACATCACTGTTAGCCAACCCCACTAGTGAATCGATACCGAGTCTTCAGTGTTGAAACTAGGTTGTTGAGTGATGAACTTACAACAGTCTCTCTGGAATCATGATCATCTCAATATGTACATAACTTTGAGTCCTTATTGTCTGATGAACATATATTTATATCCATTAATTAAAGTTAGTTGTATGCATTTATTATTAATATTAATAAAATACTTTTATCTTTTTTTTTTTTTTTTTAACTTATGTTTTTATCATGTAACTGTACCTACTAATATGAGTCCTTACCATTGCCTCAATGGTAGATTCACAAGAATTTCAACATGATTTTGGTTTTAAATACCCTTATGGTGAAATTTCTATAAGGTGTGAGCGTGTTGATTTATACAGAACTCAGTCTCTTAGTCCACTATTTGGGCGCTTGGGTAATAGGCATTTGGTTGGATTCACGCACCATTTGCTAAAAAGTCTCAAGTGGGTTACGAAATTCGTACGGTTTATTTTGACTACTCGGGTGATTCATACCAAACTCGGTCCCAATGTATCATCCATCACACACTGCCAGAGTATCAATGTTTTTTTCTTAAAACCTTCTTTTGTCTTCATGCTTCTCGTGTATTTGAGTACAGCTGCTCATTTTTACTTTGGAAAGGCCTTCAGTGAGATTCGACCACTATTCGTAAGATAGTGGGGATTCATCCACCATACATGATGACATATATGTATAATGATCTGAACCTTCCAAATCATGGATCCACACTGATCAGATAATCACAACCACACGATCTTGTAGGTTGGGTTTGAGCCTCTGATGATTTTTCTTTTAAACGTCCATCAGATTGCCAGGGTTAGATGGTTAGGATTTTCCAGTCTGTGTGATTGCAAGCCCAGTATTTGAATGGTCTAGATTGACGCTCATCCACTCGATGGCACATGCTATGAGACACTACCATTTTAGAAGTCCTAGTGAAATATGATTTTAGTCTGGCCGTTTCTAGCCGTCCGTTTCACCGACCTATTCACATAGCTGAAGTCCGCGGAAGGGCGTTTGAAACCTGCCAGTAGGAGAGTTGGCTGTCGTATTTTAACTGTAGTGGGCCCACCATGAACTAGTCATACCTTAATTTCCAAATTGACCGTAATGAGACGACTCACCGATCGGCCACACCAATCAGATGGCTGGAATCTGTCCGTCCGTCAATTTCGCCACCACCGATCTTGAGTGGGCCCTACCGGATGAATAGACTAGAACATGTCAGCCTTTGCATTTACTAATGGGATCCCACGTGCTTGCCAAAGCTAGCCCATCTCGCACGTGTTCGTCCCACACGCAGTAGTGAGATCTGATCCGTCCATCAGATGGGTCCCGGCCAAGTAGATGTGCCTAGCCCAAAAAAGGGGCCTGTCCACTCGTCATTTGGACAAGATGTTAGAAACAATTAAACGGTTTAGAAAAGCTGCAATCTGTTTTTAGCCATCCACGTGTCTCAAAGTATGGCCCAACCGATCAATGGATTGTTCTGTTTTTAGGGTATGGCATCTAAATAGTGGGGCCTACCTGATTGACGGCTAGAACTTCGGACCAGTGTCTGACGTTGGTTCATGGAATGGCGTGTAGATGGGAGCTTTAGGTGGTGTTTGGAGCATGGGATTTGATGGGTTTAAGTGGGATGGAATTACGAAAATGTAATAATTACAGTGTGTTAGAGATTGTCCTCTGATCCTAAGGCGCGGAGGACTTCACATTTGATGTTTGGGAAATGGATTGGCCACTCATCTTGTCACTATTAGTCGGTGTTTAGTGGCCCCACCATGATGTATGTGTTTCATTCATGTCGTCTATCCATTTTTTTATGTCATTTTATGGTTTGAGCCCAAAAATGAGTTTGATCCAAATCTCAAGTGGACCACAGTTGGCCCTAGGAGGTTTTTAATGGTGTAAGTCAACTACTATTGTTTTCCTATGCTGTGGTCCACTTGAGATTTATATCTGCCTCATATTTGGGATCAAGCCCTAAAATTATATTTTGAAATGAATAGACAGCATGGATAAAACGCATTCATCATTGTAGAGTCCAAATGGCACTGACTACTAATCATGCGAAAGCCAAAGCAGGATTGCATGAACCTTTAGCCAGCACTAATTGCAATAAAGGCTTCACAGCCCATACCTTACGTGAGTCGCAAGCAGGAGATTGCAACGATTCATGATATCTTAAAACCCACTCCCACCCCATCTTTAAACCCAATCGCCAATCGCCCTATTGGACCACCAAACCTATGGGAAAGATATCATCCGTAATCAAGAAACGTCGATCTAGCGGGCCCCACTGCGGATTCTAAAATCCCAAAGTTACCGTAAATGAATGATCTTAACCTTCAAATCGACGGCCTACAAATAGACGGTGGAAGTTCATTGGATTGCATGATTAGGATCTTGCATGGTGGATTTCAAAGCCTGGGTGGGCCATCCACACGCTTATTCTTGAAAATGATCCATTAGAGGCTGTATGCGCCACGTGGCAATCAAAAGACAGAAGATACAATAACCCGCCACGCAGGACCTTAGGACCGTCTAGACTCGCCGCTATAGTGGCAGCATGTATAGGTGTTTCCATTTCACGTGATCATTCTAGATGAATGGCCCACTGGAAAGTAACAGTTGAAGTACGGACCTCTCTAGGGTTCTGCGATTCATCCACCGTCCATGTGGCATGCGCCAAATGAAGCTGGACCATCCGCTGTCGATTGGGCAGATCGGATGATCTTAGCCCTCAAATTGCCGACCATCAAGTAGAGAGTTAAGGAAAGGAAATGATCAGCTGTCCAGATCAAATGAGTGAAATCAATTGGTTATGATTTTTTCCTATCGTGTGCTTTTCAAGCCATGCTCCATCTACGATGGGACCCACAACATTGATGGCCAGATATGCGACATATTGCACGTCTACATTGGATGAGTTGCTGAATGGCAGCGATGGACAGCATCCGCACGCCAGTCATATGGACGCGGATTGCGTCCTGCCCCGGCCGTCCGAACGGGAAGGAGCTTTGAGTGGCCACCGTGATGCATGGGTCTTATCCATACCGTACATCCATTTTTTCATATCATTTTAGAATATAGTACCTAAAATGAGGCAGATTCAAGGCTCAAGTGGACTACACAATGGGGATTAAACTCTTGCCGTTGAAAACTTCTTGGGGGCCACAGAGATTTTGGATGGAGCTGATATTTGTGTTTTATCTTCATCCAGGTCTATTTAACTTTATGAATAGGTTGGATGGCAAAAAAACATCACGGTGGGCCCTTAAAAAGTTTCAACGGTGAGGATCATTATCACTGCTGCTTCATATGGTGTGGTCCACTTGAGACTTGGATATGCGTCATTTTGTTGTTTTATACTCTAAAATGATACGAAAAAATAGATGGACGGTGTGGATAAGACCCATCCATCACGGTGGCCAGTTAAAGCTCCTACCCGTTCCCAGCTGGAGAGGGGCGGGGGTAGTTACCTACACTCTGATTATCTCACTGATTGCTGATAAAAGAAATTGATTTGATTTGGACTATCCTCACCGTCAAATAAATAAGCCCTCTTCTGACTAAAGAAAGGCACCTTTTCCCGCTGAATCTGAGCCATTGCCGACTTGGGTCCATTTATACTACGCCGATAAAGGGGTTCCGAATTTCCAAACAATCTGATTTTCCTGCATTAGACTTATTCATTACCTGGCCTATCAGATGAACGGTTCGGATGATTCGATCTAAGCTAATACATACACTCCATGCAGGAACCGTCATGGTGCCGGACACATCACACCCTCAGATGTCCCGCACGCAAACCAAGTTGACACGTGTGCTTCGTGTAAAGATGCGTGCGGGGACCATCCAACCTTGCTTGCAAGTTTCATTGACAGTGAAATCTTACAGAAATTAAGAAGCTAGATTCCATGAAAACAACGTATTAGAAATCTCACAGAAGTTTCACGTGAATATAAGAAAACGCGTAGCAATCAGAATCCTCATATGCTCTCCACGTCAGGTGGGCCCCACTTTTTCATTGATGGCTCCATGGGCTTAAACAACTTCAAATGGGCAGTTGAACTTGTTTTGGACCATGAGTTAGGCCCAACTGAGCCAATGGGCCTGGATCAGATTCAGTCTGGACTTGGACCATTTCAACCTGGGGGGCATTGAGTCGAGTTGGACTGAGTTAGGGCTTACTCAACTCGATCCAGTTTTGAAATAGGCCTGACCAAAACTCGATCCGACTCGATACCGAGTCCAGCATGCCTGACTCGATCCGAGTCCGGTCTGGGCTGGACTGGACTGATCCCGATCTAGTCAGAAGTACTGAGTTGAGTCGAGTTGGCATCGAGTCGGATTGAGAGATGAGGGAGGGAGAGACCAAGAGAGTGGAGAGGAGAGAGAGAAGGACGAGGGTGATGGTGGCAGGTGGTTGCCGGGCTTGAAAGATGAGGAGGATGAGAGAGAGAGAGAAAGAGAGAGAGAGAGAGAGAGAGAGAGAGAGAGAGAGAGAGAAGTTTGGCTTGAAAGATGAGGAGGATGAGGGAGGGACAGAGAGATTTTGGGATCAGGTTGGGATAAGATGCGACGGGTAGGGTTAGAGAGTCAAGTTTCAAATTAAAGCTGGGCATCGGACCAAGTCAACTCGGATTTGGCCCAACCTGACCAGGTCCGGATTTTACACGGCTCAACCCGAACTCGGACAGAATCGGGACCGAGTCTGAGTCAGCTGACTCGGTCAGACCCGAATATGTGCTGGTTTGAACTGATCCAAGTCGGATTGGATTGGGCAACGTCCGGATCGTTTATTTTTTTCAACGGTGTGGAAAATCATTATTCTTAGTTTTTCCAATGATGCGATCTACTTGATTATTAAATATACTTAAATTTTAGTATCAACCCCTAAAATGATCTGAAAAAACTGATGGACGGTGTGGATAAACAAAAAAAATTCAAGACGGGCCCCACATAGTTTATCTAGTAGGTTGAAAACGTACAATAAGCTTCTTGAATAAACTTTACACCAGCCATGGGAAGCGGATTGCGTACTGAGTAAACTCTGTGGGATCCATCATGATTTATTTGTTTGATCCACACTGTCCATCCATTTTAAAAGTTAATTTCATTTTCGTATACCAAAAATAAAATATATCTAAAGATCAAATAGACCACATCATAGGAAATAGTATGAATTGAGTGACTACTATTGAAAATTTCTGGGGGGCCACCGAAGTTTTGGATCAAGCTGATATTTTTTCTTTACCTCCGTCCAAGTCTTTTTTATCTTATGAACATGTTGGACGACATATAAACATCACTGTGGGCACTAGAAATATTTCAACGGTCGAAATCATTATTCCCACTGTTTCCAGTGGTATGGTTCACTTGAGCTTTGTATATGCTTTAATTTTAGGCTCAACCGATAAAATTAGCTTAAACAACGTAAGAACGGATTGGATAAACCTCATACATTCAAGGTGGGCCTAACTGAGTTTACTCAATACGATAAAGCCTATTGAGTAACTCAGTACGCAATCCCATTTCCCAGCCCATGTAGCTTCCTGGAGAAGCTTTGAAATTCCCAAGTATCCGTAACTGGCACCAGCTATATATAGCTGCTTTAGGCACGTGTCGGGTGAAGACAGCACTGACGCTCCTCGAGCTCCGCGTTGTGAGGATGGTTCAAAGGAGATCAAAGCTACTGGGCCCACACCGATGTATTTATTATATCTACACCATTAATATGATTTTAGAGATCATTTTATAGCATTATTCAAAAAATGAATCATATCCAAAGATCATCTGGACCACACTATAAATAGCAGTGGAGATATTGATTTTCACTGTTAAAAAATTTATAGGGCCCACCATAACGTTTATGTTACATCCAATCTATTCATAAGGTCACAAGTGAAGGAAAAACAAATTTCACAAGGTCCCTACCTGAATGAAGAGGAAAAACAAATTTCATATTAATCCAAAACTTCTTTGACCCTAAAAAGGGTTTCAATGGTAGACGTTCAATCTCCTACTAGTTTTTACAGTGTGGTCCAGTTGATGGTTAGAAATCTCTTATTTTTTTTGTCTCAAGCCTTAAAATGAGCTCGCCAAATGGATGGACGGTTTGGATATAGCACATACCTCGTGATCAGACCCACAGAACTTGCCAATGTTAAAGCAGCTGATTTGCTTTGGACACCAACCAATCCGCTTCCGTTGTCAGGTCTGATTGTCAAGACGACAGCCGGTAAACTGCTGTATGCCAACCATTCTTCTGTTGCGACTCTCTCTCTTTCCCTCTTTCTCTCTTCCGTACACAACTATACACTATCTCCAACAACAGAAAGAGAAGGATTTGATCTCCAACACCCTTCTTCTTGCTTTCTTCTTCAACAGAAATGAAGAGATAGATAGAGAGAAATAGACAAATATAGAGAGATAGAGAGAGATAGGGCAGGGTTTTTTGGCGCCGAACGAAAAATCTGGACGGGAAAATTTTTGTTTAGAAGATTTACATCTCGGGTCGGGTCGGGTTGGGTCGAGTCGGTTCAGACCCTTTCGGTTCGGGTTTTCGAATTAGTTCTGTCCAGATATACCTCTATCCGAACCCGACCCGAAAAACTATCGGATCCGGATTGACAAACTCGATCAGGCCGATCTAGACCGTCGGTTCTGTTTGGAACGGTACCGAGTCGGGTCGGATCCACCGGATCGGGTCCAATATGCCCACCTCTATTTCAAATCAAATGGGTCTAACCGAATCGAGTTTCAGATTGAGTCAGGTCGAGTTACTAGGTAACTCGAACTCGACTCGAAATGAGTTCGGATTGGACGAAGCCTACTCAATTCGTACCGACTCACCTATTTGGTTCGGACCGACTCATCCATTTAGTCCGGGTCGAATCAGATCTCTGAACGAGTCAGACGAGTCAAGTTAGGTGGATCGAGTCGTCCATTGCCCACCTCTACTTGCATGTGGCGTTTTTCTAAACACCGTCTTATTGTTTTGGAATTTACATTCCATCGCCCTTTTCAAATTCTTTTCGTCACAATACCTCTTTAATTCAAGTATTTTTATTTTGGATATTCCATTAGATTTTCTACACTGGCAGTTAAATTAAAAGGAATTTTGCAACTAAAATGAGGGTATTCAGGTAATTTACCTTGTCACCAACATTGTTTGGTAATTTCAATTGGGATCATTTGATAAAATCTAACTTTATAAGACCTTTTGCCTAAAATTTCCTAAATTAAATAGTTTTCTTTTTATTATAAAATAACCAAATGCCTTGAAATTCTCAAGGATCGCTGCTTCAAAATTCCTCACAAATTAGGATGAACCAAAATGCAAGAAAGTGCTTTTTGAGGGGTGAAATTACCATAATATCTATTCTATACTTTTCTCTGTAAAAAGTAATAAAGTGGATAAAGTGGATAATTGTGGAGCCCACATGGTATTTATTTGATATCTATCCCATCGAATAAATGTAATCCACCATATTGCTCAAAAGAAGAAAAATAAGGTGACCCACACCATAAAAATTAATATACATTGCTAAGAAAACATAAGATCGAATGTACAATCCATCTTATGATTCTATTAGAAAGATTTTTTATTTGTGTTATCCTGGTTGGGTGCATATATTTGACAAGTTAGATGTCATACGCGTCCTATAAAAGTCCCAACATTTTCTTACTTTATTACTTTTTAAAGAAAAATAATTTATGAGGTACTTTTCTTCCTTTCCTCCTTAAAAAGTACTAATCTGATCCAATTGGATTGCGTCCCCTTCTGACTAGATGATAATCCAACCAGGTAGGGCTATGTGAAGCCCATCATGATATATGGGTTTTATCTATATCATCCATTTATTTTATTTTATTTTAAAAAAATCATTTTATGAGGATAAGACCTAAAAAATAAGGTAGATCTAAGGCTCAAGTGGACCACATAATTAGGATTGAACTCCCACCATTAAAACTTCTTGTGAGTGGCAAAAGTTTTGGATCAATTTGACATGTGAGTTTTCCCTTCATCAAAGTCCATATGACCTTATGAATAGGTTGGATGGAAAATGGCAAATAAACATTATGGTGGGCCTTGAGAAAGTTTCAATAGCGATTTTCATTGTTGCCGCCGCTTCCCGTGGTGCGCATGGTCCACTTGAGCATTAGACTTGTATAATTTTTACCCTAAAATGATATGAAAAAATGGATGGACGGTGTTGATAAAATTCAAACACAATGGTGGGCACCACAGGGCCTGTGTCAATCGGCTTCCTAGTCAAGCAGGAAGAGTTCTTTTATAAATTTGAGAATTATGAGGAATTTTTTCATAAAAATATTGTAATCTAGTTACATGCTTCCACATATGGTATGGTATGGATGAGAATTTTATAATTAGGGCAACATGGAGCCCATGTAATCCTAACCATATGGGACCCACAGTGATGTCTACTTGACATCCACTCTATTCATCAATTTCTCCAACTAATGCTAGCACATGAGAAAAAGCATAGGCAGATGCAAAACTCAAACAAGGCACACCACAATAAATGGTGGAGATTGAACCTTCTTGGAGCTAAAGGAGTGTTCGATTTCTTTTCATCTCAACGAGTATCACAATATTAACGGTTTGGATGGCATGAAAAAATCACAGTGGGCCAGGGTTTCAATAATAGGTGTTTTCATCTCCACCTTTTCATATGGTGTGGCCCACTTGAATTCTAGATATGCCTTATTTTTAGGCTGTTATTTTAAGATGAGTTGGCAAAATTGTTGAGCAAAGTAGATGTAATAAAGATTATAAGGAAATAGGATTACGCAGTGAGTATGCTAAGCATACTGAGTAAACTCTTTGAGGTCCATCATGATTTATTTTTCTAATCTAGTCCATCCATCCATTTTAACAGATAAAAATTATGGACTTAGCTGAAAAATGAAGCGTATAGAATGCTCAAATGGACCACACTACATAAAACAGTTGAATTGAATGTCTACCGTTGAAAAATTCTTGGGGGCCACAGAAGTTTTGGATCAAGCTTATATTTGTGTTTTCCCTTCATCTATGTCCGTATGATCTTATGAACAGGTTAGATGACAAATAAACATCACTGTGGGGCCTAGAAAGGTTTCAACGGTGGAAATCATTATCCCCACTGTTTCCTGTGGTATGATCCACTTGATCTTTGGATATGCTTCAATTTTGGGCTCAACCCCTTAAATTAGATGGAAAAACGAATAGACGGTGTAGATAGTCCACATACATTCAAGGTGGGCCCAACTGAGTTTACTCAGTACGCAATCTGATTTCAGATTATAATAGCCTCCGTAAAGTTTAGGATTAAAGGGCTCATTATAGGATACATTTAAAGTAGGCCCACCTTCATCTCATGGATGATAAGGGCTGTTAATAGAACCTCTCATAACTAGAAAATTCTTAGGGCCCACCTCAATGTTTATGAGAAAACCATAGCATGCATCATGACCGATAAATGAGGCAGATCCAAAGTGGGCCTAACGGAAGGAAAGAGCAACGACTCAACACCACCATTGAAATTCTTTTAGGGCCATCGATGTTTTTTTTACCCGGTTAATCCCAGTGGGAATGACTTTATGAACGGTTTGAATGGAATATAAACATAAAGGTTTCAATGGTGCTGTATTTCGATTCCTATTGTCTCATGTAGTGTGGTCCACTTGAGTTTTGGATCTGCCTGATTTTTAGGTTCATGTCCTAACATGATATGAAGAAACTTATGGACGGTGTGGATTTCTTACAAACATTGCTATGGCCCCTGTAGTTCCTGTCCGCAGGGGGCACAGGCAACTAGCTTCCCCACGAGCAATCATCACTAGTTGTAGTCAGTTGTTACCTATCCACCGTACAATTGGCATGTGTACTCCAATCAAGTGGGGCCAGTACTCTAATCAAGTGGGCCATAGGGTTAGAAGCATTGAACAAATTCAAAAGAGAGCTTGATGTTTGGCCAGGTAACCTACATGGTGGAACCCACCTGATGAACGGCTGGAATCTCTCACTGTGTTTCTACCTGATCAACGGCCTAGATCAATGCAACATAGGTGAACTACAGTTACAGATATGAAACCAGAGGTACCTGAATGGAAAATGTCTAGATTAATAAGTCATGTTAATGAGAATATATTTAGTAGGTGTACCCAAATGTAAATTGCAAAATGCAAGGTAGTCTTTTGTAAAAATCTCTTTATTTATTTATTGGGCCTAAAATTTTAGCCCATGACATTCTACAAGGGACTTAAGTGGGCTTTCTTCAAGGGCCTTAATGGGCTTTGACAGATCCGCGGCATGCAGCATATGCACTCTGCAGGCCTACTTCCCACCGTTGGATTGTAAACATTCGATCAATCTGGCCCATATAGACCACCCATCTAATGGGCCATACATGCCCTTAGGATAATGGTTTAAAAATGCGAATTCATCTCAACTAGATGTCTAGCTGGGCTTGGTTGGACTCGAACAGTTAGATAAATATCTACTTGACTCAATGTCTAGTTGGGATGGGTTAGGTTGACTCGATGAGTTGGGTCAGGTTGACTCAAAGACTCATCAAGCTTTACTCCGCTCAATATTTAATCATTAAATTATATTATTTATAAATATTTTAATAATAATTCTCTAGTCCAAACGGTTGGACCATAAGTTACGGTGCACCTAATGGATAAATTCCTCTATTTCATATGTATGCAAAATGCAACCATCCAATAGGTTGGTCCTATCATAAAGATCACCCTGTACAAAAATCAGCTATATCTACTCATCCAGTGGACCACACATGTATTTTTTTTATTTGTCAATGGATAGATGTTGTTTTTTTTTTTTTTCATGATGTGACCCACTTGATGAATAGGTAGAGCTGATATTTGGATTAGGTGATCCTCAGGAATTCACTTACCAAGTTGGAAGTAATCTGTTGTATGGACCATATGATGTGGCCCAACCGATTATAAAGGAGATCTTATATTTGATATATTATCTGAAATTGGGTCCAAAGTTCATGATTCATTTTAACTTATACCTAGTATAGTTTCAAATTAAGTTACTGAGAGAGTTTATTAAGGCTATTGATTTATTTTATTTTTTTTCATTTATTAGCTGTTATAATTCCATGGCCAAAATTTAGGTAGGTCCATGCATCATGTGGCCTATGTAATGAACGGACAGGATTTTTACATCTGCCACATGTAGATTAGATGTCTTAAAAACAAAATTTGAACTTTTGGCAGGAGTTTTGTGGTACTAACCAAACAGAAATGAATTTTTTAAAAGATTTTTTTTTTTTTTCAAAGAATTTTTAAAAGATGTTTTGCCTTGATGTATTTTGATGGAATGTGTGGCCTTGGCAATCCATGCTTTCCTTGGTGTGTTTTGATGGGACATGTAAACCGGCTGTGCATAGGAGCATTTCATGTACCAAAAATTAGGGTAGCCATTTATCCAGTGAGCTGCACATGTATGTTGAAATTAGGCTTTTTTTGGATTTCTGTTTTCTTTCTAAATGTGCAAGTTCTAACAAATTTCTAGTATTTGACATTGTAACGCCATGGAAATTTGGGATCGTGTATACACTCGACTCCCAAGTTCCTAGGTATCACTTAAAACCAATTTTTACTGTTTTGTGTTTAATTCATTTCACTGAACAACATAGAATTACTGGATACATGAATCACAATTCACGACTAGTCTACTAGAAAGGAAATGACTAAATATATACAATGTCTAAAAATATCGATGGGACACACAAAGCGTCGCCCAATAAAAATACAAAGAAATAATACGTCCAAAAGAATAGTGTGCTGAGTCCACTACTTAGCGACTCAAGTCCGCCTGCGAAATCTACGATGAACCGCCCATCAACTGGAAATAGGACAGCTCGTCCTCCTCATCCAGGTTAGCGTCGAAAGGCTCCTCGTACTCAGCGTCATCTGTAACTACTGAAGAGTCTGGTTGGTGTTTTAAAACACCTTCCCAGAGTGGGAGTGAGTGATCAACTCAGTAGGTAATATTAAACTTAAGTTACAACAAACATCAATTATATTATGAATTTAATGAAAGGTGAACATCCATAAATCCTTAACTAATCTTGTTAATGCATATGCATGATAAATGATATTATGCATGACCTCACCACAACACTCCCTCGAGTGACTTTGTCTAACGATCGCACATGACCAGCACTCCCTCATTACGACCTCAACCGCCGAGTCGCCAAAACGTAGGTAATGCAATGCATGAATAATGTTAACTGAGTGTTTAGTTAATTTCGTTCATCCAGCAGATTAGGGAGACTGGTACACCCCACGATATCAATGCCCTTAACTAGTTGCGAGGCCAAGACCCCTCAACGTGCGAGGCTAGGACCCCGCTATTATCGATCCCGTCAGGTTCCTCATCCTCGACTTCAAGCACATGAGGAGTGCTGAGAAAAGGGATCGCTCGCGGTCACTACAGGGAGGTTCTTCACCCCAGCGTAGGTCGACAGCTTGAACACAGTATCCTATTCCACTATGCCCGGCTCACGAGTTGGTGGATCGGTCTCAGTTTGGTTATCAATGGGTTACAACGGTTGAAGGATGTTCCAGGTTTCATACATACGTAACCAGACAGGGTTAACAAGCAAGGTTGGTCAGTAAGTAAGCTAGATTGCACGAGTTTAGGCAAGCACGTGACAGACGACATCGGGTACGAGTGATCCATGTATTCTAACTACTGTCGCCCACATACACCCGCCTAAATCCACGGGTTTAGTCTCAAGATAGTCCTATCAACGGGACTATCTTCACCCTTCTCATATTCCTGACCAACTTAAGGATTCTGGTGGTAGTCCTTAACACGCCAACAATCGGGTTATCAACTAGCATAAGTAATATTACGCATCCATACTTCTCTACCTAAAACTTAGATTTTTCTACCAAGCAAAGCTAACAATGTTGTGAAATAAAAGTGCATGTGTGTTGTGTGGGTTAGTGAGGAAACTAAGCATTTCATATATATCATAGGAACAATTGCACAAGGGTTAATGAATCATACATGCTATGAGGTAACATCATATATAAATCAACAAGACATGAACGTGCAAGCATCAGATTTATACCCAATCATGTGAGAGACACAAACATTCCATAACTATTCTATGTTTATTGAGAGGATACACGAATCAAACAAGACATGGACATGCAATCAATAATTTATACCCAATCATGTGAGCAATAATAAACATTTCATAACTATTCCATGTTGATTGAAAGGATCAAGGTAAGGTCTGTCTTAGGTTCTCTCTAGATCCTCCAAATACATCATCCAAGCAATCAAAATCATTAGACTAATACTAAAATTGATACTAGGTCACCTAAGGATAATAGTCTGCACCTATGGATCATTGAAGACTTGGGGAAACGACCTAGAAGTGTCGAACTCACGGTCGATTGGCCAGAATCCCGAGTCAATGCGTTTGCATATTAGGATTTCATACAAATCCTAGCTCAACACAAAGGATTACAAAAAGGATGAGTGCTTACCTCCCCAATCGGATGAAAATCGCTTGTATCTGTGGATGTGAGGTTTTTTGAGGAAAAGGGAAGAGAGGTTTCTAAATCTCACCTTCCTTGGCCCACCTTTCTCTCCCTTCTTCCTTCTCTCCTTCTCTCTTTCTCCTCTTTTCTCCTTTTTTCTCTCTTTCTCTCTTTCTTTTCTCTAGAAAAAATTCGTATGGGGAGATGGGGTGCCCAAATAAGACCCTTTTATAGTGCCAGATTTGGTGTAGATGGCCCCAATGACTAGGTTTTTACTATACTAGCCCTATGGGAGGGTCTTTCTAACCGTTAAGGCCCACTATGAGGTGTATATATTGATATACATCATATGATAGTTAGCCCTAATAATAATCTACGTATGGACATGTTTGGCTCGCCATTTGGATGCGCCGATCGACAGATATGATGAGAAGTTTGTTCAACGGTCGCCGATGGTCAATCGGGGTCGCGGCTATACGAATATGAGCAGAGAAATATCCTTACTCCACGTGTGAAGTTTGGTCATAAACCGACGGTCTGAAATCCTCAACTTTGCATAAGAGTGGACAACCTAATTCACTTAAGTTTCAGCTTCTTCCTTTAAGGTATTTGCACTTCTCATGCACTCATCCTTTAGCTCAAGTTGAGCGGTTCTGGACAGTACACAGGTCCGACTCCGGCGATGAACGTCAGGCCCAGTAAGACGGACATTATTTTATAGTTTTGAAACTAGGTGGCCCACCAACGAGCGGTCTAGAGCTTGTTCGGAAAATTGGGGCATTTCTGGAATGAATTAGGTATCGAGATTTCTCGTGGGCGATGATCTGAGTTTGGATTAACTATGTTCATAGTGTGGCCTATTTATAACTAGTGAAAGTGAAGATTTGGTCATAATTACTCTAAACCGTCGATTTTAGGTTAAAAGAGTAACTGGGTTGATTTGGTCTATTAGTTAAGATCCGAGCTTTACTTGACTTGGCTTCGGTTAGATCTTTAATTTAGTTATGATTGTCTTGATTAGTTAGCGATGGGTCGGTTAGATTTGGGCCCTATATGAGTAAATCATGGTGCTAAAGTTGATATTCAAGTGATCGGGCGGATTCGTTGGCTTCCTACGGTTGATTAATTGGACTTGTGCGGTTCTTTACTGGTACCACCCTGTATAAACTAACATTGAGTGTTAATGGTCATTAAGTGATATTATAATTTAATTAATAGAAAAAATTTCAAGGATTATTGGAAATCTAAAACAGTGAAAATCCAGGACGTTACAGACATGTTCATGACACTTCTTACAAATGAATGGCCAGATTTTTTTATGCGTGTGCCATTTAATGGCGGGAACAAGGCAATGAATATAGATAGAGGTGTACACGAGTCGAGCCGAGCCGAGCTTTGCCTAGCTTGTGCTCAACTCGGACAGCTCGTGCTCGACTTGGCTCGGCCTTCGAGCTTAGAACAATAGCTCGTGCTCGGCTCGGTCAGTAGATTGGTCCAGTTCAAGCTAAGTTTTCGGATGTATTTTGCTACTCGGACGGATGCTACTCGCCAGAAAAATGGAGAGAGTGGAGAAGAGAACTCACTTTGGAAGAGGAGATTGTCCGGACAGATGCTGGAAGAAAGAATGTAGTCGGGCGGTGGAGAACGGCGAACGGCCGATTTGGACAAAAGGGAGGAAGAAATGGGTCAGGGTCGAGCGATTTGGACAAAAGGGAGGGAAAAATGGATTAGGGTTGTTGGGTTGGGCAAGTAAGGTTGAGCGTATTTTCACTTAAAACTCGATCCGAGTCGAGATAGGTCCAGCTCGGACTTGACTCAAAATATTCCGAGCTCCCAAAAAAAGGCTCGACTTTGTTCGAACAGAGTTTCGATCCAGGTCAAGTCGAACTTTTTCGAATCGAGTCAAGCGAGTTACCGAGCTAACTCTACTCGTGTACAGCTCTAAATATAGATGGTTCAAGATTGGAAGATCCTAAACAAGTCATAAATGGCCCATGCAATAATGATTAGGGAGATGCTCCATATTCAACGAGAAGAGTTAAATAAAATTTCATTACATGAATTATTTTATTTGGCAGTATTTAAATCATTTAAACAAGACCCAACCCCAATACATGTAACAAATGTAGGCACATTGCAACATGCCTTCTAAAATCCTCCCCTCTTGCACTACTTGCAAACCACTTTATCTTACCAAATTTACTTAAGGCCTGTTTGGATTCATGAAAAGCATGGAAAAAAAAAGTATTTATCATTAAACTCACTTTCCTTTGTTTATTAAGCCTTTCTTTGTGCAAAATTATGAAAAATATTATTTTCTACATTCTTTATTAGAAAATAAATAAATTTATTTTCCCAAATTCACTCTTAAAAAACACAATTTCCTACATTGGAAGGAAAATGAATTTCTTAAGTGTTACAGGCGCCCAAATGCGCCACCTTCCATGGCACCCAAATGCACTACTATTCATGTTCAATAGCCTCACATATGCCACATGTGCCAATGTGCCAAATGAGACATTATCCATATTTGTTCATGTTGCACACATGCCATTATGCCACATGTGCCACCATCCATCTTCTCTTGTGCTCCACATGTGTAAAGAGCCTCACATGTGCTAATGTGCCACCTGTGTCATCATCCAACTTCTCTTGCAGCCTAAATGTACAATTCTTCCACAAGTACCACCATTCATTTTATTTGTGCCCCACTTACGCAAAGCACCACACATGCGCCAATGTGCCACTAGAGGTGTACACGAACCGAGCTAGCTCAGTTAGCTCGCTCAACTTGACTTGAAAAAGCTCAATTCAACTCGGTTTGAAGCCGAGTCGAGCTGATTTTTTGAGCTCGAAAATGAGTTTGAGCCGAGTTGAGCTGATTTTTTTAGCTCGAAAATGAGTTTGAGCCGAGTCGAGCTGATTTTTTTAACTCAAAAATGAGTTCGAGCCGAGTTTTGGATCGAACCCAGCTTGAATCGAACTCGGATCAAACCAGTTCAGTGACTTGGTTACTTTGATATATATGTTGCTCACCAAGTGTTTGATGAAATGACTCAAAGAAGTGTAGCTGGTGGCAAGAAGGTGTTTGATAAAATACCTATAAAATCATTGTTGCTGTCTCAAATACAGTGAGATTTTGAAGGTGCAATCCAGGTGTTTGTGAAAATGCTGCAATGGCGAACTCAGCTCGATCTTGGCTCGAACTCGGCTCGAACTGGCCCGAGCTGCTGATCGAACAGAGCTAAGTTGGCCAGTCAAGCTTGAGGACCGAACCAAGCCGAGTTTGAGTTGAGGTCAGCTAGTGGCTGAGCCGAGTCAAGCTGAGGCCAGCTCGACTCGGTTCAACTCGATGTACACCCCTATGTGCCACAGATGCCATTGTCCATTTTCAATCCTCAAATATGCCATGTGCAAATGATACCAATATGCGCAAATATTGTCATTTAGCTTTAGTGCCCATATATGAAATGTGCCAAGGCGTGTCTTATGCCACTGTACAACTTCATGTACCACACGTGCCACAATTCAGCTTCAAGTGATCACATATGCCTTTGTATGCCACATGTGCCATTGTTCATCTTTAAGCATCCAACATGTGCTACATGTGCTAACCTAGCACATGCTAGTGACTACCTAAAACATTTTTTAAAAGAAAATATTTTTATTTTGCCAAACAACAAAGTTGAAAATAATTCTTAAATTTATATGAAAAACAATGTTTCATTTCCCAACATTATTTCCTTTCTCGTGCTTTTCATGAATCCAAACACACCTGAGAGAAAAGAAAAGAGATAGAAAATAATAAGATTTTTCCATCCAAAATGCCAATTGTGTCACAATTAGGTTGTTGTTCCAACTCATGGCTCAGTGGTAGATAGATTGCCTTTCAACACTAGGGTTTAAAAAAATAAAATAAAATGTAGGCTTCTAATGAGCCATACCATTTAAATCAATGGACAACCAATGATCTAGCTTATCATACAGGTGTAGCCAACCGGTTAGTGAGTCAGCCTAATTTTCGAGAATTGTGAAGGGTGGCAATGGGCTAGGCTAGGCTGGGTAGGTAAGGAAAATATTTAAATAACCGAAGGGTTTTTTAAGGAAAATATTTAAATGATCAAAGGGGTTTTTTTTTTAAAAAAAAACTTAAAATTAATACATTACCCACACACACACACAAACATAGTGGGATTTCACCACCTATGGGTTTCGAACCCAAGACATTATGTTGAAACTCTTTGGAGTCTACCACTTGGGCAAGGATTAGAACTAGAACCGGAGTCATCAAAGGGTTTTAAATGGAAAAAGGCACTATAAGGTCAACCTTGTGAGGTTGAGCTCCGTGAGCCCTACCTTGATGGGTGCCGGACATCTAACACTTGATAGGTCTCCTCTATGTCATGGGATGCGTTCAAAAATTAGTTGTATCTGAAATTCAAGTGGGCCAAACTATCTGAAACCATGGAAAATCATGCCTAAAACATCGAAAAACATTTGGTGAGCCCTACCTGAGTTTAGAAATGGCCTAAACTTTGATATGATCCGAACACATACAATGGAAAGGCAGGTTGTTCATCCATCGGTGAATGGGAATTGCTCGCCAGCGTCCATTGCTCCATTCTTATTATATAATGGTGGCCCATTTGAAGATTGGACCATCTGGACCATAATCATTGCCCAGGCCTAGATTATTTTTTTTAAGACAAAGCTAGCTCACAGGCTAAAATTGGGAAGCCAAGCCTTAACCCTACAAGGCGGGGCCAGGCCGGCCGCCGGTCCCATTGCCACAACTAATGATACAATGTCCTACACAAGGTGCATGTTAGTGGGAAAAGATGGTAGATGTTGCATCACATGCTACATACGCAACAACAAAAGATCCTTTCAACAACCCTTAATTACAATAACATCAACCACTTACTATGTTTCCTAGAAAATTATCTGTTTTTTTTTTTCATTCCTTACCAATTTTTCTACGTAAATGGGAAAGCAACTATAGCAAGTATTTCTTTGATAGGTAAAACCCAAATCAACCACAGCAAGAATCCACTGTCCCTCACTTAGGCAGCTACGACTGGGTAGGATGCACATGTAGCAACACCTGCAAAAAATGTGGACCACATTAGCTTTTGTTAAGAAGAGTCTTTTTTGAACCATAGTTCAAGATCTCGGTGTCTTGACTCGAGACTGGGCTGAGTCAACTCAACTCGACATTCAAGCTGACTCACTAAAAACCTCAATTATCATTTATCAGTGTAACTCAATAAACTAGATTTGATTTGTGGTGACTCAGGACATGGTCAAAAGACTCGGTGACTCGGACTGACTCGTCAAGGCAGAATCAGCCTAACTTGCCTGAGTCTGAGTCAACTCGGACAAATCGCACTAGTGTCATCCGACTCATAAATATGTTTTATTAGGCATGTTTTGAAAGTTTTACTTTCATGATAATTTATGTTCTTTGGATAGCAAAGAAAATAGAGATATACAAGAACATGAAAATTGGATGGTTAGGATCGGGCGGAGAAATAGAATAGGCCCGATCATAATCTTAAAGCATCTATTATATAGATCCGACCGTGGATTTCTTATGATTCTAATACGAACACTTTGGTGGGGTGATGCTAACCATCCAATGCATGCCTTTTAAAAAAATGAACGGTTGTAATAAAATCACCCACATTGAAGGGCTTAAGACTCCTAGTTGTAGTTGCATGATTGAATGGACCGTCCAGATTGATGACTAACTGTGCTGCATGTGACTTCTTGGCTAGGATTGAGTATTGTGATTTCAACCCGTGTGATGATGACAAAGATGTGTTATGATTTGTACCAAACATGCCAAATAGCAATCAAGCGGCTAGGATCATCCAATTAATGTTGTTTCGCGATTGTTGGTCCAGCTGGGGCTTTCCAGATGGACGGTTTGGATTAGCCGCTTGCTTGTAATGCCTTGTGATCTACGGTGATTGGCAATTTGAGAGTGGACCCACAGTCCACAGACTATCATGTTGGCAAATGGGCTGGACGTGGATTGGTAAAAGCCCAGTGTTTCACCTTATAAGGCTGGGCCTGTCGGATCTTGCCAAACCTGAGAACCGCATTAGCCCAACATAAACCTAATGATCAAAATTTGATGGGGGCCCAATCAGACGGTTAGGATGAGCTGACATGGGAAATTCTCAGCTCATCTCCCATCCATGATGAGGCCCAGCATAATAATGGTTTCAATCTCCAACATGTGGGCCCTACAACGCGTCATTGGGCCCAACAAAATCTGGCTCTCCATAAGGTGGGCCATGGGCCGCTGCGCGTAATATCAAAGCAAGGTATAAGTTTTGGAAAGAGACGCACCACACATGTTCTTTCCCATCTCCATCTTGAAGTAGCCATTGTTGCCCCAATCACCCCCCCATGAGTTCTTGACGAGCCAGTACGGGACGCCATTCTCCACCCCATAACCAACAGCCAGGACGGCATGGTTCACATCCTACAGCAAAGGGTCGAAGCGTAACGGTTAGATTCAAAGAAATGCACCTCAAAAACTTCCGAAAAATGCATCGCACACCCCCAATTAGGCCAGGATTGAAATGGGCCCACCTTCATCTGCCCCACCTAGTTTATTAGTGGGCCATAAATTCAAATTGGGCCCACCTTCATCTGCCACACCCAGTTTATTAGTGGGCCATAATTCAAATTGGGCCCACCCATGGCTCAGGCCCAAGAATGACTCAATCAGAACCGTAGACAATGGACACTCACCATCGGATCGCTGCCGCAGGTATTGCTGGTGTAAACTCCTTTCTTGTACAATCGGAAACCGCCCACCACCTGGAACGCAATGCTCACCGGACGGACAGTTCCCACCGCATGCTTCAGCTCATCTTCAGCGCCCTGTCAGCAGACGGACGGAAATCAGGGAACATAACTAAACGGGCTGGCCCAGCCCAGAATATATTGGCCTGGCACTGAATTTTTTATAAGGTATTCTTGCCTCAGGCCCGATAAGAGCCCAGCCCACATACATGTCAAGGCATTTTTTAAATAGTGGTGACTCTTCAACGATACAGATGGCACAGTTATCCAACAATCTGGACCATCCAACTCTATGTCCCACTTATTGATGGATCAATACCCAAAAATCATACTCAGCGGATGATCTTAACCACCCATTTGATGGCACCGATTAGATGATTACCGCTGCTTGATCAACGTGATTTTAAGCAAATGCAGTGTCCAAAACGTGCCCTACAATCTGGATGGTCTGGATGGCCTTAAATAAGTGTCACATGTAAGGAGAATGAGTCACCAGTGTTTTCAAAATGGTGGTGAATATCATAATAGCCTAGCTAGATGTAAGGGGCAACCAACCATGGTTTTTTACTTTTGAGACTCGGACGAGTCCGAGTCAACTCTGACTCGATCAGATCAGACCTGTTTCAATACAACGAGTCTCCCTGACTCATCCGAGTTGGCCGCCTCAGGTAAGTTGTGACTCAACTCAAGCCCTATCGAGTCAGTGCGACTCGCTGAGTCTTGTAACCATGCAACTTCCATGGGACTATGTCTAGGTTCCTGACTCGTGGGGCCAGTTCCACTCCTAAAGCTGGCTGAGATAAGGGGCTCACCAGAGTAATGTTAACTGAGTCCACGACTTTGACACCGATATTCTCCGGCTTGAACTTGCATAGCCCGTTGACGCCGGCGTAAGGGTACGATTCTTCGGTGTCGAGGCCGCCATTGTACTTGATGTATTCAAATGCTTGCGAAGGTAGCCCGCCATTGCAGCCAAAGTTGTTGAATGCTGCAGCACAGTCCACCAGCTGCTGCTCCGATAGGGATATGGGCTTCCCTGTCGCCTGAGTGTAGGCTGCCTCCAACGCCCCAGTAGAGCTGCCGGTTTTCGAGTGTGGGTGCAGGATAACAGGCACACCATGGCTCAAGTTAGCAACTTGGCATTTATTCAACACACAACTAATGTAGCAGCTGGGATGGGGTCAGCTGGTCCGGACCCATGCCCACAATCTAAGTAACATGGCTGGGCATGGACCCACTAGAAAAGACTTCATGACTCGGGCTGAATCGTTTGGTGTCAAGCTGGTTGACTCAGTGAGTTAACTTGTACGAGTTATGTCAGACTCAACAGAATCTTAAAACCACGCCCGCCAATTGGGTCCATCCGGGCTGATCAAACTGGCCTGGCCCGTTAATCATAAGGCCCTGCAGGGTTATATAGTGGGCCCACAAGGGCAATTTGGTAATTTTCATTGGGTTGGGGTTGCTTACCTAAACGTCCAGCAAGATCCACAATGGCCTTGGTTTTTAACAGGGCTGACAATGCCATCCTCTCTCCAATCTTTCTGTAAATAACCAAAAAAAAAAAAAAAAAAAAACATAAAATGAGAATAAAAAAGAAGAAGTGGACTTAGGAATGGCCTCCCGTTAAAAAGCAATCATTGCTTTAACTTTTGTTACTACCAAATGAACTTGCATTTGGTGGAAGGTCAGAAAGCATAGCATTTGTATGCACAAGCATATTAGAATAGGATTTTGATGCACAAATTCCTCGAGACTATTAATTTTTAGGGAATTCAAAAAGGTTTTTTAAAAATTACCTAATTAATCCAAATACTTATCATCTCACTACCCCTCTCTCGTGGCCACCGTGAGAGGAAATGGGTCAGTGACTCGAATGGGCTCCACCGTAATTTTTATATAAAATTCACTTTGACCATTAGGTGCGTCATCCCATGTTAAGCCATCAGCCTAAAAAATCAGCTCTATATGTGATTCAGGTGGACCATTTGGGTCTCCATTCATGGCTCGGTGGCAAACTCACAAGAGTTTCAACACCGAGACCAGGGATCAAGTGCATGTGGTGTGAGTATGTTTTTTCAAAAAAAAAAAAACAAACAAACAAAAACAAAAAGATAGACCATATGATTGAAAACAACGCACAAGACAATGCTTGCCCTCCAAACTATTTCTATTATAATTCTATTTTATTTTATTTTTTATTATTGGAGAGGACCTTGATTTGATTTTTTGTGGGGCCCACCATAATGTGTTTATGAAATCCACTCTGATGATTAGATGTGTAGTCTCAATTAAGGCTGACCAGTGATTCAAGAAGGCCACCTCAAAGAAAATTGTTGGGAGAGACTCTATCCTTAAATTTTACAAGGCCCACCATGATGATTATATGAAATCCAGTCCAACCATTAGATGTCACACCAAAATTTACGCCGAGGGCCTAAAACTCAGGCCCATATGTGATTTATTGGGCCATACCAAGGGAAATGGGATTAGAGCACGATCGCTGCCCTGACCCCAATCATGCAGTCCACCTGAATTACATATGGGGATGATTTTGGATATTTGGCCTGACATGGTATGAGCACCTGAGGGTCGGGGTGAATTTTACATAAACATCACGGTACGGCCACTCAAGCAGCATTTGCTGGCACGCCCACCCAATCTGGACCAAAAGAAATGTAAGAGAATGCAGCAGAATGATGATGATATCGATTAATGATGCTTTTTGAAAAAATAAAAATAAAAATATATCATAATGTAAATTCCATATTAATTAGATAGTTTTTTAAAAATTCCCTTAATTTTATCAAACAATGTCTATCCCAAGTTGAGTGCTTTTTGGGCAGCAAAATGACTAAAATGCCCTGATTATTGTTTTAGTTAAAAGTGTGGTGGCCCATGTGTTGTGGGCCGACACCATGTGTATGGCATCTAACCCATCCAACTGGTGCATCCCATGATTATGATCATACAAATAAAAAATGATGTAATCCGACTATCAGGTTTTTTTTTTTTTTTTTTTACACACGCACACATACACCATCGAGAATAATTTACACCACCTGATACCCTTTAAAATCTACGTGTGAACTACTTAGTGTCTAGATCAGACTGATTATGAGTTGTACGCACATCACGGTGAGATGAATCTGTTGGACGGATTGGATGCTAATAACACGGCATCAATCTCGAAGCGATGGAACTAGGACTTTTTAACTTTAGAAAAATAATAGTGAGGGCATTTTAGTCATTTCACTCAACTAAGTTTTGTTCTTAGTCAGTCCTAGATCACCGGCCGTATACACTGTTTATCAAACACCACAAATGAAATTAAGAAATACAAGATGGACAGTAGCACATATGGCATATGACATATGAGGAGTGGCTGAAGTTGAAAACTGCCACAGGTATCAAACATACCTCATGTGAGGTGCTGGCCGATCATGTTAGCACGTTGGCATATGTGGTGCATGTACATAGAATGTGAGGAGACGCTGTCTAGTAGGACAGACTGTCCCGGACAGAACTTTGCTTGCAGCCAAACAAACCCTATTAGGTGTTTTTTTTTTTTTGTCAGCTTGTTAGTACACCCCACTGTCAGTTCACACTCCACTGTTAGCCACCCCCACTAGGGACCGATACCAGGACCTCGGTGTTGAAACGAGGTATCTTTCACTCAGTCTACCACTTGAGCTATGGATCAGGGTGTAAACAACCAACCCCTAATAGTTACCGCTAGCCAAAGCATAAATAAAAAAAATAATAATAATAATAATAAAATAAAAAAATTAAGCTGAAGATTGTAAAACATTACAGTTTCTGGGAGCACGACACTGGTGAGCATATGTGTTCCCTTGGTGGCAGAGCAGTTCTGTGACGCACCCAGACGGTGTGACCGGAATTCCTCCCAGCTCATATCGGCAAATTCTGAAATAAGATTGCACGAACAAAACTAGTTAATTGTAGTTGTGTTCGGATGTGTTATTGGATTGGATTGCAATAGCTAGTTTAATGAAGTAGAACTGATCAATTGGTAAATTGAATAAGCTCCCAAATTACAGTTAGGGGAGTAGAATGGATCATGATTGCCAATCTGTGACTTTTAAGGTGTGTTTGGTTGAACCAAGTATCCTGAAATTCCAAACTACCCTTGACTAATTATAATTATCTCAAATTAGTTAATCATCCAAACACAAGCTTTACTCAAACTTGCAGTATTTCAAAACCCACGTGGGACATACCATGAGAATTTAGAGTTTTCAAGTATAATTTTATGGAGTGGCAGACCTGAGTATGATTTTTGGGATCAAGGCCAAACAAGAGATGGGCATAAAACATTGTGTTTGGTCATTTCTTGTAAATCCAGTGTTTCTAGGGGTGGGAACCGACTAGGATGGTCGGTTGGGTTTCTGGTCTAGGTCCACCACTATTGTTTTCAAGTGTGTAATCAAGGCCCTTATTGGCCCGTGGATTTGGATGCCCTTCTCGACAAATGGGTTGAGTCTTGGCCTAGTCCGGAAGTAGCCACCTTTAAGATGTAAATGGAGAAGATTAGAGCTGAACCTGGAAGGCCTATTAATAAATGGAAAGCACCCGAGCCTGACCTTTTTTAGCTCATTGATTCAGGTTGGGCTTAGGGCTGACCCTCACCTAGGCTAGACCTGGTCCATTTCCACCCCTATCGACAGCCATCTAGCCCTTACATGACCCAGTGAATTTCAGTCCTTGGGTAATTGATCAAGAGTGCGACCCATCCGGCAAGATCAATTTTGGATGGTGATTATTCAGCATGGCAACTGAGACCCCACGGTAGATGATGTAGAGTGGGTCCCAGACAACTTGTGGCAAAGATGAACCAAAGAAGGTCCTACCGGAGGCAAAATTGATTTAGACCGTCAAAACCTCAAAACAGTCATATCTTGCAAACTGAGATAGTTTTTCAACATATTATATATGATTTTGGGGTAGGATAAGTTACTTAAGCCAACCACCCACACTACGCCAAGTTGCCCATGCCAAATTTGCGAGATTCCATCAGATCCATGGTCGAGATTCCATCAGATCCATGGTCAAAAGTCCCATTTATTTTCGTTTTTACTATAAATAGTAAGTTTTGTGAGATTCCATAAGATCAACGGTCAGAAGTCCCATTTATGTTCTTTTTACTATAATAGTAAGTTTTAGCTCGAGAATAACATGGTAAGGCGAAAATGGACACTTACTATTTTTTGCTGAAAAGCATGAAGTCTTGTAGGAATAGAGGTAGGTTATAAATAGTACGTTTTTTGTAAGGAGTCCAGAGATCTCCATGGCTTTGGAGTAGATACCCCTGAGGAAGACCGTGATCTACGTCATCACGTCCCTCCCTGGGCAGTAGATGATTAAAAACCCAAAATATTTTTTTTAAAAAATAAGCCGTGATTATCTAAAAACCAATCTGTTTAGCTGAAAGCGATGGCTAATTTAAATATCAATAATATAATAATCGTTGCTTGTTTCTCTTGGCCTGTCATCATTTTTAAAAGAGCAATTGCCAGTAAGATTCCCACACCATCCAAGGCACATTAGTGAAATGATTGGAACCATCTGATTTGGTGGGTCATCATGTGAGTGGGCCATGGCTCAAAAACCAATCGAGCACATTCAAAGCACAAAGGTTAAGAAATAATAATAATAATAATAATAATAAATCAGATTTTGGGCCATGGCCCATAGCCATGATAACCTCCATGCCTGCCAGCTAACCCGATCCACGCAATCCACACCATGATCATGCTTTCAGTCGAGTTGAATTGGCCCAATCCAACTGGACTCGAGCATCCCGACGGACTGAGTCGCCGAGTCTTTTAACTCTGGCCATGATGTTTTGTCTCACAATGGGCTGAGTCAGACCATCAAGTTCCACAACCCAGTCCAACATGTACTGAACCCGGGCCTATAACATGGGCCCATTTGGGCATGAAATGAAGACCCACTTACTAAAAGGGGCTGATCTTTTAGACCCCCATTAGAAATGGGCCCACCCCAAACCTCTTATCCTCCACCCCTGCGCATGTTAGAATCAGGCAAGAGTGAGAAAGTACTTACTATTAACACCTAGCTTGTAAGACAGGCCTTTCCTGTTGGTGGAATGGATGAGTTCCAAACTCTCTACAAATATGCCGAATCTGTGCTTTATCTCTTCCACCGAGTTGTACCGTTTCCCATACCTATCATTCAAATTTCCAAATTAAAACTGCTGGTTTTTTTTTTTTTTTTTGAGTATGATCAATCGGAAGGGGTAGTCTATCAACTGGACGGTTCAGATTCAATATGAATTCACACTTTCAGGAAAGAAAGCACACAGAAAAAGTAGATGATGTGCGTCCTCGCTACACCACAATCGTACATGTATCTATAGATCCAAACCGTTCGATCTGCATCCAACAGCCATCAATATGATAATCCCAATGATGAAATAAGTTGAAGATTTTTATGGACCGTTAATAACGCCCAAAAATGGATGGATTACTGGGCGGCTGGGATCATCCGATCATCCGATCATTCAGATTTTAGGATCATAGCTTATCCGATGGGTATAGCATCTACTGAATGGTCTAGATTAGCGGATCGAGCTTTCGATCGGCAATTTTTCTCATATCAGATTATGCTTGTAGGGTTATCCGTATCGCTTGGATGGGACAATCCTATCCATCCGATCGGTGGATGAATCTGTTGTTAGTATTCTTTTATGATCCATCTGCACATCACCTATCAGATGGTTGAGATCATCCGGCTGGGTGAGGTTTGGGCCCATACCATAAATGAACGGTCTGGATCACCTGTCCAAAGTATCAATTTTCACAAGTGGCATGCGCCAGCTGCACAAGTTATCTTTTCAATTGATGAAATGACGATTATGCCCCTGCAGAGATTCCTCTACTCGAAAGTCGTGAAGTCGTAAAAATCAGGACGAGGGCATTTGGGTCATTTAAGAAGTAAATATTCCCTCCCCGTTGAATTGAGATTCCGATCATCTGACCGGAAAAAGAGTAAGAAAACGTACGAACAATTTCCACCAAGAAGAGAGAATTGAAAAGAGATTGGACGGTTGAGATCGCACCTGGCAGCAAAGCGTGCGAACTTGAGGGCATGACGCGTGTTGCCGAGGACTTGGATGAGAGGCGATTGAAGATCTGTTACCAGTCCGATGGGATTACCTTCATCGAAGGTGAATTCGGCACGTGCGACGACGGCCAGGCAGAGGAGGGAGAGGATGGAGACACGTGCGAGGCAAGCCATCTTCCGCCCGTTCTCCAGGATGAGGGGAAAGCCAGAGATACAGAGTATTTATCGAGTAAAGATGCTCAGATCCAACCGGTTGTACGACAAGTTTCCGTCCATCCAGAGAATAACTTTCAATCCACTATATGAATGAAAATCCACGCCGTCCAATAAGTTTATTTTCCATTATAATTATATACAAATCATCCATATCCACCAGTAATATGAGCCTCAGAAGTTCAAACAATATGTACCCTTTAACAACTAAATATAAACCTATGGATGTATTGATATTAAAAGTAGATTAATATCATGGTCTCCAAGATATTGGACGGTTTTGATTTCACAAAAACCTAACAAATTAAAAATTAGCATGGAGTTGGACAGTAACTTTTCGTCCAACGGTTGGATGTGAGCCTTTGTATTTATTGGGCGAGGCTTTGGGATCGAGCCTACTTTGGATACTCGCGAGAGTAGCCAACCGAATCCTCGTCTCCCCAGTCCGTGCGGTTACCAAATTAGCACGTGTGTCTGAGATCCGATCCGTTCATCAGGTGGATCGTAGAGTTATACACGTTCAAAATCATGGTTGTTCATCAATAGGTTTGAGTCATGCTTATGAGAAAAATGACCGTTTGAGAGGTACCCAACGGCTCATATTCAACGATCATTTGTGGCCAAGCTGATGAGAGGAATGGCCTAATTACTGGGCCAGGAAATGATCATGGCGAGCTCCACCAATTAAAGGATCGAGCTTCTGCATTCAGCTGACAAATACAAGACCTCGTCGGGCGTGGATTGGTGTAACCAGGTTAGTCGTTTCCATGATCTATTGGCTACCTTGGTGTATGTTCTGTATATCCATGCCGTCCATTAGTTTTTATGGTTCATTTCACGAGATTATGTAAAAAATGAAATAGATCTAGATATCAAGTGGACCACACCAGGTAAATCTTCCTAGGGCCCACCGTGATGTTTATTTAACATCCAAACTGTTGATAAGGTCATACATATTTGGATGGAAGGAAAACAGGAATATTAGCTGATCCCAAAATTCTGTGGCTACTAAGAATTTGTAATGGTGTGCATTCAATCCCTACTGTGTGGTGCACTTCAGATTTGGATTTTTATAATTTTTGTGAAAATATCCTAAATTGATCATCAAAAGCTGATGGACGGCGTGGATATATAATACATACATCAAGATGGGACCCAAGGTCAGCGAAACACCCACTTGGGTGTTAGCCGGGCAACGCCTAATCCGTATCAGCCTGAAAAGCGCGAGTAGCGATCGAAGCCGTGAGTTGAGAGAAATATTAAAAAGGTTTCTTGTAATACATCCGGGTGTACTGATACAGGATGCGTTGGGACTTTATACTTTGGACCTCTGGTTATATTCAATAATCCAAACCGTTTATTTGATGGGTCATACATTATTTAAAGGATATAATGTAAAATAAAATCTTTTATATTGATCATTTAGATCTCTTTCTTTGAATATGTACGGACACCCTATGAATGCATCAATTCGTTGAAACGTTTCCATCTCTTTTTAATGGTTACTCGCCTTCAATGGTATGGCTCATCATATAAACGGTTTGGATCACTGAAAAGAACTCTGCGTAAGTACCCATGTGTATCCTATTGGAGTACATATGAGAGTACTTCTTACAAACTTCAACGGTGATAAAAGATTGCCTGGAATGCATCCAAATGTAGCAAATCCAAATCTAAAGTCGACCACTCCTGTGGAATCTTTGGTCATTGAATGCCCATCGTTATAAAAGTCATAGGGCCCACCATCGTATGTATTTACCATCCAACGTGTAGATAACGTGAGATAGACGGAAGAAAGCAAAATACAAATATTATCTTCATTCGAAACATCTATGGCTCATGATAAGGTTTTCGTGGCAAATTACTGCTACATGTTTGGTTTTCTAATTATAATAAGTAAATGGTGGTAAATGGGTAATAATCGTTTGCTTTTGTAATTGTGTATTGAGATAACTTACATTTAACTACAACGATTATTTTACTTCATCGTTTATTTAACTCAAAAATCATTGTAAAATTGGTAACTTTATAATATGAAAATATGTTGATCATACATTGCATATTTTCTTTACAAGTATATTTAACTCTCGATTTACGAGCATAATTATATTTAAACAAATATTTGAAAATGATAATGATGACTCATTTACTTTGCATTTCATAGACAATTACAAAACCAAATAAGTCTTAACATAATGTGTCTGCTTGAAATTTAAATATGTTTTATTTTTTGGACCATCACCTAAAATAAGCTTTTAAAGAAACAATACATTGGGCAGAGGTGTGTACGAACCAAGCTAGCTCGGTTAGCTCGCTCAACTCAACTCAAAAAAGCTTGATTTGACTCAGTTCAAAGCTAAGTTCGAGCTTATTTGAGTTGATTTTTTTAACTCAAAAATGAGTTCAAGCCAAGTTCGAGCTGGCCCCAGCTCAACTCGACTCAGATCGAACCCAGCTCGAACTAAAGTCAGATCGAACTAGTTCGATGACTCGGTTACTTTAATATTGATGTTGTTCACCAAGTGTTTAATGAAATGGCTCAATGAAGTATGGCTAGTTGCAAGGAAGGTATGTATATGAAGCCAACACCTTTTTTTTTTTAATTTTTATGTTGCTTAGAAAGTGTTTGATAAAATACTTGTAAAACCATTGCTCCTATCTCAAATTTTATGAGATTTTGAAGGTGTAATTCATTTGTTTATGAAAATGTTGCAATGGCAAACTTAGCTCAGTCTTGGCTTGAACCCGATTTGAATTGGCCTGAGCTACTAATCAAGCCAAGCTGAGCTGGCCAGTCGAGCTCGATGATCAAGCCAGGCCAAGTTTGAGCTGAGGTCATCTAATGGCCAAGCCAAGTCATGTTGAGGCCCCCGCGACTCCATTGGAGTCCATGTACACTCCTAATACTAATACTGGATATAAAACACATACATCAACTCAACTACTAAGTTGTTAATTGGCCCTATGTTTGAACTTGAAGTCATGTTTCAAGTATCTAAGGTGTTTATATTATGGGAACAACTGTGAATTTACCGTGGATAAAAAATAATCAGATTAAATATCCTTCAGTGGCCCACAGGACATCAGCTCAGGGAAACTGTCTACATTGAAAGTCATAGTTTAAAAGGATAGAATATTTGAAACTCAGTTTTTTTATGGGTATCTTCATTTCTCGGATGAGAATCACCGTCAAAACGGTTTGGATCACTGCCATGGTTGTGATCCTAACGGCTAGAATACTGACGTATAAAAAACCAAATACATCCGGATGTACTGTAGCAAACCTCGCATTGTAAATGAACCAGCACGAGCGAACGTACGAAGTGAACGGGCCTCACACGTGGAGGGTAGTAGCATGCGTGGGAGATTATATCCGTTCACCAACCAATCCCAACGCAGATCCATTGAATTAAAAATCGGGCATTTATGATCATTGGGTGTGCTGCACGTTTAAAATAATGAAACCGTAAATCACCCGTTTTCGTGACAATGCATACACGCAGCGGGAGGTGCTAGATGAGCCATTCTGATCTCTCACGTGCCTCGCAGCCACACGTGGGGTGAGTTCACTTGCAAAGCGCACTCGTGCGAATAGGGACGCAGATTGCGTACTACCCCGCCCGTCCCTAGCTCCGAACGGGCAGTTCTGTGGGCGGACCCGCCGTGATGTATCTGTACATCCAAGCTGGCTATCCCTTTTCTCAGGTTATTTTAAGGCACCAAAACAAAAATGAAGCAGATCCAACGGTAAAATGGACCACACCACAGGTGACTCTTGCATGTAATGCAACTGACGTTTAATGCTTTTGTGCATTTTAATGCAACCTGGATTATTATTTGGTGTGGTCTACTTGAGCGTTGAATTTGTCTCATTTTTATGCTAATGCCTTAAAATAATCTGAGAAAAAGAATTGATGACTTGGATGTACAGATGCATCACGGTGGGCCTGCCCACAGAACCGCCCCTTTGGAGCTAGGGACGGGCGGCGGTAGTACGTAATCCACGTCCTGCGAATAGCGCTCCCCCCACTAGACGCGGATT